>NC_035446.2:134930085-135604818 GCF_002127325.2 Helianthus annuus | reverse complement strand
ATGTTTATTTTTTCAACGTTGCCATATAAACATTATTGGAAAACGGCTCCGCTATCGTACCAACCCAAACCGAAACCGACTGAACAACATTTGTATTATTACCGGGATTTATTTTTATTGTTTTTCGTTTCGATAAACTAAAATCGTATTGCTATCATACCGTACCGAACTGAACAACATCGGTAGTTCGGTACCGGTATGTATTAATTTTTATGGTTTTTTGTTTGATAACATATCATGTCGTTATCGTAGTGATCCGAACGTAAGTTATATAAAAAATCAAACTGAATACTAAACAAAATGCTACTAATAAAAAGAATAAATACCTAATAATTATCTTATTACTAAACAACTAAATTAATAATTGGTAAAATATTACTAAATAAAAACAAATACTTAAAATATTTCAACTACTATTCATCATAACTTTCTGTTAATATATATAATGGTTTTCCCTCACGCTATGCGGCGAGAACTCAATTGGTATTGGTTCTGTCCGTTCTAGTACCGAGGTTCACTACAACAGCAGAAAGAGAAATCTAAAAAAATAAAGTCGTGATATGCTGAAAATGATACATGTTTTATATCAATTGAAAAACATTAAAAGAATATTGGTTCCGATACTATCGATGTTAGTACCGATGTTGTTCGATTGAAATATGTTCAGTTAGTGACATATCAAATACTCGTATAGCTTATGGTACAAAAAATATGTTTTTTTTATTCTTATAGATACTTTACTGTTAAAATAAATAAATTACTATTCATTTCAATTAAAAAATCAAATTAAAATAAATTAAAATAAATATAATATAATATTAGAGTGAATTTCATGTATTGTCCTTTATCTTTATACCCATTTTCAGGTGCTGTCCTTTATGTTCAAAATTGACGAGTTTTGCCCTTTATGTTTTCATATCAAACACGTTTTGTCCTTTAAACCTAACCTAGTTAATTTTTTCAGTTAAATTTGGTCATATGCTTTGCATATGAGGGCATTTTTGTCAATTCAAAGGTAAGTTCAACGGCAAATTTACAGCTCAAAGCTTTTGCAACCTTTGAATTGACAAAAATGCTCTCATGTGCAAAGCACATGACCAAATTTAACTGAAAAAACTAACTGGGTTAGGCCTAAAGGACAAAACGTGTATGATATGAAAACATAAAGGACAAAACTCGTCAATTTTGAACATAAAGGACAGCGCCTGAAAATGGGTATAAAGACAAAGGACAATCCTTGAAATTCACTCATAATATTATTAAAACTTTAATTATTTAGAGTTCATATTAATATATATAATATAATGTGTAATGAAACATACAGCCTAGTAGAAAGACTTAATAAAGTTGTATATTCTAATAAACTGACTTAAATTTGAAAAGAAAATTAAAAAAAAGGTTAAATCTATATAGGTAACATATGTTAAAATATTAATATGCCATTTATTTAAAGTTTTATTTAACCTAATATTATGGTGTTAGTGCATTTCTTTCTGATGTGGTAATAGTTTGTTAGCGAACACAAACTCTTGGTGAAGACAAAGAGTGGATGTAAAATGGATTAGCTTAGCTAACATCCACCGTAAAACGTTATCTTCTCTTGTTGATATTTCTTCTATGCTGTTTTACAAGAAATGCCTTTCAATTAAATTACAAAGAGAATGAAGAAGAAATGAAAAGTAACATATTCACCTGTTTTTGTGTTCTGCATCGGGATAACTAGGATATATTATAGTACGTTTCTAATAGACATAAATCTACTTAACCAAAAAAATATGCTTACATGTTAAGGTTACTAGCTGGTTACAATATTATCACCTAATACTAAGCAAGAAAGAGGGCATGTTTAGAATTCATATTTGGTATGTTTACTTCATGAATAATCAAAGCAATTCCAACTCGTAAGAAGCAAACAACATGAAATATAGCAGTTATACTTATATATGTGTGTATTTAGACTAGTCACTATGGTGACCAAATTGCACAAACGGTTGCCACATGGCAAATATGATAAAATTATAGGAAATTATTTTAATTAAATAATTGAAATTTTTGCACAATCAGGTTGGTATGGCAACCAACAACCAACATAATATTAATTGTTTATTCTTTTTTTCTATTATTTAACTTCTATTTCTTTATAATAAAGAATAGTTACAATCATATTTATATAATAAAATATTAGTTTAGGTTGGGTTGGGTTGGGTTGGGTTGTGATAGTGGGTGAAAAATTGGATTAGATTAGGTTGTGTAGGTTGAAGAGAGAGAAATTAGTATTTTAATAAAAGATCGGGTTGGATTGGATTGTGATAGTGAATAATCTTATAGTAACTACTCGTCCCGAACCCATTACCCAACAAGCATAATCCATTCATTTTGAGTATGTTGGATACAAGTGATTTGAATCCTCAGTTCTCCACTCGAGTCTTTTAGTTTCCTATCTCAACGATCGTTCAAAAATTAAAAAATTGTGTTATATATCTAATTGTCACAACTACATAGATCGATGCTAATTAGTAAGAGGTAGTGACGAACTTAGGATTTATTTTCTTGGTGGGCAATCGGTCGGCCTGGGCGTTTAACAGAACTTTTAAGAGAGGTGATCGAGATTTTTGCCTACCAATTGCACTAATTTTTTTCTTTTTTGCTGCCCATGGTAAGAGGAGTACGTATGACATGTTTTTAACCCTAAATTAAAGATCAAAGAGCAATGCATGACATATCCTTCTAAATATTAACATAAAATCTTCTTTATGTTATTTGATACTGATATCGGTTAGGGGCGGATCTATGGAGGGAGGGGTAGCCCAGTCTACCCTTCAACTCTTGGCGGACGGATTCATCACTAGAGTACTCAATCATCGACTATGTATGAGTTAAATATCATATTTGTGTAACCAATTTACAAATTCTATTGTAGCTCAGTGGTAGTTGTACTCTTACCAAGTTTACTCTATGGCCAATAATTTAGTTTCATTTATTTCTGCAACAAATTTTAAATTCTTCCTTATTCAAAATTACCTAAATTTTCAGAATGATAGTTTCATATTTTTTTATAAATAATTACAACAGAATGATAGTTCTATATTTTTATAAATAATTCCCCTAGCCCAGCGAGTCTCTCGTGTGATGGATCGTATCTTACCGAGGCATGGTGCGGTCTTGAGGGCACACCCGGTTTTACCCAGCTGTTATCCCAGCGAGTCTCTCGTGTGGGGGCAGTATGGTTTCTGGGGGAAGATTAGGGGTGTTCAAAAAACTCGTGGCTCGCAGCTCGCTCGAAACTCGCTCGAAAAAAGCTCGAAGAAAGCTCGACTTGAAATTGGCTCGGTTTTTAACGAGCCAGCTCGGCTCGGCTTGGTTTGTAAACGAGCCGAGCTCGAGCTTGGTCAGGCTCGGCTCGTGAGCTCGCGAGCTGGCTCGATAAGGTTTATATCCTTCATTCTTTTTTGTCCCACATCGCTTAGAAAACAAAAACTAAGTGAGTTTTTCCCCTTTAAAAGAAGGTAAAGACAATGTACAAAGTGGATTAACTATTTATACTTGCATATTTAGCCATATGGTTAAATTAAATGGCAATTATGGCCCTTAGTCTATGAAGAAATTCATTTTAAGGGCTTTTTAAGTAATAAATTTTACGGTTTTTTGTTAGTTCAAGCTAGATCGAGCCGAGCCGAGCTAGCTTGAATTCTAATCGAGTCGAGCTCGAGCCTCAAATCTCAGCTCGATTTGAAATTCGAGCTCGAGCCGAGCCAGCTCGAATTGAGTTCGAGCCGATCTCGAGCTGGGTCTAGCTCGGCTCGTTTACAGCCCTAGGGAAAATCAGCTTGCACGGGGGGCAGGGCCCGATAGAACATCGCGTCCTCAAGTGCGGGGCTGATGGGAGCTTGTCTTTGACAATCTCCTGGTGACAGCTAGTCACTTACATAGAAAGTCACTTTCCAAAAAAAAAAAAAGATAACAACTAATACCAAATACTTTAATTTTATTTTCTTTTTATTTTATTATTTAACTTAATTTTAATTAAATATGCTTCGAAATACTTTTAATAAAAAAAAAAAACAAACTAACCAAATATGTGTCAATACCTTTTTGTTATATTACAACTATACTTTTCGTGTTTTTTCTCTTCCGTTTGTTATCTTCTGTCGTAAATATTATCATACCTCTAGGTCCAAAAAAATTTCTTGGGATACCTCTGAATTTTTCATCTAAATCTGCCACTGAATTATCAGTTATGTTTCGGTTTAAAACAAACCGAAAACCAAATACGTAATCTGGTTGGGTGTAATTGGTTTAAAACCGAATACAAACAACCTAGTTACACCACCACCATTTTTAGACTAGTATTTTCTAGGATCTATCATTAATCTCATAATGTTCGAATTTATTTTCCAATTCAAGGACAAATCATTCTAATTCATTCAATACCTGTAGATTAATAATCTTTTGACGAACATAGTAACCATCTAGAACAGGAGATTAACTATTGTCATCTCCAATGTTGACTCGGGTTCAGCCAATGCCCTAATTACCCACGTTCAGAATTCGTTTATTGACCATCACGGTTTCATAGTTAATAAAGATTAATTGCGCCATTCAAAAAAATAAAAATAAAATAAAGATTAATTGCTGTAGTCAAAGTCGTCATCGTCAATTTTGTCGTTGTATTTAAGATTTCTAAATAAAGGATAATTACATTTTTTTTTTTTGAACGGTAAGATTCTATGATTAATAGAACAGGGTCAGCATCTGCTATAAAAACCCGAAATTACAAAACGGAAACAAAATAAAACGAAAAAACATTACATTACACCCCCATTTCATCACTTACTTTACTATATCTCTAATGTTAAAGTCCACCCATCTTTCCAAAACGGTGCTTTGCAATTTTGATCTGCTCTTTAGCCAAACGAAGCTTTCCAATATTATCTCTTGTACAATGTTGTTTTCATTTCGGTAACTTCCGTCAAATTCCTTTTCGTTTCTTGCCTTCCAGATGGTCCACATGGTCGTTTGAAAGATCCCGTTAATGATTTTCTTCCATTCCGCTGAACCTATTTGGCCTTCCACAAATTCAAATGCTTCAACGCAAGATCCGAACTCGTCTGGTATCGTTATTTTCAGCCATTCTGCTATCTTTTTCCACACTTGCTTTGAACTGGTGCACTTGCAAACAACATGTATGGGCGATTCCGCTTGTTCCTCACATCTTAGACATAAAGGATTACTTACTTGAATACCTCTCTTAACTAGCTCCTGCTTCACCGGGATTTTATCGATTGCGGCTCTCCAAGTGAAGTAATTTATTTTTGGCGGCACCCAACTATTCCAATATTTCCATCGTTCCTCTATACCTTCGCCTTGTAGCTTGTTTATCTGCTTTCTAACGTTTGCCACAGAGAATTCTCCTCTTTCAGACGAGTTCCACACCCATCGATCCTCTCCGTCCTTGAATGTCGCACCAGTAAGTTCCTGCATCAAATCTGTCCACTGAATCCATTCGTTATCTGTGTTTGGTGGTCGAACCCATTCGAAATTCCATTGATACTCGTTCTCGGCTTGTATTCTGCATTCCACAATATTTGCTTTTTTGTTTTTTATAATTCTGAATATCTCCGGATATTTTTCTTTAAGTACTCTTCCTCCAATCCAGTTGTCCAACCAGAATTTTACTCGTGTGCCGCTTCCCACTTCCGCTACCAATTCTTCGGCTGCAACTATGCCCATCTTTTCTAGCTCTTTACCTGCGCCGACGATATCTTTCCATGTACCTGCAAAAGTATTGTTAATTGGTAAAAAATTGTTGCTTCTTTTACTTTCATGTATTGATTTTATCACTTTTGTCCAAAGTTCCTCCGGTTTCGTCTTGTATCTCCACCACCACTTTATCAAGAACGCGATATTTACACTTCTCAAGTCTCCTAGCCCGAATCCACCATATTGTTTCATCCTAGTCATTTTGCTCCATGCTATCCACCTTATTTTGAATCTTCCGGCCTTTCTTCCCCATATGAAATCTCTTCGGATCGCATCTAAGGTATTTATAACCTTCTTCGGTGCTGGATATAATGAAAAATAATAATTTGGTAATGCTCCCAATACCGCTTTCGCTAATACTACTCTTCCGGCAAACGATAGACACTTGGCTTTCCACGCCGAAAGTTTTGTGTTAAATTTATCAATTACCGGCTTCCAGTGTTTAACTCTTTTCATGTTCGCGCCTACCGTTAGACCCAAGAATTTAAACGGTGTTGTTCCTTTTCTGCATTTTAACATTTCCGCCATTCTTTCAACTTCCTCAACCTCCACCCCTACGCCAGTTATACTTGATTTGTCTAAATTAACTTTTAGCCCCGAGCATAAGAAGCATCTCAAAATGCGGTTAAGGTTTTTTATGTTCGTCTCGGACCATTCACCCATAAATATCACATCATCTGCGTAACACAGATGTGAAATGCACGGACCGTTGTTCGGAAGATTGATACCTTTGACTACACCTCTCTCACTTGCCCTCTTCATGATAACCTCAAGTGCTTCCATTGCTAATATGAATAGAAATGGTGATAGCGGATCACCTTGTCTTAGCCCTCTTTGTAGCTTAAACTTCGACGTAGGCGATCCGTTTACCAAAACTGATGCCCAACTTGATTTTAAACACGCACCAATCCACTTCGTCCATCGGCTAGGAAATTTCATTGCTTTAAAATTGGATAAGAGAAACTTCCAATTAATCGAATCGTAAGCTTTCTCGAAATCCACTTTGAGTATGAACATTCCTTTCTTGGTCTTTTTTGCCCATGACATGATCTCGCTAATGATTAGTGGTCCGTCGATAATGGATCTTCCTTCCACGAAAGCCGTTTACACCGGAGATATTAGCGATGGAATGACAGTCTTGATTTAGGGCAAGCGTTTTTGCTAACACTTTATATATCACTCCAATCAAGGATATTGGTCTAAAATCATTTACCGATGTTGGATCTTTGACTTTTGGGATTAAGGTTATGAACGATGCATTACAACCCCTTTCTATGAAGCCTTTTTCGTGAAATTCGTTCATCACTCCTACGAAGTTATCCTCTATTTGCTCCCAAAATCTTTTGATGAACTTGAACGAGAAACCATCCGGTCCTGGAGCCCTATCACTTCCACAGGCCCACACCGCTGCCTTTATTTCCTCCTTTGAGAACTCACTAGTTAACATTTTAGCCTGCTCGTGTGTGATTTGCTTAAATCCTTTACCGTCTAATGTTGGCCTTTTGTTCATCTTCTCTGTGAAACGATCCTGGAATCTCATTTTGACTTCTTCTTTTATTGCTTTCGGTTCCGTCACCGTACTCCCATTGATCTTTATCATATTAATCTGATTTCGTGCTTTCCTAAAGTTTATGCTCCTGTGAAAAAACTTTGAATTTTCGTCTCCTAGCTTCACCCACTTGAGTTTTGTCTTCTGTTTCAGATCCTTCAATATTTTTCTCTCATGATTCCTGATCTTCCATTTTCCTTTTATTCTATCTTCCTTCTCCAGAGCCGTAAGTTTTCTGTTCTCTGCTATCTTCTCGATTGCTTCAACTGTGCCAATTGCTTCATTTATCTCCTTCTCCTCCCGTGCCTTCGTCTCCCTTCTCCATTCTTTGATGTCGATCTTGAGCTTCTTTAATATATTCGCCAATTTCCTCATGTTATTGTCCCCCATAATGTGTTCCTCCAGTACTTTTTTAACTACTCCTTCGATTCCGCCACTTTCGAGCCAACTGTTATAGAATCTAAAAGGAATTGGTCCAAAATCCAGCTTTGCACATGAAAGTAACAGCGGACTGTGGTCTGACAGATGTCTAGATAATGCCTCGAATCTAGCATGATGCCATTTTCCAATAAACTCATCGCATACCAGTACCCGATCTATTTTGCTAAGATTTGCTCCGTCTTCTGAAATGTATGTAAACTTGTACCCCTCCATTTTATACTCAACAAGCCCTGATTCTGATATGAAATTATTAAATATTGACGCGCCTTGATAGTCGAATCTAGACACCATTCTATCTTCTGCTTCTCTCACTTCGTTGAAGTCTCCAGCCATGATCCACATTCCGTTATCATTCGAGTCTTTGAGTGCCTTTAAATCCTCCCATAGAGCTCTTCTTCTCATGACATCGCATGGGGCGTAGACGTTGACCACATTAAGATATGTATTTGTACCAGCTAGGATCCCACTAATAACCAAGAAGGATTCCTGTTTGATAACTCTTTGGTTAGTGAATACCCCTGGATCCCATACCGACACTAGTCCCCCAGATCTACCCCTAGCGTCCACCGACTCGAATTCCATATCCGCTTTTCCCCAATATCGTCCCACCATTACCGAGTCCGCATTCGACACCTGTGTTTCTTGTATGCATAAAAACGAGATTCTGTGCTCCTTTGTTAGTTTACTTATCCATCTTGGTTTTTCCAAACCCCCAATGCCTCTTATATTTATTACTAGATAATTCATGGCTGACCATTTCACTCCAATTCATCGAACTACCCTGTTTAGTAAAAGTGAAGGTAGATGTACCCTTTTTCCTTTTATAGGCTCCCTGTTTTCTACTAGATCCCCATATTATCTCATTTAAATTAAATGGGTCATCTTCTGGCCCACTTCCTACCTCTACACCTCTGGGCTCTTTATTATTATTGGGCCTCTGGTCTCTTCCCTGTTCTCCATTACTTAATTCAGGCCCACTTGTATTTTCAACATTCGAGTCACTTCTGTTTCCTTCGCCCACTGATGTTGTTGTTGACTGGAATAAGAATATTCTATTGGGATCCATGTCTGCACATTCAATATTAAAACCTTTCCCCAAATTTTGCTCATTTATTGTTTCATCATTTCCCACACATTTAGAGAAAATCTCTCTCCAGTTCCCACCAAAACTATTTGCCATTTCTTGTTCCTCATTAACTTCATCCGGCCTTTCGTCTCCTTGCCCTTTCGTTTTCTCCGAACCTTCTTCTCCGGTCACCGGAGTTTCGGTACCTCCGATGTTATTCTCCACTTGTGTCGTCTCCTTCATGTTTTCACTCTCTTCATCTCTCCCAGATCCCATATCAGTGTCTGTGTCTGTAGCAATAGGTATGGCCTCCGGGATATTGATAAACACAGTTTCATCATTGACAAAATTTGGTGCCCAATTCCCAGACATTTCTGATATCCAACACTTGAATAACTCGGATTTGTATCTTACTTCTATTTCTTTATTTATGGCCTGACCCGTTGTAACAATGATTCCGAGAAATGCACATGTTAAGTCACTATCCTCCATACTAGCTTCTGCATCTCTTACCACCCTACCCAAACGTTCCCCAATGGCTTTGAAAATAGCTTTGTTTCTTAATCTGATCGGGACGCCACAGATCCTAATCCACGCTAATCTCTGAAACCAATTCTTGTCGTCTTTCCAAGGTTTGATGTCCATAAAATTTTCCTCACATTTCTCTCTATGAGTTGTTAGGAGTTCTTCAACAACCATCTGTGATCCCATTGTTACCAGAATTCTCAGGCCCCCTATGTATCTAACCTCCATTGTGTCTGGGCATACCTCGCATAGAATGGTTTTTGCTTTGCATAGAGCATCTACTGACTTTGCTTCCATGCTAACCGTCCTTTTGCTCCAGTCCAGCGAGCATTCTTCATCAATTTCTGTTAGTGTAATCAATCCCTCCGCTTTCCTCTGATTGTCACCTAGCACCGCGTCCATATACGATCTTCCACCCCCTTCTCTACCACCTCCATGATACCAACCTTGGTGTTCCGACTGTTTTTGTGCTACATCCTGCCTTTCATCCGACTCTGGTCTTCTAGCCCAATTTTGTCCTGACGTCGTTGCTCCTTTGTGCCCCATCATCTTTCCCCATTGTCCTCCGTATTGTCTATTCTCTCTGCGACCCTCCTTGTCTTCCTCTCGTTCGAATTTTGAAACATTGGCTTTGATCCTCCTATCACCGATCCAGGTATTATTCAGTGCTTTTATCAGTTTGTCTAAGTCTCGTATTTTGTTAAACCTGGCGAAAGCAAATCTTTTTCCCATAAGATCCCTTTTGAATGGTAGGTACACATCAGTAATGTTGCCGACCCTCCTGCATTCCAGCCAAACCTCCATCCTTGATACCCTTTCTGGTAGGTTTGCGAGAAATATCGTCGTGCTTGGTTCTTCATCTAACTTCCCTTTACCTTTCTTCCTTCTCACGGTTTCCCAATCCTCATCTTCTTCCTCCCGGTTCCTGTTTTCCGGCGCCGTAACCTTTTCTCTCCACGGCCGCGTCTCTTTGCCTCCCCTCCCTCTCTCCATGTACGAAAGCCCTCCTTTATTTTATTTCTTAAATCTAGTTTGTTAAAGGATAATTACATACCATCTTAATTAATTAGAACAAGGGGTTTTTTTTTCTCTTTTTTTTTTTTTTTTTTTTTTTTGTAAGAAGTGGTTTCAAGTTTTTATGTGGACAACCTAAAAAGACTTGCATGACATTATTATAGAAGTTAAAATTTAAAAACATAATTCCATAAGAACCTAAAACATTTCGGACTACCGAAAGAAATAGAACGTTGATTTTTTTTAGTAATACATGTAAAGGTTTATCAAATTCTACAACACTTTACTCAGATATGGCCCCTTGATAAGATGTACAACAAAGAAAAATACCATTGTGCCGATTGTCCAGTAAACTAAAGTAAGAGTATGGTGAAAGTAAATAGCATTAATCAACAAGACAATATTTAATTCATAATCATATCAAGTTATACGGTAAAACAAACATGTAAATAACTCGTATCAGCAGGAAAGAAAAGTACGGACTGACTCTGTTAGAGATAATTCTTTGATACAAGTTTAGGGTCCGCTTGTGTAATATGGTATATTTAGAATCAGTATGTGTATTTTCTTAGAAGTCTAGGGGTTCATTTTGTAAATATGGAAACATCGAAACAAGTATTAGATGTGTTAATTAGGGTTAAGCCAACTGAATTTTTTAACTGTGGTTATTTTTTAGGCTGAAATGGCACGTTTCCGAAATGTCAGGGAGAAAAATGGTGCAATGTTGAAATTTGACCTGAAATAGCAAAAGTAAACAAACCAAAGGGACATAAATGACACTTAACTCTGTAAAGTTAAAGGACACCGTCTAAACATGCTATATGGATAAAGGATTGCAATTCACTCAAAAAACTGATTAAACTATTTTGTGACAAAAGAGTTGTTTGATGAAAGGAGAGGGGCACATGTCAATCATGTCGCACCCTGTTTATAGTAAAACTTTGTACCATACAATAGATTCGTAATAAGCTTATAAACCTTTAAGGTCCCAAAACAACAAAAATATCTTAACATTCCGATTCATTGTATGCCAATATTGGAGAGATCTTGGAAAGATCCTCCTTTCATGTCATTTCTTTCTAATCAGTTTTACATCATTGTCTCTCTGTCTCACAAAAATACCACCCTTTCTTGATGTTTTATTGTTATCCATAATTCATAATAATACAAATTAATTACACGAATAAAAACCTTATGATATGTGTATATTATGTTTCAAGTTCTTACTTTTGGAAAATTAAAGATTTAGTCTTTATTGTTTCATTATTGCTTCCAGATTCGGTCCTTGTAGTCAATATTGTTAAAACATTGTGTTATGTTCAAGTAAAAAGTTCAATTTACCCCATTATACTAAAATATAAAGGGTTGCGTATGATAGCGGGCCTGGTGCAGTTTAAAAGAGCTAGTACTTGGAAACATATCTTTCAGGTGGAGAAAGATATTTGGAAGGCAGGGATTATGTAGCAAAATGGCTTGGGTTTGGAAGAGGGAAACGGGTCGAGGCAAGTGTTTTCGGTGTCCAAGTTCAGATCAGATGTGGCTGAGAGGATTAGAGAAAGAGTGAAGCCGGGCTGTTTTAGGTGGATCCGATGGGCTCCAAAGAAAGTATTATTTTTTGTTTGGAAACTTTGTATGGGTTGTATTCCGACTGCGGAGACTTTGTTGAGTAGGGTCGTTAGTGTCACAGATTCGTTGTGCAAGTTATGCGGATATAGAGATGAAACTGTGGGGCACCTTGCTGTGGACTGTGTTATGGTGAAGGCTGTATGGTGGCATGTTTTTAATTGGCTCAAGATACCTTGGAATATGGAGGCGACAAACTTTAATGATCTGATGGAAGGTATTGCTAAAATAAAGGGATCGAATAGTTGGAAACAAGTCATTGAAATGATTTGCTACGCGGTAGTATGGACTATGGAGAATATGGAAAGCCTGTAATGATAAAATTTTCGAAGGAATCCCTTTCCGGGTGTTGAATATTGTGGATGCGGCAAAAGAAGAAGCTTTCTTATGGTTGAAACATAGGTCCTCGTTCAGGAAGCTTGTGTGGGAAAGGTGGAGAGATTTTAATGTGAGATACATTATAATGTAATTTTTCCGTTTTTGGGACTCCTAGCTTCTTGCTAGCCCCGTCTTCGTTTTTATTTTTATAAAAATGCCGCCGTTAAAAAAAACTAAAATATAAAAACATGGACACCCCCCCCCCCGCCCCAGTTCCATCTTAGTTTCGCTTTTACACTCCACCGCTGCGTGCTTAAAAAATTCCAATGGGATATCAAGAAAGAGCTCAAGATCTATATCTTTGGCAACCTCTCTTCCTACGTTTACCGAGGTTTCTACTTACCCAACACAACCGGTGTTCTGCTTTCACTACACAAACCATCACCAAGTTTTGACTGTTGTCATTTATTTGTAACTGAAGTCGGTACATCCAACACTCTTTCTGCTATGTTTTCCACTAGATAAACCACCACCAAAATTTTGAATGTTGCCATTTCTTTGAGTTCTTGTGACCATTTTATCTCTTTTCATGGTAAGCTCACTACTAAAACCTTATGTGCATCAATTCACATTTTATTCATGTTCTTGACACCATGAGTGACATCAACTTCATAGTCACTATTTCAACTCAAATTGACTCATTTGTCATAAAAAATAGTTTATAACTTTCCACACCCAACTTTTAGTTTCCAAACTCATGTGAAAGTATTCTAAACACTTTATATCATTGTCTTAAGATCCACAACTTAGATTAATTTGACTTAAACTTGTATTTTTCTTTAAAAATGAATACATGAATTATCATTCAAAACACTTAAATCAACTATAATAATAACCCTAACCTAATTGTTTTCTATAAGAAACCCATTAAAAGTCATTTTTAAATATTTATCATAAGATTGGTCAACATTCATCCTCAAATACTTACTAGTTATCAAATTAAACATCTATAGCAAGTTTTAAACCTTAATATTTGAACTTTGAAGTATCAATTTAGTTTAGTATCAAAGGGGGAAGATCCACTAGTAAGTGGGTTTCTCCTAAGTAACCTAAGAAAGATTGTAGAGATAACATATGACACTCTTTATAAGTAGGATGAAAGTGCATTTCGGTCATAAAACACAAATTCTCACCCTTATTCTATGTCAAAAATCTAATTTAATAGAAAAAAATGAATAAGATGATAAAATCTGGATAATTGTATATGTTGATTAAACAACACATTTTATACTTATGTTTTAAATTATCTTAAATGTTGAAAAAAATAAAAGGATATAAGTTATATTAAAAAGTAAAAAAAAAAAAAGCAAGGGGATTCGGGAGGATCATCACCACACCCATATAGGTAGGTGATGGAAAAAGGTGATGAAGAAAATAGTGACATAAGAGTGACGTGGAAAATGGTGATTGTGAGAAAAACTATCACCATAATTAGGGGTGTTCAAAAAACTCGCAACTCGCAGCTCGTTTGGAAAAAAAAACCTCGAAAAAAGCTCGGTTTTAAACAAGCTGGCTCGGCTCAGTTCGATTTGTACATGAGCCGAACCCGAGCTAGTCCCAGCTTGGCTCATGAGCTGACTCGATTTATTATATACACACACATGGTTTTTAAAAGTGTTATATGCCATAGTGTTCATCATTAGCATCTTCATTTTTGTTACTTCACATACACATTTGAATTGTGAGCAAGTTAACAGCATGTTTCACCACTATACTTTGCATATGATATTCCAATTCATTAGGATGTAATCTGGATAAAGAGTTGGCATTCATGTCTTTATTAGACCTTTATCTTGAATATTTAACCATTTTAGTTAAAAATACATTTGCATTTTTCCCTTTGGGTAAATTTAGTTGCATTTTGGGTGGATAGTGCACGGTCCTCCTAATCGCCGGAGTGCTCTCACTCCGGGAGCCGCTACCCGACCAAGCTAGCTCCGCGGTGACTTCCCCATTCTGAGTTCTTATCCTGGACGACATATGCCACTCCCAAGACTCGAACCCGGTACCTCTGGGAAGAGGTGGGTGTCGGTGGCCAACTAGGCTACCCTAGTTGGTTATTTAGTTGCATTTTGGGTTGTTAAGAAGAGTAAAGTAATTGTTTATTAGTTTGGATCGAGCCATTTTGAGCCGAGCCAAGCTAGCTCGATTTTAAATTCGAGCCGAGCCGAGCCAGCTCGATTTGAATTTGAGCCGAGCTCGAGCTGGCCTTGGATCAGCTCAACTCGGCTCGGCTCGTTAACAACCTTGACCATAATGAATTAGCCTAAAAGGCATAATACACATGCATATAAAAAACCTACAATCTATTTCTCAAACCAATAGTGTCCTGCCCTACAAAGATAACTAGCCCACTGCCAAAAGGTTATGACTTATGATAGGCCTCAAAACGGTTAGGATAGGAACACAAATGAGGTTGATTTAAAAAACAGTGGTGGGCCTGTAAACTCATCTGTGGGTGCGCCTAGTCCACTACGGCAAACAATTGTGGATGCAAATATAGGTGGCCACAAGGACTTTGAAATTTGAATACGACCCATGAGAGCCCAAAAAGCCCAAGTAAGTTTGGAAAGGAGTTCATGATCCACCTTGTCGGTTTCAGTTACAAATTTACTATAAAACTAGCGGATCTTTAACGTTTGATTACGACTATGACCTATACATCAATATTCATGTTGCGAAAAAAGTTTAAAAGTAAAAATCAAAGAAGAAAAAAAATAAGTTAATCCACAAAAAAGCATATAAGCTTAAAAAACAACACAAGAAAAAAAAATCCAGAGAAAATAAATAAAAAATAGTTTTATTAAAGTTTAGGGACTGTAAAGTAACTTTACTAAAGTTCAGGAGCAGCAGTGTAATTGGATCGAAAAAAAATACACTGATTAGAGTTAAGGGTTGTAGGTATGGCTGTAAACAAACCAAACGAACACGAACAACGACTTGTTAATATATTTTCGTTAAAGATATAAATGTGTTCACGAACGGCTCATGAACATTTACCAAACGAGAATTTGTGTTCGCTTTCATTCATTAAAAACGTGTTTGTGTTCTTTTGTTAATTATCAACGTTCAATAATTATCGTGGTCAGTATTGACGCGTGGATTAAAAGGTACAAGTAGATGATACCTTAGTCTACAGGTGATTAAAGCTCAACGTCCTTGGTCATTATCACAGGATGTTTAATAGCTACATAATGTCAAATGATTAAATACCGTCAATGCCACAAAATGTTTAATAGCTAATATGTATAATTTGATTAAAATTACAAGTGGGTGGAAATTTAATAATAAAAATGAAATAAATAAAACTAAATAGAGTAACGTAAATTATACCATACCGCAACAAATTATTAAAAATATAAACCATATGATAGATAATAAAACACAACCACAACCGAAACAAAAATCTAATCGCACATAAACATGTACATTGACTACACCCAGAACTGAACAAACATTAGAACAGTTGTGCTTTAAGATACACCCACACAACTCTCAATATTCACACCTTCGAACCTAAACAAGTCTAACTTACCCAACTTTGAGCTTTTTGTGACCCGTCTGAATGTGTACAAAATCAAAATATCTCAACAGATTACACAAGATTAAACAGCCCGTACCTGGGAGATTAAATTCATATCATTATAGAGAGGAAGATAGGGAACGATGAATCTCTGAGCTTAGCATGTAGTGAAATAGCATACCAATCCTATGACTGTGCTTCTTTGTGCTGTCATGACACAAAAATGAACACCAAATGTAAGTAATTGTAAGATTAAATTGTTACATGACCTTGTCCATGTAGTTGGTTTGTGATGTTTACCCTGTGGTTCGTCTATTATTTCCTCAACCGTTTTAATTGTTGTAGCCGTCGAGCCCTTAAAGACTTTACCGATAACAAAACAATGAGAATGCGAATGTGAATAGCTGGTTGTTGACATACATATGATGTGTTAATTGTTTTTGCTTTATTCAAAACGATGTATGTTAACACACATCACATGTATGTTAACAACCAGCTTTCCCGGTAACATTAAATCTTACGCTAACTCAAATATTAACCTAAAAGAACACAAGAAACATCGAACTTTAATAAGAGTATACATACCTTAACATAGCTGACACCTAGGTTTCTTCTTGAATAGCCTGGTCCAAATTGTGCATCACATAGTTGTTGTGATCTTTGATGATTCTCATGATTGTATTGGATGTGCCTTCTGTTCGTTTTGTCTCTTTAAACTACCCAATAGTTTTGAACTAAGCAAAGATTATTTAAAAATGTTAAGTTAAACCATGAACGCATCATTCATAGTCCGCTTATAAACCTCTATATTGAATAATAAGTGAACTTACAAATTCGTACATCGTTTGTTGCTCCATGCACATTTTAAACATACTATAAAATATGTATGCGTATGTGACTAATGAAAAAAAAAATATAGAACACAATAAAACCTTTAAAAACAGAATACTACACACGTAAAAATATAAAATCTAATATTAAACACAATAAAACAGAATACTAAACATAACAAAAACTCAACAAAACAAACTTCCTGATTATTGGGTTGGTAAAATCTGCAAAAAAACCAATCGGGAAAACAAAGCTTTTAATTTTAAAAGAGTAAACTGTCATTTTGGTCCCTGAGGTTTGATCACTTTTGCCACATTAGTCCAAAACTCAAACCTTTTGCATTTGGGTCCCTGTGGTTTCAATTTTGTTGCCATTTTAGTCCAAAAACAAAGTCAACTCAGATTTTTCAAAAAAAAACCCCTTGTTTTTTGTCTTTTTCCTTAGTTTAGGAAGGGCATTTTGGTCATTACAAGTTTTATTATAACAAATTTCTAATTAGAATAATAAAATAAATTTCATCAATGACCATATAAAAGCTGCGAGATATCTTCTTCCCCAAATCCAAATTAAACCATTTGGCTCACCAACTTAGGAGACGGTGAAGTTCTTGCAGTTATGAAGTTCTTGCCCAGTTTCATTCCTGGTAAGCTGGTATCTCCAGGGTAATCAAAACTTTGCCAAATAACAGTATCATTGTTGTTTTTATTTTGCGATTTTAATTACCAGATTGCCTGTATCCAAAAGTTGTGCTACAGGATTGATATTTGTACCAGATGTCAAGGAGTTGGATGACCAAATGATTTTATCGCTACCATTAACAAGAGCCAGGTTCCCTTGGCTATCCAGTTTGATCGCACCCGAGGTGTCTATAAGTGGAGTTTCCCGGTTTGCAACCCACACAATCGTTTGCGGTTAACAGCAGATCGAAGACGATGAAGCTTGCTGCGGCGTTGTTTCTTTCGACTAGTTTTCGTCTCATCTTCTTTCTACTCCTAATCGTCGCCAGTAACAGCGGCGTGTACGGAACAAAGAAGCAAGTTCACCGATAGTACAATCGTATGGATTCGTTAAGTATCCACCACTGTCACCATCGTCTCCGTCTCCGGCCAACGAGTCCATTACACCCTGAGGTTCCGGCACCGTCAGCCCCAACCCCCATCTCTCTCTCATCTGTAGATGACCACCACCACCACCACCCCCATCTTCACAAATTCCCCAAATCAAACAAGGATGTCTAAAACAAACCTAAACACATAGTTCATCTTTCTCTCTCATCTGCAGATGACCGCCATCACCGCCACCGCCTACCTTCTTTCACAAACCCTAGAACGAGTTTAGGGAGAGAAAGAGAGGGTAAAAACTAGGGTTTTAGGTTTTAGAGAGAGAAAGAGGGGGGAAAGAACGGGGGTGGTTGTGCTATGAAGAGAGGAGAGAGGGAGAGAGACATGGTGGTTGTGTAGTGGTGGTGCAGTGGGGATGGTGGTGGTGCGGTGGGGATGGTGGTGGTGTAGTGGCGGTGCGGTGGGGATGGTAGTGGTGCAGTGGTGGTGTTAATGGAGGGGGGAGGAGGTGGCGGTGGTGAGAATGGGGGAGAGAGTGCAGAGTTTATAGAGAGAGAGTAGAGTTTATAGAGAAGGTGGCAAATGACCATTTTACCCCTGAGGAAAAGGACAAAATAGCAGGCTTTTTTTTGAAAAATCTGAGTTGATTTTGTTTTTGGACCAAAAGGGCACAAAACTGAAATCACAGGGACCAAAGTCAAAGTCAAAGTCAAACTGAAACCTCAGGTGTAACACCCCGTGTTTCGAAAGTCAAAGTCAAAGTCAAGATTGAAGTCAAAGGGAGAAAAGATTGCTAATCCTTGCTCAATTCCTGTTCTGGCTTCTTTGACTTGTAGATAGTCTATTTTATGTTTTACGTTAGTTGTATTATGTGGAGTACTTGTTAATAATCGAGGTTTAATCGACCTTTATCGCATGTTTTATCACTTATCGCTTACTGCAATCGCCCTCGCAACTCGAATTACGCGTTCTGGATATTGTTTTACGTGTGTGTGCCTTTTATATGTTACTTGTGCATGTTTATTTATGTTTATGTTGTGGTGATTAATTGAAACGCAATCGCAACTCCATCGCAATCGAATCGCAAACGCTAAACGCAAGTTAATTATGATGATTGTATGTTAGATATAGTAGTTGGGAATAAAAGTAATTTGAATGGGAAACTCTATCGCATCGAAACACTCAGCACGCGAATCGAAATCGCAAAACTCGTCGCGCCAAACACTCCAATCGAGTGGCCAACCGATCGAGGTGCCACCCGATCGGGCTGCCACCAGATCGAGTTGCCACCTGATCGGCCAGCACTTTTCCCCATTTTCCTTTTATGGAAACCCTATAAATACCCCTCATATGTCAACATCACTTGATGTTGACAGCTCTCTCTCTCACAACTCGCTCCAGCCGTTATTTCCTCTGATTTCTCGCGAATCTTGTAAGTTTTCAACCTAAATCTTGTACTTTCTTGATCTACACGCACTCCTACACCTTTCTATCTTTTGAATCTTAACTTTTAACCGTGAAATCACTAGATTTGAGGTATTCTAGGATGACGTCATCATGGTGTTCATAAGAACTTCATGTTTTGGCTTCAATCCACCAAGAACAAACTTAGATCTGGACGATTTCCACATAAATAAACAAACAAACATCTTTCATAGATGTGAACATATTCATGGTGAAAAGGATTGAAAGATGGTTGTTAAGGAACTTTACGCGGCCCGCGTGGGAGTTTGGATCAGATCGAAGGTTGCTGAGTCATCGGTGGTCTCGACACGTGGACGACACGTGTCCCTTAAGCTTATCCGGAGATCTTCCTTGCTGTCGGGGCCCGCGTAGACTACCCTTATGTCTTACGCGGCCCGCGTGGACTCCAAATTTCTTGATTTCTTGAGTTTTCACAAGGATTAGGGTTTCAGGGGTCCGGGTTTTCTCTTACGGAGCGTTTTAGGACATTTTCGTGCGAGTCGTTACATCCTCCCCACCTTGTTTTAAATCTCGTCCTCGAGATTTGGGCTACGATATTTCTTTTAGAGTTATGTCACGTCTTAGTTAATAAAATAATATTAAGGTAAATGATACAGAATCAAAACATCAGATTTTGTGAATATGGGTTGTACAATAAATAGGACTCAATGGTTCAACTGAATTATTTGAAAAATCAATGTCAAATGAAGGAGATGAAATGATATATTTTCCAAGGTGATTAGGTTTACTGGGTTCAACAATAGAGGAAATTCAACCAATAGAATTCCAAATGAATGTTCAAAATATACAAATCAACAATAGAATTTACTACCAATGGAAACTTACGTGGTAAGCACAAATGGATAGTATCATGAAATGATTTGTTAATTAATGAACCAATAAATGAATAAGATAACATCAGAGTGTTGACATTGTTGAATTGCAAGGATACACCAAAATGAAATACAACCGACCCTGGTGTATCATCATCTTAATACATAATTGCATTAAGACTATTTGAATGATGTGTCAAACGAAAAGCATAAATAGTTCCGCATGAAACGACTGATAGTAATTAGCACAAGTTACAAGTTTAGACCGACGCCACAGGGTGTCGTAGTGAATGCAACAATTTTATACTAGCGGTGATCGAACAAGTACCACCTGTGTTTTGCATGAAATGCCCGATCATGATTAGCCCCAAGCTACAAGTTCATACCGACACCACAAGGTGTCGTAGTGCTTGAAACAATGCAATAATAAAAGTGATCAAACAAGTATCACCGTGTTTTGAAATTAAGCGAGGGGTTTACGAAGTAAATCTGAATATTTATTTCAAATAATTTTCATAGGATCTATAACTGAAAATGGAATAAATAAACAGTGTTTTTGAGCGAAGATGAAAGGCAATGAATATTACGAAATGTTCGCTCGATGGTGAAAGAACCGTTAAGAGGTACACCGGAATATTTAACACGAACTTGGGTACCATTATCTTAACACACAGTTGCATTAAGACTGAACAAGCGGATTTAACTTAATTAATCTTGTTTAACTTAATTAATCTTGTTTAACTTAATTGATCTTGTTTAACTGATTAATTAGTCATACTTAACTTAATTAATCATACTTAACTGATTAATTAATCTTACTTAACTTGATTAAGTTTAACTTATCTATTAAGGTTTCTTAATCGCTAAGTTATCTTAACTATTAGGTTTACTTAGCTATTAGGTATTCTAGCAGCTCCCTGATTACGAGTTCAAATTTCTGGACACAATGGAATTCGTATTAGTGTATTAACTCAATTCGACTTTAACGATAATCACGAGATCAAAACCCTCACGACGAATGACAAAGTATAGCCAAATACTGGCAGCACTTAAACATCCATCGAATCTGTTTCAATCGATCGGATAAGGTATCGTACCAGTGACTAGAGTTATTACCATAATACGGGCAGAATATCGGGATTTAGAATATAATACCCAAGCTATTACTTTGCTATAATAGAAGCTAAAAGAAAGAAAAGAATTGAACGATTTCAACTGAAGCTATCGTCCTCTATTTATAGGCTGAAACAGGGGCGCATCGCGGCCCGCGTAAGCTTGAAAGGAACTTTACGCGGCCCGCGTGGGAGTTTGGATCAGATCGAAGGTTGCTGAGTCATCGGTGGTCTCGACACGTGGACGACACGTGTCCCTTAAGCTTATCCGGAGATCTGCCTTGCTGTCGCGGCCCGCGTAGACTACCCTTATGTCTTACGCGGCCCGCGTGGACTCTAAATTTCTTGATTTCTTGATTTTTCACAAGGATTAAGGTTTCAGGGGTCCGGGTTTCCACTTACGGAGCGTTTTAGGACATTTTCGTGCGAGTCGTTACAAGGATATACCCAAAACCGCTTTTCGCACTCGTTACGGCCACTATGAGTTCGTTGTTATGCCTTTTGGTTTAACCAACACACCCGCGGTTTTCATGGATCTGATGAATCGGGTGTGTAAACCATTTCTTGACCGCTTCGTCATCGTGTTCATTGATGATATCCTGATATATTCCAAGTCGAAAACCGAACACGCGCAACATCTACGTTTGGTTCTCGAGCTACTCCAAGGGAATCGACTCTATGCCAAGTTCTCCAAGTGCGAATTTTGGCTGGAGGAGGTTCAATTCCTCAGTCACATTGTCAATAGTCAAGGTATTCATGTCGATCCCGCGAAGATTGAAGCAGTTAAGAGTTGGGTTACACCGAAGAACCCATACAAAGTCCGTTCTTTTCTCGGACTAGCGGGCTATTATCGTCGATTTATCGAAGGGTTCTCTAAAATCGCTGTGCCGCTTACCTCCCTCACGCATAAAGACAAGCCTTTTGTTTGGGGAACTGAACAAGAGTCTGCTTTCCAAACCCTCAAGCAAATGCTTTGCAATGCTCCCGTCCTCACTTTACCCGACGGAAACGACGACTTTATCGTCTATTGTGATGCCTCGAACCTTGGTCTTGGTTGTGTTCTCATGCAACGCGACAAGGTTATCGCTTACGTATCTCGTCAGCTCAAGAACCACGAGAAAAACTATACAACCCACGACCTCGAGCTAGGCGCAGTTGTTTTTGCGTTAAAGATTTGGCGACACTACCTGTATGGTACCAAGTGTATGATCTTCACCGATCATAGGAGCCTACAACATATCTTTGACCAGAAAGAACTTAATATGCGTCAACGCCGATGGGTAGAACTTCTCAACGATTATGACTGTGAGATCCGTTATCATCCAGGCAAAGCAAATGCCGTTGCCGACGCTCTAAGCCGACGAAGCTATTTGCATAACGCTCGTAATGTTCCAGCCCAGCATCATCTCGAAACCCTTATCCGCGAAGCCCAACATGCTTGTTTTACTGAACGCACTTTGAAGAAGGAAAGGATCTATCATGATGGAGCCCATCTTGTGAATAAGTCGAATGGGATATTCCATTATCTGGACCGAATTTGGATCCCTAAGCGGATCGATTTACGACAGATTTTGATGGACGAAGCCCACAAATCCCGATATTCTTTTCATCCCGGTGCCGATAAGATGTACCAGGGCCTGCGCTACAAGTACTGGTGGCAGGGCATGAAGAGGGATATCGCCCTCTATGTTGGGAAGTACCTGACTTACTCGAAAGTCAAGGCTGAACATCAAAGACCCTCTGGCTTACTTGAACAACCCCCAATCCCTATGCGGAAGTGGGAAAGCATAGCTATGGACTTCATAACGAAACTTCCACGTACGCCATCAAGTCAAGACATCATCTGGGTTGTCGTTGACCGTTTGACCAAGTATGCTCATTTTCTGCCGATACGGGAAGACTACAAGGTAGAAAGATTAGCCCGAATCTACATCGATGAGATCATTTGTCGACATGGGACGCCTCGCGACATCATCTCTGACCATGATGCTCGGTTTACCTCGCGCCTATGGGAAACGTTTCAAAAGGCTCTCGGTACTACGCTTAATCGAAGCACCGCTTTTCATCCCCAAATCGACGGTCAGACTGAAAGAACGATTCGTACCCTTGAAGACATGCTCCGTTCGTGTGTCATAGATTTCGTTGGTAATTGGGACGCATACTTACCTTTAGTCGAATTCTCGTACAATAACAATTATCATTCCAACATTTAAATGGCACCGTTTGAGGCATTATACGGAAGAAAATATCGATCGCCTATTGTATGGCACGAGATTGGGCACTCGCAACTAACTGGTCCTGAGCTATTGCAAGAAACGACTAACAAAATCCTCCAAATTCGAGACAATCTGCTGAAAGCTCGGAGTCGTCAGAAAAGTTACGCTGATAGACGACGCAAGCCCCTTGAATTTGACGTTGGCGACCATGTACTCCTAAAGGTATCACCTTGGAAGGGTGTGGTCAAATTCGGCAAGAAAGGAAAGCTCGTGCCTCGATATGTTGGACCTTTTAAGATTCAGGAAAGGATCGGAAAAGTCGCCTACAGACTCGATCTACCGAAGGAACTTAGCAACATCCACCCGACTTTCCACGTGTCTAACCTCAGAAAGTACCTGGCTGAGCATGATTTGTATATACCTCTAGAAGATCTCCAGGTAAACGAAACACTACACTTCATGGAGAAGCCTGACGAGATCATGGATCGCCAGACCAAGCAGCTCAGACGCTCGCGCATTCCCATTGTGAAGGTTCGATGGGAAGGCAAACGAGGCGCAGAGTTCACTTGGGAACTCGAAAGCGACATGAAGGCGAAGTACCCACATTTGTTTGTTACGGCTCCGGCCTAATTTCGGGACGAAATTCCCTTAAGTAGGGGAGGCTGTAACACACCGTGTTTCGAAAGTCAAAGTCAAAGTCAAGATTGAAGTCAAAGGGAGAAAAGATTGCTAATTGTGATCTGTCTCTCCTTGCTCAATTCCTGTTTTGGCTTCTTTGACTTGTAGATAGTCTATTTTATGCTTTACGTTAGTTGTATTATGTGGAGCACTTGTTAATAATCGAGGTTTAATCGATGTTTATCGTATGTTTTATCGCTTATCGCTTACCGCAATCGCACTGGCAACTCGAATTACGTGTTCTGGATATTGTTTTACGTGTGTGCCTTTTATATGTTACTTGTGCAAGTTTATTTATGTTTATGTTGTGGTAATAAATCGAAACGCAATCGCAACACCATCGCAAACGCTAAACGCAAGTTAATTATGATGATTGTATGTTAGATATAGTAGTTGGGATTAAAAGTAATTTGAATAGGAAACTCTATCGCATCGCAACACTCAGCACGCGAATCGAAACCGCAAAACTCGTCACGCCAAACACTCCAATCGAGTGGCTAACCGATCGAGGTGCCACCCGATCGGCCATCCACTTTTCCCCACTTTCCTTTTATGGAAACCCTATAAATACCCCTCATATGTCAGCACCACTTGATGTTGACAGCTTTCTCTCTCTCAACTCGCTCCAGCCGCTATTTCCTCCGATTTCTCGTGAACCTTGTAAGTTTTCAACCTAAATCTTGTACTTTCTTGATCTACACGCACTCCTACACCCTTCTATCTTTTGAATCTTAACTTTTAACCGTGAAATCACTAGATTTGAGGTGTTCTAGGATGATGTCATCATGGTGTTCATAAGAACTTCATGTTTTGGCTTCAATCCACCAAGAACAACTTAGATCTGGACGATTTCCACATAAATAAACAAAGATCTTTCATAGATCTGAACATATTCATGGTGAAAATGATTGAAAGATGGTTTTCTAACTTTCTTTCAACTCTTTTACACTCAATGCACTCAAAATCGATAGAGTCGGAGCTCGTTCTAAACTTCTATTCCTTCATGTTGATGTGTTGGTCCAAGATCTGGATTCTATTCACGAGAATACTGATTTCGGGTTCAACATGAAACACCGTCTCGAACAGTTAACTGGTCGGACTAGGGTGGTTCCTGTCCGATCGGGTCACTACGTCTTGACAAGGTTCCTGTTGTTTGACACGTTATCATACAGTCTCGAGAAAACGCAAACTATCAAAACAACCAAGTATGAAGACGATCAGGTCATCTGGGACGGATTGCCGTCCGATCGGATTGCCGTCCGATCGGATTGCCACCCGACCGGACAACCACCCGGTCGGCTTGCACCTTGGGACCCACACTTAACTTTTATTTCAACTTTTGAGGTTTGAACATCGAACGGATTGTCGTCCTATCGGATTACCATCCGATCGGATTTCCACCCGACCATGTGATGTTTTGACTTCAACACTTAAACAATTTCAACATGTTCAATGCATACGGATTGCCACCCGATCGGATTGCCATCCGATCGAGTGACCGTCCTGCGGTGAACTTGTTCTCAACCTGAGAAGCCTCGCCAATCGGATCGCCGTTCGATCGAGCGGTCGTTCGATCGACCGACCTGAAGGGTAGATATACTTCTCTATTTTCAAAATGCTGCAACGAAAACTTCAAAAGACAAGCCATCATTCACAAACACATCCATCCTAAATGAGATGACAAACCAATCGAGTGGCCACCCGATCGGGTGACCACCCGAACGGATTGCCATCCGATCGACCGGCCACCCGATCGGATTACCATCTGATCCGTTGACACTTGCATCTTTTTACGCGCCGCTTATCGTTTATGATATCGTTCTGATCAGGCTAATCTCACTCTAGCGCTCCCTTCAATCCATCATCGCTGTGAGTATACTCGAACCCTTTTTGCTTTACGCACTTTTGGGTGTTACAAACGTTACTTATTCTAAATCACATCGAACACACTACTCAACACTTTAACGCTAACCGTTACCGCATGTTATACGTGACTTAATGAATGCTTGTTTGTTATGTTTACACATGGATTGTTGTCTACCTGCCTTAGCAACGATAGTACTATAGTTTGGACTCAGCACCTGTTCACTCAGGGGTTGTTAAGGACAATTAATTACATGGCTCACAGTGGTGAGTGTGTATTACGAACTGCCTCGGGCAGTCAACCCGCAGTCATTGGTATCGATAGGTTCATGTCGATAATTAACGTGCTTCATTTCACACTGTGTACGTGCTGGTTATGCGTAAATGATTTCGAACTCTATTGTATCTATTAAACTTGTATGCTTACCTTTACACTATGTGTATTGACTTTTACTTTAACGTATGTGGCAGGTGCTTAAGATGTTTAAATGCTTGGCTTGCTGTGAAATCGAGGCTAGGAAAGGTCTAGAAACAAATAAACGAATTGTCTGTATTTGAAATCTGAGTTGTCAGAACAGAACAATTTGACTTGATTTTGTCTGTAATAATTATGCTACTTTTTATGTCATGGTATGGGACGTGATGTTTTAAATAATTGGTAATCATAGTTGTTATGGAAACTTCTGGACAATCTGTTTCGCTCAGTGCCACGCCCCAATGTTTCCGCCATCGGTTGGGGTGTGACATCAGGGACCAAAATGGCAGTTTACTGAATTTAAAAACTTAAAAACTACTGCACTACTAAAGTTTATCGTATATATACATAGTATTGAACACCTATTTCAATTGCTAAAAAAAGTTAGGTATGGATCCGATTTTGAGTTTTCAACTTTTATGTTTAAGACTTATCATTTCTTATTCGTGTGTTACTTTATTTAACTTTTATGTTTAAGACTTATTTTTTCTTTTTGGTGTGTTACTTTATTGCATCAATGGTTTCTTAAAATACTTGATAATTTAAATGCTATATTTATTAGTTACTAGACGTGTTTTCACTTATAAATAAGAAAACTATCAGAAACAAGTGCCGTAATGCTAAGGCTGGCAAATCGTGTCTTACCAGGTTTAACAGGTTTCTGACGGCGCGCACAACATAAGTTTCAAACATGATTACGACTCGTTTAACTACTTTCTACCTCATGTTTATAAAATCAGTTTTATGTTTTATGTATAAAGATGAATGAATGATAGATTCTAACATTGTAATTTTAGTTATTTTAAAAATTAAAAAAGTCAAAGGGTGTATTTTTCAGTCAAACAGGTCTAATCGTGTCTTAACAGGTACCCAATTGCCAGCCCTACGTAATGCAAAGTGGCGCTCCCGACGCATCGCTCGGGCACCATACTAGTAATATTGAATTGAAATCAAACAACATTGTTGATGCGTTTTGAGGATACTCTGTTCACAAATGTACATGTTTCATGTGAATTCATCATGGATTTTTTTTTCTCTTAATTTTTGTTGCTTTAGATTCTAAAGAACTGTGGACTGATAGGGGAAAGTTTAACAATTTAATACAGAAAGATTGGTGTAAATTTGAAGTCTGATTTCCGTGACTGTACTTTGATGCTTCGGCATGATCTAGCAACTAACTATGTCGGCTTTTTAATTAGGATAATATACAATTACACTTGATCTCATATAAACAAATTCTTGTTTATGAAACGACTGACAAATGTATAGCACACACACATAATATTAAATTCAAACATTGTGAACAAATGATTTAACAATACAAATCATTTTAATTGCATGCTAAAGTTTACTATGTCTGATGGTGATTAAAACAACAAAACGCCCATAAAAGTCTCCGATGAGGATTGGCTAATGATTAGCAGTGAACTAGAAATATTCATTAACTTTTGTTCATACTGTTACAAATATTTTAATAAAAATAAGCTCAATCGACTTGACTTGCCAACTAAAATCACCAAGATTTGCGGCAATAGCACAAGAAACTAATGCAACGACTTGACTGCCAATCATTAATAACTATTCTTCACTTTTTCTTCTTTATTTTAAAAATATTTACTTTTTTTAAATTAACATCACAATTAGACATAAAAAATATATATATACATTCAAACAAAACAAAACAAAATATAGTCTAACATACACCATGTAAAGAGCGCGGTGAATAATAATGTCAACTATATAAGTCATTAGCTACGGATCAGTCGTCGTTAAGTTATAACGGTGTTTTCAACATCTACATTTACTCTCTTAAGAACCAACAAGTGTATTAACATAAAAACGTAGCTTGTACACAACGTATACATGAAGTGTACGTACAACATCTAGAAATAATACAGATCAGGATCATGTTCGACAAAGTTGTTTAAGGAAACTAGCAACGGTTCACTTGTGATGCAATTTATTTACGTTAACGCAAACAAATCGCTAAACATATGAAACTATAACACCATAAAAGATCAATTATGGGGTAAACGTTTCTTTTGAAAGGCAGATGTTACTTTACACTTACTAAATTATACCAAATTAAACCCAATCTACCACATGCTAGAAATTAAACCCTTGTCTACTTCTTAGGAGGCAAAAACTTCTACCACTCAGCGTCAAAAGCTAAAGTGACAATTATAGGGTAAATATACCACACGTTGTACGACACCACAAAAGATGCGTGACATTGGCTCTAATTAGACAAAAGTGTCTCCTTGACATAAAAACTGCCATACTTTGCGTCCAAAAAAGCCATAATCCACACCATTAATGTCTAACAAGTCTTAATTTGCATTAATTTTCGTAATCTTGATATGCGGGAGGGGCCATCCACCCGTGAGTGACA
Source organism: Helianthus annuus (assembly GCF_002127325.2). NCBI lineage: Eukaryota > Viridiplantae > Streptophyta > Magnoliopsida > Asterales > Asteraceae > Helianthus > Helianthus annuus. The sequence goes on along the minus strand of NC_035446.2, from coordinate 135,576,014 downwards.
CGTCTTGCTTTTTGTACCCGGAGTTACTCCATGTATCACTTGACATAAAAGGATATTCTATTCGTTTTTGTCATTTGTTTAATTGTTTGATTCGACAAGTCTTGCTTTTCGTACCTAAAGTTACTCCATGAATTGCTTGACATAAAAAGCACAATGGATTCATCATTTCCACAACTTGATAGATAATTTGACAAGTCCGCAACTTTTTATCGGTGTGTTTTAGAATACGGTTAACCAACACAATAACTACTCATTAACAATATATCAAATCAAATTTGAAGTCTTTTCTTCTACAGTCCCTCGACGAGACATGAGCGCGAAAGGGGTTCAACAAAGGGTCAAAATTCTAACGGTTAATCCAAACATATAATTACTTTCAAAACTTGCAAAGTTAATATTCTTTATTGAAGAAATTAACCAACAATTACAATAGCTGAAAACTAATTCATCTTGTCCAACAAAAGACATATACCTGTTGTTAGTAAACCCCATAATAACCCCACCCACCCACATCTACTCAAACCCGGGTTCGGGTTCGGGCTCTTTGTTCAAGTCAGGCTTCTCATCAAACCAATCCGGCTTCAGCTCCGACCCGGGCACATGCCGGTCACGTGCACACCTCGTTTCCGCATCCACCCTTGCCCCAACCTCCGTCGCCTTTTTCCGAATAGCAGCCGCCGACAACTCATCCAAACCGCCGTCAAACGCCAACAATTCCGGAAAATTAACCGGCGCAGTGGGCCCACGGAGATAATAAACAGCTGTGTCATACGCTCGAGCCGCCGCGATTGGAGTCGAGTAGGAGCCGAGCCAAATTCTGGAGCGTTTGTTCGGCTCACGAATCTCCGCTACCCACTTTCCCCATTTTCTCATACGGATTCCTTTGTACGGTCTCTCATCGGTTTGTTTTTGTTTTCGCTTTGATGAACAGCTGCTGCCCATTGATCGAATGATTTGATTGTAGTAATGTGTGTGAATTTGAGAGGTGGTTTTGATGGGGGTGTGTGTGTGTGTGTGTGTGTGTGTGTGTGTGTGTGTGTGTTGGTGGGATTTGGAGAGTTCAATGCTGTGAGAAATGTTTGTTAAAAGGGAGAATTTATATTGTGGTTATTTGTTTATTTTGTTTTAAGTTTAGTAGAAAAATGTTGAGTTAATTTATGGCATTTATGTTGGAGTTAATGCATATTGTTAATTTTTTAATAAGAAGTAATAGAAAAACATTTGGAATTAATACTATTGTTGTTTTGGAGTAAGAAGAAATGGAAAAAGATTTAGATAAAGTGCTAAGATAATGAATATTTGTGAGGTGAAAATCATAATATTAGTTGTAAAGGTGTCTTGTAAGTTGTATGATAAAAGATTAATTATAATATGTATTTAGTTAAAGTCATGTGAAACCACAGGTACTTCCTTTTGTTTGGCTAAAAATCACGTTGTTCTCATGTATATATCTCTTGGGGGTCATTTTAAAATAAACCTTCATAATCAGAGTGGCTCTTACCATCGTAAGCTATTAGCGTTCAATATATACTATAATATTGATACTAACTAGTAGAGATACATCTCACCCTAACGTACGACACATACCTTGCTTGAAGTACAAACATTTTAATAAAACGTTTGATCTAAGCAAAATACTATGATATAGTATGGTTTCATGGAACGGGTCGTCAATGATCATCCTATTCTTTACAATTTCTCCCTATAAATACCCGTTGTAGATGACACGTTTAATTCATATAATTCTTCACCATTTACTTTATCTACACTACATATACAAAATTAAAGTCCTTATTATCGTATCGAAGTTTAGTCACGAGGCCTAACTTCAAGACGCGGCTAGCCATAGCCTTTTCATGTCATGTAAAATTACATTCTAATATAGAAGAAAGTCAATCTTTTAAGTTATGTAGCAACATAACTTTCATCCATACCAATAATTACTAATCTCATCTCATATGAATAAATTTGGTTTTCCTAATCTTTGTTTATCTTTATGAGAAACCCTATTAAAATAAGTGAGATAAAATATCTATTCCAGTATTTGTAAACCGATAGTACTATTGGAATGTTGGTTTGGAAAGATGTAGCTAGGAGAGCCCAATGGTGTTAACAATCCAAGCTAGGGTCCCCCCCCCCCAAATATGGTCCCCGTTAAAAAGAATTATATATAGTAATCAATGTTTTCTAAAATATCGCTTGTGTATATATTTCTTATTTTGAGGGTGGCTAAGGAAACTTAGGGTTTTCACTTTTTAGAACTGAGAGCGGCACATCAGGAACGAACGAGATAGGGGTGATTTTTGGAAACTCAATCGGCACATTCAGTTAAGGGGCTTTCCAAGATTAAAGGTTCAAATGGAATAACCAATTGCTAATTCCGCTTCTATATCGGCATGTCGCTAAATAACACATGATCGACGCATTTAGTTATCAGGTGTATGTTTTCCTACTAATGGCTATTGAACAACAAAATACGAATAATGGAAAAGGTAGGTAAAAGTAAATGTTATGATGATGAATATTTGTGAGCTTTGCGTTTTGTAACGTGTGAAATCGCAAAATTAGTTATTAAGGTGTGTAATGATAGAAATTAATTACGTATATAGTTTGAAGTTACGTGAAACCATGAATGTCTCTTTTTATTTTATTAATGTTGGCTAAAATCACGTTGTAAAAGAGTAGCTTCTCGCATGTCATCTTTTTGTTCATGTATCATCAACACTCGAGGTGCAGATGGAGCTCGCACCGGAGCTGCAGATCTACGCGTCTGTGGTGCTGGTTTAGCAATTTGTGCACAAAGCTGTGCATAAACGGTGTTCAACGCACCTTGGGACTTAACGTACCAAGAGATCGGAGTCTCGCTAGGAGGTAAAATTGAGCTGATCGGGATTTCAGGTTGTACTCCTGGTGTAACAGGATCATTCTCATGATTAACGTTGTTCTGAACATCGTTATCATCGGACGCCTCTTCCACAATCCCCTCAGCACGGGAAGCATGAGCAAAATTACCCCTATTCTCTAGCCGAGGGCCTAGTGGATGATTCGAGGAGCTTCTGTCATTGAAAACATAAGAGAAGAAATGAATCGATCGAGAAGATGAAAATGAAAATTGAAGAATCGGTGGGCGCCAATGAAGAAACTTTGTAGTATAATTCTTCACCATTTACTTTATCTACACTACATATACAAAATTAAAGTCCTTATTATCGTATCGAAGCTTAGTCACGAGGCCTAACCTCAAGACGCGGCTAGCCATAGCCTTTTCATGTCATGTAAAATTAGATTCTAAAATAGAAGAAAGTCAATCTTTTAAGTTATGTAGCAGCATAACTTTCACCAATACCAATAATTACTAATCTCATCTCATATGAATAAATTTGGTTTTCCTAATCTTTGTTTATCTTTATGAGAAGCCCTAATGAAATAAGTGAGATAAAATATCTATTCGAGTATTTGTGAACCGATAGTACTATTGGAATGTTGGATTGGAAAGATGTAGCTAGGGCAGCCCAACGATGTTAACAATCCAAGCTAGGGTTTGTCCCCCTCACCCCCAAATATGTTCCCTGTTAAAAAGAATTATATATAGTAATCAATGTTTTCTAAAATATCGCTTATATATACATTTCTTATTTTGAGGGTGCTAAGGAAACTTAGGGTTTTGACCTTTTAGAACTGAGAGTGGCACATCAGGAACGAACGAGATAGGGGTGATTTTTGGAAACTCAATCGGCACATTTAGTTACGGGGCTTTCCAATATTAAAGGTTCAAATGGAATAACTTGTCGCTAATTCTGCTTCTATATCGACATGTCGCTAAATAACACATGATCGACGCATTTAGTTATCAGGTGTATGTTTTCCTATTAATGGCTATTGAACAACAAAATACGAATAATGGAAAAGGTAGGTAAAAGTAAATGTTATGATGATGAATATTTGTGAGGTTTGCGTTTTGTAACGTGTGAAATCGCATAATTAGTTATTAAGGTGTGTAATGATAGAGATTAATTACGTACATAGTTTGAAGTTACGTGAAACCATGAATGTCTCTTTTTATTCTATTAATGTTGGCTAAAATCACGTTGTAAAAGAGTAGCTTCTCGCATGTCATCTTTTTGTTCACGTATCATCAACAAAACATACATGGTAGACTATTATATGCACATAACATACATGGTAAAATATTATATGCACGCAAACACAATTGATGTGGCGTTGTTTATTGACTTATATATCGGTATCCCTAACTAAACACCCATTCATAGCTCATCTAAATGGATATATAAACAGAGATTGGTATGCATTTTTGGTACTTTATCGATAATGAAGATTTAATCATAACAAGGGTTTATAATCACGCGATCAATTGATTGAGGTGAATGTTTCATTGTCATTTATGTGCTCGTCAACAATTGATTTAGGTTGGTTAATAATGATGGTTATACGTCACAAATACAAACAATTATTACAAGAGCTTTTAAAGAGCTCGGTATAAAAACATCTTCCTAGCTAGAAAACAGGTGTGTGCCATGTTAGATTGAAGGACTTGCTAGCATACGCCGTAATCATCATGGTTAGATCATTTATCCATAAGAATTGATATATATCTTGAGGATCATCTGAAATTGAATCTCCACAATCAAGAGCTCTACTCTTGTCATCATAAGCTATTGTCAAAGAACAAGTCTAATATGTATCGTAGTATTAACTAGCAGTACATCTTACCCTAAAGTACTACACATGCGTCGTCAAAAGTAGAAACATTCTAATAAAACGTTAGATCTAAGCAAGTACTATCATATAGTATGGCTCTAAGAAACGAGTCTTAAAGATCATTCTATTCCTTACAATTTCTCCCTACAAATACCTATAATAGATGACACACTTAATTCATATTAGTTCTCCACTATTTACTTCATATAAGACAAGTTTAAGTTCTTATAGTTATCTCGAAGCTTAGTCACGTGACCTAACCTCATGGCAAAGCTACCAAAGTCTTTTCATTTCATTTAAGATTTGATTCTAATATAGAAGAAAGCTATTTATCAACTTAATTGCCACGGATATGATAGAAAAACATTTGAGACAAAGTGCTAAGATGATGGATATTTGTGACGCTTGCATTTTGCAAATGGTGAAAATCACATTATTTTAGTTAATTAAGTGGCTGATATGATAAAAGATTAACTAGGCATATAGTTTAAGGTTACAATATGAGCAAATATCAGGATACCCCTGAGTGTAGTAGGAGAAGATGAGATGAAATTTTCCGATCGAAAGAAAATGAATTGGAGCGACTGAGCGACACTTTGTTAGAAATGGAGGAAGAGGAACATGAGAAAATGAAGTTATGTATATTAATATTAACTAGTGTTAAGCCCCCTGCGTTGCGGGGGGGGGGGGGGGGGGGTAAAACCGTGCTATCGGTGCGGCTGAGCGGAAACCATAAATACAAATATCAATACCGATTTCGGTAAAATCAATACTCTAAACCCTAAACCGTAAAAAAACTAAACTTATTTAAGTTTTGTGAATGAAGTTATAAAACACCAAAGATTTTTGTAAAATAAAAAATCCTAAAGGTTACCATGTTTAAAAAAATCACGAGAAGACAAAATACACAAAGGGACAAAATAGACACTATTCATCCAAATGTTAAAAATTAATATATGTGAAGTATATGAGTCGTCCTAAGGGTGAGATGGGTGCATGCGGGGAGTGAGTTCATCTAAGGGGAACACCCCGTCATCAACTTTAGGTAAGTGGGGGAATGAAATTTCGACGAGTGTTTACTGCATAGGGGAAGAAGAAGGGAATGAATAATGGTGGGGCACACTCTTTTCAACCAATTACAATTTTTTTTGTTTTTTTATATTTAAAAAAATTAGTTTACCCCTCCTCACGAGAGGTGACCACCCTTTATGTTTTTTTTGGGCAAGAGGGTGTAAGAGAGGGGAATTGATATGGCACCTCATGATTGGGTAGGTGAAAAGTTTACCCCATCTCATGAGGGGTGCACCCCTTTCACTAGGGGTGTTCAAAACCGGATATCTGAAAATTCGGATACCAGATTTTACTATCTGAATCCGTATCCGAAATTTCGGATACGGATTCGAATAATGAATCGGATATCCGAAAATCCAACTTTTTATTTAATTTTTATTTTTTATTATTTTTTTCATATTTGGAAACACATATTTTGGATAGTTTCAGATATCCGAATATAAGTTTTCGGATATTTTCGGATATTTTCCGGATATTTCGGATATTTTTTGGATATTTTGGATATTTTCGGATACTTCGGATATTTTCGGATATTCGGATATCCGAAAAAAATGAAAATTAAATTTTCGGATATCCCCGCCATCAACTTTAGGTAAGTGGGGGAATGAAATTTCGGCGAGTGTTTATTGCATAGGGGAAGAAGGGAAGGAGAGAGAGTGTGTTGAATAATGGTGGGGCACACACTTTTCAACCAATTACAATTTTTTTGTTTTTTTTATATTTAAAAAAAAATAGTTTACCCCTCCTCACGAGAGGTGACCACCCTTTATGTTTTTTGGGCAAGAGGGTGTAAGAGAGGGGAATTGATATGGCACCTCATGATTGAGTAGGTGAAAAGTTTACCCCATCTCATAAGGGGTTCACCCCGTTCATTAGGAGTGTTCAAAACCGGATATCTGAAAATTCGGATACCAGATTTTACTATCTGAATCCGTATACGAAATTTCGGATACAGATTCGGATAATGAATCGGATATCCAAAAATCTAACTTTTTATTTAATTTTTATTTTTTTATTATTTTTTTCATATTTGGAAACACATATTTTGGATAGTTTCGGATATTCGAATATAAGTTTTCGGATATTTTCGGATATTTTTCGGATATTTTCGGATACTTCGGATATTTTCGGATATTCGGATATCCGAAAAAAATGAAAATTAAATTTTCAGATATCCGAATCCGAAAAAATTCGGATATCCGAATTTCGGATACTTCGGATTCGAATATCGGATATTTCGGATACGGATACGGATAGTTTTGAACATCCCTACCTTTCACCCTAACAAGTTGATCTACTGGTTAGTCACTTGGTTTCTCTCATTGAGGTCCCAAGTTCAACTCCCACCACCATCATTTTGTAGGACATTGGTGGTGGCAATGAAGTTTAGAACTAGGCATCTTTGGAGGTCGCCATTTCTAAATCGACTCAAACTAGGTTTTACCGCAGTGGGCTTTCGGGCGGGCGGGTTTTCTCTTGAACTGGCGGCTTGGTGGCTCGGGTATTCATCCAACTATTACTGTTATGGAGGAGAGGGTGCATTTACTCGATTTAGGACATCCCATGATACTTATCCGGTGATTTAGTTCTTTTTTTTAATGGCATATTTGGATCACTGACGGAACACTGGAGTAGCATCGTGCCACCAGCGGAACCACCCAATCATATCCATCTCCACTAGGCGTAATGACTATACACCAATTCAGGAGAAAACTCAATAAATATGGGAAAAACTTACCTTGTGTGAATCAAATCCAGGACCTATTAGTCTCAAAGCCTTATCTCATCCTAAAATATCACTAGGCTACAAAACCATAAACTTATCCGGTGATTTAGTTCACCATTGAAAAATATTAATATGAGTATTGGGAAAGAAAAAGTTCAAAAGGAAACACGCAAAACTCAAAAGTAACATTTTCAGTCAACTTCATTTAATACTTATTTATTTACTTTTTTAAAGGCATTTATTTACATTATTTGCAGTAAACTTCATATAAATTTTTGCCTTTAAAAATTATCTACTTTATTTGTTGTAAACATTTTTGTTTGTTTTATTTTTTTGTTATTTTGTTTATTTATTATTTTATTAAATATTGGATTTACTTTATTAATAAGTGATCGGTTCTTTTTGTTGTTGAAGTTATTTTTATTACGAACTAAATATTATATATAAAACTTCTAAATAACTTTAAAAGTTTTATCAAAGAATATTTGATAACGTTCTTATGTGTGGTATACCCTTTAATAAAAAAAAATGATAATTAACATATATTTTTGAATATAAAATAAAATTATATTTGGATACTATAATTAAATTGTTTTTATTCTTACTTTATTAGAGAAAATGGTGTAGTTCAGTTAAATTATAGTGATAGAGATAGATAATCTATTATGAATGCTCTAAGAAAGGTTGATTTACAATTTTTCTTTTAAAAGTAGTTTCCGAATACACGTAATTAATATGTAATTTCAGTTATATCTTATTTGAAAATATCATATCATAATTTTAAATCTTATTAATATGTTTTATTCAACCGTGCAATAGACAGATTTGTAGTATAGTGTATATATATATATATATATATATATATAGAAACGGGATTGGGAGAAAACACTCAAAAGTGTGAGAACGGTGAGAACGCTTCCTGACCCAACACGTGTCACCCGACTTAGAGAAGGGCGGAGGGGCTTTTTTATCCTTTCATCTTCTGTTTTTCCAGTTCCGTTTTTCCCGATATTGTTTTAATTTTTGGTTTTTAAGATTTTTTGGCGTTAACCAAATTCAATAATTTATGGCGTTTTTAACGGTTTCATTATATCAACATTTTGGCGTTTATGGCGTTTATTCACATCGTATGCCTCTAGAACCCAGGGGGCAGGAAATCTATTTGAATGGCGTTTTTCAACGGGTTTTAAACAAGATGGTCCATTGTTCTATTATTTTTTATAAACATTTTGGTGTTTGAGTTATCTTGGCGTTTTACAATTGTTTGATTGTATTTCAGCCACAAAAAAAAATACAAGCGAAGAAAATAAAATAAAAATCCTAATCGGATATCTCTTCACAATATTCACTGTCATCAGTCTCTCTGTTCTTTAATAGTACAAGAACTGACACCAAAATATGGCGTTTTATGTAAAACTTAACAAACCCATCGGTTTGATTATTTTGCCTGCTCGTCTGTTGAAGTGGCTTTTTTAGTGGATGTTTGGGGACATAGATCTATGACGTGTGGGTGAGTTTTTCGCTTTTTCTTCATGTTGATCTTCATCTTTATCATCATCCCACTCTTCAGTGTCATTGGTCTCTTCTCCTCATCCAAACCTTCTTCAAGAACAAAAAACACAAAATGCCATATGACTGGCATTAGTATCTTTTTCTTGAATTTTTGTCCATCTCATGCAGCAAAATCTTACTGAGTTACTCACCTCCCCTAACAATTCATTCAGTGAAACTTGACGAATAACAATATTGAATATCCAAGAAAGCATATTAGCCATCTTTGATTTTTTTTTTTGGCGTTTTACAGTGAGTGGTATTTAGTAGTATTGGCGTTTGTTTTTTTTTGTTTGATCAAATGGAAGTTGCTGAGATGTATCATTGTATTGGATCTCTTTTTGGCGCCTAAGTTAGGCGGTGCGTTATTATAATAAAGTATTCGTCTTTTCACTTACTGTTTGTAATTATTGTTTTTGACAAGCTTTATCTCTGAAGTCTGTAACACGTCCCATCTTTCAAGTTTGGCGTTTTATATTCTAATATAATAAATTTCCCCTATCTTTTCAGTTTTTCTGATTTGAAGTTACTGTTTCTAGTTACATTTTCAAGTTTTTTTTATTTTTTATTTTATTTAATTTTTTTTGGGTTTTTTATAATACTTTTTGAAACTAATTTTATTATAGTTTGGGGGTTTTTGGGTGGCGTTAACATGATGATATCGTTTAAACAAGTATTTTGGCTGTTTTGGCCTTTTTATTATATATGGGGTTTTTGTTTATACAACAATCAACTGAAAACTAAAATAAAAAAAAGAATTCATAAAAAAAGTTTTTTTTATAATACTTGTCCAAAATAATTTTACGATGGTTTGATAAACGTCAAAGGTGTAAGACATTTGCCTTTTTTGGCGTTTTTATTAAATACGGCGTTGTTTATTAAATAACAATCAACTGAAAAAGAAAATTAAACAAAATAAATATTAATCTTCAAATCTTCACTGTCACCAGTCTCTTTCTTCTTTTGAAGCATCTTCACTGGTTGTTTCGACTTTCATATGAAATCAGCCTCTTTTTCTATAATTTTTGTCCATCTCATGCAACAAAATGTTATTGAGTTTACACCCTTTCAGCAAAATGTTATCTTTTTTGGCGTTTTACCGAGAAAAAGAACGCCACAAAATAAACCATCTTAAAACTGTAAATTTGATCATGCTAAAATCAATAAAGTGTTGTTGTATGGTGTTGGATAGCATTGTTAATCCTCAATTAAGAAAGATAACTGACAATGTTGTCCACGCCATACAACTACACTTTATTGACAACAATATATTTGACGTTTGGGTTTTCTGGCGTTTTATCAGTCGAATGGTATATATTAAATATGGCGTTTAGGGTTTTTGTTTGTACTTTTTAATTTAAGGTCTGAGTTGTTGTATATATAGGATTTTTTGGCGGTTTTTTAGGCGGGATTTTACTATAATTAAGTTTGGCGTTTTATATCTAATGGCGTTTTTTAGCAGAATGCTGTGTGGTTTTTGTTTTGGCGTTTTATTTTTATTAGATGGAGTTTTATTTGGAGTAGTCAAAAGATGCTTTTACCCCTTAATGAAGCGCGTCCACGTAATAAAATTGATGTTATTTACCAATATGCCACCGCGCCAATCTAGTCCATAGATTGTTTTGATCGAACGATCGATAAGTGTTCTCACCGTTCTCACACTTTCTGCAGTTTTCTCTAAATCCCGACCCTATATATATAAACTTGTCGTACATGGCCCCTACGGCTCTCGGACTCAGGTATGACTGTAGGTAAAAAAAATTAAAGCCCATTTTTACTAGTTGCATAGGGCGGCCCTTAAGAGCCCTTGATTTCTCAGGGGCGACCGTATGTAAAAAAAAATTGGAATACTTCCAAATTTTTCTTCTAGATCTGTCATTGGATTAAACAATGGTCATCTTCTTATATTTCACAAACTGTAACACCTCGAAATTTTGTGTCAAATAATGTGTTAAAACGTGTCATTAGATTTACACGTGGCATTAGATATTTAATAAAGGACTAAAATTGACAAACCTTGAAAGTATGTAAATTCAAGGATTATAAATGTCAACAAAGAGTAAATACATTGTATAGTAACTCTAAACGATGGTCGTACCTTCAAACGAATAAATCATGGATCGTACGGAAGAAAATGAGAGATTTCAAGCTGCAGGGGTTAACTGTGTCAACATGTTTAATTATACCTCTGAGTGACCCTTTGGCGAACCCGAGGCTTTGTAACAGTAAAATACGCTCACTAGAATGTACTATATAAATTCCGCGAAGTTCCGTTTTAAAACGAGAAAGTTATGATCAAATTCGTACGAGAAGGGTTAAAAGCGTCAACAATGAAACTTAAGGCTTTCCGCATAGTAATTAAATTAACCGGGGACTTAACCGTGTGGGTAAATGACACGAGGCCCTTAATTGTAATTAACCGAGGGCCAAATCGCAAAGTTACCCCTTCGAACCCGAAAGGTCAGGTTATTAATTACAAAGATACGGTTAATCATTACAAAAGATTTAAAAATATTTGAAAACAGGCCTCAGGCGGCCCGCCTGAGTGAAACACATAAGTTGAAGCGGGTCGCGAGCCACCTGTGGATACGCGTCTAACATGAAGATCCATGCGGCCCGCGTACAAGCTGCATGAAATCTAATGCGGGCCGCGTGAAAGTCCCAGATGTAGAAACTTTGGACAAACTTGCTGTTTGAAGTTGTGAACGATCAAAAAGGCAATAAATGAAGCATGGGCGCCCTCTACTTGCCCCCTAGCACCCAGGGCCACCTGCTGATCATCCATGCTCCATTGTAGGATGAGTTGTTAATGACCATGTCCCGGATATCCTTGGCATCATTGTATAAAATGACCACGACCTTGACATTCGGGTGTAGGCGTACACCCGGCATTGTGTCTATGATTTAAAGGTATAACCGTTGGTTACCCGCTACGGTTGTATGCTATGTGGTGTGTCTATTAATCTTTAACCCGGACTAGATCCGGGCGACCGAACGCATAGTAAACATGTAATTCTTTACAAGGTTATATTTAAATAATTCTCCCAAGTTATAAAAGAATTTGTGCCTTGTGCATTCAAATCAATTTTATTAAACATTTTACAAAAGTGTCGGTTGAATGTATTTACCAGTGTAAACTGACGTATTTTCCCCAAAAAGACTAAATGCAGGTACTAGGCGTAATTGGCTGGGATTTCTCCTTAGCATCATTAGAAGTCTCGCAAGCTTAAGATGCCTGAAGTCTGTTGAACAATATCTTGTTATTATATTTGATTCCCTGTGGATTATTATTTCAACAATGGTGATACATTGATATACACTTAAAGTTGAAATATAATTATCTTTATTGCTTCCGCTGTGCATTCATATATTGTGTGGTTTGACTATAATGTTGCCAACTACGTCACGGTAATCCCCCACCGGGCCCACCGGTGAGACACGTGGAAACCGGGGTATGACAGGTTGGTATCAGAGCCAACACTGAGTGAATTAAACACTAACCTTTGTGTTTAATCTCAGTTACACAATTGCACATACTTGAGTCTAGACAAGAACATAGGACAAATTCGAATTGTTATTCCAGTTTGTCTTTTTATTGTTATTGTTATTTAAAGCTTTGAAAGCAGGAATCATGCCACCTGCAATCAGATGAGGAAGAGGAGGAAGAGGCAGAGGAACGATCATTACTCACCATGATCATGAAGCTGGACCTTCGAACACGCGAGCTCCTTCCAGTACAAGGAGTGAAGAACCACAGAGACGAAGAAACCTTTTTGAACCTGCGAGACATTCTACCTCGCATAGCTCAACACCCTCATACCGTCATTCATTTGGACCAGATTCGGAAAATAATCCCAATAACCCTCAACCATCCTTTTTACCTCTACAGCGATCTGCTTCGCAGCGATCTGCTTCGCACCATTCTTACGGCGATCCATCACCTTTCTTCGTAGGACAGTTTAACCCGGCGGATTATGTCCAAGAGCCTATAGGGTATAACCCTCTAGGACCAGAGGATCACTTTTCTGAGGATAATGCAGTGGATATGGACGAGGATACAGACCCCGTCGAGCCTGCTAGGGGAACTCCCACTCATCCAATTGAGATCTCGGATGGGTCATCCTTCCATGGAACGCCCTATCAAGGTCCCGATAGTTACCAGGCGAGGTTTGACCAATGTAATTGGTACTTTACACCTTCACATCATTACTCGCCTCATGATCAACAGCAACAACAGGATCCATCTGAGGATTCGCGGTTTGTGGCCGTTACGCCACCACCACCGCCACCGGTTCAACCAGTAATTCTAGATCCGCCAAGGCGTAGAAGATCAGGAGCACGGATGTCCACCCGAGGAGGGGAATTTCATTTCAGCACCCCTCGCCACTCGAGTGCTAGTCACTTTCCGTCAGTACCTGAAGAAGAACCACAATTAGGGGAACCTTCTAGTCACCCTGCAGAGGTGAATTCTGCACCAGTTGCACCACCTCCGCCACCATTCGGATATGACAATCCGATACCAGCGTACGGCGCTTCCACGACGTACAATCCGTTTGAGCAGCCAACTCACACGCACTACAATTATAACTATGATGCCGATCCATATGTGGTAGCGGCTAATTATAATGCCCTTCATGGAACCTCTGGGAGACCAGATTACTCAGCCCATGGGTATCCAATATCCTCTAGACCTCCGGTTCAGCAACCGTCGCAACAGCCACGTTTTTCTCCACCGGAGCAAGAAGAAATACTCCACCGTTTAAACCGTGTGGAACGAGACTTCGAACAAGAACGCAAGAGTAACCGTGGATTTCTCAAAGGCTTAGCAAACTTGCTGAAAGGAAGGAAGAAATGAGACCATTAGTCTCCTTATGTAATGTTGTATTTGCAATTTAGTCCCTGCGTGGACATTTATCGTATTTCAGTCCCTACGTGGACTTATCTTTATAGTCCCTGTGCGGACATCTATCCTGTATTGGTCCCTGCGTGGACTTGTTTTTCTATAAACCTCTGCGTAGGTAGTTATTTAATTATAAAGTCCCGTTTAGGGCAGCGTGTAATCGTATTTGAAGTTTATGGAATGATATGTTATAAATTTCATTTTTGTTATTACTATATATGAAATAAATCAAAATCATTCCTTTTAAATTTAAATCTGCTTAAATAAAGAATCTTAAGAGTGAAACCTAGCCAGGTGTCTTCATAAGATCCGACCAAGATGGTAAGACCGATTAAAAAGATTCAGAGTTACAGTTAACCTCTGTAATCATGTTAACATTCATGGCAGATGTGATTCGTTAAAATCGCACGCGTCATTCTTATATAAGAATCCTTCTAAGGATTCCAAAGCCCAAATTAATGATTTATAAATCATGGGTTAAATCATCAATAAAGATGATAACTTATTAAACATCCATTAGAGATGTCATGCATACGGGCCATAATTATTGTCATAATAAGGCAAAAGACAGTGGTAGTCTAGGACTCCCTGTCAGAAAGGGTAAAAGGACTACGGTTCAAACCTTCATACCTTGATTCTCTGTAATCTCGGCTAATATTATAAAAACGTCCTCGTGACTAGGCTTTTATGCCACTAACAATATTATTTGTAATTAGGATAAGTATGTTCAAATCCTAAATAAAAGTGAGTAACAAATTAACCAGATATGGTCTCTGTTACCATGGTTAATGAATTGCCATAAAAGACAATTCCATAATAAACTCCTAAATAAAATTTTCGTTATCTTCTGTAACAGATTCAAGTTACCATGGCTGATCCTAGTGGAGAAAATAGCCACTCGAAGGAAGACGAATACGATAACGCCCAAGTTAATTTGACGGGCGCTCAATTAAAAGCTCTTGTCGATAACGCTGTCAAGGCAGCTCTGGATCGACAATATGAAGAAAATACTGAATCTCGGAGCCGAACTATATCTAAACCACCCTCAAATCCGAAAACCCACTCGAAATACCACAGCAAACCGTTGTCCAAGCCTAAAAAGGACGATGATAATCACTCGTCCAATGAAAACAGTGTCCGTAAAGAAAGGGTATATACTGATGCGTCTCGCGCCAGGGGCTGCACCTACAAGTATTTTGTATCTTGTAAACCCCGAGACTTCACTGGGGAGAAAGGAGCGGTCGGTTGTATGACGTGGCTTGACGAGATGGACACTGTGGTGGATATCAGCGGCTGTGCAGAGAAGGATGTGGTAAAGTATGTGTCACAATCATTCAAGGGCAAGGCCCTGGCTTGGTGGAGGGCGTTGGTTCAGGCCTCGGGAAAGGCTGTTCTATACAGCATGACATGGGAGGAATTCGTTTCTCTCATCAAGGAGAATTACTGCCCTCCACATGAAGTGGAAAAGATAGAATCCGATTTTCTATCATTGGTGATGACAAACCTTGACTGCCAAGCTTACCTGACGAGCTTCAACACGATGTCCCGGTTGGTTCCATATCTGGTAACCCCGGAGCCAAAGAGAATCGCTCGTTTCATCGGTGGGTTAGCCCCCGAAATAAAGGCAAGCGTAAAAGCCTCTAGGCCAGCGACCTTTCGATCTGTGGCTGACATATCTTTGTCCCTTACTCTGGATGCGGTCCGACAAAGATCGCTAAGGAACAAAGAAGCTGAAAAGAGAAAGCGTGAAGATGAAACTTCACGGAGGTCGAGTAAGAAACACCATGGAAACGGTGATAACAAGAGAGGGTCGGAGTCAAGGAAAGATGGGCAACAGACTGGTGAGAAGCCCAAGTGCAAGACTTGCAAGAGACATCACTTTGGGAAGTGTAGGCTCGAGTCAAACTCGCAGACTCAGTCGAAGTCGTATGCTTGCGGGTTGTGCAAGTCCAAGGACCACAAGACTGTGGACTGCAAGAAGATAAAGGATGCAACCTGCTACAACTGCAGCGAGAAGGGGCACATTAAAAGCAACTGCCCTAAGTATGCCAAGAAGCCTGAAGAGGCCAAGAAGAACAATGCTAGAGTCTTCAGGATGGAGGCGAAAGAAGCAGTGCTGGATGACAACGTAATCACATGTAATTTTCTCGTAAATGATATCTTTGCAAGAGTACTTTTTGATTCGGGCGCTGATAAGTCTTTCGTAGATCATAAATTTTGCAAATTGCTGAATATGCCTGTCAAAACCTTAAAAGTGAATTATGAGGTAGAGCTAGCAGATGGTACCATAGAAACCATCTCCACTGTGTTAGATGGATGTGTGATATCCATTAAGAACCACTGTTTTCCTCTATCTCTACTTCCCTTTAAATTGGCCGGTTTTGACTTAGTGTTGGGTATGGACTGGTTATCTCACAACCAGGCCCAAATCGTCTGCAATAGAAAGCAGATTGTGATAAAGACTCCGGCCGGTGAATCGCTTACCATTCGGGGAGATACCCAGTACGGATTCCCTGAGCAAGTAACTATGCTTAAGGCTTCAAAATGTCTAAAGAAGGGTTGTGTCATTTACATGGCACCAGTGATTATTGAAGAGCCTAAACCGAAGATAGAAGACATTCCCGTCATTTCGGAATATCCAGAAGTTTTTCCCGAAGATCTACCTGGGTTGCCACCAGATAGACAAGTGGAATTCAGGATCGATATCATCCCTGGAGCAGCACCTATTGCTAGAGCACCGTACAGGCTAGCACAGACCGAAATGAAGGAGTTGAGAACCCAGCTGGATGAACTGCTAGCTAAAGGTTTCATCAAACCCAGTTCGTCTCCCTGGGGAGCACCTGTCCTGTTTGTGAAGAAGAAGGACGGATCGATGCGTCTGTGCATCGATTATCGCGAACTTAATAAAGTCACGATAAAGAATAGATATCCCTTGCCGAGGATCGACAATTTGTTCGATCAGTTACAAGGGGCAAGTTATTTTTCGAAGATTGACTTGAGGTCCGACTACCATCAACTGAAAGTCAGAGATGAAGACGTGCATAAAACAGCATTTAGGACTCGCTACGGTCACTACGAGTTCCTAGTGATGCCTTTTGGGCTCACAAATGCCCCGGCTGCGTTCATGGATCTCATGAATCGCGTCTGCAAGCCATACTTAGACAAATTCGTCATCGTTTTCATCGACGACATTCTTATATACTCGAAGAACCAGGCCGACCATGAGAAACACCTTCGCTGTATTCTCAAGCTGCTACATCATGAGAAACTCTATGCCAAATTCTCCAAGTGCGAATTCTGGCTACGAGCAGTCCAATTTCTAGGACACGTTGTCAGCGAGCGTGGTATCCAGGTGGATCCCGCTAAAGTAGAGGCTGTCATGAATTGGCAAGAGCCAAAGACGCCTACTGAGATTCGTAGTTTCCTGGGGTTAGCAGGATACTACCGGCGATTCATTGAAAATTTTTCAAGGATTGCTGCGCCCTTAACTTCCCTGACCAAGAAGAAGGAAAAATTTGTTTGGGGCCCTAAGCAGCAAGAGTCCTTTGATATTCTAAAGCAAAAGCTGAGCAACGCTCCTGTGCTGACACTACCGGAAGGTACCGAGGAGTTCGTAGTTTACTGCGACGCATCACACACTGGCATGGGATGTGTGCTCATGCAGAAAGGCAAGGTTATTGCCTATGCTTCGAGACAGTTAAAGGTGCACGAAAAGAATTACACCACTCATGACTTGGAGCTGGGTTCCGTTGTGTTCGCACTAAAACTGTGGAGGCATTACCTGTATGGTATCAAGTTTGTGATCTATTCTGATAATAAGAGCCTTCAACATCTGTTTAATCAGAAGGAGCTAAACATGAGGCAACGCCGTTGGATGGAAACCTTAAATGATTATGATTGTGAAATCAGGTATCATCCCGGCAAATCAAATGTAGTCGCTGATGCCTTAAGTAGAAAGGAAAGGGTGAAACCCATCCGAATCAATGCCAAGAGCATTGAAGTCAAGAATAATTTGATTGAAAGGGTGTTAGCTGCACAGAGAGAAGCTGTGTTGGAAGCTAACTATCCTAAAGAAAAGTTAGGAGTAACTGAGGAGCAGTTAACTCTTAGCAAAGACGGAATTTTACGATTGAATGGGCGAATATGGGTTCCTATTTATGGAGGACTACGAGATGTTATCCTCCAGGAAGCCCATAGTTCCAAATATTCTGTCCATCCTGGAGCAGATAAAATGTATCAGGATCTAAAGGCAAATTATTGGTGGATAGGCTTGAAAAAGTCTGTAGCCGCTTATGTAGCAAAATGCTTAACTTGTGCGTAAGTCAAGGCTGAGCATCAGAAGCCGTCTGGCTTGCTACAACAGCCTGAACTTCCTGAATGGAAGTGGGAATGTGTAACTATGGATTTTATTACCAAGTTACCCAAGACGAGGAAAGGAAATGACACAATATGGGTTATCGTTGATAGGCTGACTAAATCAGCTCATTTCTTACCCATCAAGGAGACTTATAGCTCCGACATGTTAGCCCAGTTATACGTTGATAAGATTGTAGCCTTGCATGGCATACCTGTGTCTATTATCTCTGATCGGGATACTAGATACATGTCGCATTTCTGGAAGAGTTTCCAACAATCTTTGGGCACACGGTTGAATTTTAGTACGGCTTACCATCCTCAGACAGACGGTCAGAGTGAGCGTACTATTCAAACGTTGGAAGACATGCTACATGCATGTGCTATCGATTTGGGTGGTAGTTGGGATAAGAACCTACCACTAATCGAATTCTCCTACAACAATAGCTACCATACCAGCATAAAGGCTGCGCCTTTCGAGGCATTATACGGTAGAAAGTGTAGATCGCCTGTTTGTTGGGCGGAAGTTAGAGATGTCCAATTATCTGGACCAGAGATAGTTTTCGAGACGACGGACAAGATTGTCAGATTCGAGACCGTCTCAAGGCTGCCAGAGATAGGCAGAAGAGTTACGCGGATCCAAAGCGTAAAGATTTTCACTTCGAAGTAGGTGAAAAAGTGTTACTTAAAGTATCACCCTGGAAGGGGGTGATGCGTTTCGGTAAGAAAGGCAAACTAAGCCCGAGATACATAGGACCTTTCGAGGTTATCGAACGGGTCGGGTCCGTTGCCTATAAGCTAAACTTACCGGAGGAGCTCAATGGAATTCACAATGTGTTCCGCATCTGCAATCTAAAGAAGTGCTTCGCTGATGAATCATTGGTGATCCCACACACGAATGTGCATATAGATGAGAGCTTAAAATTTGTGGAAAAACCTTTGTCGATTGAAGATCGACAGGTAAAGAAACTTCGAAGGAAGCATGTACCTATAGTAAAGGTCAAGTGGGATGCCCGTAGAGGTCCCGAATTCACGTGGGAGGTTGAAGCCACGATGAAAGAAAAATACCCTTATTTGTTTGAGTAAATCTCTGGTCGAGATTTATTTTAAGGGGGTGAGGATGTAACACCTCGAAATTTTGTGTCCAATAATGTGTTAAAACGTGTCATTAGTTTACACGTGGCATTAGATATTTAATAAAGGACTAAAATTGACAAACCTTGAAAGTATGTAAATTCAAGGGTTATAAATGTCAACAAAGAGTAAATACACTGTATAGTAACTCTAAACGATGCTCGTACCTTCAAACGAATAAATCATGGATCGTACGGAAGCGAAACGCGGAAGAAAATGAGAGATTTCAAGCTGCAGGGGTTAACTGTGTCAACATGTTTAATTATACCTCTGAGTGACCCTTTGGCGAACCCGAGGCTTTGTAACAGTAAAATACGCTCACTAGAATGTACTATATAAATTCCGCGAAGTTCTGTTTTAAAACGAGAAAGTTATGATCAAATTCGTACGAGAAGGGTTAAAAGCGTCAACAATGAAAGTTAAGGCTTTCCGGATAGTAATTAAATTAACCGGGGACTTAACCGTGCGGGTAAATGGCACGAGGCCCTTAATTGTAATTAACCGAGGGCCAAATCGCAAAGTTACCCCTTCGAACCCGAAAGGTCAGGTTATTAATTACAAAGATACGGTTAATCATTACAAAAGATTTAAAAATCTTTGAAAACAGGCCTCAGGCGGCCCGCCTGAGTGAAACACATAAGTTGAAGCGGGCCGCGAGCCACCTGTGGATACGCGTCTGACATGAAGATCCATGCGGCCCGCGTACAAGCTGCATGAAATCTAACGCGGGCCGCGTGAAAGTCTCAGATGCAGAAACTTTGGACAAACTTGCTGTTTGAAGTTGTGAACAATCAAAAAGGCAATAAATGAAGCATGGGCGCCCTCTACTTGCCCCCTAGCACCCAGGGCCACCTGCTGATCATCCATGCTCCATTGTAGGATGAGTTGTGATGATCCTAAGCCTCATTTTTCACTATAAAAGCCAATGCAATGTAGACAATGGAATCACACCTCAAAACTTACCTTCTGATCAATCTTGGAGCTCTCAAGCTTTCTTCTAACATTCTAAGTTGTGCACTAAGCTTCTGTAAGTATGCCAAACCTTTTATGGCTTAGTTTTTGCTTAGTTTAGCCTAAAAGTCAATCCGTCGTAATTAACGATTGACTTTGCGATAAATCACGAATGGTCCAGTGATTTGTCGAATCAAAGATAGTTATATGATGGTAATCATGTGGGCATTAAACCCCTAAAAGGGCACCCTCTGATTCCCACTCTAACTAGTCCAAATGTCGAGTCAAACGTGCTTAGAAAAAGTCAACAGAAATGTCATTTTGCGATTTCTTGCATAACCTGTAATATAGATGATATGTAACCTGTTTGAACACTCATAAAACATGATAATAAGTATATAAACTAGTGTAAGCTTGTTTGATCCGACCGTTTATTGTTTTGACCCGGTTCGGAGCCGAAAGTCGCAAAAGTTTGACTTTTGCATTGACTTCAGTTCTGACCCGTTAAAGTTTGAAATAGATATGCCTTAGGACTCTCTTAGGACCAGGTTACATGATGGTATAAACCTTTGTAACCGGTTCGTTGTTTGTCCAACTCTTTTACACATTTCCGTTAAATGCTTAAAAGTTGACCGTAACGCCCTTTTTAATTTAAAACGAGAATTTCGGACACGTAAAAGGATAATGACCTTGGTTACTGATTTCTAAGCATGTCCCTAAAATTTCACGTCAATCCGAGGTCCAGAATATGAGTTATGCTAAATAGCGCAAATTGCGATACTTTAGTAATTAATTAGCGCAATTAGCATAACGCCTATCTAAACCCGGATTTCGACACCAAACCTTTTACTCACTGATGTAAAATAATATTTTGGGATTTCTAAAGATTTTTAATTATTTTTAACCTGCTCATAACCTGCGGTTATGGCAAAGGTTCGGTAAATACCGAATATACCCTTTTTGGCCATAACTCGAGTTCTACAAGGTCTTTTGATCCGATTCCAGTTGCTACTGATTTTAAATAATAAATAAAGTATTTTAGACTTTATAAACTGTTCGGGAAACTCAGATTTCCTGTAGAACTCTAAAACCTCCTTTATAATCTTTAAAAAGGCCAAAATACCCCTACGGGGCATTAAATGAGTTTAAACTCGTCATACGGGCATTACGGAAGGTATCCTACTGATACCACAACCTCTTTAAAGCATGTTGACTTAGGAAAATAGTGTAGGACCCTTACGGTTACCCGTTGCGCCTTTTGCGCGCACGGTTCGGCTTATGTAACTAGTTTACATAAATTAGCCGATACGGGTCAAACCATATTGTCTTGACCCCAAAATCCAGAGTATGATTATTATACCCATATAAAACAAGTCTTCAAACTTGTTGGGTCAAAATCACACTCCATTCACGGTTTTCTCCTTTCACGCGATTAAACCGTAACTATCCTTTGAAACTGACCGGTCTAAGCTACGGCAAACATAAAGACCCGTTAGGATTCTAATAGGTTATTTTAAAACCTTCGTTCCAGAATAGGAGACCAGTAAAAGCTATCTGTGATTTACTCAATTAAGGATTATACTTGCAAAGGTAAATACTTTTAACTTATTTTCCGTTATACGGGCTTGGGTTACGGTATCTAAAATACCGCTTGGTCGGGCAATTGACCCCAACTCATTAGTAGTTGGGTATTATCAGTGTGACCCGTTTAAAAACTTATTTTGTTGGCTTTAAGCCTTTAGGAGCTTAATGACCATGTCCCGGATATCCTTGGCATCATTGTATAAAATGACCACGACCTTGACATTCGGGTGTAGGCGTACACCCGGCATTGTGTCTATGATTTAAAGGTATAACCGTTGGTTACCCGCTACGGTTGTATGCTATGTGGTGTGTCTATTAATCTTTAACCCGGACTAGATCCGGGCGACCGAACGCATAGTAAACATGTAATTCTTTACAAGATTATATTTAAATAATTCTCCCAAGTTATAAAAGAATTTGTGCCTTGTGCATTCAAATCAATTTTATTAAACATTTTACAAAAGTGTCGGTTGAATGTATTTACCAGTGTAAACTGACGTATTTTCCCCAAAAAAACTAAATGCAGGTACTAGGCGTAATTGGCTGGGATTTCTCCTTAGCATCATTAGAAGTCTCGCAAGCTTAAGATGCCTGAAGTCTGTTGAACAATATCTTGTTATTATATTTGATTCCCTGTGGATTATTATTTCAACAATGGTGATACATTGATATACACTTAAAGTTGAAATATAATTATCTTTATTGCTTCCGCTGTGCATTCATATATATTGTGTGGTTTGACTATAATGTTGCCAACTACGTCACGGTAATCCCCCACCGGGCCCACCGGTGAGACACGTGGAAACCGGGGTGTGACACAAACGTTGACTAAAAATCATGTTACATATCATATTTTTTATTCACGTTTCATTAACAAGGCATATATGATAAAATACTACACACCTCGTAATTCATCCTACACACCTCGTAATTATCCGACACTTTAAGTTAATTTTTTTTTTCTTGTTTTGAAAGAATATATTTGTAGTTAGCTATTAAAAAGGAAAACTATCGATTAATGATCTATCTAAGTTTACCAATATACCCTTACACTAGTATTAAATACAAAAATTAAGTGAACTAAAATGAAGCAAAAGAAGAACTTTCAACCAATAAGAATGTTTCATTTAGTTCATTTAATATTTGTATTTAATTCTATTTTAAGGGTATATTAGTAAACTTACATAGATCATTAATTTGTGTTCTTTCTGTTTAATAACTAAGTAAATTAAATTTGTAACTCGTTTTCAAAATATATATTTTTTTTTCAAATTAAAAAACAACTTAATTTAAAGTGTAGAATAAATTACAATGTGTGTAAGACAAATTACGAGGTGCGTTGGATGTGTATGATATATTTCGAGGTGTATAGGATAAATTTCGACGTGTGTAGGATAAAATTCTATAATGTGTAGGGTATATGTAGGAAAATTTTGATATGTTTAGGTTTTGTAGATTATATGTAGGATAATTAATGATTAGTTGACTAATTAATTAAAAAAAGAAAAATTAATGAGATGGGTTATAAATGAATTAGTATTTTACCAATATGTTCTTTCTTTTCTTTTTTTTTAGTAATTTTCTTCTCATTTGATCTCCTATATCTATTGAGTATCATTTTGAAATGAACCTCCACAATAAGAGCTTTACGCTTATCATCGTAAGCTATTGACATAAGAAAGTTTAATATATACTATAGTGTTAACTTGCAGACAAACATCTCGTCCTAACACACGTTGCTTGAAGTACCATTTTTTCCAATAAAACGTTAAATCTAAGCAAATTAGTATGATATAGTATGGCTTCACGAAATGGATTGTCGAAAGATCATTCTATTCCTTCCAATTTCTCCCTACAAATACACATTGTAAATGACACACTCTGTTCATATAGTTCTCCACAATTTACTTTATCTATATATCCAAAATTTAAAGTTCTTATTATCATATGGAAGCTTTGTCACTAAGCATAACCTCATGACAAGTCTAGCCATTTTCTATTCATTTCATGTATAATTAGATTCTAATATAGAAGAAACTCAATCTTTCAAATTACGTAGCAACTTAACTATCACATATATCAATAACTACTAATCTCATATGAATAAATTTGGTTTTCCTAATCTTTGTTTGTCTTTATGAGAAGGTATACGACCATAAATGAGATAAAATATGTATTTGAGTATTTGTAAACTGGGAATACTATTGGAATGTCGGTTTCAAAAGATGGACGGTCCGGCAATGCTAACAACCCAAGCAAGGGCTTAGGGCCTCTAAAAATAGAGTTCCCATTTAAAAAAAATTGTGTAGCGTAATTAAAAGTTTTCTAAAAATGGCTTTTCTATATTTTCCTTTTTTTGAGAACGGCATAGGCAAATCAGGGTTTTGACTTTTGAGAACTGAGAGTCTCACATCAAGAACAAACGAGATTGGGATAATTATTTGGGAACTCAATCGACGCATTAAGTTATGGGGATTTCCAAGATTAAAGGGTTCAAATCGAATAATCAATCTCTACTTCTGCTTCAATATCGATATATCGCCTAAACAACACATGCGATTGACGCATTCAGTTATCAGGTATATGCTTTCCTATTAATGGCTATTGAACAACAAAATATGACCCTTATGTTTTCCTATTAAGTGTTGATAAAATTTCTAAGTGAGTGTTAAATATGTTGGAAATTTTGTGAAAATAGCATTTTTCACAAATATAGGAAAATGATTTTTTCCTATTTTGGACTAGAAATAAATATAATAAAATGAGCGGGTTTTATATATTTATTTGTGGGTTAGTGTTCTACGTTGGAAGGGCTTCGCAACGAACTTAACCACGTCCAAAACGGAGCTAAGATGAATGAGATATCGATGCTCAAAGTTTGGTGTTTGAAACTTGAATGCTGAAATAAGTGGGAAAGTGGCACCTTGTCCCACACCGGATGAGAGATGGAACTTAAAGGGGTATTTAAGTAGGATCTCTCCATCCTTATTGTTTCATGGAGGCACTCACTAGTGTACTCGCGAAAGGTGCGGAGCACCCTAACTCGCACACGCGCGCGCGTGGCGTGGGCGATGAGGCGCAATGTGGCGCTTTGATGGCGCACTTTGCACTTCGCCCGCTTGAGAGCCGCCTTTGTATTTTTGACCGCGCGCGCGTGGTGAAGCATAAGGGTTGCAAGGACCAAGTGGTTGGTGATGTGGGATGCATGCGCATGACCCTGATGGGTCCGCGCGCTCGTAGAGGCTCACAGGTGACGTGGCACACGGGCGCAGGCGCGCATGGACCTGAGTGAGTATGGCGCACGCGCGCATGGCAGTGAGCCAAGTGGACGCACCTGCGCTCGCACCAGTGTGTCTTGCGCGCGCGCGGAAGCTTCCTGCTGCAGTTAATGCTATTGCAGTTACATTCAGCATTTGAAACTGGCGAAATTAATGCGTTTGACTGAGAATTAAATGACGAATTAAAGTGCATTAAAGACGTTTAATGCAGTTTAATTCACCCATTTAATTCATTTTCAGTTTCTTCAAGACTTGCAACTATAAATAGGAGCATCCTATTGAAGACCAAATATACCGATAACACACATCTCTACAATCTTTCTCTATAGTGATCTTCATCTTTCAAGCAGGAATGTACACCTTCGGGTTGGAGTCAAGACCGGCAGTACAACTGCTTGCGGCTGTTGTATCCTGGAAACAAACGTGTTCTCCTGGGAGACACGAAATTTGTTTTAAGGGAGCGTGTCTAACACGATCCTCAGCCAAAGAACAGTTTTTTCTGTTCGGATTTCTGTTCTTGTTTGTCTTTTCTTTTTAGTTGTAACCTGTATTGTAATTTCTGCTTTCCTTTCAGTTGTAATTTTCAAGTTAATAAAAGATTTTTATTTATTTTACACGAACGGATTCCTACAAAATACACAATGGCCTCTAGAATTAAACAAAGATAACACATGTATATGTAGATGTTGTGATTATTAATGGCGCTATTATACCCTTATACAATTAGCAACTTAGGTTATGTCTAATTTGTTTAAGAGGCACACCCTTTGATTCATTTTACTCATATCCTTTAATATTATATATTATATAACCCTATAGACACTATCCGTCCATTTAATCATCGTGCCTCTTTACAACACACCGTTTAAAGAATTCCTCCTGAATTACTAAACTCATAGAATCCCACCCATTCATTAGTCATTTTAAATACTTTATATTACTTATCGGTTGAAATTATGAAACGATGTGACTATTTGTTATTCAGTGCTTTAACATAAAATATAAATATAATTTCTATTTCCTACTCCCACCGACTCAATAAATTTCCATCAAATCATGAACGTTTTATCTACCTCATACACACATCTACATTTACATTTAAATTAAATACTCACTTATACATGCATAATTGCATATGCATATATGTAAACATGCATATATTTTATCATAACATACAAAAATCTACGAACCAGTGTTTCCAAACATAACGAGTTACGGCGATTCTGAGTAAGCTTATTGAATTCCACATAATCTTTCTGTCCAAACATCACGACGGAAAAGAACATTTCCAAACATTGCGACGGTTCCGAATAATCTAAATGAGTACCAACCACATAATCATAATTAATAACCGCTTCCACCGTCGACATCAAATCGCCAAAGTCTATGATATTCCAAATTCGATTTCTTACTCCTTCAATCTCCATTAACCTTGTGGCCACCATTTACGATCATATCAAGTATATTTCTTGGATTGTGTATGTTTTTAAAGTATTTTGAGTAGATAAACAATCAGTTTGATTTTATTCAATGATTTTGTTTGAGGGATGATGGGGATGACGATGTTGATGATAAAAAGGTAGAAATTTCTTATACTTTGTTTTTCTTAGTTTTACTTAGTGGATTTTGACATTTTGTATGAAAATCATGTTGTGTGTGTTGTGAATTTTGGAGTTTGTGGGGTGGTCAATATATGTTGACTGAAGTAAAATTAAACAATAATCAAATATGATAAGACCCAGTTGTGATTTGAACATGAAGAAACCTTATATCCAATAAAATAATAATTAGAGTGATTTTTTCTTATTTGTGTATAAAGAATTAAGAAATTGTGGATGAAGAAGTTTGAGTGTGATCTTTGTTTCACCATACGAATGTTTTTTAAGTTTTATGAAGTGATGGAATTGTTTATTTTATTAATTTATACTTTTTTGTTTATGTCAAAAAAAAATTGTTTACAATGTGTTGTCATGAAGACATGAATTAGGTTAAATGTTTGTGAACTGTATGCATTAGCCGAATTTGAAAGTGGAAACTACAACAAAACTAACTTATCATCATATCCAAAGTAACAATACTAAATGATATTATGGCTAAAAGTAGAGTGTTCGCCGTTCGGTTAAAAACTGAGAAACCATTTAAATTGTTCATCAATTTGGTTTCAAGGTTGGTCTATTTATTATCTTTTGGTCAGTTATATGAATGATTTAGATTACGGTTTACACCGGTCTCCGGGCATATCAAACCAGACAGTATGATGCACTATATCCTTAGATTTTTTAAAATATTTTATATCATATTTATAGGCTTAATTCATAGGTAGTGGAATCGGCTCTCATCAAGAGTTGGAGCGGGAGTTGGCACTCAACGGAGTCAACGCTTCACACACATAATTTTTGCATTTTAGCTTTTAGTTATGTAGTATATAATTCACAAATCTCAAATGCTTAGTACACTGTTTTGAACCAACAATGAAGTCTTATGCTTCTGATATAAGAAAATAAACAAATCAACATTTAATTTGGGTTAATTTGCAGCAAAATTTACCCACATAATAAAGGAAAGTATGTTACATTCTTTTAAAAGATAAACCAATGGCATAATTAGATTTTAACTCGATCTATAACGAAAGCTCAAACTGTGAAACCAAAATATAAATATCGATTTGATTACGTCTAAATTTAATGGTTAGATAAAATAATATTGGTTAATTTGGTTATGTCTAAATTTCTATTTCTAAATTAGATTAGATATTAGAATTTGGGCAATTTCTTAAAACACTTTCTGTATTTTAAAATAAAATGTTTTAGTGTGGTGTATATATAGAATGAAGATAAAGCAATATGGAATTGTTTTGCATAATCTCATATAGTGTAAGCAGAATTTTTCATAAAAATAATCAACGTCCCGCCGCAACGCGCGGGTTAACATTAACTTGTTGAACAACAAAATATAACCATGACTAACCTCCTATTATTAAACTAACGTTGACTAAAAATCAAGTTGTAAACGAATGGGTTCTCGCATATCATTTTTTTTCACATGTCATTGACAAACCGTATATGATAAAATATTATATGCACGCAAATACATCTTGTGTAGTGTTATTTACTCATGTGTATATTAGTACATATTTATATCTACGAATATCTAAACACTAATTCATAACTCGTCTAATATATCATACAAAGAGATCGGTATGTCTTTTTGGTATATTATCAATAATGAAAATCCAATCATATCAGAGGTCTTAATAATCATACAAGATCAATTAATTCAGATGAATATTTGTTTGTCATTGATTACTTTCTTATTTGTATGTGTTTTCATTAACAATTGATTCAGGTTGGTGATTAATGATGGTACTTGTTGATGCAACAAATAAGGGATCAAGGATGGTAGCTGGGCTGGTCAGGCAAAAGGGCTGAAGGGTTCAGTTTTGCCTAACGCAGGTCGCGGGGTCCCTCCACGTTTGCAAAACGTGGAAGGAGGTTCACTAGTATGTTTGAATTATTTGCTTTGAAGTTCTTTCTCCAAGGCCGGCTCGGATCCAGAAAAGAAAGCAAATAGAATGAATGAGGTGAATCTGATGAAGAGTTATTTGGAAGTGACAAAGAACTCTTTGAATGACTAGAGATTAAGGAATCTCTGTGCTTTTTGGAATGTCTTTGAAGTGTTTATGAGCTGTCTTCTTATAGTGGAAGACACCTCCCGAAATGGTATGGACTATACTAGCGAGACCTGTTTGCTTATGGAGGGTTTCCCCTTTTGGGGTTGAAGGCTTTGGACCCCTGGTTAATAGAGTGTGCTTGTGCAGACCTGCTCTGACTTTGTGAGTTGGTGAGCGTGAGTTGGTGGGACGAGCTGTTAGATATGACTAATTACTGTTCCTCGATTCCCTCGTTTTACAGCTTTTCATCCGATGAACCTTTCAACCTTTTAAGCTCTTTGCATATTAATCATTTTGTTTATCCTTGGGCTACCCCCGTCGTCAGCCCCCCAAGTCAGAGGTTTTTGGGGTAGTACACTCAAAGACTTCTGACTTTTATGCATGTCTTTTAAAGGCTTGCAAGGTTCGTTGCTTGGAGGCTTGAAGGGTTTGAGGCAGTTACTTTTTTGAAATTTGAATTTGAAACGATTTGACAGTTGATTTGATTGACATGTGTCAGGCGGCGGATTGGCAGGGATTATTTATTTACCTTTAATACCCCTACTTTACTTTCATATTTATTTTAACGGTTGCAAACTTTCTTCATTTTCCTTACAATCATTCACAGTTTTTCCTTCCTCAGGTTAGTTTCTCTTCTCCATTTTCACTTTTACTTTGTTCTATCATGGGTGCCCTTAAGGATTTAGCGAGGTCATTCTCTCGGATGACACAAGAGGAGGTAGACCTATTTTGCCTTGAATATGGTATTGATAAAAAGTTTAACCCAACCGCCCCTTCTTGTGATGTTTCTATTGACAAACCGATTCCGGGTTCGATTGCTTTGTATTGTCGCCAT
Source organism: Helianthus annuus (assembly GCF_002127325.2). NCBI lineage: Eukaryota > Viridiplantae > Streptophyta > Magnoliopsida > Asterales > Asteraceae > Helianthus > Helianthus annuus. The sequence continues at coordinate 135,546,242 of NC_035446.2, read as the reverse complement.
TTTCAATGGTCCAATCTTCGTTACCCTTTTTCGCTTTTTGTTCTAAACTTGCTTGAGTATTACCAAGTGTCTTTTGGGCAAGTTCATCCAAAAGGAATGGCTAGGGTTTTGCACTTTGAAGTGCTCTGTCGTGCTCTTGGCTATGATCCCTCTCTGTTGCTTTTCCGGAGGTTTTTTCGTTTAGCCAAAAATGGCGATTGGTTTACTTTTGAAGCGACAAAGGTTGATACTTGTCTTGTTTCATCAATGGTTACAACCCTTGGATCCTGGAAGGATCAGTTTTTCTGGGTTTCTGATTCTATCATTCCTTTTAAAATGGTATGGAGGCGTCCGGATGCTGTTCTCAATGATCCGGAACCTTCTGAGTCTGATTTGAACGATGCCTTTCTTTCAGCCATTCGGGGGTGCCCTTCGAGGGTTCGTCCCTTTCCCGAACATTTGTTAGTGCTTTTAGGGGTTAGTAATATTTGGGCAAAAGCCGATCGGGATCCAGTGTTAATGAGAAATGGCGTTGGTATGCATTTTCCCCTTTTATGCCTTTTTACCTTACTTTGTTTGTGACTTATTTTTCTTTATTTGTTTTTTGGCAGTTATGTCTGCTTTGGACTTCATCAAGAGTGACGACACGTCTGATGTTGTTTTTGAAGATGCTCCAACTGTTCCAGGTGAGAATGTTGTGGTGAGAACCTCTGAGCAAAGGTTTGAGGGCATGGGTTATGCTAATGTTGCCAATGTTAAGGGTTTTACCAAGTCTACTGCCCCTAAGTCTTCAAGTCGTCGATCTTCTCGGCGTTTGCTGAAAGCTGGGCCTCAATCCACTTCCACTGAGCCAGTGGATTTGACTGATGATATTGAGGTTTCGGAGGATCAGGTTGAAGCGGGTGTTGAACAAGATAAGGAGTTGGTTGTTCATGGCAAGAAGGTTCGAGGTAAGAAGGTTACTCCTGTTCAAGAATCATCAAGCAGGGACGCTGGAGGGTTGGACCCTGAAGGTGTTTATGTTCCTTCTTGGCAAGTGAAGAATGATGATACCTTCAAGGATGCTGCCGTTTGTGAGGATGCTCTTAGTCATCTTGCTCCTCCCTCTGTTCGTGAAACCATTGCTGAGATGGACGATGACTTTATGTTATCTCGCATGGTTTTAACTACCTGCAACCTTGCTGCCATGCTTCCCCAAGGGATTACACGCTTTCGCCAAAGGATGCGGGAGTATGAGGATTTCTCTAAGAAGAAAGACAAAATGAAATCCTCCCTAGCATCGATGAAGAAGGAAGTGGCTGGGTTTGCAGAGAAGGAGGCGGCGTGGAAGAAAGAGGTTGATGATCTGAAGAAGATGCATGCCATTGAGATGGGTGACCTGAGGAAGAGCTTTGAAGCAAATTTGTTGAAGTTGAAGGCTGATCGAGAGGCCTTGTCTGTCCAACAGCAGGCTTTTCGTGAAGAAAAGGAAGGGTTGAAAGCTTCAGTTGGTCAGGTGACTGCGGACAATCAATGGTTGATCGAGCATGGTTTCCAGCAGGTGGTTACTTACCTTTTGCATTCCAAGGAATTTAACTCTGCCCTTGGTGATGTTTACACAAAGCTGCTGAACCTGGGAAAGCATCAGGGCCTTACTGCTGGCTATAAACTTCATGAATCTGGACAACCTTTGGAGAAGTCCCCCATGTTTCGCCCCGAGGCTTCTGATATCTTCAAGGCTTCTGTTGAGCAGATGGAGAGGCTAACCTACCCTTACATTCATGAGGTATCCTCTTGCTTTGGTAAGCCTTTGTCTGTTTTACAGGGATTGAAGCCTGAGGGGTTGAATGAGAAGGTTTGTGCTGAGGTTTTGGGTTCTTTGTCGAGGAAGAGGTCTTACTCTGGGGACAGTGATGATACCCTTTCGAGTCTGCCTGAAACTTCGATGGATGCTGGTTTGGAAACCTCTGCTGTTGGTGGTGAAGAAGGTGCCAAGATGAAGAAGACTAAGAAAGCCAAAAAGTCTAAGGGTGAAGGTTCTAGGCCCTCTGATAACTGACATTTATTCGTAGCTTTCTTAGCAAACACTTTAATGTTTTGTAATGTTTTAAACAATGTTTAGGTTTTGGGAACCCTTAAGGTTCCTATGGTTGGTTAGGCCTATATGGCCGTTTGAACAGTAGTTTAATTTGCAAGTCACTAGGGCTTGCTTTGACTATCTTATGAAGGTCTTTTATGGCCTTTCTAACTATGACATGATGGTTATCGTTGGTGTTTTTTGTTTGTTCCATTTGCTTGGTTTGTTTTGTGGGGTTTCAACCCTTCAAGCTTTTTGCACAGTTACTGATGGGTTGAAGCCTTTAACCTTTCAAGCTCAGTACCTGTTAGTTGAACTTTGGGTAGCTTCTGATTTGGTTTGTATGTTTGGTTGATAGGCTTGTTTATTTATTCTTGCCTTGTCTTTGTTTACTTTGTCTTTATGTTTTTTACACTTTAAAGGGTTCAGTGCTGCAGTCACTTTGCCTTAGTGTTTATCATCAAGACGTAGTATCTATCCTTTTCTTTTATTTTGTTGTAATTTGTTTGATTTCGTAAGTCTATTTATTGAGTACATTTTTTAGACTTAAGGAACGATTGGTGTAGGCTGTTCAAACCTGTCTATGAGACATTGTTGTTTTTCTTTGATAAGTCTCATGGAGTTGTATTGATCTAGGAACTCACCCCTTATATAGGTCCATTCAACCCTTGAACCTATTGAGCGATGTGGCCTGGGAGCTCATCCCCTTACATGGCCCTTGCCATGGAGTTTTTTGCTAGGTTCTCAACCTGATATTAGGATAGAAAGACAAGTTTGATAAAGTAACTTCATTCATTCAAGCAACATTTGCTTTTACAAAAGGTTTTTGCTTTGCTACAAACCAAACTTTCTAAACATAGAATTTTCTTAAAGTTTTTCCGTTCCAATGCCTTGGGAGCCTTTTGCCTTCTAGATCCCCCAGCTTGTAGGATCCTCCTTTGTGTGCTTCGAGGATGGTGTATGGACCTTCCCATTTCGGGCCTAGTTTCCCTTGATTTTCTTTTTTGCTTGCTTCGTTGTTTCTGAGGACTAGATCCCCTGGCTTGAATCGTTCGTTCTTGACCTTCTTGTTGTAATAGCTTTCCATCCTTTGCTTGTATTTGGCTTCTTGTATTGCTGCTTGATCCCGGGCCTCTTCTAAGAGTTGTAAGTTCAACATGGTCTCTTGTGTGTTTACCTCGGGATCCATGTTGACAATTCGTTGGGTTACAACTCCTATTTCAGCGGGGATTACGGCTTCGGATCCGAATACCAAGCTGTAAGGTGTCTTTCTGTGACTTGCTTTTTCTGTTGTTCTGATTGCCCATAAAACGCTAGGCAATTCTTCCAGCCAATTATTTTCATATCTCCCCAATCTTGTCTTGATGCCTTCCACTATGCTTCTGTTGGTCCTTTCAACCTGACCGTTTGACTGCGGGTAAGCCACTGAGCTGAAGATTTGGTTGATCCTGTACTCCTTGCACCAAAGGCTGAAGGGTTTCTCAGCGAATTGTTTCCCATTATCGGTCACAATTACCCCTGGCAGCCCATAGCGGCATATGATATTTTCCCATACAAAGTCTATGATTTGCTTTCCTGTGATCTTGGCAAGGGGTTTAACCTCTGGCCATTTGCTGAAGTAATCAATTGCTACCAACAGGAATTTTACTCCCCCTTTGCTTGGAGGGAATGGTCCAACAATGTCCATTCCCCATTTATGGAATGGCCATGCTGAGGTTATGGGGACCAAGTCATGTTTGGGACTTTTTGGTATTGGGGAGTGGATTTGACAGGCATCACATTTCTTCAATTGCTCGACGGTGTCACGATGCATTGAAGGCAAGAAATATCCCAAGTTCATGAGTTTTGCAACCACCGACCTAGCTCCAAAATGAGCTCCACATATTCCTTCATGCACTTCTTTAACCAAATACTTGCTTTGTTCAGGGCCCACACACCTTAGTAATGGTGCAAGATATCCTTTTTTATAGAGGATTTCTCCTTGCAACACATACTGTCTTGCTTTGATCTTTACCCTTTCAGCTTCTATTTGATCGTTGGGTAGTTCGTTGTTTTGAAGGAATTTCTTTATGGGAGTCATCCAATTTGGATCTTCCTCGGTGACCACATGTTGGACTTCCAATTCGTCAATTGAACGAGCCTTCAACACTTCAACCAACACCTTTTTTGTGAGGTGGGCGAATGTGAGGGACGCTAATTTGCTTAAGGCATCCGCCTTTTTGTTTTGGGATCTTGGAATCTGTTTGATGTTGCATACCTGGAAGGTGTTCATTAATTCCTTGGATTTTTCTTTGTACCTTCTCATGTTGGGCTCCTTGGCGACATAGCTGTCATTGACTTGGCTTGATACTAGTAGTGAATCAGTGAACACTTCAAGCTTTTTGACTTTCATTTCTTTGGCTAGCCGGAGACCAGCGATCAGTGCTTCGTATTCAGCCTCGTTATTGGTGGTCTGAAAGTTGAAACGAAGAGCATATGTGAACTCTAGCCCCTCAGGGTTGATTAGGATCACACCAGCTCCTGACCCTTCAACGCTTGAAGCCCCGTCGGTAAATAGTTTCCAGGCTTCAAGGTTGGAGGGTTCAGTGGTTGTGGTGTTTACTTCTTCAGTCTTTTGGCTTGGGACTTCTACTAGGAAGTCAGCCAAAACCTGAGCTTTGATTGCTTTTCGTGGGACGTAGGTGATGTTATGTTCACCTAGTTCCACTGCCCATTTTGCCAATCTACCTGAGTTTTCAGGCTTTTCAAGCACGTTCTTGACAGGTTGGTCAGTGACCACTTGTATAGGATGTGCTTGGAAGTACCTTCTAAGCCTTCTGGCTGTTTGGACCAAGGCTAGGGCTAGTTTTTCAAGGGGAGGATCTTTGGTTTCAGCTAGTTTTAAAGTTTTGCTGAAAAAATAGACGGGTACCTGAGCCTTGTCCCTTTCGATGGTGAGGACTGCACTGATGGCTTCGTCGGCGACTGAGAGGTACACCGATATGAGCTCCCCAGTTTCTGGTGCTGCAATATCTGGTAGTGAAGCAAGGTGCTGCTTCATTTGATTGAAAGCTTCCTCAGCCTCATCGGTCCATCTGAAATCTTTCTTATCTGAACAATTCTTGAGCGTTTTGTAGAATGGTAGAGACCTTTCGGCCAGTTTTGAGGTAAAACGCTTCAAGGCTGCAAGCTTCCCATTCAAGCTTTCAACCTCCTTCTTGGTTCTTGGTGGTTTAGCTTCGAGAACGGCTTTTACCTTGTTGGGGTTGGCCTTGATGCTTTGCTTTCCAACAATATGACCCAGGAATTTTCCTTCCTCAAATCCAAACGAGCATTTTTCCGGGTTAAGCTTCATGTTGATTTTCCTAAGATTCTTGAAGGTTTCTTGGATGTCATCAAGCATCTGGTATTCCGTTTTGCTTTTGATCACCAGGTCATCGACATATGCTTCCATGTTTCTACCAATTTGGTCTTCGAAGGCTTTATCGACGAGTCGTTGGTAAGTGGCTCCCGCGTTCTTGAGGCCAAAAGGCATCTTTTGGTAACAGAAAATGCCCTTGTCTGTGTGGAAAGCCGTCTTCTCTTCATCCTCTTTTTTCATGAGGATCTGATGATAGCCTTTGTATGCATCAAGAAAGCATTTGAACGGGTATCCCGTGAGGGAATCAACCTTAAGATCAATTTCTGGGAGTGGGTAGCAATCTTTAGGACAAGCCTTGTTAAGATCCTTGAAATCTATACACATTCTCCAAGAGTTATCGGGTTTCCGGACCATGACAGGATTAGCAATCCATGACTGGTACTTAACTTCTCGGAGAATGCCAGCTGATACAAGCTTTTCAACCTCTTGGCAAGCTGCCAGGCTTCTTTCGGGTGCCAAACTTCTTTTCTTTTGGACAACTGGCTTGACATTCGGTGGTATTCTTAGCTCATGTTCAGCAATGTTTCGAGGGATCCCGGTCATGTCTTCGGGAGACCAGGCGAACATATCGCTGTGATGTTTTAGCAGCTTTTCAAGGTATGAAAGAGTCTCTTGAGAGAGGTTGGGGTTGACCCTTATCCGCTGTTCGGGGTACTTAGGGTTGATGACTAACCCCTGCTTGTCTTTCTCGTCATTAGAACTTTCTCCTTCGATCAGGTAAGCTTCCTGAGAGGGTTGAAGGGTTGCAATTCCTCTTTCAGTGGGAAACTTGACGGTGCCATGGCCAACAGATACAGCCATGTAAAATGCACATTGTCCGGGCCTCCCTATGATTACGTCGTAGTTGGAAGGGATGTTGATAATCACGAAGGTTAGTGCTCGAGTCCTTTCCTTTAAACCTTCTTTGAAACAGACGTTAAGAGTTATTTGCCCCAAAGGCTTCAAGGTTATATCAGCGATACCTTTTATGGAGGTCCCGGAGGGTTGGAGCCTTGAACGCTCCTCGTCACTTAATTGGTTGAAAAACTTCTCGAACATGATTTCAGTGGCTGCCCCCGTGTCTATGTATGCTTTGCATGTTTGTAAGGTACCTACGATGGCTTCAACCACAAGGGGACCAGGGAGTGGGTCCTTCCTTGTTGGGGGGAAGCAGACACACTGAAGCTCCCAATCCTCCAACCGTTGCTTCTTGTAAGGGACCTTTTCGTCAGAATATACCATGTTTACTTCCTTCCCTTTGCTTTCAGCCATCTTGTCTCGAACTCCCTTGACCAAGTGGGCAAGTTCTCCTGATTTGACAGCCTCTTCAATTCTCTTTTTCAGCTGGAAGCAATCGTTGGTGTGATGTCCCTTTTCTTCATGAAATTCACAGAACTGAGTGGAGTTTTCGTTTTTCCGACTTTTGGGAAGAGGCCTGGGAGGTCTGAAGTTTTGCTTGACCTCTTCCGTTGCCAGGATTTCTTGAGGGGTTTTGGTGAGAGGAGTGAAATTCATTCCTTTATCTCTGCTTGAAGGGTTTCGCCCTTCAACCCTTCGAGGGTCTGAACCCTTTGAGCGTCTGTCGTAAGAGTTAAAGTTGCCTCTCTTTCTGGCTGGGCTGCTACTTCGCCAACCAGAACCCCTTTTTCTTTGTTCCTTGATATCAACAGCTTCCTCTCCTCGAATATGAGCCTCGGCTCTTTCAAGGGCTTCTTCCAAGGTTTTGGGTAGAGATTTGTTGAAATCTCGTGTGAGATACTTAGAGGTTATGGCGTTCATAAAACCAGCCACTCTCATTTTCTCATCGGCCCCCACGTAGGTTAGCCCTTCTTTCTTATATCGTTCAATGAATGCTCGTAGGCTTTCGTCATCGCGTTGTTTTATCTGGAAGATCACTGTTGCGTCTTTAACGTATCTCCTTTGTTGGGAGAAGTTTGCCAGGAAGCCTCTGCTGAGATCATCGAAGCTTCGAATGCTTTGAGCAGGTAGGTCGTTGAACCAGATTCTAGCGGACCCAACAAGAGTCTGCATGAACATTAGGCAGCATTCAGCGTTCGTCCATTTTTCTATTCGAGCAGCTCCAGTGAAGATCTGAAGATGATCTTCGGGATCTTCAGTCCCATCATACGTTCTGATGTGAGCTGGCATCTTGATTTTAGACTGAAAATCATAATCAGCTATCTGTCTAGAAAAGCATGAAAGGTTACTTGGCTTGTAAGGTTTAGCTAGGTCTTCTTCATGTCTTGTACCTACGTTGCTGTTATTGCCATGGTTTCCCTGGGTGGCAAGCACCTGATTGATGAAGTGTTGCCAGGGGAAGTTGGCCATCATCTGAGACATCATGTTGGGTATGAAATTGAAACCTTGAAGGCTTCCCGGACCAACTGAGCAACTTACCCCAAGAGGGGTGCTGGCAACGGCACTTCGTGCTAAAGGGAGCACGGATAGGGCTTGCTCCCATGTAGTAGTTAGAGAAGTGGGACAACTGGTCACTGGGGATTGTAGGAGTTGGTCGAGTGTTAACTCGTGTCCCAGAGGAGTACCACTAACAGTTGGTTGGGAAAAGAGAATAGGATGAACGGTGGGGTTTGTCACAGTGGACAGATAAGGGTGAAGGTTTGAAGGGTTGCTAGGACCGGCTTCACTTCTTGTAACGAAGGGTGGTAGAGGTGGTCCAGGAGACAACGTTGGCTCAGGTTCGTCGTAATCTAGACGAATCCTTACACCTTTTTCCCTTTCTCTGTTCACATGTTGGTTAAGAAGTGATCTTAGCTCAAGGAAGTTATTAGCGACCCCCTCGGGGGTAAGTTCAACACGTGCCGGAGTATCTGATACACCAACGTTGGGAGACAGAGCTCCAGATCTAGATGGGGTTGGTGTGTTAAAGGTAAGAAACTCGGGTGTACTCCCCGGAGTTGAGAAAGGCGTTGTTATTGTTGTGTGAGCTTGACCACTTCCCGGGGTAGAGGTGTTAGGGATCTGGTTTACCTCTCCCGGAGATCCACTTTCTGACATGGTGGTTTTGAATGTGAGGAGCTACACGTACCAGGTCTCTTTCGAGGAGAAACAGCGGCGTAGCCCCACGGTGGGCGCCAACTTGTTGATGCAACAAATAAGGGACCAAGGATGGTAGCTGGGCTGGTCAGGCAAAAGGGCTGAAGGGTTCAGTTTTACCTAACGCAGGTCGCGGGGTCCCTCCACGTTTGCAAAACGTGGAAGGAGGTTCACTAGTATGTTTGAATTATTTGCTTTGAAGTTCTTTCTCCAAGGCCGGCTCGGATCCAGAAAAGAAAGCAAATAGAATGAATGAGGTGAATCTGATGAAGAGTTATTTGGAAGTGACAAAGAACTCTTTGAATGACTAGAGATTAAGGAATCTCTGTGCTTTTTGGAATGTCTTTGAAGTGTTTATGAGCTGTCTTCTTATAGTGGAAGACACCTCCCGAAATGGTATGGACTATACTAGCGAGACCTGTTTGCTTATGGAGGGTTTCCCCTTTTGGGGTTGAAGGCTTTGGACCCCTGGTTAATAGAGTGTGCTTGTGCAGACCTGCTCTGACTTTGTGAGTTGGTGAGCGTGAGTTGGTGGGACGAGCTGTTAGATATGACTAATTACTGTTCCTCGATTCCCTCGTTTTACAGCTTTTCATCCGATGAACCTTTCAACCTTTTAAGCTCTTTGCATATTAATCATTTTGTTTATCCTTGGGCTACCCCCGTCGTCAGTACCCATACCGACAATTATTATTAGAGCCTCTAACGAGCTCGATATAAAAATATTCCTAGCACAGAACATTTGCCAATTAGAATCAATATATATCTTCACGATGGTCTTAAATTGAACCTCCACAATCAAGAGCTTTATGCTTGTCATCTTAAGCTATTGTCGGGAAAAGGTCCAATATGTATTGTAGCATTAGCAGGCAGACATACATTTCACCCTAACGTACTTACTACTCAATACACACACGTTTCATGAAGTACAAACATTTAATAAAAGTTAAGAAATAGCCAAATAGGTCATCAAAGATCATTCTACTTCTTACAATTTCTCCCTATAAATTTCCATTGTAGATGACCCATTCAATATTTCAATTCATATAATTTTCCATGTTTGCTTTAAGATCTGTGTATAAAAAAAATTAAAGTTGTATCATAGATGGGTGCAAATTGCTACTCATCATCTATACATGTTTATTAAAATAATATATACATCAAGATTTGTTATGACTTATGATGCCGTATATATATTCTCAATCTTCCTATTTTTTCTTTTATAATGTTATTTATATTTTTGAATTATTATTTTTTCTCCATCGTCCTTTTCCATTAATATTATATGGATAAATTTCATATACTTATTAGACCAAACTCACCAAATATGCCTAATTACGTGTGAGAGTACGCCACAATGACACATGACATATATTTTGATAAATAGTTTGTGACTAAAAAATTGAATGCAACCAAACATTTCGTTTAACTATATACGTGAAATTAAGATACTTGCAAGTTGCGACGGATGAAGTCAACCAGAGTGAACTACAACTTTGATCAGTTAAAGTAATTCTAAGAGTATGTGTTATGGGGCGGCATGTGAGGGGCGGTATGCCTCTTCGCGCCTGCATAGCGCCGGCACACCGCCACGGAGGGCGCCATGGCTGGAAAAAATGGAGGAGGCGCGATGGTGATGGCGCCGCTACTCTTGTTCCTTTCCAAAATTCCACCAATCAGAAACAAGCAATTTTTTTTTATATTAATTAATAAAGTTGAAAATTATTAAATAGGTAATGATGGGTAGGGGCTTTATGACTACGGGCTCTAGTGTTATAACGCCCCATAAAGCCCTTGTATGACGTGGCACGACACGTGTCGCATAACGCCCCACAAGGGGCTTTATGACTACGGATGGCCTAAATATTTCATCAACTCCTGAATGTTCTCTGGCAAGAAGCTAGCGGTAATTATATAGTATTTTTGGGTTTAGTAATAAGTTCTAAAGGTGAATACACATATCCTTGTTTTTATTTTATGTCTTTCAAAGTTAGATGCCTTAGAATATGCTTTTATATAAAAAAATATATATATATATAACTTGTATTATGTTTGTTTTCCTTATTGTTTAATAACATATTTTTGCACCTAAAGAGGATTGTCTCTGAAAAAAAAAAAAAGGCCCTATGAGAGAAAACATTTGGGCCTTATTCGCACTAAAATTTTTGGAAGTAAAGCTCTCGATCAAGTATTTATAGTCCATACCGATTCTTCTCGATATTTCAGTATATCACAATTATCCATGTTCATAGAGTGACTGCACAACTCAAATTAACATCAATTAAAAAACAATAAATTCTAGTTTTATGTTACAAATAAATTAATATACTAACATTAGTTTCAACAAGCTTCCGGAGAAACAAAAATAACTAATCCTTGATTACTTTCAACAAAAAAAAAACTGTAATATGTATAAATATATTCAAATTAGTTTGACAACACGAATCTATTCATACTAATAAAGTAAATAGAAATTCTTATATATTTAGTTCTTCTAAGTTTATGTTGTAAAAGGTTAAATGAGAAATAAAACACCTACAAATTTAAACAAGAAAACATGTAAAATTTGTTATGTAAATGGTTAAATGAGAAGAAAAATATAGAATAACTTACAAATTAAAATTTATGGAAACCCAAATTTAAATGTGAAAAATCAAAACTAAAAACTAGAAAAAAAATCTTGTAAAGTTGCAATTGATGACTTGGTGTTAGCTGGGTCCTTTTCCCCTGTTAGTAAAACTAGCTTAAATAACATGGAGAAACCAAAATAAATTAGAAAATAAAAGATATAAGCGGGATTCCAACCCGGATACTACATAATCTTACACTTGTAAGAATCTAAACTCACATCATATTTGTAAGGAGCTAACACCATACCACTAGATGATAAGTTATATTTGTTATCTAAGTACTAAACTTTAAATAGTCACCTACCACTGTTTAATGACTTTCTAACTTGGCGAAGGTGTCATACTATCTCTAAACTAAACCGGTCAATGTATTTTGCAATGATTGTTTTATTTCTTGATAGTATATAGTATTAGATTCAGCCAAGTTATTTTGAAATGATTGTTTTATGTTTCTTGATAACATATAGTATTAGATTGAAAAAGAGTAACTTACTTTCTGTTGGATAGAACGTAGGAACAGATATGTATGTGTATTGATGTACAATTTATAATGGGAACAAGAAAAAAAAAGAGTCAAAAAACATGACAATTGACATATGACATTGCTTTCATACAAAAAGGAATCCAAAGACCAAGCTATCTCTGGTAGAGATTGTTTAATTAACAAGCAAATTATCAATGGGTTTTCCACCTTATTTATTTCTGAATGGCCAACAAGTCATATCCACACCATTTATATTTAATTTAAAGGATGATCATGTGTATGCTTGACTTTCATCTTCACCACCTTTATTCCGATCAATAATGGTATGAGGATCATGATATGCGTACGTGATATAAGCCTAGTCAAAGACATTGCATACTTCAGGATCACATGGAACACGCGCTAGTTTGTAGTCACGCTTTCATGCTTTCATTCATTGCAAGTGCACATCCATTGGCGGAGCTAGTGTATGAAGAACGGTGTCGTCCGACACCATTGAATTTTGCGTATCATTAGTAACGCATAATAGAAAATTTTCGAGTGACACCATTGTTTTTTTTTATGAGCAACACCCTGGTTTTTTTCTACACCTTTTACATACTAGACAAGTTTATAGTTTAAAACTTAAGCTCGATTAATTAATGTTTAATAGTGGACATTAAATCATTAAAGGAATAAACTCCCATCTTTATTATTTAAACAGTTTAGTTGAATTGTTTAACCTAAATTAAACAAACACTAAAAAAGACTGCTAATCTGCAACGAGAAATCGAGAATAACATGAGGAATTGGACAATCACTAGGCCTCGAGGGTTGAGGGAGGAAGGACACTGGGTTGGGTTTTGTTATTGTTGCTACAACAAATACAAGACCAAAGCTTGTAGCGATATCTCCGGGGTAAAAGGGTTCAAGGTTTCGATTAGCCTAACGCAGGTCGTGGGGTCCTCCCACGTTTGTAGCACGTGGGGTTGGATCACTTGTTTATTGTTCACTTTCAATTCTGAATTGAAAGGAATTCAAGCCAGAATTAAGTTGTTTGTGAAGCAATGATGTTTGAAGTGAAGAAGAGAAGCAAGCACGAAACTTGTTCTCAAGGAGGAAGAGAAGATCAGTGAGTAGGTAAGAACTCAGCAGATCTAGATTGTCTGATATGGCTGTTGGAGCTGGTACTTATAGATAAGATGTATTCTATAAGAGGAAGCTCGTGACCATGGATCCAAGGCTACAGTGGAGGAATTACCCGTTTAGGGGTTGAACCCTTTGGACATGCGGATAAAAGGTTGTTCTCTGTGCACATATTCTCTTTTATGGCTGTGAGAGTGTTGGACACGCAGAGGGTGATGTGACAAGGCTCTGACTTGTCCTTTTTACTGTTCATGACAATTGACCATTTCCGAACCTTTTAACCTTTCAACCTTTTAAGCTGTTGTGTCTCTAATCAGTTTATTAAGGTTTGAGCAACCCCCGCCATCATCCCCCCAAGTCAGAGGTATTTGGGGTGTAGGCTCAAATGCTTCTGACTTTTGTACACGATTTTTATTGCTTAAAGGCTTCAAGGCATGAAAGGTTATCAGGCGTCTAAGTTTTTTGGATTTGAATTTTGAAATGACAGTTAATGTGATGGATGGCAGTTTTTTGCCTTTTGCGTAATAATAACTGCCTAGACTTCACTTTCTTTTTACTTTCGATCGTCTCTCCTGGGTGCTAGCAAAGATCTGTATGTGAGTTATTCTTGTCTCACTCGAGAGGAAGTTGAGGCTTTTTGTAAGGAATTGGGGATCGATCTAAAGTTTAATCTGATGGCTCCGGGTTTTAGATAAATCGATCGACCAGTGTCCCGCTGGTTCTATTGCTCTTTATTGTTGTCATTTCGAGTTTTCCAACTTGTATCATCCGTTTTCGGTCTTTGCACTAAATGTTTTAGAGTATTATCATGTGTCGTTTGGTCAGCTGCGTCCTCAAGGTCTTGTTGGGACTTTACACTTTGAAGTTTTGTGATAGGGTATGGCCAACTTGAAATGCAATTGACTAGCAAAAAGTGTGGGTTAAGAGCTGCTGTTGAGGCTCTCTGTTGCAAATCCTTTCTATACGTTATTTTTTATCCAATCTCGCACTTGGTCTGATCCTATTCTTTACTAATGGTTGTTGACTAAAGGATGCATGGGACTCTTTTTTCTCGTTGCTAGGCTTTCAACTAAGTGCTTTTCCATCTTAGGTGAACGAGCTACGATCTCGCAAGGCACTACTGTAGAGCTCTTTGGGCCTGCCGCTGTCTCAATCGATAAACTTTGAAGATTAGCCTACTGAACGATTCTATCTTTTATTTAAAAATAAAAAAAAAGAAATTTCCTACTGAACGATAGAGATTATTATTATTTAATTTCAAGATTGATTTTCGTTGAAGAGTTCTCTCTGTCCCTTCGTCCCCCAATTAGCTAGTTGTCCCGTCCGTCGTCCAATCCCTCACTTCGTTTCTGATAGTCCATTAGTAGTCCCTACTGAGAAATCTAGCTGCAATCGAGCTAGCATTGAAATGCAATCGTTCTTCCGGTTGACCAAGAACGATGATTGGGTCACGTTTGAGACATCCTAAGTTGATGTTTGTTTGACTTCCTCAATGGTTACTACCTTTGGTTCTTGGAAGGACCGATTTTTCTGGATTTCTGAGTCCATTGTTCCCTTCGAGCTTATTGTGAGGCACCCTGATGCTGTGTTAAACAAGCTTGAGCCATTTGAGTCTTAACTAGATAGTTGGTTATTAAAAGCCATTAGGAAATGTCCTTCGAGGCTTCGTCCCTTTCCAGAACACCTTTTAGTGTTGATGGGTGTGAGCATCTTGTGGGACAAGCCAGATCGTGACCCTGTGCTCATGAGGGATGATCAGGGTATGATGTTTCACCTTATGCTTTATAAAGAGTGATGATACCTCTGATGTTGTGTTTGGGGATGCTGAGGCTACCCCCGCGCAAGATGCTATTGCCAAAGGTGCTGAACACAGGTTCGAGGGTTCAGGTAATGTGAACGTTCCAAATGTCGAAGGCTTTACTAGGTTCAGTGCTTCCAAAGCTTCTATTCATTGTTTAACCCGATGTATGTTGAAGGGAGCTGAACTACCATCGGCCTCAAAGCCAGTGGAACCAAGTGATGACATAGAGGCTTCGGACGACTCGGAAGTTGGGGTTGAGGGAAAAAAAACGTCAAGGAGTTGCCCTTGGTGATTGGTAAGGAGAGTAAGGCAACGAGTAAGAAGGTTGTGAGCTTGAAGGGTTTTGGGAAGGGTGGTGAAGGTTCCACCAATGTTGATCCAGAAGAGGTTTATGTGCCAGAATGGAAGGTCACAGTTGGTGACAGCTTCAAGTCTTCATCCATTTGTGAGGATGTTCTTACCCATTTTGCTCCTCCTACTGTTCGAGGTTCTTGCTCGTCTGGACGATGAACTAATGATTTCGAAAATGATGATGGGTGCTTGCAACCTTGTTGCCTTGCTTCTAGAGGGTGTATCCCGATTTTGCAAAAGGATGCGAGAATATGAAGTCTTTCCGAAGAAGAGGGATGAGATGAAAGCTTCAATGGTTGCTTTGAAAGAAGCTGAGGGCTACGCTGAGAAGGAGAGAGCATTGCTGTTTGAAGATTTGAGGAGTTTTCTTCCCGCACAAGACTAATATGGTTGAGTTGGAAAAACGCTTGGAGGCTGACAAGGTCAGGGTTGATAAGGCTGCCTTGAAGGTTCAGAAAAATGCCTTATTAGAGGAGAAAGAAGGGTTAAAGGCTTCACTTTCCCAGGCAACTGGTGATAATAAATGGCTCATTGAGCATAGATTTCAGCAAGTGGTTACCTATCTTCTCCATTCGTCGGAGTTCAACAAAGTCTTGGGTGATGCGTACACCGAGCTTCTTGCTCATGTGAGACACCAAGGTTTGTTTGCTGGTTACAAAGTTTTGTGAGCATGGGGAGCCTTGGGAAAAGTCTTCTCTTTTTCAACCCAAAGCCTTCAAAGTTTTCAAGGGAACAGTTTTGAAGATTGAGCATATGATTTACCCTTATGTGGGTAATGTCTCCAAGTGTTTTGGTAAACCTTTGCCTGTCTTGCAAGGGCTAAAACCTCGGGGCCTTAATGAGGCTGTTTATAACGAAGTGCTGAAGTCCCTTTCGAAGAAACGTCCTTGCTTCGGAGATAGCGAGGAAACGTGTTCTGAAGGTGGTGAGGGCTTAAAGGGTTCAAGCCTTGAAGCCTCCGAGGCAGCGGGTGCAACAGGGAGGAAAAAGAGGAAGGCTAAAAAGACCCAAGATAATGAAGGTTCGAAAAAGGACGATACAGCAAGGTCTACCATCCCTGACGTTGCAAAGTGAAGAAGAAACCTTAATTCATAGCTTTCTTAGCATGTCGAATAATGTTATGGGTTGTTTGTTTGAACATCTTTTTTATTTTAAGGGAACCGTTTAGGTCCCTTGGTGGTTAAAGCATGCAAGGCTTGTGGACAATGTTTTATGTTTGATGGCCATTATGGCCCTTTCTATCTTTAACTTATCTTGCTATGTTTATTGTGTTGTTCTGTTTACTCTCTTGTGTTTTCATTGGTTTTGTATGTTGTCTTTGTTTTGGGCGGTGTATCTTATGTTATTTATACCTTAAAGGGATCAGTGCTGCAGTCACTTAGCCTTAGGATATTTTTAACAAGAAGATGCAACCTCTATCCTATGTATGACATTCACTTAGAGTCTTTTTGGTTCGTAATCCAATGTTAGGGCTTAAGGAACATTTGGTGTAGGCTATTCAAACCCGTCTATAAGACATGATTTTTAAGATTTCTATGAGTCTCATGGAGTTGTATTGATTTAGGAACTCACCCCTTATATAGGTCCATTCAACCCTTGAACCTATTGAGCGATGTGGCCTGGGAGCTCATCCCCTTACATGGCCCTTGCCATGGAGTTTCTTGCTAGGTTCTCAACCTGATTATAGGATAGAAAGACAAATTTTGATTCATTGTTCATTCATTTCAAAGTACTTTGATTACTAGGGGAATAGAATAACTTTGGAACTATTTGTAACACGTTTTGGTTAAACATGGAACCTTTTAAGGTTTTTGCCATCCGAATGGCGGGGAAGCTTTTTGCCTTGCAGACCTGTCAGCTTGTATGATCCCCCTTTGTGGGCTTTAAGGATAATGTATGGCCCTTCCTACTTAGGGCCAAGCTTTCCTTGGCTTTCTTTCTTGTAGGCCTCATTATTTCGAAGCACAAGGACCCCAGGCTTGAAGCGTTCATGCTTCACCCGTGTATTGTAATACAATTCCATGTTTTGCTTGTACCTTGCTTTTTGTATGACTGCTTGATCACGAGCCTGTTCGAGGAGTTCCAAATTCAATATTGTCTCTTTCTTATTTGGCTCGAGGTCGATGTTAATTGTTCTTTGTGTTGTTACTCCGACTTCAGCTAGGATTACAGCCTCTGATCCTGTTACACCCCAACCGATGGCGGAATCATCGGGGCATGGCACTGAGCGAAACAGATTGTCCAGAAGTTTCCATAACAATTATCATCACTATTCAGTTTAAATTAACACGTCCCATACCGTGTCCCAAATAACAAACAAATTATTACAAATAACCACTAGTCAAATATTCTGTTCCGACAACTCAGATTTAAATAAAACAAATAAATATTGTTCAAATGCTCCTAAAGACCCAGCCTGACAAGATCTACAAACAACTATGCTCTAGTTTGTCTTTCCTAACAGATAACTATTTGTTGGGGGCCTCTAGAGCTTTATTCTAGCCTCGCTTTCCTAGCAAGCAAACATCCTAAACACCTGTCACATACGTTAAAATAAAGTCAATACACATAATGTAAAGGTGAGCATACAAGTTTGATAATAGCATATAGAGTTCGAATAGTTACGCATAACCAGCACGTACACAGAGGAAAACGAAGCATGTTAATTATCGACATGGATCTATCGATACCAATGACTGCGGGTTGACCATCCGAGACGGTTCGCAATACATAATTACCACCGTAATCCATGCAAGTAATTGTCCTTAACAACCCCCGTGTGAACGGGTGCTGAGTCCAAACTATAGTGCTACGTCGTTAAGGCAGGTAGACAGCATTCCACGTGTAAACATAACAACAAGCATTCATTTAGTCACGTAATACATGCAAATCGGTTAGCGTTCAAATAGTTTGAGTAGTGTGATCGATTGTGTTTTGATATAAGGAACGTATGTAACACCCAAAGGTGCTAAAAGCAAAAAGGGATCGAGTATACTCACAGCGATTGATTGATGGATTGAAGGGAGCGCTTGAGAGTAGGGTTAGCCTGAACAGTCCGATAGCATAATGATGAGCAACACGTAGAATGGAAACAAGTGTAGGTGGGTTGGACAGCCTGGTCGATCGAACAGTTGGTTCGATCGAGTGGGTTGTTCGTTCGGCTGGACAATCCGTTCGGACAGCCTGTTCGATCGGCCGGTAGGCTCGATCGGTTGGACTGTTCGAGTGGATTGTTTCTTCCTTTGAGTAGGATGTGTTCGTGTATGATGGTTTGAACTTTTGAAGTTTTCGTTGTAGTATTTGAGAACACTAAAGTGTTCTTACCTTTCAGGTCGATCGATCGAACGGTCCGTTTGATCGGCCGGCTTAACCGATCGGTTAACCACCTCGATAGAGAGTCCTCAGGCACTCGATCGAACAGCATGTCCGATCGGGTGGCACCCCATACTACGAACAAGTTGTAAAATCGATTAAGTGTTGAAGCATAGTATCTCATGATCCGATGAGTAATGTTGACAAACAGTTGTTCGATCGAACAGTACCTCGTTCAATACCATACTTCATGAAACTTGACAAAGTGTGGGGCCATATGCTAGCCGATCGGCTGACCTGGTCGATCGGCTGGCATGTCCGATCGGTTGGGCTGTTCGTTCGAACAGCCTAACCGTTCGGCCAGCATCCTGACCTGGTCGGCCTGTTCGTCTAACACTTGGCTGTTCTAGTTATTTGACGTTATATTGAGGCAGTTTGACAACGAGCTGAACCAGGGAACCTTCGTTCTTACTTGTTTCCCCTGCTCGGACAGGAACCACCCAAGTCCGGCCAGTGAACGGTTCGGAACTGTGGTTTAATGTTTAACCCGAAGTCGGTGAACCTCGTAGATAGAATCCGAATCTTGAACCACTCATCCACTAGAATGTTTTGGTGAGTTGACTCAAGCTCCGTTCCTACCGGTTTGAATGCATCGGGTGTAAAAGAGTTGAAAGAAAGTTGGAAATCCTCCTTTCAATCCTTACATCATGTAAATGGTAAGATCTTTGGTAGACCTTAGCTTGATTATGTGGAAATCGGTTAGATCCGAGCTATTCATGGTGGATTGAAGCCAAGACATGATGTTCTTGAAGAACACCATGATGACATCATCCAAGAATGCTTAGATCTTGGTGATTTCACGGTTAGAAATCAAGATTCGAAAGATAGAAAGGTGTGGGAGCATGTTTTGATTAAGAACGTACAAGATTTAGGATGAAAACTTACCGAAATCGGAAGAAATCTGAGAAAAGAAGGGGAGCACGAGCTGGTCGGTCAGAGCTTTCCAAAAGTGGTAAAGAGTGACAATGACAACCCTATTTATAGGCTCCAAAAGAGGAAAGGGCTGGCCGATCGGTCAGGCTTCCCCGATCGGACAGCCTGCTCGATCGAACAACCTGTTCGATCGGCTGGGCTGTTCGATCGGCTAATAACCTGATCGATCAACAGTCTGGTTCGAGGGTTCGGTTCGAGGGTTCGCTGCGACGATTTTCGATATTTCGATTTCGATTGAAGACGATACGAGTACGATAGAGTTTCCTAATCAAATTACTTTTAATCCCAACCACTATATCTAACATACAATCATCTATACTTCATCATATCCTTACGTTATCATTCGTCATAAATTCGATTTCGATTGCATTCGATTTGAGTTTCGAGTTTCGATTCGAGTTTCGATTGATCACCACACAAAACACAAAGTAAACACGCACAGGTAACACATAAGGCACACACACGTATAGCAACAACCAAAGTTCGTGTAATTCGAGATTCGAGTTGGGTGATAGTTAGATCGGTTTGATTACTGATTAGTTAACTTTATCGCATTGTTACTTCCTACTATTCACAGTCGTAAATCAGTTCGCGTCGATCAAACATTCGATTACTTCGATTCTTTATGAATTACAACACTTACTCCACATAATACAAATAAAACATAAAGTCGACTATATACAGTCAAAGAAAGTCAAAGTTGACTTGGACTTTGACATTGACATTCGAAAACACGGGGTGTTACAGATCCAAACACTAGGCTGTAGGGTGTTTTCTTTTGGCTCGTTTTCTCGGTTGTTCGAATTTCCCATAGCACCTTGGGAAGTTATTCGAGCCAGTTGTTTTCGTATCTTTCTAATCGAGATTTAATCTCTTCAACAATGTTGTCGTTTGTCCTATCAACCTGGCAATTGGATTGTGGGTAAGCTACCGAGCTGAATACTTGAGTTATTCTGAACTCCTTACACCGGGAGCTAGAAGGCTTCTCGGCAAACTACTTCCCGTTATCCGTGACTAGTACCCCTGGCAGCCCAAAACGGTAGATTATGCTTTCCTATACGGAATCAATGACCTGTTCCCCTGAGATTTTTGCCAATGGTTTTACTTCTAGTCACTTGGTGAAGTAATCCACAGTTACCAATAAGAGCTTGACTCCTCATTTTGCTAGTGGGAATGGGCCAACAATGTCCATTCGCTACTTGCGAAATCCAGGCCGAGGAGATGGGAACGGGGTCATGTTTGGAGCTTTTGGGTACCGGAGCATGTAACTGACAAGCTTCACATTTTCACAGTTGTTCGGAGGTATTTCGATGCATGGAAGGCCAAAAGTGTCCGAGGTTCATCAACTTTGACACTACCGATCTTGGGCCACAATGAGCTCCACATATCCCTTCATGAACCTCTTTGATCAGATATTGGCTTTGTTCTAGGCCAACACATCGTAGTAGTGGTGCAAAGTATCCTTTTTTGTAAAGGATATCTCCTTCTGACACATACTGCCTTGACTTGATACGAACCCTTTCAGCCTTAGTCTGGTCATTAGGTAATTCACCGTTTTTTGGAGAACTTTTCAATGGGAGTCATCCAATTTGGCCCTTCTTTGGTGATCATATCTTGAACCTCGTATTTTTGGATGGATGGGGTTTTTAATACCTCAACTAGTATCTTCTTGGTGAGATGGGCAAACGTAAGAGATGTAAGCTTGCTTAGTGCATCAGCTCTCTTGTTTTGAGATCTTAGAATTTATTTGATGGCACATGTTTGAAATGTGTTCATTAATTCCTTTGATTTCTCTCGTTACTAATACATATTGGGTTCTTTTGCTATGTAGCTGTTATTGTCTTAGCTTGAGAGAGTCTGTGGGGACTTGAAGCTTTTGAACCCCCATTTCTTTGGCTATGTAGTTGTCACGTACTTGGTTTGAAACAAGCAACGAGTCTGTGAAGACTTGAAGCCTTTTGACACCCATATTTTTTGCAAGCTTGAGCCCAAGAATCAATGCTTCATACTCAGCTTCATTGTTTATAGTCTAAAATTTAAGACGAAGGGCATATGTGAATTCCAATTCGTTAGGATCAATTAGAACCAGCCCTACTCCTGACCCTTCAATGCTGGAAGCTCCGTCGGTAAAGAGCTTCCAGATATGGGGGTCGGAGGGTCCAGTGGAGGCTGTATTGACTTCCGTTGTGACTTCTTTAGGACTTCTATGATGAAGTCAGTTGGGACTTGGGCTTTGACAACTTTTCTCAGGACATAGGTGATTTTGTGTTTACCTAGTTTTCAAAACCCATTTGGCTAATCGTCCGGAATTTTCTTGTTTTTTAAGCACATTCTCAATAGGTTAGTTAGTGACCACTTGCATCGGGTGTGACTGAAAGTACCTTCGCAGCCTTCTAGCCGTTTGGACTAGGGCTAGAGCAAGTTTTTCCAAAGAAGAATATTTGATTTCTGCTAATTTTGAAGTTTTGAAAAAGTAAACGGGTGTCTGAACTTTGTTTCTTTCAATGATCAGGGTCGTACTTATGGTCTTTTCAGCAATCGAAAGGTAGATAGAGGTCGTTCCTCCTGTTTACGGAGCCAAAATGGCTGGGAGTGAAGCCAAGTGTTGCTTCATTTGGTTGAAGGCTTCCTTTTGAGGTAAAACGCTTCAAAGCTGTAAGCTTTCCATCGAAAGTCTTTCTTGTTAGCACATCCCTTGAGGGTTGGCTTTTATGCTTTGTTTCGAGCACTTGACTAGATTAAGCTTCATGTTGATCTTTCTCGAGTTTTGGAAGGTTTCTTGTATGTCATCGAGCATTTGGTATTCTGTTTTGCTCTTGATCAACAAATTGTCAACATAAGCTTCAATGTTCTTGCTGATTTGTTCAGCAAGCGCTTTGTCAACCAGACGTTGATAAGTGGCACCTGCATTTCTTAAACCAAAAGGCATTTTTTGATAGCAAGATATACCTTTATCAGTGTGGAATATGGTTTTTTCTTCATCTTCTTTTTTCCTTAGGATCTGATGGTAACCCTTTTAGGCGTTAAGAAAACACTTGAATGGGAAGCCTGTGAGCGAGTTACCCTTGAGGTCTATCTCGGGCAGCAAGTAGCAATCCTTTGGGCATGCTTTGTTCAAGTCTTTAAAATCGATATACATTCTCCAAGACTTGTCGGGTTTTCGAACCATTACGGGATTGGCCACCCATGATTGATACTTGACCTCTCGAAGGATTCCGGCTAGAACAAGCATTTATCTTTTGTATAATGGGCTTATTATCAGATGGGATCCATAACTCATGTTTCAACAATGCTATGAGGGATGCCGGTCATATCTTCGGGGCATCAAGCGAATACATAGTGCAACCCATGTTCATCGTCTTCGTCCTTTCTTGAGCTTTCCCCTTCAACCACAAAAGCTTTTTGGATAGGTTGAAGGGTTGCTATCTCTTTTTCAAGGGGAAACTTCACAGTACCTTGACCAACTGAAACTGTCATTCCGAACACACTTTGCCCTGGCCTTCCTATGATGATATCATAGTTGGAAGGAATATTGATCACCGCAAAAGTGAGTTGTTCGGTTCGTCCCTTTGGTTTCTCATTGAACAAACATTATGGGTTATTTGGCCTAAAGGCTTGATAGGTATGTCTGCGATACCTTCGATGGAGGATTCAGACTGTTGAAGCCTTGAACGTTCATCGTCACTGAGCATTTCTCAAACATGATTTTGGTGGTTGCACTGGTGTCAATGTAAGCCTTTTGTTTCTTGATGGTTCCTATGTTGGATTTCATCACCAGAGGGTTTGAAAGCAACTCTCCTCATGTTGATGTTCCCATGCCTCGAAATGGTGGCGTTTGTGGGAAGCTTTGTTTTCAAGGTCGACCATGTTCACTATTTTTTTTTTCAACCATCTTGTCCTTGACCCCTTTAACCAAGTGAGCCAGTTCGGACTTAACGCCTTCTTCGATCCTCTTTTTGGGTTGGAAGAAATCATTGGTATGGTGACCTTTCTATTCGTGAAACTCACAATACTGGCTTGATTTTTTCAATCTTTTGTTTTTTGGCAGAGGTTGAGGAGGGCGGAAGCTGTGTTTTACCTCTTCGGTTGCCAAGATCTCTTGCGGAATCTTGGTTAAGGCTGTAAAGTTTATGGTTTTTTCTCGGCTTGGAGGGTTCCGGCCTTCAAGCCTTCTGGAATCCGATCCTTTGAACTGTTTGTCATAAGAGCCATACCAGTTAAGAGTTCTCTCTTTTTTTCTTTGATGTCTACAGCTTATTCTCCTCGAATGTGGGCTTCAGCCCTTTCGAGTGTTTCTTCAAGAGTTTTGGACAGGCATTTATTGAAGTCTCTCGCGAGACATTTGGAATTTATAGCATTCGTGAATGTCACACCCCAACCGATGGCGGAATCATCGGGGCATGGCACTGAGCGAAACAGATTGTCTAGAAGTGTCCATAACAATAATCATCACCATTCAGTTTAAATTAACACGTCCCATACCGTGTCCCAAATAACAAACAAATTATTACAGATAACAACTAGTTAAATATTCTGTTCCGACAACTCAGATTTAAATAAGACAAATAAATATTGTTCAAATGCTCCTAAAGACCCAGCCTGACAAGATCTACAGACAACTATACTCTAGTTGCTTTTGCTTGACAGACAACTATTTGTTGGGGGCCTCTAGGACTTTATTCTAGCCTCGCTTTCCTAGCAAGCAAACATCTTAAACACCTGTCACATACGTTAAAATAAAGTCAATACATAAAATGTAAAGGTGAGCATACAAGTTTGATAATAGCATATAGAGTTCGAATAGTTTACGCATAACCAGCACGTACACAGAGGAAAACGAAGCATGTTAATTATCGAGATGGATCTATCGATACCAATGACTGCGGGTTGACCGTCCGAGACGGTTCGCAATACATGACTACCACCGTAATCCATGCAAGTAATTGTCCTTAACAACCCCCGTGTGAACGGGTGCTGAGTCCAAACTATAGTACTACGTCGTTAAGGCAGGTAGACAACATTCCACGTGTAAACACAATCAACAAGCATTCATTTAGTCACGTAATACATGCATATTGGTTAGCGTTCAGATAGTTTGAGTAGTGTGATTGATTGTGTTTTGATATAAGTAACGTATGTAACACCCAAAAGTGCTAAAAGCAAAAAGGGATCGAGTATACTCACAGCGGTTGATTTGTGGATTGAAGGGAGCGCTTGAGAATAGGGTTAGCCTGAACAGTTCGAGAACATAACGATGAGTAACACGTGAAACGAGTACAAGTGTTGGTGGGTCGATCGGCCTGGTCGATCGAACAGCATGTTCGATCGAACGGGTCGTTCGCTCGGCTAGTCAATCCGTTCGGGCAGTCTGTTCGATCGGCCGATGGGCTCGATCGGCTGGACTGTTCGAGTGGATTGTTTCTTCCTATGAGTGAGATGTGTTTGTGTATGATGGTTTGAACTTTCGAAGTTTCTGTTGTAGTATTTGAGAACACTGAAGTGTTCTTACCTTTCAGGTCGATCGATCGAACGGTATGTTCGATCGGCCGGTATAACCGATCGGTTAGACACTCCTGTAATAGTCCTCAGTAGGATGTCACTCGATCGAACAACATACTCGATCGAACAACATGCTCGATCGGGTGGCATTCCAATACGACGAACGAATCTAAAATCGATCAAGGGTTGAAGCATAGTATCTCATGATCCGAGGAGTAATGTTGACAAACAGTTGTTCGATCGAACATCACCTCGTTCAATATTATCCTTCATAAAACTGTCAAGTTGTAGGGCCACATGCTAGCCGATCGGCTGGCCTGGTCGATCGGCTAGTATGTCCGATCGGTTGGACTGTTCGTTCGAACAGCCTGACCGTTCGGCCAGCATCCTGACCTGGGCGGCCTGTTCGTCTAACACTTGGCTGTTCTGATTATCTGACGTTATATTGAGGTAGTTTGACTACGAGTTGAACTATGGGACCTTCATTCTTACTTGTTTCCCTTTGCTCGGACAGGAATCACCCAAATCCGGCTGGTGAACGGTTCAGAGCTAGAGTTTGAAGTTTAACCCGAAGTCGGTGAACCTCGTGGCTAGAACCCGAATCTTGAACCACACAACCGTTAGAATGATTAGTATGTTGGTTCAAGCTCCGCTTCAACCGGTTTTGAAGGCATTGAGTGTAAAAGAGTTGAAAGAAAGTTGGAATCCTTCTTTCATCCTTCACAACATGTAAATGTTTAGATCTTTGGTAGATCTTAGCTTGTTTATGTGGAAATCGGTTAGGTCCGAGCTATTCATGGTGGATTGAGGCCAAAGCATGATGTTCTTGAAGAACACCATGATGACATCATCCTAGAATGCCTAGATCTTGATGATTTCACGGTTAGGAATCAAGATTCGAAAGATAGAAAGGTGTAGAAGTGTGTATTGATCAAGAAAGTACAAGATTTAGGATGAAAACTTACCTGGAATGGAAGAAATCTGAGAAAAGAAGGAGGAGCACGAGCTGGTCGATCAGAGCTTTCCAAAAGTGGAAAGGATGACAATGACAGCCCTATTTATAGGCTCCAAAAGAGGAAAGGGCTGGCCGATCGGCCAGGCTTCCCCGATCGGACAGCCTGCTCGATCGAACAGCCTGTTCGATTAGCTGGGCTGTTCGATCGGCTGATAGCCTGATCGATCAACAGCCTGGTTCGAGTGTTTGGTGCGACGATTTTCGATATTTCGGTTTTGGTTGAAGACGATACGAGTACGATAGAGTTTCCTATTCAAATTACCTTCAGTCCCAACTACTATATCTAACATACAATCATCTATATTTCACCCCATCCTTACGTTACCATTCGTCGTAATTCGATTTCGTTTGCATTCGATTTGAGCTTCGAGTTTCGATTCGAGTTTCGATTGATCACCGCACAAAACATAAAGCAAACACGCACAGGTAACACATAGAGCACACACACACGTATAGCAACAACCAAAATTCGTGAAATTCGAGAGTCGAGTTTGATGATAGTTAGATTGGTTTGATTACTGATTAGTTAACTTTATCGCATTGTTACTTCCTACCATTCACAGTCGTAAGTCGGTTTGCGTCGATAAATCATTCGATTACTCCGATTCTTTCTTGATTACAACACTTACTCCACATAATACAAATAAAGCATAAAGTCGACTACCTACAGTCAAAGAAAGTCAAAGTTGACTTGGACTTTGACTTTGACATTCGAAAACACGGGGTGTTACAGTGAACCCTGCAACCCTAATCTTTTCTTCGGCGTAAGTTAAACCTTCCTTCTTGTAACCTTCGATGAAGTCTCTGAGACTTTCATCATCGCATTGTTTGGTCTGGAAGATTACCGTGGCGCCATTGACATGCCTCTGTTGTTATAGGGAACTTTTGCTAAGATCGTCAAAGGTCTGAACGCTTCGTCCAGGAAGGTCATTGAACCATATGCGTGAAGACCCTTCAAGGGTTTGCATGAACATGAGACAACATTCGGAGTTGGGTTATTTTTCAATTCTTGCAGTCCCGGCGAAGATTTGGAGGTAGTCTTTAGTACCGTGATGGCATCTTTATCTGGGTTTGAAACTCGTAATCAACGATTTGTTGGGAGAAGCAAGACAAGTTTGTTGGGCTTGTAGGGTTTTGAGAGGCCTTCTACTACCCTTGAAGCTAGGTTACTGTTTGAGGTACCATGGTGAGTGGTTGGCACTTGGTTGATGAAGTTAAAGCTAAAGCCTTGAAGGCTTTCTGTGTCATCATCTAGCTTTCACGTGCTACAAAGGAAATTGTGCCATCATTTATGTCATCAGCTAGGGCATAAGGTTAAATCCTTAAAGGCTTTCTGACGGTACTAATAAAAGATGCCATTATTTGTGTCATAACGTTAAAGCCTTAAAGGCTTACTGTATAAGGCATTCCCATGGATGTGCTCATGACCGCACCTCGAGCCAAAGGCGGGGTGGCCATAGTTTGTTTTCACGAAGTAGCAATGGGAGGGGGAAAACTTGAAGCTGGTGACTGCCATAATTGATCAAGAGTGGTTTTATGCCCCATAGGTGCACCGGTTGTAACGGGTTGGGAGGTAAATAAGGGAAAAGCGGTTGGACTTGGCCTCCCCAAAAGCTAAAGGGCTTGAGTGGTTGGTCTGTCACACTAGGACCAGCTTCAAGGTAAGATGTGGCTGAACGTGAGCTGCTAAAAGGAAGAGATGGAGGGCCATGTAATAATGAGGGTTCAGACTCCTCATAATTTAGTCTTATTCTCACCCTTTTTTCCCTTTCTAAGCTCACATGCTAGTTGAGAAGAAATCTTAGTTGTAAGAAATTTCTAGCTACTCCCTCGGGTGTTAGATCTATGCGTTCCGGTGTATGCACTACATCGTTTGAGTAGGTGCAACCCCTGACCGAGATGGGTTTGTGTTTGAAAAGAAGTGAACTCCGGGAACATATCTCGGTGGAGTACTTCCGGGAGTAGAAAGAGGTGTAGATAGGACCGGTGAGATCCAACCCGAATTTGGTGTTAGATCGGTGTTGTTAGGCACCTGATTTACCTAACCGAGAGACTCGCTTTCAGACATAATGTAAAGAGAAAATGGAGCTACACAACTGGTATTTAAGATAAAGTAAGCGGCGTAGCCCCATGGTGGGCGCCAACTGTAGCGATATCTCCGGGGTAAAAGGGTTCAAGATTTCAATTAGCCTAACGCAGGTCGTGGGGTCCTCCCACGTTTGTAGCACGTGGGGTTGGATCACTTGTTTATTGTTCACTTTCAATTCTGAATTGAAGGGAATTCAAGCCAGAATTAAGTTGTTTGTGAAACAATGCTGTTTGAAGTGAAGAAGAGAAGCAAGCACGAAACTTGTTCTCAAGGAGGAAGAGAAGATCAGTGAGTAGGTAAGAACTCAGCAGATCTGGAGTGTCTGATATGGCTGTTGGAGCTAGTACTTATAGATAAGATGTATTCTATAAGAGGAAGCTCGTGACCATGGATCCAAGGCTACAGTGGAGGAATTACCCGTTTAGGGGTTGAACCCTTTGGACCTGCGGATAAATGGTTGTTCTCTGTGCACATATTCTCTTTTACGGCTGTGTGAGTGTTGGACACGCAGAGGGTGATGTGACAAGGCTCTGACTTGTCCTTTTTACTGTTCATGACAACTGACCATTTCCGAACCTTTCAACCTTTTAAGCTGTTGTGTCTCTAATCAGTTTATTAAGGTTTGAGCGACCCCCATCATCAGTTATATATATATTTTAAACTACAAGGGAGGTCCATGAGCTTCCTAAGGCTTTTAATTAAAAACAAGCCTCCTAGAAATCTTTCTTTTACTAATATTACTAGCCCAAGTTTATAAAAATAAAAACCCGCTAGTTCATTTATGAAAACCATTTTTATAAAACGCTAGATCATATAAATACGCATACTCTTTCGCAATTACGAGAAACAAATAATACTTAATTCACGTAGTCAATAACATATAATTTCACATATTTCTATTCATTCAATTTTTCTGGAATTTATTATTTTACTTAATCACCAACATTCGGGGAGAGACTCGTGTGTGGTTCGGTAATTCTACAAATTACTGTTATGTGAGCGTTCATGTAATCACTGACACACTTAATTAACCCTAATCAAGTGTAATGCATAGGGCTGTAAGCAAACCGAACGAACACGAACAAGACCTTGTCCGTGTTCATTTGTTAAGAAATATATGTGTTCACGAACTGTTCATGAACACTTACCGAACGAGATATTATGTTTGTGTTCGTCTGATAAGGAAATGAACCTTTTTCGTGTTCATTTGTTAATTTTAGGCAACGAACGAAAATGAATGTTGATGAACACAAATTAATATTCATGAACACAAATGGAAACAAATGAACACAAACAAGAGTTTATGAGCAGAAGATATAATACATTGACACTTACTACATATTTTATTTGACAAAATTTTAAAGTATTTAAATAAAATATAAAAACTAAAAAAAAATAATGAACTATCGAACACGTTAGCAAACGTTCACGAACATAAACGAACGAACATGACCTCTGTTCATGTTTGTTCATTTAACTAAACAAACGAAATTTCTTGTTCGTGTTCGTTTGTTTAATAAACGAACGAACACAAACGAACTTCCCGCCGAACAGTTCACAAACTGTTCGCCGAACGTTTGGTTCGTTTGCAGCTTTACTAATGCATTATGCATAAATGAATGTTTGTGATAACGTTAAAAATAATGAAGTTGTGTTAACGGTGTTAACCTGAAAATGCCGAATGTCACATCATCTCCTTGTTAAAAGAATTTTCGTCCGAAAGTTGATTGGTGTTGCTAATGCTTGGACAATCTTGCTAATGTTTGGAAGAAAAAAATTCCGGTTGTCACACCACACACACAACCCATGTGGTTTTCGCAATTATGCAAAAGTAGTAATAATGGAAGATGAAAGAAAAAGATAATGAATAAAACCGTGTGATAAAAGATAACGAATAAAACCGTATGATAAAATTGATACAATAAAAATAAGGGTTTAAAGATAAATAGGATAAGATGAAAGATAAAGATAATAAAATAAAAAAATAGGACCTTAAAGCTTAAAGTTGAATAATGATAAGAATGATAAAATTGCTTAGGCGATGTTTATTGGTGACCAAATACAACCCAACCTTTTATTAAAAAAAAACTAATATCTCTTTCTTCAACCTACAGAACCTAACCCTACTCAATTTTTAACACACATTCACAACTCATCCCAACCTACAAATATATATTTTTGAACAAACTCTGTTTTTAATAAAATTTATATCAGAATGTTCAAAAAAAAAAAAATACCGTGTATTTAGTTTTTTTCTAAGTTTGAATATTATAAGTTATTTGAGTAATTAAATCATTGGGGGAATTAGTTTGGGTTACAACCAATTATATTATGATATGTTACATAAAGACTACACAAGTTTGGGTTGCAACCTAGGTTGCTCAACCTGGTTGCTAACTTAGGTTGGTGTGAATTTTATTTTTAAGTTTTTAAATTATTTAAACTTTTGTTTTATTGATAACCAACCCAACTTTAGACCATGGGGTATGGTGGGGCTTGGGTTGGGAATTTGGTGACACGTGGATCTAGAATATTACAAACCCAAAGCCAAGTTTTTTAGGGGTATGGTGGGGCTTGGGTTAGGCGTGGCTGGGCGGCGTGGCCTAGCCACATCAACATTTTTTTAATATATATTTTTATTTATAACTAAATAAAAAATAAACATACATATTTTTTTAAAAAAATACATAAACATACATAATAATTATCAAAATAAAAAACAGTCATTCTTCGTCCTCTTCGTCGGTTTCGAACCCAGGAATCGTTGAAACATGTTCCACCAAATCAGCTCGAACGTTCTGATGTATATCCCTTGACTTTATTAAAAATTCATTTGCCGCTTTATCTTCGTCTGTTACGTTACCTGCTTGGGGGTCATCGTCATCATAGTAGGTAACGACCGCTCTACCTTCATCCTCCAAAATCATGTTGTGAAGAATGATACATGTGTACATCACGTTTCCAATCTGATCCTTGTCCCATAGTCGACAAGGCATTGCCAATATTCGCCACCTTTTCTTCAAAACACCGAATGCTCGCTCGACGTCTTTACGTGCAGTGACGGGTGGTCCGTAGGACAACCCTTAAGGCTTTTAAGCTAAATGAAATCCCATATTTTATCCGGTTATTTGCTTGAATTAGGTAATCACAAGATGTTGATGATGCAGGTGTTAAAGTGTGCAAAACGCGGGTTTTAGAAGGTATGACGGAATGCTAGAGTGTTGGAGTCAAAGAGCGAAAGAATGAAAGTTGGCGAAGAAAACAAACTCAGCACCGTAAGCTACGCCACCAGGCCGTAGCTTACGGCACCCACATCATGCCAAAAAGTCTCGCCGTAAGACAGGAAGGAATAGCCGTAAAGATTGATGATCGCCGTAAGCTACGGCGATGAGCCGTAGCGTACGGCGCTATGTTGACTTCCGGATGACACTGACCGCCGTAAGCTACGGCACATGGCGTAGCTTACGGCGACGACTGATCCAAAACCGTAACTTCCGCATTTAAAAAGTTTTTTATGGAACATTATGGTTCTTAATCATATGTTTTCGGTTACTACTTGGGGGGAACGAGTTGGAGAGGATATAAGGAGCATTTGGGAGTGAAGAAAGATATCTTGGAACCATCTTTCACTTAAAATCATCTAGCTTCATTAGTGCTTGTTGGTGAAACTTGTGAACACTATTTTCTTTTCCACTTTTTGCATGATGTTAGTTAAAGCCATGAGTGGCTAAATACTTGGTGATTATCTTGTGTTGAAGGTTTGAGTAAGACTATGTGTTTTCATTTCATATTTCTAGAATAACAATTGCTTTTGATTTGAATTGATTTTTATGGTGTATGTTTGATTGTTAGTAACTTGTTAATTCTTATAGTGAACTAATTAGAAACCATACGTTCTTGGTGCCGTTGGCAATCGAGATATCATGGGTATAGTTAGGTTTGGGTAAGGATTGATTGATCATCGGGTGACAACCTCACGTTCTAGGAATCTGAGTACTTAGTCCCCTTTCATCACTGCAATTGAACATACATGAACTATGTCTATGTAGTTCTTTCTAGTTAAATGTTAACACAAACGTCGAACCAAACCGGAAACTCAAGATAGTCATTTGTCTCTCAATTGTTACAATCCAATTTTCATTTCGCAAATTAGTTAATTAATCTTAGTTTTTAAAACCAATCAAATCAAACCAACTCTTGAATTTTACTTTTTCTTGCAATTAGTTTAATTTAGTTAACTTAGAGAAGCACTTCAAATAGCACATTTTCCACAAACTCCCTGTGTTCGATACCCACTTGCCACTATTTACATAGTTGTTCTTGGGATTAAATTTGCGTGACCACGACATCACGTCAAATTTTGGCGCCGTTGCCGGGGAGTAGTGCGCAACGTGTGTTATTTTTGTTCTTGTTTTGAGTTTGTTATTTTTCTGGTTTACGTTGGGTGTGTTAGTGTGCAGGTATTGACAGGTGCATGCGTACTAGGAGCTCTCACAAGCTATCACCATTGGCGTTTGATCCGGAAATCGAGCGAACTTTGCGAGCAAACAGAATTTTGCTAAGGGAAAATACAATCAGCAGTTCACCAACAACACCAATTACACCGATTACACCACTTCGATACATGGATCCACCACCACCACCCACTACGGGTGAATCCACCTCATCATTTATACCAACATCCACTCAACCCTCACCAAATACCACCATTCCACCAAATACTACCGAACCCACCATACTTCAAAATGTCACACCAACCAACACCACACAGCCCATTACTACACAAGAAGAACCAACCGTCACATTTAACCCTTCCACTACTATACCACCATTATCCCATTTTTTCCCGGGTGCGGGTCCGTCATATTCGAGCCATACTATAGCACCAATTTCGTCTATTGTCCATGCTACACCGTATCGACCATCAAATCAATCGGGTTTCCAATACTCGACTCTTCCATTTGGGCAATCATCGGGAATTCAAGGAGATGGGTATGATGAAGGTTATGAGGAGTTTGAAGGTTTTGATGAAGATGGGTACGGTTATGGGGGTGATGGAGAGCAAGGGGAGTATGGTTATATGCAAGGCCAAGTACAAGTGATTCCAAATGTTGGTGGGGTACAACAACAACAACTCATACCTCAACATATTTGGCCAAGGCCACAAGGGCCGCAATTGCAACGTCTGGTTCCTTTGCAACAAGTTCGACCACAACATGTGCAACCGCCATTCCAAAGACCAATTCAACACCCACCGGTGCCACAACAACAATTTCAACAACCCAATGCACCACAAGGGCCTATACAAAGACCAATGGGTCAAGTTCGTCCAAGGGGTCGTTTTGGTGTGCCAAGGAGGCATCTTAGGGAAAATGTGAGGGGTATTGAAGCGCATTTTAGACCGATGATCACTCACAATCCTTCACCGGTGGTTATTCCTCATAACAACCAAGGGAGAACTTTTGAAGTGAGAACCAATTCTTTACAAAGTTTGCCGAAATACAAGGGGCTAGCAACGGAGGAGCCTTATTTCCATTTGGAGGCTTATGATTCAATTTGCAACACTCTTGGGAGTCAAGGGTTTTCAGCCGATGATGTGAAGTTGGTCTTATTTCAATTTTCCTTGGAAGATAAGGCAAAGAAGTGGTTCTACACTTTGCCTTCGGCATCTATTTATACTTGGGGGGAAATGCAACAAACATTTTTAGATGAATTTTATACCGCCCAAAAGACCAATGACGCGAGAAAAGGGTTGAGGAGCTTTCAACAACAACAAGGCGAAATGTTCCATGAAGCTTTCGAGCATTTGAACATGATGATTAAAAATTGTCCACACCATGGGATTGAGCTTTGGGAGTTAATGAACGCCTTTCATGAAGGGTTGTGTGCCGAAGATGCACGAGATTTGATGTCCATTACAAATGGGACATTTGGCACAAACTATGAGCATGAGGATTGGGAATTTTTGGAACAAATGGCGATCACATCAAAGAGAAAGGCTCAAGCTTCAAGGAGAGCACGACTGGCCGTTACCCGAACACAAGTGCATGCGGTTGATGATGGTAACATACAAACTTCTAATCAAATTTATGATGTTTGTGCATTGTGTAATGAAATAGGTCATGCGGCGGAAAATTGCCAAGGAATGGTGGAAGGGCAATTTGAAGAAGTTCATGCCGTTCAAGGTCAAGGAGGGGGTGGTAGAAGTTTCAATATGAATTCTAACACTTATCACCCCGGGTTGAGAAACCACCCGAATTTTCGTTATGGGAACCCTTCGAATCAATCAAACCCGAACTTTCAAGGTAGCCAAGGGAACTATGGTTCGCGCCAACCTTATAATAATCAAAGTGGATATCGAGGTGGGAACAACCAAGGATACCAAAGGCAATACCAAGCGGGTCAAGAACAAGGGGGGTCTTCGGGTGGTAATGAAATGATGGAAATGTTGAAGAGCATGCAAGCGGAAATGCAAAAGAGGAACCAAATGGATGACGCTCGCATACAAAAGGATGAGGCGCGAGACAAAGCAATCCAAACTTTGACCACTCAAATGGGTCAACTTGCAACTGAAGTGTCCGAATTGAAGAAGAGTAAAGGTCAATTACCAAGCGACACTAAGGTAAATCCATCCCATGGTACGTCAAGAGGTAACAATGTTAATATCCATCATGTAAGTGTTTTGAGAAATGGGAAAGAATACAAAACCAATCCTTCACCGGATTTGGTTGATGGGGTGGTTGAGGATATAACGGGTCAAGAAAGTGATGAAGAGAATGAACCACCCATTGTTTCTTCTAAAAAACCCAATTTTGAAAAACCCGAAATTATTAAAGAAAAAGAAAAAGTAAATGAGGGTGAGGGGTCTAGTAAAGTACCGTTTCCTTCGGCTTTATTAGATCCGGGTAGAAAAAATTTTATTTCAAAACGGGGTCCTCAAAAAGAGGAAATGTGGGAGGTTTTCAAACAGGTTAAAATTAATCTTCCTTTACTTGAAGCTATTAAACAGGTGCCCGCTTATGCCAAGTTTCTAAAAGAATTGTGTACTCAAAAGAGGCAACAAAAAGTGCCTAAATTGGTAGACTTGACTGAGCGGGTAAGTGCGGTATTGAAAGGGGACCTTCCTCCTAAGTTACAAGATCCGGGAACGCCCCTAATAAACATTCAAGTTGGGAATTTTCAAACCACAAGGGCGTTATTGGATCTTGGAGCCGGAGTAAGTATCCTACCGGGAGGGTTATATGACCAATACGATTTTGGTCCATTGAAGCGGGTTGAGACAACGGTTGTATTAGCCGACTTGTCTCATAAACTTCCCCGGGGTATCGTACGGGATGTTATAGTTAAAGTTGATGAATTCTATTATCCCGTTGATTTCCTTGTGCTAGATTACTCTTCCGCGGACCCAATTCAACAACAAAATGTTATTTTGGGTCGGCCATTTTTGAACACCGCACATGCTATTATTGATTGTCGTTATGGCACAGTTGACATGACATTCGGTAATAGAAAAATGAGGTTAAACGTTTTTACTAACGGTACTAATGTGTATGGTGATGAGTGTTTCTTAGCAGATTTCATAGATGGTTATGACCCGAAGGAGTTCGAAGAAGAAATTTTGGGTTCTTGTGTTTGTGATATGTCTTTGCAGGTTCATGCATGCGAGTTAGAGGTAGAAGAGAAAGAGCAAGAAGCCCTTGCGGTGAAGGAACGGAATCCACCATGGACCTACCAAACGGATACTTTACCGGTGGAAATCGATTCGGGCACCAAGCCTTCTTTGGAAAGTCCACCAAGTGTGGAGTTGAAGGAGCTACCAAAGCACCTAAAGTATGCATTTTTGGGGGAGAATGACACTTTACCGGTGATCATTGCTTCCAACTTGGAGGTAGCTCAAGAGGAAGAGTTGATGCGGGTGTTGAAGGCTCATAAGGCGGCGATTGGGTGGACGATAGCCGATTTAAAAGGCATTAGTCCATCCATTGTGATGCACAAGATTATTACAAGTGAGGACGCAAAGCCGACCCGTGAAACACAAAGAAGGTTAAATCCGAATTTGAGAGAGGTGGTGAAGAAAGAAGTTATCAAGTGGTTGGATGCGGGGATCATTTATCCCATTTCGGATAGTGCATGGGTAAGTCCAACTCAGGTAGTGCCTAAAAAATCCGGCATCCAAGTAGTGAAAGATGAACAAGGTGAGCAAATCGCCACCCGCCCGGTAACCGGGTGGCGAGTGTGTATTGATTATCGAAAATTAAACGCGGCTACCTCAAAAGACCATTTCCCGTTACCCTTTATTGACCAAATAATTGAGAAACTTTCCGGTCAAAAATATTATTGTTTTTTGGATGGGTATTCGGGATATAACCAAATTGCTATTCACCCGGACGACCAACACAAGACCACGTTTACATGTCCATATGGTACATTCGCTTTTCGGCGAATGCCATTTGGACTATGTAATGCCCCCGCCACATTCCAAAGATGTATGATGAGTATATTTTCGGACATGGTCGGGGAATCTCTTGAAGTGTTTATGGATGATTTTTCCATTTTTGGTCCAAGTTTTGACTCTTGTCTTAATGAATTAGAAAAAGTTTTAAAAAGGTGTGTTGAGACAAACTTGGTACTAAGTTGGGAAAAAAGCCATTTTATGGTTCAAGAGGGTATTGTTTTGGGGCATGTGATTTCGGACCGGGGAATGGAGGTAGATAAAGCAAAAATTCGGGTAATTTCATCTTTACCCCCACCAAAGAATGTTAAGGGGGTGAGATCTTTTTTGGGACATGCGGGGTTTTATCGAAGGTTTATTAAAGGTTTTAGTGTAATTACAAAACCTTTATGTAACTTGTTATTAAAAGATGTTCCATTTGATTTTACTGATGAATGTTTGCAAGCGTTTCATGTGTTGAAGGAACAGTTGGTGAAGGCTCCCATCTTGCAACCACCGGATTGGTCAAAGCCGTTCGAGATTATGTGTGATGCTAGTGACACGACCATTGGAGCGGTTTTGGGTCAAAGGGTCGATAAGAAGCCGGTGGTGATATATTATGCAAGCAAAACTTTGTCCGAGGCGCAACTCAACTACACCACAACCGAAAAAGAATTATTAGCGGTGGTGTATGCCTTGGACAAGTTTAGATCTTACATTTGGGGGAGCAAGGTGATAGTGTATTCGGATCATAGTGCGGTCCGATATTTGATGGAAAAGAAGGATGCGAAGCCCCGGTTGATTCGTTGGGTGCTTTTGCTACAAGAATTCGATCTTGAGATTCGGGACAAAAAGGGATGTGAAAATGTTGTTGCGGATCATTTGTCTCGAATCCCGTTGGAAGGTGTTGATGACCCAAGTGAAATCAATGAACGGTTTCCCGATGAACACTTGTTGGCCGTCTCTACTTATGTTGCACCTTGGTATGCCCATTACGTTAATTATTTGGCTAAGGGTGCAATTCCAAACCATTGGACTA
Organism: Helianthus annuus; assembly: GCF_002127325.2. NCBI lineage: Eukaryota > Viridiplantae > Streptophyta > Magnoliopsida > Asterales > Asteraceae > Helianthus > Helianthus annuus. Next base: position 135,509,005 of record NC_035446.2, on the reverse strand, counting down.
GGAAGAGACGACAACAGTTTCTTAGTCAAGTGAAGCAATACATATGGGATGAACCCGACTTGTTTAAAATCGGGGCCGATCAAGTGATACGAAGATGTGTTCCCGAAACGGAAGTTTTAGAGATCTTGATCCATGCTCATTCATCGGCATGTGGAGGGCATTTTAGTGGGAACAAGACGGGTTATCGGGTGTTATCTAGTGGGTTTTATTGGCCCACGATTTTCAAGAATTCTTGTGAGTATGCCCGGAATTGCATCAATTGTCAAAGAATGGGAAGTATTTCAAAACGTGATGAAATGTCGTTACACCCGATTTTGGTAGTAGAAGTATTTGATGTTTGGGGAATAGACTTCATGGGTCCTTTCCCAAACTCAAATGGGTTTTTATATATATTGGTTGCGGTTGATTACGTGTCGAAATGGATTGAAGCTATTGCCACAAGGACCAACGATCATTCCGCCGTATGTAAGTTTGTGCAATCTAATATTTTTGCTCGTTTTGGTGTGCCTAGGGTGATAATAAGTGATGGTGGTTCACATTTTAAAAACTTCAATTTTGGAAAATTACTAAAAAGATATAATGTGAACCACCGCATTGCCACACCCTACCACCCGCAAACGAGTGGTCAAGTGGAAGTATCTAACCGGCAAATTAAAGAAATTTTAATGAAGACGGTGAGAACGGATCGAAAAGATTGGTCAAGCAAGCTTGACGATGCATTGTGGGCTTATCGAACGGCCTACAAAACTCCACTTGATACCACTCCTTATCGGATGGTTTATGGGAAAGGATGTCATTTGCCTATGGAGTTGGCACATCGGGCGTATTGGGCAATTAAAACGGTAAACGCAAACTACGATGAAGCGGGTCGGGCAAGGAAGCTTCAATTGAATGAAATTGAGGAAATAAGGGATCAAGCCTATGAGTGTGCATCCGCATACAAAGACAAACTAAAAAAAGTTCATGATGCGAAAATAAAGAAAAAGAACTTTGAAGTGGGTCAGAAGGTGTGGTTGTATAATTCAAGGTTGAAACTGTTTGCGGGGAAACTAAAAAGCAAGTGGATGGGTTCGTATGTTGTCCGAAGAGTGGGAAGGTTGTTGATATTCAAGACGAACGAACTAACAAGCAACAAACGGTGAATGGGCATCGACTCAAACCGTACTTGGAAGGTAATGATATCAACAACCTCGAGCTAGATAAAGTGGGTTACATTTTACACCCGGTGGATGATGAAGAAACATGAAAGAGGCCCAGGTTTGGTATTTGTAAATATTTAGTTTAGTTTATTGCGTTTTGAATAAGTCCCGTTTAAACCGGTGTTCGAAACAAGTGTGGGGAAATTTTTACGGATTTCCCGAACGTAGTGTTGAGGACAACACGGGTTTTTAACGGGGGGTAGGGTAGTATTTTTATGTTTTCTTTAAATTATAAAAACACATAAAAAATAATAAAAAAAAAACAAAACAACAAAAAACAAGGTTTTCAAGCAAAATTTCGGCCCCTCCTAAGCCTAGTACTCGCCGTAAGCTACGGTGGGGGGCCGTAGCTTACGGTAGCCATCAATAATAAACAAGCTTACGCCAAACACCTCCTGTCTTACGGCCGGGTATTTTCTCCCAGATCCAGCCGTAAGCTACGGCCAAGGACCGTAGCGTACGGCTCCGAGCGAAAAGGGGGCACCTGTTCGGCAGTTTTTATAAAAAAAAAGAATAATAATTAAATCCGAAAATATTAATAATAATAATTAAACCAAATTAACCCCATCCACACCTTTCATCTATCTTCCCCAACCACAAATCTTTCTCTTCTTCTTCTCTATCAAGAACCCTAACCCCCATTTTTCCCCAATCTTCACATCTTCATATCTTACTCAAATCTAGTCCGATTTTAGTGATTCTTGGGTCCATTTTGGGTGAAATTTCACAAGGAATTCAGATTTAGTCTTGAATCTTGAAGGTTCCTTTGTTTTGGGTTGGATTTGAGCCTAGGGGGTGCCGAAATTTTGGGGCTTTTTGTGGGTTTTTGTGTGAACTTCAAGTTTTTGTGATTCTCATCTTCTACAACACCAAGGTATGCAATTTCTGTTCATTCTTTGAAGTACATTGAAGTTTGTAAGTTTTCATTATGTTTTTGCTTACACACTTGCTTGTATGAGATAGATGATAGAACTTTGTGAACCATTGAGTGCTATAGGTATAAATGTGTTGATGTCTAATGAAAATTTTTTGGAAAAATTCTAATTTTAGGGGACATCATGCCAAAATTTTGTTTGAAAGAATAAAATTTTGGGTTTTTGCACATCTATACTTATAACATAAAGCAAGTGTGGGGAAGATTGGGTAAAAATAACTAACTTGAATTGTTTGCTTGGTTTTTGAATGTGTGTAGGCATGGCGTCTAGGAAAGGAAAGGGAGTTGCAAGTTCTTCCCAAGGGGATGCGGCACAACAGAAAAGGAGGAAATTGGTTCGAGTTGGTGACCCGGACCCGGTGGAGGATGCACCTCCAAGGGGGCCAAAGCCGGATTGGACAACCGGTTCATTGTTAGACCAACCCGCGGAATGGAGAGAGGATCTATTTCATGAACAAATGAACAAGCTAAAACAGAGAGGTGAAGCATTTATTTGTGAAAAGGAGATCCGGGAGGCTGATTTCGGACCATTCGGGATCATAGCCAAGTTTAACGCATTGGGTTGGGGGGCGGCTACAAAATGTTATGATGGTGAGAAGAAAAAAATGTATGATACGCAGATTCAAGAGTGGGTGGCATCACTTGAATGTCCTCCGTTCAAAGCTCCGAACAAGATGCGGTTGGTTGGGTGGTGTAATGGTGTGAAAGTAGAAATGTCATACGACTCTTTGCGCCGGGTAGCAAAGTTTGATGATGGGCCGGCCAATGAATACATCTACCCAAGTCTTAAGGATCTTTACCATGAGCCTAATAAGCATCCGCAATGGCAAAATATGCTTGATTACCTCTTCCTCCCGGGTACAACACATGGGAAGCTATATAGAAGAAACTTGAGGATGGAAGCAAAGTTGTTGTTGACGTTGTGCATGTATAATGTCATTCCGAGGCGGGGTGACAAGATGGAGGTACGGTTTCAAGAAGTGCCAATCTTATACATGATGATGCATGGGACACCCAAGGTTCCTTTCCGATTTTTGGTGCTAAACAACATTTGGTTGAGCAAGAATAGTGGGGAAAGAAAGATTATACCCCACTGCCGGTTGATTACGGCATTGCTTAAGAAGTACGGGGCAATCAAGGGAGATGAAAAAGGTTCGTACAAGAGGTTTAGACCATTCGACCTTAAGAATCTTGGGTCGGATTGGACTTACACAGAATCGGAAAGGTTTCATAAGTTGAAAACGGATGGTAGAAGGTGGAGAGCATTAAAAGTGGATGCGAGACCGTTTCGACCGGGAGAGGAAGAGGAACCCGAATCAATGGATGACGAAGTAAGTGGAGATGATGATTACCGTGAAGACACATTCATGGTAGATGCTCAAGTAGGAGGTGCCGGTCAAGCGGGGGTTCAAGGAGCCGGCGTACAATCTGGTTATGTGGGTAGTGCATTTGATTATGCACAACAGGCATATGATCCGTACTGGGCCCATTCGGGGGATATGGGTCAAATCATTCAACAAAGGCGGCCACCCACTTTTGGTGATTGGAGTGAACCAAACCAGATGCTCTTTGATCAACAAACATTCATGGGTGCTAGTGTGGAAAGGGCTATCAAAAGAAGTTACGATAGAAATGAGCAATGGAACCGTGCTCATAGATATGCCCGTGAAGAAGAAACAAACAACCGTTACTTGGATGATCGTCAAAGACGCATGCATGACCAATGGCATGCGGGGCAGCCAGTTGTAGGAGATCCACCCATTGTGGACTACACCACATTGCCACCATATGATGGTAGTGTGTCATACCCCACCCCGCCTATGCACCATTCTCAGTGGGTGGACCCGCATGCCATGAGTTATCAACAAGCAAATCCAAGCAGTGATCAAGGAAGCAGTAGTAGCGGTGGAGCATTTGGCTTTGGAGAGTGGACGGATATGATGACATCCATTTTTGGGCCTCCACAGCCGAAGTACTACTAGCCAGGTCGTATTTTGCTCCTTTGTACATCTTTGTATATATGTCTATGTGTTTATGTTTATGTTGCGGTTGGGAGGTTGGGTGGTGTTCGTATTAATATGTTGTTGGGTTGTGAGAGTTGGTGGTGTCTTCTAAAAATAAATAAATAAATAAATAAATAAATAAATAAATTTTGGGTTTGAGAATATAAGCAATTGGGGATGTTCTTGGTTCAAGTGATCTTTCCCTCAAAACCATACATTGGGACAATGTATCCCAAGTGTGGGGATGGGGGAAATTTTTGAGAAATTCAAAAATTTTTGCAAATCCAAGCGAAAAGTGTAAAAATTTGAAAACTTGATATTGTACCATTTAACACACCGACACCCGTTCTTAGCTTTTTCTTGGTGAGAATTGAACCACATATGAGAGTTAATTATTTGCTTGAGTGGCGGTGTGTGTAGTGTGTAAATAGAACTTGTGTGTGAATGCTTGTTAAGTCCTAGAGTTGGCATGCTTTTGAAGATGATAGGGGACTTTTAGGATGCATTGTCTAGGTGAGTGCGAGTGTGGGATTTGGGGGGTTGGACCTCATTAATTATATATATCAGCATGGTTGCGAGAGGGGCGGGGGTTTGGACATTTAGTTGCCCATTTTGTGCCTAAAAGCCGATCATTTGTTACCCCTTAGCTAGTTTCCCAAAAATTTACCCGACTTAACCCGGTCTTATAGTGTTAGTAGTTGTTTTAGTAGTATGTAGATATGTTATGGTGTTATGTTGAATATATATAAAAAAAGTGATGTTGAGTTGTCTTGTATATAGAAGTTATGTCATGTTTATTGTTTGTTTCATTATGTAATAAAAGACCGGGTTAGGTCCTTCGCTACTACATATATATTCCCTTTCCTACCCTTGCGCCTAGCCCCGTTATAACCGTAAGTTCCCTTGATTCATAAGCATGTTAAATATTTGTTAGGAGTAAACTTGATTCTCATACAAGCTTATTGTCGCACACACACACATATACGCATTGAGTGGTTTAGCATAATTTGCTAATTTTTCTTGTCACCGAGAGTCTTTGTGAGGGGTGTGTTTTGTGGTATGATAAAAAGTTAGTAAAAGGACGGCACTTTAGCTTGGTTTGCATGATTGGGCGCTTATGGTTAAAAATAGTTTTTAATGGGTTGCTTGGGACAAGCAACGGGTAAGTGTGGGGATGTGACGGGTGGTCCGTAGGACAACCCTTAAGGCTTTTAAGTTAAATGAAATCCCATATTTTATCCGGTTATTTGCTTGAATTAGGTAATCACAAGATGTTGATGATGCAGGTGTTAAAGTGTGCAAAACGCGGGTTTTAGAAGGTATGACGGAATGCTAGAGTGTTGGAGTCAAAGAGCGAAAGAATGAAAGTTGGCGAAGAAAACAAACTCAGCACCGTAAGCTACGCCACCAGGCCGTAGCTTACGGCACCCACATCATGCCAAAAGTCTCGCCGTAAGACAGGAAGGAATAGCCGTAAAGATTGATGATCGCCGTAAGCTACGGCGATGAGCCGTAGCGTACGGCGCTATGTTGACTTCCGGATGACACTGACCGCCGTAAGCTACGACACATGGCGTAGCTTACGGCGACGACTGATCCAAAACCGTAACTTCCGCATTTAAAAAGTTTTTTATGGAACATTATGGTTCTTAATCATATGTTTTCGGTTACTACTTGGGGGGAACGAGTTGGAGAGGATATAAGGAGCATTTGGGAGTGAAGAAAGATATCTTGGAACCATCTTTCACTTAAAATCATCTAGCTTCATTAGTGCTTGTTGGTGAAACTTGTGAACACTATTTTCTTTTCCACTTTTTGCATGATGTTAGTTAAAGCCATGAGTGGCTAAATACTTGGTGATTATCTTGTGTTGAAGGTTTGAGTAAGACTATGTGTTTTCATTTCATATTTCTAGAATAACAATTGCTTTTGATTTGAATTGATTGTTATGGTGTATGTTTGATTGTTAGTAACTTGTTAATTCTTATAGTGAACTAATTAGAAACCATACGTTCTTGGTGCCGTTGGCAATCGAGATATCATGGGTATAGTTAGGTTTGGGTAAGGATTGATTGATCATCGGGTGACAACCTCACGTTCTAGGAATCTGAGTACTTAGTCCCCTTTCATCACTGCAATTGAACATACATGAACTATGTCTATGTAGTTCTTTCTAGTTAAATGTTAACACAAACGTCGAACCAAACCGGAAACTCAAGATAGTCATTTGTCTCTCAATTGTTACAATCCAATTTTCATTTCGCAAATTAGTTAATTAATCTTAGTTTTTAAAACCAATCAAATCAAACCAACTCTTGAATTTTACTTTTTCTTGCAATTAGTTTAATTTAGTTAACTTAGAGAAGCACTTCAAATAGCACATTTTCCACAAACTCCCTGTGTTCGATACCCACTTGCCACTATTTACATAGTTGTTCTTGGGATTAAATTTGCGTGACCACGACATCACGTCATGCAGCCATCTGGACCCTGTTAAACTTTAATCTCTTTGGATTTGTGGTACCGTGTCTTGTGAACGATTTTACGAAAACCCCCCACTCTGGGTAAATCCCATCAACTAGGTAGTACCTGTACACATACTCAACCCCGTTTACAAAGAAACTTCCTTTGGGTCCTATACCATTTACCCGTTCATTGAAAAGAGGCGAGTGGTTTATGATGGTAATATCATTATGTGAACCTGGCATACCGAAGAACGCATGCCATATCCAAAGATCTTGGGACGCAACCGCTTCAAGCATGATGGCTGGCACCCCGTGAAATCCACTAGTGTGAGCGCCTTGCCATTGGGTAGGACAAAGTTCCCAAGGCCATTTCATACAATCTAAACTACCTAGCATCTCGGGTAGCCCATGATAATCTGCGTGATGTTCCAATATTTGTTGCATGTCACTGAAGGAGGGCTTTCTCAAATATCTTTTCCTATAAAGTTCTAGAATACACGAACAAAAGTTGTGAAGAGTTTCTCTAGCTACACGTGCAGACATTTTTAAATAGTCATCCATAATGTCCGAACTATTGCCGTACGCTAACTGCCTAAGTGCGGTCGTGACCTTTTGCCACGTACTAAATCCTAATTGCCCGGTGACATCGGGTTTTTGTTGGAAACAAACATATTTCTCCTCAAGATCTCTATATATTCTTAAAAATAAGTTTCTACTCATACGAAAACGACGCCTAAACATTTTTTCATCATACTTAGGTTCCGCTGAGAAGTAATCGCTTACCAACAAATCGTTAGCGGTGTGTCGTTCACGAGCGATGTACCTTCTCCTCCGTTTAGGTAGTTGAGTCTCTTCCTCATCGTCTTCGTCTTCCACGGTAGCTTTCACCACCGCCACGATCGTTTGTAGAAATATTTCCGCACCATCGTCAGATGATGATGACGATTCACTATAACTTGAAGAACTCATGGTAATATTGTGTTTTATGTGTTTGATATTGTGTGAGAAAAATGTTAAATGTGGTAAGTATTTATAAAGGAAATTTTTTTTTAAAAGTAGCCCCCAACGGCTACCCTAACGGCTACTTTTAATGGGCCAATCACAATCCGCCAACTCACCTTGCTCCCCCAACCCACGCCCGGCTTAAATTCCATGCCCCAAGGGGCCACGCCCCAACCCAAGCCCACCTGGGGTGGTGGCTTGGGCGTTTTACCCCAACCCACGCCCCAACCCAACCCCCATACCCCACGGCCTTAGGTCACTGAAGAAACACTGACCTATGCGGTGATTACGGGCTAGGACTTCAATGATCAGTGATCCGAACGATTGGCTGCAAAACAGAAACACCGTTAGGACTCGTTACAGGAATGGGGTTATTCCTGTAACCACCCTCCGGCGTGAGAATAAGTCTCGGTTTGTGGGAGTAAAAGGAATTTTAGAGGAGAAAGTTATATGAGAGCAAGATGATCATACCTTATACGTTTACCTTTATTTATAGGTTTTCCATTAGGGTTTCCTCTAACCTAGGATATACTCCGATAAGTTAGGGATTTGCATGATCTTCCCGAAAAGTTGGAGATTTGGTTGTGTAACTTCCGTGCGGAGATGGAAAGTTCTAGAATAATTTTATATTCATATTAAAATAATAGGTTGTAACCGGGTCGGGTTGACCGATGCGGGTCATACCTCGTCATGTCCCCCCAGTCCGAGTTCATGGAAAGAAATCCATTAGCTCGGACTAAGAGAGAAAAAAGAAAAGTTATTGTATTATGATTATTGCCCAATACGTTGGGCCTAGTGCCGTTATGTTTTGGGGAAATGACGGCGAAAAGATAGGATGTGGTCATGTGACAGTTGGGTCATCATTGGGATGACAACTGTGCTTACCCTGTTTGGACACGTATTTCCGTCCGTACGCCTTTTTTGAATTTGAAAGGTTACTTTTGCGTATAAGTAACACTTCCATATATGAGGGTTTAAATTTCTTTTCCCCAAATCGTTCGTTCATCATTCTCTCCAAAAAATGGCTTCAAAACCTAGTGAATCGTCCTCTTCTGCTGCCGCCACTACCGATGTGCTTTTCTGCAAGTGGGGTGTAACGTCTTACAACAACCTTGTTCAAGACTACGGCATCCGGGCCGAATGGAACCCTATATTGCCGTCCAAAACGGATACTGCATTTCTCCTGAAATCGGGTAAAATCACGTTGTTTAGTGATTTCTTCAAGTTCTGCAATTTTCGGTTACCCGTTACCAAGTTTCTTAAATTGGTGCTCGATTTCTACCGTATTCACATTTCTCAATTACATCCCCTCGGGTTGGTGAAACTTCGCCAATTCGAATTTTCCTGCATTGCCCTAGGTCATATTCCGGAACTAGTTGTGTTTAGGGCTTTCTTCGTGGTTGTATGGAAATCCCCTTTCTTTACCTTCGACCGGAGAGACACTGATGTGTCCTGCCTTAGGGACATTCCTACCAGTTCTAGAGACAAAGATTGGAAGAAAAAGTTTTTCTATATCGATGCCTCTGTTATTCCTGGTGAAATGTATTGGAAGGAAAAGGGACCAAAGGATAAGGTCAAAGATGACGGTCCTTCGGAGGATGCGTACGTGTCGAATGTTCTGTACACGAAATTGTGTGGTCGTCCCTTCGAGTGCACGATTATCCCTGAAGGTGCTCTGGTGATGGCAGACATGAGTTTGCTATGGCGTGATATCCGGCGGTACCCCTCGTTTCAAAGGGATGATGCAGGTATGTTTAATTATCTTTGGTCATATTTTTCTTAAATTTCAGAAATAACGTACACATATTCCACAGGGGAATGGAGTATGTTTGATTTCGTTGATCCTCCGCGGCACCTTGCGTTGAGGCCTGCTGACCGCGTGCTGGATGAAGGAGAGCTGGACGTGCTAGGGATGCACCTTGAGCAGTTTATTCTACCCGATGTACCAGCGGACCCTGCTATATAAATTTCCCCCTGCCAGCTGTTTCAAATACCAGCGTTCCTGCATTGGAGAAGAGACCCGCTCGGATAAAGCTTACCGGGAAGAAACATGCGGCGACTAATGTGGCCATTTCTTCCATTGAGGAATCTGTCTCTCTTGGGCGGGGTATTTCTCTTGCCACCGACATGACGAGCCCTGGTCGTGCCTTAAAAAAGAGGAAAACGTTTGTTGTCCCCACTCTAAGTGCCTTCGAGGCGGTACAAGCTGCTCATGCTCTCCCGATAGGTATGCACTGACCGACTTGTCATGCTGATGTAGGTTAAAACTTCATGTTGCTAAATCGTTTCGTTTGATTGTGCAGGTACCGCTGTGGGAATGCAAACTGGGATTATTGCATCGACTCCTATGTCACCTGTGGCGTTGTCGTTGCCTAGTTCCAGTATTGACGTGTCCACGGAGCCCAAAACCCAGGTTCCTGCTACCACTGCTATTAGCTGTGCTATGCCGCTTCCCTCGCCTACCTTATCTGTAGCTGTTACCGTCGACACTGTTGCTACACCACGGACATGCGGCGTTGGTCCACCCTTGTTTGACTCGCCCATAAGCATTTTTTCTGTTGCTGATAAAGAAGTTACCGCCGTGTCCGTGGCACAGGAGGTGACCAGCATTGGTGGTGCTGCTGCTAGTGAAGCTGGGGGGTCAAGCAGTGGCATCGCTGATGACGGTGCCCGTCTGATTGATGACCTGTTCTTACCGACCATTCGATGGGATCCCAATGCTCAGGATAAACGCTATCAGCCGCAATGGAAAATTGCTGAATCTTCAAGGCTAATTTTCCCCCCTGTGATTCAGCACTGGGTTGAGCGGGCGTATCCCCCGGTCGAGGCGGCATACGTGGAGGGCTTGAACAATGAAGATCTGATGAATTCCTCAATATCGGATTCTGTGAGCCTACCACGAAGGCTGGTAGAAATTCGTCGTAGATGGATGCATGATAACACTCAACTCCACCAAGCGCGGGCTACTATTCAAGAGCTGAAGGATGATAAGCATCGCTTGGAGAGTCAACTTCAAACTGTTGGGTTAAGGGAAGCGAGGTTTTTGTCAGAGAAAAACAAGGCTGAGGAGGATTTGAAAAGGGTGACTGCCCACCTTGCTAAGGAACGGATAATGTGGGCCCGCGATGTGGCGGAGAAAGACCAGGTTCTGGCTCAAGCCAAGAATATACAGGAAGAATTGGAGCGTAAGGCCATAGCGGAGGCCCAAAAGGTGAGACTCGAATTATCGACACAATTGGATAGGTTCCGTGTTGACACTGATTTTGTGTCTCAGGTTCAGGAACGATACCAAGGCTTGACAGCCGAAATAGAAGCTTCTCATGCCAAAGTTCGGCTACTGGAGGCGGAGCTGGAAGAGCGAGAGGGAAAGGTTAAGGAGCTTCAGGACCATTGTGATTCTCTCGTCACCCAGAATAACAAGCTTGCTACATCGTCTGCTTCCCGGCTAAAGGAGGTTGAAAATGCGTTGGCACAATCTAACGCCGAAGTGGATGATTTGACTAGCCAGCTGGCGGCTGTTCGCGGTGACAGGAACTGGTTGATAACCAATGGGCTGGTGGGGGCGTTTGAGTATTTACATGAGTCGCCCCCCTTTACCAACCTAATTGATCGTCTATCTGCCGCTGCTTATCAATCCGGGCATCATGACGGTGTTTATAAAGGCTATATGGAGTGTCATCAGTTAGACAAGATAACTCCAGATTTCCATGCTGTCAAAAGCAAACTTCAAAGTGACATGTCGAATGCCCTCGAAGCGGCATATACCGAGCCACTGCCATGTTATGGCGATTTGATGGATAAAGTGAATGAAGATAGTATAGAGTCGCTGCGTTTGATGCTGGACCCCGCGGAGGAGTCTGAAGAGGAATGACAAATTTGTTTGTTTCACTTGTTATTTATTCTTGTGGCTTTGCTAATGACACTGTTTTACTTGGGTTTGGTGCCCATATCTATTTTGATTTGACAGCCGTTTTAATGCTAATGTCATGATTTCTGACACCGCCGTATTTTGAAAATGTGGCAATGTGACGTGTAATGATTATTTTCTATTAATGCTTCTAACGTCATCACTGTCAAGTATTTTTAAACTCTCTATAAATTTGCCTTCCTTTTCCTTATTTGGTAGTTCGACAGGATGGAGAGAAAAAGGTGTAGGCAACGACTTTCCGAAATCTTCCGAGTGCTGGATGCTGCAGATGGCTTACTCCAATTGCAGCATCCTGTAACGAGGTCAATGCTTCGAAGGAGAAGGCCACTTCCCAATGTTGCTCCGGCCCGGGCAAATCGGGCCTGTCAAAGTGTTGTTGTCGAGGACCCCCAGCCGATGGATTCTAGAATGCCATCTTTGTCAGCTGTAACACCTCGAAATTTTGTGTCCAATAATGTATTGACACGTGTCTTGAGTTTACACGTGGCATTTAATATTTAATAAAGGACTAATGTTGACAAACCTTGAAAGTATGTAAATTCGAGGGTTATAAATGTCAAACAAGGGTAAGTATACTGTATAGTAACCCTAAACGATGCTCGTACCTTCAAACGAATAAATCATGGATCGTACGGAAGCGAAACGCGGAAGAAAGTGAGAGATTACAAACTGCAGGGGGTTAACTGTGTCAACATGTTTAATTATACCTCTGAGTGACCCTTTGACGTACCCGAGGCCTTGTAACAGTAAAATACGCTCACTAGATGTACTATATAAATTCCGCGAAGTTCCGTTTTAAAACGAGAAAGTTATGATCAAATTCGTATGAGAGGGGTTAAAAGCGTCAACAATGAAAGTTAAGGCTTTCCAGATAACTAACAAACTAACCAGGGACTTAACAGTGCGGGTAAATAACACGAGGCCCTTAGTTGTAAATAATCGAGGGCCAAATCACAAAGTTACCCCTTCAAACCCGAAAGGTCAGGTTAATAATTACCAAAGATTTCGTTATTAATTACAAAGATTTAGTCATGATTATAAAAGATTCAAAAAACAGAAAAATTAGACCTAACGCGGGCCGCGTAAAGGTCTTAAGTTAGTTGAAGCGGGCCGCGAGCCTTCTGTTTGCACGCGTCTGGTTTAAAGATCCAGGCGGCCCGCGAACAAGTTGCATGATTCCTTCATGCGGGCCGCGTGAACCGCCCAGATGCAGAAAGTTTGGACTAACTTGCTTTTTGAGCTAGTGAACGACCAAATGTGCAATAAATGAGGCATGGGTGCCGTCTACTTGCCTCCTAGCACTCAGGGCCACCTGCTGAACATCCATGATGCTTGGTAGGCTGAGTTGTGATGATCCCATGCCAAGTTTTGCACTATAAATAGGCCTATTGTGTGCATAAGTTCACCATACCTCAAAACACATTCTCTTGATCATCTCTGGAGCTTCCAAGCTTTATTCTATCATCCTAATTCGTGCTCAAGCTTCTGTAAGTTGTTTAAATCCTTTGTGGTTTAGTTTTACTTAGTCAAATAGCTAAAAAAATCAAACCGTCGTAACTACGGTTTGACTACGAGATAAATCCTTAATGGCTCAGTCATATCTCGAATCAAAAGTAGTTATAAGTTGGTATTTGTACGGGTAGTAAACCCCTAAAAGGGTTCCCTCTGATCACCACTCTAACTAGTTCAAATGTCGAGTCAAACGTATACTTAAAAAAGTCAACAGAAAGCCATTTTTACGATTCTTGCATAATCTATAATATAGATGATATGAAACCTGTTTGAACACTTATAAAACATGATATTAAGTATATAAACTTGTCTAAACTCGTTTGATTCGGCCATTTGATATATTGACCCGGTTCGGAGCCGAATGTCGCAAAAGTTTAACTTTTACTTTGACTTCAGTTCTGACCCGTTAGTACAATGTAGATATGCCTTAGGACTCTCTTAGGACCAGGTCACGTGATGGTATCACCCTCTGTGACCGGTTCGTTGTTTGTCCAAGTCTTTTACGCATTTCCGTTAATTACTTAAAAGTTGACCGTAACGCCCTTTTCAAAATAAAACGAGTATTTCGGACACGTGAAGGGACCATAACCTTGCTTATTAAATTCTAAGCATGTCCCTAAAGTTTCGCGTCAATCCGAGGTCTAGAATAGGAGTTATGCTAAATAGCGCAATTAAAGTAAACTTTTGTAATAAACGGCGCGATTAGCATAACGCCTAACTAAACCAAGATTTCGTCACCAAAACTTTTACTCACTGTTGTAAAATAATATTTTGGGATTTTTAAAGATTTTTAATTAATTTTAACCTGCTCATAACCTGCGGTTATGGCTACGGTTCGGTAAATACCGAATATGCCCTTTTCGGCCAAAACTTGAGTTCTATAAGGTCTTTTGACCCGATTCCAGTTGCTACTGATTTTAAATAATAAATAAAGTATTTTAGACTTTGTAAACTGATCGGGAAACTCAGATTTCCTGTAGAACTCTAAAACCTCCTTTAAAAGTCTTTAAAATGACCGGAAAACCCATACGGGGCGTATAATAAACTTAAACTCGTTACGGGCATCACGGAAGGTATCCTACTGATATCACAACCTCTTTAAGGCATATTGACTTAGGAAACAAGTGTAGGACTCTTACGGTTACCCGATGCGCCTTTTGCGCGCACGGTTCGGCTTATGTAACTAGTTTACATAAATTAGCCGATACGGGTCAAACCATATTATTTTGACCCCAAATTTCAGAGTGTGAATATTAAACCCATATAAAACAAGTCTTCGAACTTGTTGGGTCAGAATCACATTCCATTCTCGGTTTTCGCCTTTCACGCGATTAAACCGTATCTATCCCTTGAAACTGACCGGTCTAGGCTACGGCTAATATAAAGACCCGTTAGGAATCTAATAGGTTATTTTAAAACCTTCGTTCCAGAATAGGAGCCCCAGTAAAAGATATCTGTGATTTAATCAATTAAGGACAATACTTGCAAAGGTAAATACTTTTAACTTATTTTCCGTTATACGGGCTTGGGTTACGGTATATTAATACCGCTTGATTGAGCATCAAATCTTCCATCGTTTAGGTGGTTAATTGAATAATTTGATCGGCTCATTTAAACAGTCTTGTTATATAAAAGCCTTTGGGGGTTAATGACCATGTCCCGGATATCCTAGGCATCATTTTACGAAATGGCCACGACCTCGACACTCGGGTGTAGGCGTACACCCGGTATTATGTCTATATTATTAAAAGACGTAACCGTTGGTTTACCCACCGCGGTTTTACGCAATGTGGTGTGTCTATTGATCTTTAACCCGGACTAGATCCGGGCTACTGAACGCAAAGAAGGAACATGTAATTCGTTCACAAGATTATAATATTAAATAATTCTCCCAAGTTATAAAAGAGTTTGTGCCTTGTGCATTCAAATCAATTTTAATAAACATTTTCAAAAGTGTCGGTTGAATGTATTTACCAGTGTAAACTGACGTATTTTCCCAAAAAAGATTAAGTGCAGGTACTACACGTAATCGGCTGGCAATAGCTCCTTAGCATCTTAAGAAGTCTCGCAAGCTCTGATGCCTTGTCTGTTGAACAATATTTTTATTATTATTTTGATCCCTTGTGGATACTATTCAAGTATATGTGATACACTTGATATTACAATCAAAGGTTGAATTATATTTATTTTTATGCTTCCGCTGTGCATTCATATAATTGTGTGGTTTGACTATATTGTTGCCAGCTACGTCACGGTAATCCCCCACTGGGCCCACCGGTGATACACGTGGAAATCGGGGTGTGACAGGTTGGTATCAGAGCCAGGTTGAGTGAATTAAACACTATCCTAATGTGTTTAATCTCAGTGACACAATTGCACATACTTGAGTCTAGACAAGAACATAGGACAAATTCGAATTCTTTATTCCAGTTGTCTTTTATTGTTATTGTGATTTTTAATAGTTTTGAAAGCAGGAAATATGGCACCTGTAATTTTCCGAGGAAGAGGAAGAAGAGGCAGAGGAGAGATCGTTACTCACAACGATCACGAAGCTGGACCTTCAAATACGCGAGCCCCTTCGACCACAAGGAGTGAAGAACCGCAAAGACGGAGAAACCTTTTCGAACCTGCGAGGTATTCCACCTCGCACAGCTCGACGCCATCGTACCGTCACTCGTTCGGGCCAGATTCCGAGAATGATCCCAACAACCCTCAACCCTCCTACATGCCTCTACAACGTTCGGTATCGTACCGCAATTTTGACGATCCTACTCCATACTTCAGAGGTCAGTTTAACCCAGCTGACTACATTCAGGAGCCTGCTGGCTTTGTCCCATTAGGACCACAGGATCACTTCTCCGAAGACCACATGGACGAGGACACGGATCCGATAGAACCTGCTCGTGGTACGCTCACGCATCCAATAGAAATCTCTGATGGGTCATCCTTTCATGGCACACCCTATCAGGGACCAGATAGCTTCCAAGCGTTGTTCGACCGACATGAGTGGTACTATACACCATCTCATCAGACATCACAACAGCCGCAACATCCGCGAGATCCCTCCGAGGATCCACGTTTCATGGCAGTTACGCCACCACCTCCGCCACTGGTACAGCCAGTAATGCCTGATCCGCCAAGGCGTAGGAGGACAAATGCCCGTATGTCCACACGAGGAGGAGGGGATTTCCACTTCAGCACCCCTCGACACTCTAGTAGTAGCCACTACCCGCCACTACCAGAAGAAGGACCTGCAAGTCCAGCACAGGAGGCGAACTCCGCACCAGTTGCACCGTCTTTGCCACCGTTTGGGTATGACCACCCAATACCTGTGTACATGGGTCCATCGGCATACAACCCGTTCGAACCATCGTCGCACGCTCATTACAATTACAACTATGAGCAAGACCCATATGTGGTAGGGGCTAGGTATAATGCCCGATATCCAGACGGAGCATATGGAAACATGGGAATACCGGACTACTCAGCTCATGGGTATCCAGCACCTCCTAGACCTCCAGTTCCGCAACCGACGCCACAACCACGTTTTTCCCCACCTGAACAAGAAGAAATACTCCACCGTTTGAGCCGTGTGGAAAGAGACTTCGAGGAAGAACGTAAGAGCCACCGAGCATTCCTCAAGGGATTGGCAAACCTACTGAAGGGCAAGAAGAAGAAACGAGACCCTTAGTCTCCTTATGGATTGTTGTGCTTACACTTTAGTCCCTGCGTGGACATTTATCGTATTTCAGTCCCTACATGGACTTATCTTTCAGTCCCTACGCGGACACCTATCTTGTATTAGTCCCTGCGTGGACCTGTCTTTTATTAAACCTCTATGTAGGTATGTACTTGTTTAAAAGCCCCGTTTAGGGCAGCGTGTAATTGTATTCGAAGTTATGGAATGTTATGTTATGAATTTCATTTTTGTTATTACTATATATGAAATAAATCAAAATCATTCCTTTTAATTTGATCTGCCTAAATAAAGAATCTTAAGAGTGAAACCTAGCCAGGTGTCTTTTAAGATCCGGCCAAGATGGTAAGACCTGATTAAAAGATTCAGATTCCCTGTTAACCTCTGTAAGCATGTTAACAATCAATGCAGATGTGATTCGTTAAAAATCGCACACGTCATTCTTTTACAAGAATCCTTTAAAGGATTCCAAAGCCCAAAGCAATGATATAATAAATCATGGGTTAAATCATCAATAAAGATGATCACTTATTGAACATCCATTAGTGATGTAGTGCCTACGGGCCATAATTACTGTCATAATAAGACCAAAGACAGTGGTGGTCTATGACTCCCTGTCAGAAAGGGGTAAAAGAACTACGGTTCAAACCTTCATACCGTGATTCTCTGAAATCTCGGCTAATATTATAATAACGTCCTCGTGACTAGGCTTTTATGCCACTAACAATATTAATTGTGAATAGGATAAGTATGCTCAAATCCTAAATATAAAGTGAGTAACAAATTAACCGGATATGGTCTTCGTTACCATGGTTAATGAATTGCCATAAAAGACAATTCTATAATAAACTCCTAAATAAAATTTTCATTATCTTCTGCAGCAGATACAAGCTACTATGGCGAATCCCAATGGAGAAAATAGCCATACAAGTGAAGATGATTATGATAATGCCCAAGTACATTTAACGGGCGCTCAACTAAAGGCTCTTGTCGACAACGTTGTTCAGGCAGCTCTAGATCGACAATATACCGAATCTCGAAGCAGAACCGTTTCCAAACCACCCTCTAAGCCGAAGACACACTCAAAATCCCACAGCAAACCACTATCCAAGCCCAAGAAAGACGACGATAACCACTCGTCCAAGCCCAAGAAGGACGACGACAATCGCTCGTCAAATGAAAATAGTGTTCGTCGTGAAAGGGAGTATACTGATGCTTCCCGTGCCAGGGGCTGCATATACAAGTACTTTGTGTCTTGTAAACCCCGAGACTTCACGGGGGAGAAGGGTGCCGTCGAATGTATGACGTGGATGGATGAGATGGACACTGTGGTGGACATCAGTGGCTGCGCGGAAAGGGACGTAGTGAAGTTTGTGTCGCAATCGTTTAAGGGCGAGGCCCTAGCTTGGTGGAGGGCGCTGGTTCAGGCCTCGGGAAAAGCTGTGCTTTACAGCATGACGTGGGAGGAATTCGTTTCTCTCATCAAAGAAAATTACTGCCCTCAGCATGAGGTGGAGAAGATAGAGTCCGATTTTGTGTCATTGGTGATGACAAACCTGGACTGCCAGGCCTACTTGACGAGCTTCAACACGATGTCTCGCTTGGTTCCATATCTAGTAACCCCGGAACCAAGGAGAATCGCTCGTTTTATCGGGGGGTTAGAACCCGCGATAAAGGCAAGTGTGAAGGCCTCTCGGCCAACGACCTTCAGGTCTGTAACTGACCTCTCTTTGTCCCTCACAATGGACGCGGTCCGACTGAGATCGCTGAGGAATAAAGAGGCCGAGAAGAGGAAGCGTGAGGATGATACCTCACGAAGGTCGGGAAAGAAACACCGTGGGAACGGTGATGGCAAGAGAGGGACGGAGTCGAGAAAAGATGGGCAACAATCCGGAGAGAAGCCCAAGTGCAAAAACTGCCAGAAATTCCACTTTGGGAAATGCAGGCTTGGGTCAAACTCACAGTCCCAGTCAAAGTCGTATACTTGTGGACTGTGCAAGTCCAAAGACCACAAGACTGTGGACTGTAAGAAGATTAAAGATGCGACCTGCTACAACTGCAGTGAAAAGGGGCACATTAAAAGCAACTGCCCCAAATTCGCCAAGAAGACAGAAGAAACCAAAAAGAATAACGCTGGAGTCTTCAAGATGGATGTGAAGGAAGCTTTGCAAGACGACAACGTAATCACAGGTATTTTTCTCGTGAATAATATCTTTGCAAGAGTACTTTTCGATTCAGGCGCTGATAAATCCTTCGTAGACCAAAAATTTTGCAAAGTGCTAAATATGCCTATCAAAACCCTAAATGTGAAATACGAAGTAGAGCTAGCAGACGGCACAGTAGAAACCGTCTCCACTATTCTAGATGGATGTGAAATATCCATTAAGAACCACTCTTTTCCTCTATCTCTACTTCCCTTCAAACTGGCTGGTTTTGACATCGTTCTGGGCATGGACTGGTTATCCCACAACCAGGCCCAGATCGTCTGCAACAGAAAACAAATAGTGCTAAAGACTCCGAGTGGTGAATCGCTTACCATTCGAGGAGATACGCAGTATGGATTGCCCAAGGATGTAACTATGCTCAAGGCTTCAAGATGCTTAAAAAGAGGCTGTGTCATTTACATGGCACAGGTGTTAGTTGAAGAGCCCAAACCAAAGATAGAGGGCATTCCTGTCATTTCGGAGTATCCAGAAGTTTTCCCCGAAGATCTACCTGGGTTACCACCAGATAGGCAAGTGGAATTCAGAATAGATATCATCCCTGGAGCAGCTCCCATTGCTAGAGCACCCTACAGGCTAGCACCAACGGAAATGAAGGAATTGAGGACCCAGCTGGATGAACTGTTAGCAAAAGGTTTCATCAAGCCTAGTTCATCTCCCTGGGGAGCACCTGTCCTTTTTGTTAAGAAAAAGGACGGATCGATGCGGCTGTGCATCGATTATCGTGAACTTAATAAGGTCACAATAAAGAATAGATATCCATTGCCAAGGATCGACGACTTGTTTGATCAATTGCAAGGGGCTAGCTACTTCTCAAAGATCGACTTGAGGTCGGGCTACCATCAGCTGAAAGTCCGAGATGAAGACGTACACAAAACAGCATTTAGGACTCGCTACGGTCACTACGAGTTCCTAGTGATGCCTTTTGGGCTCACAAATGCACCGGCTGCGTTCATGGATCTCATGAATCGCGTCTGCAAGCCGTACTTAGACAAATTCGTCATCGTATTCATCGACGACATTCTTATCTATTCAAAGAACAAAGCTGACCATGAGAAACACCTACGATGTATTCTCAAATTGCTACATCACGAGAAACTCTATGCCAAATTCTCCAAGTGCGAATTCTGGCTAAGAGAAGTCCAATTTCTTGGACATGTCGTAAGCGAGCGTGGTATCCAGGTGGATCCCGCTAAGGTAGAGGCGGTCATGAATTGGCAGGAGCCAAAGACGCCTACCGAAATTCATAGTTTTCTGGGATTGGCAGGATACTATAGGAGATTTATTGAAAATTTTTCAAGGATTGTTGTGCCCTTAACCTCCCTGGCCAAGAAGAAGGAAAAATTTGTTTGGGGCCCTAAGCAGCAAGAATCCTTTGAGATCTTAAAGCAAAGGCTGAGCAACGCTCCTGTGTTGACGCTACCGGAAGGTACAGAAGAGTTCGTAGTTTACTGCAACGCGTCACACACTGGCATGGGGTGTGTGCTCATGCAGAAAGGCAAGGTGATCGCCTACGCTTCGAGACAGTTGAAGGTGCACGAAAAGAATTACACCACCCATGACTTGGAGTTGGGTGCAGTTGTATTCGCACTAAAACTGTGGAGGCATTATTTGTACGGAATCAAGTTTGTGATCTATTCAGATCACAAGAGCCTTCAACACCTGTTCAATCAGAAGGAGTTGAACATGAGGCAACGCCGTTGGATGGAAACCTTGAATGACTATGATTGTGAGATCAGATACCATCCCGGCAAGGCGAATGTAGTCGCTGATGCCCTGAGCCGGAAAGAAAGGATGAAACCCATCCGAATCAATGCTAGGAGGATGGAAGAATAACTTGATTGAAAGGATATTAGCTGCACAGCGAAAGGCTGTGTTAGAAGCTAATTATCCTAAGGAAAAGTTGGGAGTAACTGAGGAGCAGTTAACTCTTCACAAGGATGGACTTTTGAGATTGAATGGACGAATATGGGTTCCTATTTATGGAGGACTACGAGATGTTATCCTCCAGGAAGCCCATAGTTCCAAATATTCTGTCCATCCTGGAGCAGACAAAATGTATCAGGATTTAATGGCAAACTATTGGTGGATAGGCTTGAAAAAGTCTGTAGCCACTTATGTAGCCAAATGCTTAACTTGTGCGCAAGTCAAGGCTGAGCATCAAAAGCCATCTGGCTTGCTACAACAGCCTGAACTTCCTGAATGGAAATGGGAGTGTGTAACTATGGATTTTATCACCAAGTTACCAAAGACGAGCAAGGGAAATGACACGATATGGGTTATAGTCGATAGACTGACTAAGTCAGCTCATTTCTTACCCATCAAGGAGACTTATAGCTCCGACACTTTAGCCCAGTTATATGTTGATAAGATTGTAGCCTTACATGGCATACCTGTATCTATTATCTCTGATCGAGATACTAGGTACACGTCTCACTTCTGGAAAAGCTTCCAGCAATCTTTGGGCACACGCTTGAATTTTAGTACGGCTTACCATCCTCAGACAGACGGTCAGAGTGAGCGTACTATTCAAACATTAGAGGACATGCTGCGTGCATGTGCTATCGATCTAGGTGGTAGTTGGGATAAGAACCTACCCCTAATCGAATTCTCCTACAACAATAGCTACCATGCCAGCATAAAGGTTGCGCCTTTCGAGGCATTATACGGTAGGAAGTGTAGATCGCCTGTTTGTTGGGCGGAAGTGGGAGAGGTCCAATTATCGGGACCAGAGATAGTTTTCGAAACAACGGACAAGATTGTCCAGATTCGGGAACGTCTCAAAGTTTCCCGAGATAGGCAGAAAAGTTACGCTGATCCAAAGCGTAAGGATTTTCACTTCGAGGTAGGTGAAAGAGTGTTACTAAAGGTATCACCCTGGAAGGGGGTGATGCGCTTCGGTAAGAAGGGCAAACTGAGCCCGAGATACATAGGACCTTTCGAGGTTATCGAACGTGTCGGGTCAGTTGCCTATAAATTAAACTTACCAGAAGAGCTCAATGGAATTCACAATGTATTCCACATCTGCAATCTAAAGAAGTGCTTCGCTGATGAATCATTGGTGATCCCACACACAGATGTGCATATAGATGAGAGCTTGAAGTTTGTGGAGAAGCCCTTGTCGATTGAAGACCGGCAGGTGAAAAAGCTTCGAAGAAAGCATGTACCGATAGTAAAGGTTAAATGGGATGCCCGGAGAGGTCCCGAATTCACGTGGGAAGTTGAATCCACGATGAAAGAGAAATATCCCTATTTGTTTGAGTAAATCTCGGGTCGAGATTTATTTTAAGGGGGTGAGGATGTAACACCTCGAAATTTTGTGTCCAATAATGTATTGACACGTGTCTTGAATTTACACGTGGCATTTAATATTTAATAAAGGATTGATGTTGACAAACCTTGAAAGTATGTAAATTCGAGGGTTATAAATGTCAAACAAGGGTAAGTATACTGTATAGTAACCCTAAACGATGCTCGTACCTTCAAACGAATAAATCATGGATCGTACGGAAGCGAAACGCGGAAGAAAGTGAGAGATTACAAACTGCAGGGGGTTAACTGTGTCAACATGTTTAATTATACCTCTGAGTGACCCTTTGACGTACCCGAGGCCTTGTAACAGTAAAATACGCTCACTAGAATGTACTATATAAATTCCGCGAAGTTCCGTTTTAAAACGAGAAAGTTATGATCAAATTCGTATGAGAGGGGTTAAAAGGGTCAACAATGAAAGTTAAGGCTTTCCAGATAACTAACAAACTAACCAGGGACTTAACAGTGCGGGTAAATAACACGAGGCCCTTAGTTGTAAATAATCGAGGGCCAAATCACAAAGTTACCCCTTCAAACCCGAAAGGTCAGGTTAATAATTACCAAAGATTTCGTTATTAATTACAAAGATTTAGTCATGATTATAAAAGATTCAAAAAACAGAAAAATTAGACCTAACGCGGGCCGCGTAAAGGTCTTAAGTTAGTTGAAGCGGGCCGCGAGCCTTCTGTTTGCACGCGTCTGGTTTAAAGATCCAGGCGTCCCGCGAACAAGTTGCATGATTCCTTCATGCGGGCCGCGTGAACCGCCCAGATGCAGAAAGTTTGGACTAACTTGCTTTTTGAGCTAGTGAACGACCAAATGTGCAATAAATGAGGCATGGGTGCCGTCTACTTGCCTCCTAGCACTCAGGGCCACCTGCTGAACATCCATGATGCTTGGTAGGCTGAGTTGTGATGATCCCATGCCAAGTTTTGCACTATAAATAGGCCTATTGTGTGCATAAGTTCACCACACCTCAAAACACATTCTCTTGATCATCTCTGGAGCTTCCAAGCTTTATTCTATCATCCTAATTCGTGCTCAAGCTTCTGTAAGTTGTTTAAATCCTTTGTGGTTTAGTTTTACTTAGTCAAATAGCTAAAAAAATCAAACCGTCGTAACTACGGTTTGACTACGAGATAAATCCTTAATGGCTCAGTCATATCTCGAATCAAAAGTAGTTATAAGTTGGTATTTGTATGGGTAGTAAACCCCTAAAAGGGTTCCCTCTGATCACCACTCTAACTAGTTCAAATGTCGAGTCAAACGTATACTTAAAAAAGTCAACAGAAAGCCATTTTTACGATTCTTGCATAATCTGTAATATTGATGATATGAAACCTATTTGAACACTTATAAAACATGATATTAAGTATATAAACTTGTCTAAACTCGTTTGCTTCGGCCATTTGATATATTGACCCGGTTCGGAGCCGAATGTCGCAAAAGTTTGACTTTTGCTTTGACTTCAGTTCTGACCCGTTTTAGTACAATGTAGATATGCCTTAGAACTCTCGTAGGACCAGGTCACGTGATGGTATCACCCTCTATGACCGGTTCGTTGTTTGTCCAAGTCTTTTACGCATTTCCGTTAATTACTTAAAAGTTGACCGTAACGCCCTTTTCAAAATAAAACGAGTATTTCGGACACGTGAAGGGACCATAACCTTGCTTATTAAATTCTAAGCATGTCCCTAAAGTTTCGCGTCAATCCGAGGTCTAGAATAGGAGTTATGCTAAATAGCGCAATTAAAGTAAACTTTTGTAATAAACGGCGCGATTAGCATAACGCCTAACTAAACCAAGATTTCGTCACCAAAACTTTTACTCACTGTTGTAAAATAATATTTTGGGATTTTTAAAGATTTTTAATTAATTTTAACCTGCTCATAACCTGCGGTTATGGCTACGGTTCGGTAAATACCGAATATGCCCTTTTCGGCCAAAACTTGAGTTCTATAAGGTCTTTTGACCCGATTCCAGTTGCTACTGATTTTAAATAATAAATAAAGTATTTTAAACTTTGTAAACTGATCGGGAAACTCAGATTTCCTGTAGAACTCTAAAACCTCCTTTAAAAGTCTTTAAAATGACCGGAAAACCCCTACGGGGCGTATAATAAACTTAAACTCGTTACGGGCATCACGGAAGGTATCCTACTTATATCACAACCTCTTTAAGGCATATTGACTTAGGAAACAAGTGTAGGACTCTTACGGTTACCCGATGCGCCTTTTGCGCGCACAGTTCGGCTTATGTAACTAGTTTACATAAATTAGCCGATACGGGTCAAACCATATTATTTTGACCCCAAATTCCAGAGTGTGAATATTAAACCCATATAAAACAAGTCTTCGAACTTGTTGGGTCAGAATCACATTCCATTCTCGGTTTTTGCCTTTCACGCGATTAAACCGTATCTATCCCTTGAAACTGACCGGTCTAGGCTACGGCTAATATAAAGACCCGTTAGGAATCTAATAGGTTATTTTAAAACCTTCGTTCCAGAATAGGAGCCCCAGTAAAAGATATCTGTGATTTAATCAATTAAGGACAATACTTGCAAAGGTAAATACTTTTAACTTATTTTCCGTTATACGGGCTTGGGTTACGGTATATTAATACCGCTTGATTGAGCATCAAATCTTCCATCGTTTAGGTGGTTAATTGAATAATTTGATCGGCTCATTTAAACAGTCTTGTTACTTAAAAGCCTTTGGGGGGTTAATGACCATGTCCCGGATATCCTAGGCATCATTTTACGAAATGGCCACGACCTCGACACTCGGGTGTAGGCGTACACCCGGTATTATGTCTATATTATTAAAAGACGTAACCGTTGGTTTACCCACCGCGGTTTTACGCAATGTGGTGTGTCTATTGATCTTTAACCCGGACTAGATCCGGGCTACTGAACGCAAAGAAGGAACATGTAATTCGTTCACAAGATTATAATATTAAATAATTCTCCCAAGTTATAAAAGAGTTTGTGCCTTGTGCATTCAAATCAATTTTAATAAACATTTTCAAAAGTGTCGGTTGAATGTATTTACCAGTGTAAACTGACGTATTTTCCCAAAAAAGATTAAGTGCAGGTACTACACGTAATCGGCTGGCAATAGCTCCTTAGCATCTTAAGAAGTCTCGCAAGCTCTGATGCCTTGTCTGTTGAACAATATTTTTATTATTATTTTGATCCCCTGTGGATACTATTCAACTATATGTGATACACTTGATATTACAATCAAAGGTTGAATTATATTTATCTTTATGCTTCCGCTGTGCATTCATATAATTGTGTGGTTTGACTATATTGTTGCCAACTACATCACGGTAATCCCCCACTGGGCCCACCGGTGATACACGTGGAAATCGGGGTGTGACATCAGCTGACGCCCTGACAGATCTTATCCCGGTGGATCATGACCAGCGATACCGTTTTACGTACCAACGTCGCTCTGGTGGTTATCCCAAGAAGCAACAGATGGCCGATTCGGGAATGGTGGCTCCGATGGTGGATGGTGAATCATCTGGCAACTTGGCCGTTGATCCTGCTACATTTGTTGATGGTGGTGTGGTGCTGCATACCCCTGCAGTGGTGATGGCACCCAACTTCCATTAGTAGATGTTTTGAACATGTTCTGTTTTTTGGTTCCCATGTGTTGGCTTTTAACGACAGGGACAAGTACTTGGTTTGTTTAAGATAGGTTACGTGTATGTGTAAAAAGACCTATCTGTTTTGTGGCGGTTTGTGTATCTATTACCAAGATACCCGCCGTAAGCGTTGTATGTTTTAACCCTATGACTTGTGTAGTTGAAAATATTTCGTGTTTAAGGGTGTTGTTTGTAGTTTTACCGTTTTGTGCACTCGTTGTGCGATGGTAACTTATGATGAAAACAAAAGTAAATAACTTTTATTAAACTTGAACTGAAGTAAAACGAAAGGACACCACTACGGGTGAGTTACAATTGCGAAATGAGAAAAGTAGTTCACTCTTGCTGTTAGGAGCAAGGTCTTACAAGTAACATTTCCTTAATTGAGCGATATTCCAACTGCGTGGTACTGGTGTGCCATCTAGTAGAGATAGGCGATAGGCCCCTTTACCCAGATCTTCTTGGATGACATAAGGGCCTTCCCAGTTTGGGCCCAGCTTGCCCGAAGGTTCCGTCCTGCTTGCTTCGTTGTCACGCATAACATAATCTCCTGTTTTGAAATTCTGCTTGGCCACTCGCTTGTTATAGTATTTTTCCAATGCCTTTTTATATTTTGCTTCGCTGATGGCGGCTGCCTCACGCCTTTCTTCCAGTAAATCCAGGCCTTCCCTTAGAGATCGATCATTGTCATCGCCTGTGTTGAGGCGGCGTAGTGACGGTAATCCCGCTTCAGCGGGTATCATTGCTTCCGCTCCATAGGTTAGGCTAAACGGGGTTTCATTGTTGCTGGTTTTGGGCATTGTTCCCTATGCCCAAAGGACGTTTGGCAATTCTTCCACCCAGGAGCTTCCTTCGTGGCCTAATCGTTTCTTAATGCCATCCAGCAAACTTCTGTTTGTCCGCTCTACTTGGCCATTTCCTTGGGGGTGTGCTACTGATGTGAAGATTTGTTGGATGTGGAGGTTGGCGCACCATTCTTGGAAAATTTTGTCTGTAAACTGTGTTCCATTGTCACTTACCAGGTACAGCGGCAATCCAAAACGGCATACTATGTGTTCCCAGAGGAACTTTTTGGCATTATCCGCCGTTATTTTGGCTAAAGGCTTAGCTTCCACCCACTTGGTGAAGTAATCAACTGCCACGATTAGGTACTTTAACTTTCCGGGCGCCGGCGGGAAAGGTCCCACGATATCAACGGCCCATTTCTGGAAAGGCCACGCTGCTGTCACCGGTACTAGATTGTTCTTGGGCCTTATTGTTTGGGGAGCGAATTTCTGGCAACTGCGGCATTTCCGAAGTTCTATTACAGCATCTTCGTGCATCCCAGGCCAATAATATCCCGCGCTATGGATTTTGGCTACCACCGCCCTGGGTCCAGCGTGTATGCCGCATAGACCTGCATGGATTTCGCTGATGAGATACTTTGCCTCTGTTGGGGAGACACATCGCAGCAGTGGGCCCAGGTAAGACTTTCTGTATAGGACACCATTATTGATCTCATATTGCAGCGCTTTCGTTTGTATCTTCTGCGCTTCGCCCTTGGCGGGAGGTAGCTCCCCCGTTTCAAGGAAACGTAGAACCGGAGTGTACCAGCAAGGATCTTCTGCTGTAACGGCGGAAACGTTCCGTGGTTCGATTGAGGGTGTCTGCAGCGTTTCGACTTTGACTTCCTTTTCCATACCTGAGGTGGCGAGTTTGCTGAGGGCATCTGCTATCTGGTTCTTACCTCTATGTACGTGATTGAGCGTGACGTTATCGAAAGAATCCATGAGTTCCTTTGTTTTCGCCAAGTATTTTGCCATTGATTCATCTTTGGCTTCGTACGTTTCGTTTACCTGATTGTTGACCAGCAGCGAGTCAACGTACGCATCTACCCTTACCGCTCCCATAGATTTCGCCATTCTCAGGCCTGCTAGTAGTGCCTCGTATTCCGCTTCATTATTAGAACATTCGAAATCGAAGCGTAAGGCGTACATCAGCCTGATCTCATCCGGGCTTATCAACATTAAGCCGGCTCCAGATCCCTTTCCACTAGATGACCCATCGGTGTATAGTTTCCAGGTC
Source organism: Helianthus annuus (assembly GCF_002127325.2). Lineage (NCBI taxonomy): Eukaryota > Viridiplantae > Streptophyta > Magnoliopsida > Asterales > Asteraceae > Helianthus > Helianthus annuus. Next base: position 135,481,013 of record NC_035446.2, on the reverse strand, counting down.
TGCCGGGCAGTGCTAGATTCCGGGATGTCCTAGACGACTGGGTCCACGATAGCTTCTCCTTCAGGTATTTCGGCTAGAAAGTCAGCAATCACTTGTCCCTTAACTGTTGTTCGCTTCTGATATTCGATATCCAAAGCACCAAGTTCAATTGCCCACTTGGCCAGTCTGCCAGAAATCTCCGGCTTGTGCAGGACTTGTTGCAGCGGGTAATTTGTTAGGACCTGTACGCGGTGTGCCTGGAAATATCTTCTCAGTCGCCGTGTGGCGTGTACTAGTGCCAAGACTAGTTTTTCCAACGTGGGGTACCGCGTTTCGGGTCCCGCTAACACTCGGCTGATGTAATATATTGGTGTTTGTCTTCCGTCCCGTTCAACCATGAGCACAGCGCTTACTGTAGTATGAGCTGCCGCTAAATACATCTTTAACACCTCATTAGGCCTTGGTGCTGTCAGCATGGGTAATCCTTCTATGAAGCGTTTCATGTCTTGCAAAGCTTTTTCCGCTTCGTTGGTCCATTCTTGTTGAGGCAATCTTTCAACGTTTTTATGAAGGGCAGGGATTTCTCGGCATGTCTTGCCAAGAACCTGTTGATCGCTACTAGCCGCCCATTTAGGGCTTGAGCTTCCTTCAATGTTCGTGGGGAAGGCATCCGCGCTATGGCGGCCACCTTTTCTAGGTTGGCTTTGAAACCATCTCGGGTGACCACTACCCCTAGGAACTTCCCTTCTTCCACCCCGAAAGAGCATTTCTTCGGGTTTAGTTTAATGTTATACTCTCTAAGCCGCTGAAAAGTTTCTACGATGTCTGCTAACATTTGCTTTTCTTCCCTGCTTTTGATTACAAGGTCGTCGACATAGACCTCCAAATTTCGTCCGATTTGTGTCTCGAACACCTTGTCCATGAGTCTCTGATAGGTAGCTCCGGCGTTCCGTAGACCAAAGGCATTTTTGTGTAACAGAAAATGCCCACATCGGTGTGAAACGCCGTTTTTTCTTCATCTTCTTTGGACATCTTGATCTGGTGGTACCCTTTATACGCGTCCAGGAAACACTTAAATCTGTAGGGTACCAGGGAATCGACCTTTAAGTCGATCTCGGGCAGCGGGTATGCGTCTTTAGGGCACGCCTTATTTAAATCTTTGAAATCAATGCACATTCGCCACGTTCCATCTGGCTTTTTTACCATTACCGGGTTGGATACCCACGTATGGTATTGTGTTTCCCTGAGGATTCCAGCTTCTACTAATTTTCGTACCTCTTTGACAACTGCTGCCCGTCGGTTCGGGGCCATGCTACGTTTACCTTGTGCGACCGGCTTAACGTCTGGGAGCGTTGCAAGTTTGTGTTCTGCTTTATCACGGGGGACTCCTGTCATGTCAGAATGTTCAAAAGCGAAGATGTCAACATTTCTTCTTAACAATTGCTTCAGGTCGTTTCTAATTTCTGGGGAAAGGGTGTCCCCGATTGTGACCATTTGGTCCGGATGGCGTGTGCTTAGTACCCATCTTTCTGGGCCCGTAGCTCCGGTAGGCCCTTGGTGGCATCTTTTGGTACTTAGTACTTCTCCAATCTTGTCACGAAACACGGTTGCAATACCCCGCGGTGTAGGAAACTTCATGAATCCTCGCGCCGTGGAGACTATAGCATCCAATTTTCCCAGGGTGAACCTTCCGATAATCACGTTGTGATATGACTCAGCTCGGACCACGAGGAAGGTCAGGAGTATGGTTCTTTCTCTAGGTGATTGCCCAAAAGTTACCGGGAAAGTGATCTGACCAATAGGGTCAACCTTTTCCCCTGTGAACCCTTTGATGGGGGCGTGTACTGATTCAAGCAGCTTTCTATCTTCTGGTTGCATTCTGTTGAAACAATGCTCATAGATAATGTCTTCTGAGCTCCCGGTGTCAACCAGGATTCGCCTCATGCGGTAGTCTCCTACTGCAGCGGATATGATCAGGGCATCTGTGGTAAGATGCAAGTCCTCCATGTGAGGTTCTATGGTCATTGTTGCCAACATCCAGGGTTCGAGCGTGGAGAAACTCCGTTTTGCTCCCCTTCCCATATCCGCGTGTACCATATTCAATTCACGCGGCCTCTTGCCTGCCGCCTTATCATTTTCTTCCTTGACGACAGGTGGGCCCTGCTTGATATCTCTTACTAGGTGTGCCAATTTACCCGCCTTTACAAAATATTCGATCTGTTTTTTAAGCTGAAAACAATCGTTGGTGTCATGACCGCTCCCTTTGTGGTATTCACAGTACTTACTCGTATCTTTGTTAGGATTATCTTTCAGTGGTTTCGGTGGGTTAAACCTGAGGTTTTCTGAGGCTAAAATTTCAGCCGGTGTCTTGCTCAAGTTGGGGTATTCGGATCGAGGTTTCGATGGCTCATTTCTTGAATAGGAGTTTCGGTGTCTATCGTACCGCGCATCTTTGTCGTTTCTCTGGTATCGGTCTCCCCTGCTTTTGCCTTTAGACCCCCGGTGATCCTTTTCCTCCTGGTTTTTTAGGGCTTCTTTTTTCCTATTGGCTGCATGGCTAGCTGCCACTGCCTTCTCTTGTATGACGTACACTTTGGCTATTCGCAGTATTTCATCGATTGTTGGGGGTACGCCATCCCTTCCATGTAGCGTCCTTAGTAACTCGTCATCATTTACACCCTGAAGGAAAGCTCCACATGCCAGATCATTTGTCACGCCCGGGATCGCCAGGCTTTCCTTGTTAAACCTGATGATAAAGTTTTCTACCGTCTCATTGTCTCGCCGACGGATGTGGAGGAGCTCGTTTCTATCTTTCGTGTGTCTGCGCTGCTGGCTAAACTGTATGTCACACCCCGATTTCCACGTGTCTCACCGGTGGGCCCGGTGGAGGATTACCGTGACGATGTTGGCAACAATATAGTCAAACCACACAATTATATAATGCACAGCGGAAGCATAAGATAAATATAAAAATTTCAACCTCTGATCGTAATATCAAAATGTATTACAGGGGTTGGATATATCCACAGTGGATCGTAAATAGATATAAAGTATTGTTCCATCAGATACTGCAATCAAGCTTGCGAGGCTTATCCCGACGCTAGGGAGCTAATACCAGCCAATTACGTTTAGGTACCTGCACTTAATCTTTTTGGGGAAAATACGTCAGTTTACACTGGTAAATACATTCAACTGACACATTTAAAAATGTTTATTAAAATTGATTTGAATGCACAAGGCACAAACTCTTTTATAACTTGGGAAAATTCATAATGATCTTGTGAACGTTTTACATGTTCTTTTATGCGTTCAGTAGCTCGGGTCGTGTCGGGTTAAAGATTTATAGACACACCACGTTTGCGTAAAACCGTAGTATAAAAACCAACGGCTACGTCTTTTAATTTTAATGTCGACACTTTATACCGGGTGTACGCCTACACCGGGATGTCGATGGTCGTGGCCATTTCGTAAAATGATGCCAAGGATATCCGGGACAACGGTCATTAAACCCCCCAAAGGCTTATAAGCAACAAAACTGTTTAAATGATCCGATCATATTTAATCAATTAACCACCTAAGCGATGGAATTATATAATGCTCAATCAAGCGGTATTAATATACCGTAACCCAAGCCCATATAGGGGAAATAAGTTAAAGTATTTACCTTTGCAAGTATAAATCCTTAATTTAGATCAAGTCACCGATAGCTTTTACTGGGGCTCCTAATCTGGAACGAAGGTTTTAATTAACCTCTTAGAATCCTAACGGGTCGTTATATGGCCGTAGCCTAGACCGGTTGGTTCCGATATATATTGATATGGTTTAATCGCGCGAAAAGGCGAAAACCGAGAATGGAGTATGATTTGGACCCAACAAGTTCAGAGACTTGTTTTATATGGGTTTATAGTCCATACTCTGGATTTTGGGGTTCAAATAATATAATTTGACCCATATCGGCTATTGCACGAAAACTAGTTCCATGAGCCGTACCGTGTGCGCAAATAGGCGAAACGGTTAACCATAAGTGTCCTACGCTTATTTCCTAAGTCAATATGCCTTAAAAGTATTTTGGTATCAGTAGGATACCTTCCGTAATGCCCGTAACGAGTTTAAGTTAATATTATGCCCCGTAGGGGCTTTTCGGTCATTTTAAAGACTTTAAAATGGCTTTTCGAGTTCTACAGGAAATCTGAGTTTCCCGAACAGCTTATAAAGCTTAAAATACTTTATTTATTATTTAAAACCAGTAGCAACTGGAATCGGGTCAAAAGACCTTGTAGAACTCCCGTTTTGGCCAAAAAGGGCATATTCGGTATTTACCGAACCGTAGCCATAACCGCAGGTTATGAGCAAGGTAAAAATTATTAAAAATCTTTAAAATTCCCAAAATATTATTTTACCACAGTGGGTAAAAGTTTTGGTGACGAAAACTTGGGTTAGATGGGCGTTATGCTAATTGCGCCGTTAATTACAAAACTTTCTTAAAAGTGCGCCTTTTAGCATAACTCTCATTCTAGGCCTCGGATTGACGTGAAACTTTAAGGACATGCTTATAATTTAACAAGCAAGGTTTTGGTCCGTTCACGTGTCCGAAATACTCGTTTTAATTTTAAAAGGCCGTTACGGTCAACTTTTAGGCGAATGACGGAAATACGTAAAAGACTCGGATAACTCCTGAACCGACCACAGAGGCGTATACCAACATGTGACCTGGTCCTAAGAGAGTCCTAAGGTATCTTTATACCTCACTAAAACGGGTCAGAACTGAAGTCAAAGCAAAAGTCAAACTTTTGCGACATTCGGCTCCGAACCGGTTCTATATAGTAAATGATCGATTCAAACGAGCGCAAACATGTTTATATACTTATTATCATGTTTTATGATTATCAAAACAGGTTCCATAACATATATATTACAGATTATGCATAATTCGCTAAAATAGCTTTCTGTTGACTTTTTAACCGCACGTTTGACTCGACATTTGACATAGTTAGAGTGGTGATCAGGGGGAACCATTTTAGAGGTTTATTACCCACATAAATACCAACTCATAACCACTTTTGATTCGTCATAAGACTGAACCATTACTGATTTATTGTAAAGTCAAACCGTAGTTACGACGGTTTTGTTCTTAGCCATTTACTAAGGAAATGTGACACCACAAAGGGTTAGATCACTTACAGAAGTTGTGTTCTTGTTTATGGAGCAGAGAAGAGGACTTGAGAGCTTTTGAAATGATCAGAGGTGTGTGTTTTAATGTTGTGAATGTTATGTTGCATACTAGTGCTATTTATAGCAAATGTCATGGCTCAAGATCATTACACACAACTCTACAAGTGCCCTTGGATGAATGGCAGGTGTATTAGAGGGTTATGGGTCGAGTAGGGGGCACCCATGCCTCATTGATTGAGGTTTGGTCGTTCATAAGCTCCAAAAGCCATGTAGTTACAACAATTCTGCATCTGGGCACTTTACGCGACCCGCATGGGAGTCCCCATGCTCTTTTACGCGGGCCGCCTGGGATTAAGAATCCAGGCGCGTAATTGAGGTGGCTCGCGGCCCGCCTCAACTTAAGCTTAACCTTCACGCGGGCCGCGAGAGGTTAAGATTTCAGGATTTTCAAATCCTTTTGCAATGATTGCAGAATCCAGCCATTAATAACGAAATCTTTCGTAATGATTTGCCTGACCTTTCGGTTTTGAAGGGGTAACTTTGCGGTTTAGCCCTCGGTTATTTACCGATAGGGGCCTCGTGTTATTTACCCGCATTATTAAGTCCCCGGTTAGTTTATTAATTATTCAGAAAGCCTTAACTTTCATTATTGACGCTTTTAACCCTTCTTCTACGAATTCGATCGTAACTTTCTCGTTTCATATCGAAACTTCGCGAAATTCATATATATTATTTTAGTGAGTGTATAATACCGTTACAAAGTCTTTGGAACGTTAAAGGGTCACTCAGAGGTATTATTAAACATGTTGACACAGTTAACCCCTGTAGTTTGTAATCTCTCACTTTCTTTCGCGTTTTGTTTTTGTACGATCTATTATTTATTCGTTTGAAGGTTTAAGCATTATTTAGGGATACTATACAGTATATTTACCCTTGTTGACATTTATAACCCTCGAATTTATATACATTCAAGGTTTGTCAAAATTAGTCCTTTATTTATTATAGATGCCACGTGTAAACAAATGACACGTGTTAACACATCATTGGACACAAAAATTCGAGGTGTTACATCCTCACCCCCTTAAAATAAATCTCGACCCGAGATTTACTCAAATAAATAGGGGTACTTTTCTTTCATTGTAGCTTCGACTTCCCACGTATATTCAGGACCTCTACGAGCATCCCATTTGACTTTTACAATCGGTACGTGCTTTCTGCGAAGCTTCTTCACCTGTCGATCTTCAATTGACAAAGGTTTTTCTATGAACTTTAAGCTCTCATCTATATGCACATCTGTGTGTGGAATCACCAAAGATTCATCGGCGAAGCACTTTTTGAGATTGCAGATGTGGAACACATCGTGAATTCCATTGAGCTCTTCAGGCAAGTTCAACTTATAGGCGACTGATCTGACCCGTTCAATGACCTCAAAAGTTCCTATGTATCTCGGACTCAGTTTGCCTTTCTTGCCGAAACGCATCACCCCCTTCCAGGGTGACACCTTAAGTAATACTTTTTCACCCACTTCGAAGTGAAAATCCTTACGCTTTGGATCAGCGTAGCTCTTCTGCCTATCGCGGGCAGCCTTGAGACGTTCCCGGATCTGGACAATCTTGTCTGTCGTCTGGAAAACAATCTCTGGTCCCGATAATTGGACCTCTCCTACTTCCGCCCAACAAACAGGCGATCTGCATTTCCTACCGTATAATGCCTCAAAAGGCGCAGCCTTTATGCTGGTGTGGTAGCTATTATTGTAGGAGAATTCGATCAGGGGTAGGTTTTTATCCCAGCTACCACCTAAATCGATCGCACATGCACGAAGCATGTCTTCTAGCGTTTGGATAGTACGCTCACTTTGGCCGTCCGTCTGTGGATGGTAAGCCGTACTAAAGTTTAAACGCGTGCCCAAAGATTGCTGGAAACTTTTCCAGAAATGAGATGTGTATCTAGTATCCCTGTCGGAGATAATAGACACAGGTATGCCGTGTAAGGCTACAATCTTATCAACATAAAGTTGGGCTAACATATCGGAGCTATATGTCTCCTTAATGGGTAGAAAATGAGCTGATTTAGTCAGCCTATCGACTATGACCCATATTGTATCGTTTCCTTTCCTGGTTTTGGGTAACTTGGTTATGAAGTCCATAGTTACGCATTCCCACTTCCACTCGGGAAGTTCAGGCTGTTGTAGCAAGCCAGATGGCTTTTGGTGCTCGGCCTTGACTTGAGCACAAGTCAAGCACTTTGCTACATGGGCGGCTACAGACTTTTTCAAGCCTATCCACCAATAATTTGCCTTTAAGTCTTGGTACATCTTGTCAGCACCAGGATGGACTGAGTATTTGGAACTATGGGCTTCCTGGAGAACAACATCTCGTAGTCCTCCATAAATCGGAACCCATATACGTCCGTTCAGCCTAAGAATTCCATCCTTGCTAAGAGTCAACTGCTCCTCAGTTACTCCCAGCTTTTCATTTGGATAGTTAGCTTCCAACACAGCCTCTCGCTGTGCAGCTAATATCCTTTCAATTAGATTGTTCTTGACTTCAATGCTCTTGGCATTGATTCGAATGGGTTTTACTCTTTCTTTCCTGCTCAAGGCATCGGCGACCACATTCGCCTTGCCGGGATGGTACCTGATTTCACAGTCATAATCATTCAGGGTTTCCATCCAACGGCGCTGTCTCATGTTCAACTCTTTCTGGTTGAACAGGTGCTGGAGGCTTTTGTGATCAGAATAAATCACAAATTTAATACCATAAAGGTAATGTCTCCACAACTTTAGTGCAAATACAACGGCACCCAACTCCAAATCATGGGTGGTGTAATTCTTTTCATGCACCTTTAATTGCCTTGAAGCATAGGCAATCACCTTGCCCTTCTGCATAAGCACACACCCCATGCCTGTGTGTGATGCGTCGCAGTAAACCACGAACTCATCAGTACCTTCTGGTAATGTTAACACAGGAGCGTTGCTTAGCTTCTGCTTCAGGATTTCAAAGGACTCTTGCTGCTTTGGGCCCCAAATGTACTTTTCTTTCTTCTTGGTCAAGGAAGTCAAGGGCGCAGCAATCCTTGAAAAATTTTCAATAAATCTCCGGTAGTATCCTGCTAATCCCAGGAAGCTACGGATTTCGGTAGGCGTCTTCGGCTCTTGCCAGTTCATGACTGCCTCTACCTTAGCGGGATCCACTTGGATACCACGCTCACTCACAACGTGACCTAAAAATTGAACCTCTCTTAGCCAGAATTCACACTTCGAGAATTTGGCGTAGAGTTTCTCATGCTGTAATAATTCGAGAATGCAACGGAGATGCTTCTCGTGGTCATCTTGGCTTTTAGAATAGATCAGGATATCGTCTATGAAGACTATGACGAATTTATCTAAATACGGCTTGCACACGCGATTCATGAGATCCATGAACGCAGCCGGTGCATTTGTGAGCCCAAAAGGCATCACTAGGAACTCGTAATGACCATAGCGAGTCCTAAATGCAGTCTTGTGTACATCTTCATCTCTGACCCTTAGTTGATGATAGCCCGACCTCAAGTCGATCTTTGAGAAGTAGCTTGCTCCTTGCAGCTGATCGAATAGATAATCGATCCTTGGTAAAGGATATCTATTCTTTATGGTAACTTTGTTCAGCTCACGGTAATCAATGCACAACCGCATTGATCCGTCTTTCTTCTTTACAAACAGAACTGGTGCTCCCCAGGGAGATGAACTAGGTCTGATAAAACCTTTCGCCAGCAGTTCATCCAACTGGGTCCTCAGCTCTTTCATTTCCGTAGGAGCTAATCTATAAGGTGCTCTTGCTATCGGAGCTGCTCCAGGAATGATGTCAATTCTGAACTCCACTTGTCTATCTGGTGGCAAACCAGGTAGTTCTTCGGGAAAAACCTCGGGGTATTCAGAAATGACAGGAAGATCCTCGATCTTCGGCTTTGGTTCTTCAATTATCACCTGAGCCATGTAAATTACACAGCCTCTGTTCAAACATCTTGAAGCTTTCAGCATAGATACGTCTTCGGGCAGTCCGTAATGCGTATCCCCTCGAATGGTAAGAGATTCACCACTCGGAGTCTTTAAAACTATCTGCCTTTTGCCGCAAATGATTTGGGCCTGGTTATGGGATAACCAGTCCATGCCTAGCACGATGTCAAAACCCGCAAGTTTGAAAGGAAGTAGAGATAAAGGAAAAGAATGGTTCCTAATGGACATTTCACATCCTTCTAGAACAGTAGAGACGGTTTCTATCGTGCCGTCTGCTAACTCTACTTCGTATTTCACGTCAAGGGTTTTGATTGGCATATTTAGTAGTTGGCAAAATTTCTGGTCTACAAAGGATTTATCAGCGCCAGAATCGAACAGTACTCTTGCAAATATATTATTTACGAGAAAAGTACCTGTAAGAACATTGTCGTCCTTAACCGCTTCCTTTGCATACAAGCGAAAAACTCTCGCATTGGACTTCTTAGTCTCTTCCGCCTTCTTGGCATACTTCGGGCAATTACTCTTAATATGCCCCTTTTCATTACAATTATAGCAGGTTGCATCCTTTATCTTTTTGCACTCCACTGTCTTATGATCCTTGGACTTGCTATAACAACCCTCGGTAAAACCGACATCCTCATAATATTTCTGACACCCTAATATATATTGTAAATATATCAACTTGTCTTTATATGCACCCCGTATGTGAAAACCGAGCCCCAAGATAGATTATACTATATAAAATAAATAAAAAACAATAATTATTAAGCTGAGGCGGGCCGCGTAGGGCCTCACCTCAAGCTTAAGCGGGCCGCGCGAGTAGGAGAACCAGATATCGTCAAACCCTTAGTTGATGCGGGCCGCGTACATGTTTGGGGAAGTGAAGGCGGGCCGCGAGCGTCCTGATTTGTGGCATGACCCGGAGCCGACACGTGTCAACACCGTGTCAAGTCTAGTGATGAGTGGGCCAAGCTACGCCGTTGACTTCATTTGACGCGGGCCGCGTGAACCCGGCCCAAATCCCACGCGGGCCGCGAGAAACCCCAGATCAGATCCTATAAATAGCACGCATCGGCTTCATTCGACGATCGCTCAAATCTTTCTTTCTTCGTATTAGATACGCTGCCCGATTGATCTAGGGTTCCGTAACGGCTGTCGTGGTTCTGCCCGACGTAGTCGTTGGAATGCCGTCTCGGGGAGGGTATTACTAATGTTAAAATGGGTTATTATACTAACACACGTGCATTTGTGTAATTTATAGATTATCTCCAGGAAACCCTTACGAAAAACCTAAAACAGCAATGTGAGTAATCTCCTTTTTGTTAACTGTTTTTACAAAACCTTAAATACCTTTCCATGCAAATGACAGTTATTGAGTATTTGTGAAGAATACAATTATAGTGGGTATGTTGGGGTTTTGTATACAAAATTGGTTACTGGCGTGGTAACATCCCATAAGTTGAGTATGACCGTACCACTGATGTTAATTGTGATGTCTTGGATACAAATGTAATTGCGGATGTGCCCTCAATACTGCAAATTGGTTTTTACTTAAACTTGATTAAACTGGGATTCACTCACCAGTATTTCCCACTGACAAAATGTTTTTAAAACGCGTTTCAGGTAACAAAATGTGAAAGCCAAATAGAAGCCAGCTGGACAGCACTGAAGGCTTGGAAAAGTGGCAATAAAGTTACCTAAGAATAAAATGGATGTTTTGATTAAATAAATAGGATTTATTCCTATGAAACGTGTATATTGAAAACTTGGGTTTTTACCCATATGTTTAATGTTATAAACATGGTGGTTTACTCTGATTAAAATATTTCCTAACTACGGTCCTGATGAAAATTTCCGCTGCCAAATTGAATAAATAAAATGTGATACCACCGAAACTGGCTCACGGCCGCCCGTTCCCGGGAGATAGGGATCGGGGGCTGTGACAGAAGGTGGTATCAGAGCTATGCCACTGATTCAGCCACAGAAGTGTTCTGCTGACATCAAAGTTCAAAGTGGTAGGAAATAAATTATGGAAATACGTGTATAATTGTATTTCTTGTTATGTGTTATCTGACTATTTGTTAGTTTACAGTATGAGCGACCAAGGACCTTCTGACGCCTATCGTCAACTGTCTGGTTCGCCTAGAAGCGAAGGCACCTCCTCTTCTCAGCCTGCCCTCTCAGGGTATTCTGCTGACACAGAAGAAGGGATCTTTGTGTTTAAGGCTCAGTCTGAAGAGCCATTTCCTCAGAAAAAGAGGGGATGGTTCAGTAGGGGAGCGCACGAACGTAGGAAAAGAATGAAAAAGTTGGAGGAACAGCGAGTGTTAGCCGCAGCAAAAAGAGAAACTGATGCTTATAATCAGGATATGCTCAATAGGGGTATCGCTAATATCCATATTTTAGCAACCACTGCTGCTGACCCAAACCTGGAACAAATGCTAGCACCACAACCACAAAATCCTGATCAACCCATGGAAATAGAAGACCAGATAGAAATACCTGAGTACAACCCGGAGGAGATACCTAGGGTACCTGCACCTGATCCTTTAGACCCAAACAACTACGACCCCTGGTGGGACGATGTTCGGGACTACGTGCAACAAAACCCAATTCAGGAAAATGTGCCAATACCCAACTTAGGAGCTTATCCAGGGTTAGATCCTCAAGATCCCTACAACATTAGTGACGCATATGTTAGGGAAATTTTAGAAAATCCATACCCGTACCAAGCCCCTATGCCTCCGTATCAGGAACCCGTACCTCAGTTTCCAAACCCAGTCCTAGAACCTGCACCCCCAATGAGTGCAGAAAATGTCCAGGAACTTAGGACTTTTGGGGAGGAAATTTTAGAAAGCAGTGATCGTATGCGACAGGTGGGAGAACGCCTCGTATGGAAATACGATGAGCGTAATATGGATTTTTGGATGAATCCATATCAGTGAAGGTGATGGTAGAAACAGTAATAATAATAATAATATAATAATATATGTGTGTATGTGTAAGAAAAAAAAAAAAAAAAAAACTACGGATGCATACTATTAGTATTGTAGTTTTACATTTCAGTCGGTACTGTAATTTTTATTTCTGTACTGGTGTGTATTGATGCATACTATATAAAAAGAGTAAAAGTCGCAATGCTCGACGCTTTTGGTTAAAAAGTGCGTGTCATGTGATTGGCTATATATAAATATTATTTGTGATATTAATATTTGGTAAATGTCTAAAATTCAGATGGCCGACACGGGAAATCAAGAAAATCTGAATAACGATAACCAGAGTAACATTAACGTGGTTAATGAGAATTCGGACAATAATAACAACGGAAATCAAATGGATAATAGTGCCGTTCAGCATATTGTGGCACAGGGAATTATAGATGCGATGCCATTTATTATTCAAACAGTTCAGGAAGCGAATAATAAAAGTAAGCATAGCAGTAAGCGACCAACTGAACCCGAAAACAGCGTGAACAATGGACCCATACTTCAAGCGCCCGTTCCCAAAAGAAGAAGAACCATGCCACATGGTTGTTCTTACAAAGAATTCTGGTCCTGCAAACCAATAGAATTCTCGGGCAATGAAGGACCCATTGCAGCTTTACGCTGGATAGAGAAAACTGAGGCAGTTCTGAAAATAAGCAAGTGTGCTGAAGAAGATAAAATAATGTTTGCTTCAAATCTGTTTAAAAATGCAGCCTTAGAATGGTGGAACACTATCCTCCAATCCAGAGGAAGTGATAGGATTTATAATATGGAATGGGAAGAATTCAAGAACATGGTAGAAAGGAAATTCTGCCCTCCCAATGAAAAAGAACAGATAGCAAATAAGTTTCTGAATCTAAGAATGACCGGGGTAGATAGTAAGGGTTACACTACCACATTCTTTGAATATGCTAGAATAGTACCTACCCTTGCATCACCTGAACCAGTGTTAATCTCCCGTTACATCTGGGGATTAATTGGAGAAATTAGACATGTAGTCAAGGCAGCTAGACCCCAAACCATAGAGGAAGCTGTAGAACTAGCTAATACCTTGACAGATGAGTTAATCCGTACTAGAGAAGAAGATCAGAGGAGAAACCTAACCCAAAGGCTTACTCAAGAATTCCGTTCTGGGAATTCCAATCGTAGGAATGTAGGTTCTACCTCTGCACCCTACTGCAAAGCCTGCAGAAAGAAGCATTCTGGAAGATGCTCTACTTACTGTAATTTTTGCAAGGCCCCAGGACACAAGGAAGAGAATTGCAAGAAGAAATCCAGTAATGGAATGTGTTTCAATTGTGGGGAAAAAGGTCACATTAGGACAAACTGTCCGAAATTGGCTCCAGCTGCAACCAACAAAAATCCTAAAAATGCCAGAGCATTCGTGCTAACTACAGAGGAAGCCAGGATGATTCCAGACGTAATTGCTGGTACGTTTTTAGTTAATGATATTTTTGCTAAAGTATTATTTGACTCTGGTGCAAACCAAAGTTTTATTAATACTTCGTTTTGCAAACTCCTAAATCAATCATTAACTAAACTACCACAAGAATGTCTAGTGGAAACCGCAAATGGAGAAACTGTTAAGATTTCTGAAATCTTGCAGGGAGCAAGAATAGAAATTTTTAATCAAAAATTTATGGCAAACCTTTACCCAATGAATTTGGTAGGATTTGATGTCGTATTAGGAATGGATTGGTTAATAGCCAATAAAGCCAATATCTTATGTGATCAAAAGTCAATACAGATAAAATCACCAAGAGGTGAAAAGATTACAATTAAAGGAGATAAACCTTTTAGATCCACTAAATTCATCTCTGTGATGAAAACTGCAAGTTGTATAAGAAAAGGATCTATAGTGTATTTGATTTCAATAATCACTAACACTAAAGGAAAAGAAGTAAAAGATATCCCAGTAGTATCCCAATTTTCAGATATCTTTCCAGAAGAATTGCCAGGACTACCGCCAGACAGGGAAGTTGAATTCAGAATTCATCTGTTACCCGGAACAGCACCGATTGCCAAAGCACCTTACCGTTTAGCACCCGCTGAAATGCAAGAACTGAAGAAACAACTAGACGAGTTGTTGGAAAAAGGATTCATACAGCCAAGCTCATCGTCATGGGGAGCGCCGATTTTATTTGTTAAAAAGAAGGACGGATCAATGCGTATGTGCATTGACTACCGTGAACTGAACAAAGTCACGATTAAGAATCGGTACCCATTACCGAGGATCGATGATTTGTTTGATCAACTTCAAGGAGCTCGATTTTTCTCTAAAATCGATTTAAGATCAGGATATCATCAATTAAAGGTACAGGAAGAGGATATTCCTAAAACCGCATTCAGAACAAGGTATGGTCATTATGAATTTACTGTCATGCCATTTGGTTTAACCAATGCCCCAGCCGCATTTATGGACATGATGAACCGAATATGTAAGCCATATTTGGATAAATTCATAATTGTCTTCATAGATGATATTCTAATTTACTCTAAAAGTAAAGAAGAGCATGCAAAGCACTTGCACTTACTTTTAAGTTTATTGAGAAAAGAGAAGCTTTATGCTAAATTTTCAAAGTGTGAATTTTGGTTAGAACAAGTGCAATTTCTCGGACATTTGGTGAATCATGAAGGAATTCATGTAGATCCAACGAAAATCGAGGCAATTACCAAATGGAAAACCCCAGAATCACCAACTGAAGTTAGAAGTTTCTTAGGATTGGCCGGTTATTATAGAAGATTTATTCGAGATTTTTCTAGAATAGCCATTCCTTTAACTAAGCTAACCTGTAAATCTGTTAAGTTTGAATGGGGACCAAAACAAGAAGAAGCCTTTAGAATCCTTAAGCAAAGATTAACCCATACACCCATACTAGCATTACCAGAAGGAACTGAAGACTTTGTAGTCTTTTGTGACGCTTCTAAATTAGGTTATGGATGCGTATTGATGCAACGTCAAAAGGTTATAGCTTATGCATCTAGACAGCTTAAGAGTCATGAAGGAAATTATTCAACCCATGATTTGGAATTAGGAGCCATAATTTTTGCCCTTAAGATTTGGAGACATTATCTTTATGGTAGTAAGTTTACCATATTCACAGATCATAAGAGTTTAAGATATGTCTTCAGGTAAAAAGAGTTGAATATGAGACAGAGACGCTGGATGGAATTGCTTAGTGATTATGATTGTGATATCCAGTATCATGCAGGAAAAGCCAATGTGGTGGCTGATACATTAAGTCGAAAATATCACGAAAAGCCAAAAAGGGTACGTTCTCTTAAATTAAATCTACAAGTAGATTTAAACAATCAAATTAGAAAAGCATAAAAATCAGTAATCAAGGAGGATACTGAAAAGTTAAAAGGAATGATTAAGGAATTAGAACAAGGAACAGATGGAATTTGGAGGTTCCATAAAAAGAGAATGTGGATACCTAAATTAGGAAATTTACGTCACCGTATATTAGAAGAAGCCCATAAGTCTAAATATACGATGCATCCAGGAAGTGATAAAATGTACCAGGATTTAAGGAAAAATTTCTGGTGGATAGGAATGAAAAAGGACGTAGCAGCTTATGTTTCTAAATGTTTAACTTGCTCACAAGTTAAAGCTGAACATCAGAAACCCTCAGGAACGTTACAACAATTAGAAATACCAGTTTGGAAATGGGAATGGATAACAATGGATTTTGTTACCAAATTGCCTAAAACAAGGAAAGGTAATGATACAATCTGGGTGATTGTAGATAGATTAACCAAGTCAGCTCATTTCTTACCAATGAAGGAAACCTTTAGTATGGAACAATTAGCCAAATTATATGTAAATAAAATTGTTTCATTACATGGCATTCCTTTATCAATTGTTTCTGATAGAGATAGCCGTTTTACTTCTCATTTTTGGTCAAGTTTCCAAAAAGCAATGGGAACCAGGTTAAATCTAAGCACAGCTTATCATCCTCAAACGGACGGACAAAGCGAAAGGACAATTCAGACAATGGAGGACATGCTTAGAGCTTGTGTAATTGATTTTGGAGGTAACTGGGACGAACACTTACCTTTAATAGAATTTTCTTATAATAACAGTTATCACACAAGTATCAATGCTGCACCATTCGAAGCACTTTATGGACGAAAGTGCAGAACCCCAGTCTGTTGGGCAGAAATTGGGGAAAAACAATTATCTGGACCTGAGATAGTACAAGAAACAACTGATAAAATCATTCAAGTCAAGGAACGACTGAAAACAGCACGTGATCGCCAAAAGAGCTATGCTGATAACAGACGCAAACCATTAGAATTTCAAGTGGGAGATAAAGTGTTATTGAAAGTCTCTCCCTGGAAAGGAGTGGTAAGATTCATCAAAAGAGGAAAGCTTAGTCCCAGGTATATTGGACCTTTTGAAATTATCCGAAGAATAGGACCTGTAGCTTATCAGCTACGACTGCCAGAGGAAATGGCAGGAATACATGATGTGTTTCATGTATCCAATCTTAAAAAGTGTTTAGCTGATGAATCACTCGTAGTACCTCTTAAGGATATAGAGGTTAATGAGCAACTCAAGTTTGTGGAGAAGCCTCTACAAATTGAAGATAGGAAAGTTAAAAATCTCAAGCATAAGAGATTGGTTCTGGTCAAAGTAAAGTGGGACTCCAAAAGAGGACCCGAGTACACGTGGGAGCTTGAATCCGAAATGCAAAAGAAATATCCACACTTGTTCCAGTAGATCTCGAGGACGAGCTCTAAAACAAGGTGGGGAGGATATAACAACCCTCGGTAAAACCGACATCCTCATAATATTTCTGACACCCTAATATATATTGTAAATATATCAACTTGTCTTTATATGCACCCCGTATGTGAAAACCGAGCCCCAAGATAGATTATACTATATAAAATAAATAAAAAACAATAATTATTAAGCTGAGGCGGGCCGCGTAGGGCCTCACCTCAAGCTTAAGCGGGCCGCGCGAGTAGGAGAACCAGATATCGTCAAACCCTTAGTTGATGCGGGCCGCGTACATGTTTGGGGAAGTGAAGGCGGGCCGCGAGCGTCCTGATTTGTGGCATGACCCGGAGCCGACACGTGTCAACACCGTGTCAAGTCTAGTGATGAGTGGGCCAAGCTACGCCGTTGACTTCATTTGACGCGGGCCGCGTGAACCCGGCCCAAATCCCACGCGGGCCGCGAGAAACCCCAGATCAGATCCTATAAATAGCACGCATCGGCTTCATTCGACGATCGCTCAAATCTTTCTTTCTTTCTAAATTTCTGAAGTAGTATACACTATACCCGGGCATTATACCCCCTAAAATAGCGAGGTTCTGCTACGATGTAAGTATTATAACCCCTGGAGACGTATTAGATACGCTGCCCGATTGATCTAGGGTTCCGTAACGGCTGTCGTGGTTCTGCCCGACGTAGTCGTTGGAATGCCGTCTCGGGGAGGGTATTACTAATGTTAAAATGGGTTATTATACTAACACACGTGCATTTGTGTAATTTATAGATTATCTCCAGGAAACCCTTACGAAAAACCTAAAACAGCAATGTGAGTAATCTCCTTTTTGTTAACTGTTTTTACAAAACCTTAAATACCTTTCCATGCAAATGACAGTTATTGAGTATTTGTGAAGAATACAATTATAGTGGGTATGTTGGGGTTTTGTATACAAAATTGGTTACTGGCGTGGTAACATCCCATAAGTTGAGTATGACCGTACCACTGATGTTAATTGTGATGTCTTGGATACAAATGTAATTGCGGATGTGCCCTCAATACTGCAAATTGGTTTTTACTTAAACTTGATTAAACTGGGATTCACTCACCAGTATTTCCCACTGACAAAAGGTTTTTAAAACGCGTTTCAGGTAACAAAATGTGAAAGCCAAATAGAAGCCAGCTGGACAGCACTGAAGGCTTGGAAAAGTGGCAATAAAGTTACCTAAGAATAAAATGGATGTTTTGATTAAATAAATAGGATTTATTCCTATGAAACGTGTATATTGAAAACTTGGGTTTTTACCCATATGTTTAATGTTATAAACATGGTGGTTTACTCTGATTAAAATATTTCCTAACTACGGTCCTGATGAAAATTTCCGCTGCCAAATTGAATAAATAAAATGTGATACCACCGAAACTGGCTCACGGCCGCCCGTTCCCGGGAGATAGGGATCGGGGGCTGTGACACTTGCATAGCCCACAGGGTGGAGTCTTTTGTTGCGACTGTGAACCAGACGCAAACCTACACTTCCCGGAGTGAGGTTTCTTGCAGACCTTGCAGTAAGGTCTTCCATCAGCTTGCCCCTCCTTCTTTGCCTCCGACCCTCTTTTGCTTTCACCGTTTCCACGGTGCTTTTTCCCAGACTTTCGTGAGGTATCATCCTCACGTTTTCGCTTTTCAGCCTCCTTGCTCCTTTGTGCCCTCAGACGGACAGCATCAAGTGTAAGAGACAAGGAGAGGTCAGTAACTGACCTGAAGGTCGTCGGTCTAGAGGCCTTCACACTGGCCTTGATCGCCGGCTCTAACCCCCCAATGAAACGGGCAATCCTTCTAGGTTCTGGTGTCACAAGATATGGCACCAGGCGTGACATAGTGTTAAAACTTGTCAGATATGCTTGACAATCCAGGTTTGTCATCACTAGTGAGACAAAATCTGCCTCAATCTTCTCAACCTCGTGCTGAGGGCAGTAGTTTTCTTTTATGAGGGTAATAAACTCCCCCCATGACATTTTGTACAAGGCAGACTTACCTGAAGCCTGCACCAGAGCTCTCCACCACGCCAGGGCCTCGCCCTTGAATGACTGGGACACAAACTTAACCATGTCCCTCTCAGCGCACCCGCTGATGTCCACTATCGTGTCCATCTCGTCTAGCCAGGTGATACAGTCAACCGCACCTTTCTCCCCTGTAAATTCACGGGGCTTACATGATACAAAGTATTTGTAGGTGCAACCCTTAGCACTTGACGCATCAGTATATTCTCTATCGCGATGAACGCTGTGCTCAGTAGACGAGTGCTTGTCGTCATCTTTCTTGGGTTCAGAGGGTGGTTTGGAGTGTGTCTTTGGTTTAGAGGGTGGTTTTGACACAGTTCTGCCTTGAGACTCAGTATTTTGACGATCAATAGCTGCCTGAACAGCATTGGCAATCAGAGTCTTCAGTTGTGCGCCTGTCAAATGCACTGACGCATTGTCATAGTCATCTTCATTTGTGTGGCTGTTCTCTCCATCGGGATCCGTCATTGTAACTTGATTCTGTTACAGAAGATAACAAAATTTTATTTAGAAGATTATTATATAATTGTCTTTTATGACAATTCGTCAACCATGGTACAGAGACCATATTTGGTTAACTTTTTATTTCATTACATATTAGGATCTGAATATATCCTATTTCAGCTATATAGATAATATTGGCGGCATAAAGCCTAATCATGATGATGTTTTATAATATTAGCCGAGATTTCAGAGAATCCAAGGCATAGAGAATTGAACCGTAGTTCTTTTATCTCTTCTTGACAGGGAGTCATAGACCACCACTGTCTTTTGTCGTTATAAGACGATTATTTCGGCCCATAGGCACTACACCTCTAATGGATGTTTTAGTATGGTTGGCCCGTAGGCACTACATCTCTAATGGATGTTTTAATAATATTGGCCCGTAGGCACTACATCACTAACGGATGTTTTAATAATTCTGGCACGTAGGCACTGCATCACTAAGGGATGTTTTTAATAATATTGGCCCGTAGGCACTACATCACTAACGGATGTTTTAATAATTCTGGCCCGTAGGCACTGCATCACTAAGGGATGTTTTTAATAATTCTGGCCCGTAGGCATTGCATCACTAATGGATGTCTTTATAATATTGATCACCTTCATTGGTGATTTAACCCACGATTTATATATCATTTAGTTGGGTTTTGAAATCCTTAAAGGATTATTGTATAAGAATGACGTGCGTGATTTTAACGAATCACATCTGCCATGAATGTTAACATGCGTACAGAGGTTAACAGGGAATCAGAATCTTTTCAGTTAGGTCGTACCATCTTGACTAGATCTTAAAAGACCCCAAGCTAGGTTTCACCTTGTAAGATTCTTTATTTAGGCAGATCAATATAAAAGGAATGGTTTTGATTTATTTTTATATATATTAAAACAAAACTTATAACATACATTCCAAAATCTCAAATACAATTACATATTGCCCTAAACGGGTCTTTCAAATAGTACATACCTCCATAGAGGTTTTAAAATAAGTGACAAGTCCACGCAGGGACTAATACAAGATAGGTGTCCATGCAAGGACTAAAGATAAGTCCGCGTAGGGACTGAAATACGATAAGTTGTCCTCACAGGGACTAATTTTAAAGTAAATTACATTCGTACAACTATTAAGGGCTAGTGGTCACGTTTCTTCTTTTTGCCCTTTAGTAGGTTCGCCAAGCCTTTGAGAAATCCTCGGTGGCGTTTCTTTTCTTCCTCGAACTCTCTCTCCACACGATCTAGTCGATGGAGTATTTCTTCCCGTTCAGGAGGAGAGAATCGTGGTTGTGGCGCTTGATGCGGAACGGGAGGTCTGGGAGGTATTGGATACCCATGGGCTGAGTAGTCCGGTGGTCCCATGTTTCCATGTGCTCCGTCAGGGTAGCGTGCATTATATCTTGCCGACACCACATATGGGTCGCGCTCATAGCCGTAGTTGTATTGTGCTTGTGACGGTTCGAACGGGTTGTAAGCCGTCGGACCTGTATAAGCAGGTATGGGTTGGTCATACCCAAATGGTGGCGAATTTCGTGCAGTTGGTGCGGAGTTCGCCTCCTGTATAGGACTTGAAGGTCCTTCTTCTTGTAGCGGCGGATAGTGGCTACTACTAGAATGTCGAGGAGTGCTGAAGTGGATACCCCCTCCTCCTCGTGTAGACATACGAGCATTTGTCCTCCTACGCCTCGGCGGATCAGGTATTACTGGTTGCGCCGGTGGCGGAGGTGGTGGCGTAACTGCCTCAAAGCGTGAATCCTCAGAGGGATCCTGTGGATGTCTCGGTGGTTGAGATGTCTGTCGAGATGGCGTGTAGTACCATTCATGTCGGTCAAACATCGCTTGGAAACTGTCAGGTCCTTGATAGGGCGTTCCATGGAAGGATGACCCATCAGAAACTTCTATCGGATGCGTGGGCGTACCACGAGCTGGTTCAGTAGGATCCTCATCTTCCTCCATGGGATCTTCCGAAAAGTGGTCATGTGGCCCTAGTGGAACAAAACCTGAAGGTTCCTGTATGTAGTCAGCCGGATTGAACTGACCTATGTAGTAGGGAGTAGGGTCGTCGTAATTTCGGTGCGATACCGAACGTTGTAGAGGTATGAAGGAAGGTTGTGGGTTATTGGGATCATTTTCTGAATCTGGCCCAAAGGAGTGCCGGTAGGATGGCGTCGAGCTGTGCGAAGTGGAATGCCTCGCGGGTTCGTAAAGATCTCTTCGTCGTTGTGGCTCTTCGCTCCTTGTCATCGAAGGATGTCTTGTACCAGATGGTCCAGCTTCGGTATCGTGATGTGTCACGATTTCTCCTCGGCCTCTTCTTCCCCTTCCTCTTCCTCGGAATATAACAGGTGGCATTTTCCTGCTCCAAAACTTATTAAAAATCAAATCGAAAATAAAGACAAAAAGGAGTAATAATCCGAATTTGTCCTAAGTTATTGTCTAGACTCAAGTATGTGCAATTATGTCACTGAGATTAAACACAATAGGATAGTGTTTAATTCACTCAATGTTGGCTCTGATACCAACCTGTCACACCCCGATTTCCACGTGTCTCACCGGTGGGCCCGGTGGGGGATTACCGTGACGATGTTGGCAACAATATAGTCAAACCACACAATTATATAATGCACAGCGGAAGCATAAGATAAATATAAAAATTTCAACCTCTGATCGTAATATCAAAATGTATTACAGGGGTTGGATATATCCACAGTGGATCGTAAATAGATATAAAGTATTGTTCCATCAGATACTGCAATCAAGCTTGCGAGGCTTATCCCGACGCTAGGGAGCTAATACCAGCCAATTACGTTTAGGTACCTGCACTTAATCTTTTTGGGGAAAATACGTCAGTTTACACTGGTAAATACATTCAACTGACACATTTAAAAATGTTTATTAAAATTGATTTGAATGCACAAGGCACAAGCTCTTTTATAACTTGGGAAAATTCATAATGATCTTGTGAACGTTTTACATGTTCTTTTATGCGTTCAGTAGCCCGGGTCGTGCCGGGTTAAAGATTTATAGACACACCACGTTTGCGTAAAACCGTAGTATAAAAACCAACGGCTACGTCTTTTAATTTTAATGTCGACACTTTATACCGGGTGTACGCCTACACCGGGATGTCGATGGTCGTGGCCATTTCGTAAAATGATGCCAAGGATATCCGGGACAACGGTCATTAAACCCCCCAAAGGCTTATAAGCAACAAAACTGTTTAAATGAGCCGATCATATTTAATCAATTAACCACCTAAGCGATGGAATTATATAATGCTCAATCAAGCGGTATTAATATACCGTAACCCAAGCCCATATAGGGGAAATAAGTTAAAGTATTTACCTTTGCAAGTATAAATCCTTAATTTAGATCAAGTCACCGATAGCTTTTACTGGGGCTCCTAATCTGGAACGAAGGTTTTAATTAACCTCTTAGAATCCTAACGGGTCGTTATATGGCCGTAGCCTAGACCGGTTGGTTCCGATATATATTGATATGGTTTAATCGCGCGAAAAGGCGAAAACCGAGAATGGAGTATGATTTGGACCCAACAAGTTCAGAGACTTGTTTTATATGGGTTTATAGTCCATACTCTGGATTTTGGGGTTCAAATAATATAATTTGACCCATATCGGCTATTGCACGAAAACTAGTTCCATGAGCCGTACCGTGTGCGCAAATAGGCGAAACGGTTAACCATAAGTGTCCTACGCTTATTTCCTAAGTCAATATGCCTTAAAAGTATTTTGGTATCAGTAGGATACCTTCCGTAATGCCCGTAACGAGTTTAAGTTAATATTATGCCCCGTAGGGGCTTTTCGGTCATTTTAAAGACTTTAAAATGGCTTTTCGAGTTCTACAGGAAATCTGAGTTTCCCGAACAGCTTATAAAGCTTAAAATACTTTATTTATTATTTAAAACCAGTAGCAACTGGAATCGGGTCAAAAGACCTTGTAGAACTCCCGTTTTGGCCAAAAAGGGCATATTCGGTATTTACCGAACCGTAGCCATAACCGCAGGTTATGAGCAAGGTAAAAATTATTAAAAATCTTTAAAATTCCCAAAATATTATTTTACCACAGTGGGTAAAAGTTTTGGTGACGAAAACTTGGGTTAGATGGGCGTTATGCTAATTGCGCCGTTAATTACAAAACTTTCTTAAAAGTGCGCCTTTTAGCATAACTCTCATTCTAGGCCTCGGATTGACGTGAAACTTTAAGGACATGCTTATAATTTAACAAGCAAGGTTTTGGTCCGTTCACGTGTCCGAAATACTCGTTTTAATTTTAAAAGGCCGTTACGGTCAACTTTTAGGCGAAACACGGAAATACGTAAAAGACTCGGATAACTCCTGAACCGACCACAGAGGCGTATACCAACATGTGACCTGGTCCTAAGAGAGTCCTAAGGTATCTTTATACCTCACTAAAACGGGTCAGAACTGAAGTCAAAGCAAAAGTCAAACTTTTGCGACATTCGGCTCCGAACCGGTTCTATATAGTAAATGATCGATTCAAACGAGCGCAAACATGTTTATATACTTATTATCATGTTTTATGATTATCAAAACAGGTTCCATAACATATATATTACAGATTATGCATAATTCGCTAAAATAGCTTTCTGTTGACTTTTTAACCGCACGTTTGACTCGACATTTGACATAGTTAGAGTGGTGATCAGGGGGAACCATTTTAGAGGTTTATTACCCACATAAATACCAACTCATAACCACTTTTGATTCGTCATAAGACTGAACCATTACTGATTTATTGTAAAGTCAAACCGTAGTTACGACGGTTTTGTTCTTAGCCATTTACTAAGGAAATGTGACACCACAAAGGGTTAGATCACTTACAGAAGTTGTGTTCTTGTTTATGGAGCAGAGAAGAGGACTTGAGAGCTTTTGAAATGATCAGAGGTGTGTGTTTTAATGTTGTGAATGTTATGTTGCATACTAGTGCTATTTATAGCAAATGTCATGGCTCAAGATCATTACACACAACTCTACAAGTGCCCTTGGATGAATGGCAGGTGTATTAGAGGGTTATGGGTCGAGTAGGGGGCACCCATGCCTCATTGATTGAGGTTTGGTCGTTCATAAGCTCCAAAAGCCATGTAGTTACAACAATTCTGCATCTGGGCACTTTACGCGACCCGCATGGGAGTCCCCATGCTCTTTTACGCGGGCCGCCTGGGATTAAGAATCCAGGCGCGTAATTGAGGTGGCTCGCGGCCCGCCTCAACTTAAGCTTAACCTTCACGCGGGCCGCGAGAGGTTAAGATTTCAGGATTTTCAAATCCTTTTGCAATGATTGCAGAATCCAGCCATTAATAACGAAATCTTTCGTAATGATTTGCCTGACCTTTCGGTTTTGAAGGGGTAACTTTGCGGTTTAGCCCTCGGTTATTTACCGATAGGGGCCTCGTGTTATTTACCCGCATTATTAAGTCCCCGGTTAGTTTATTAATTATTCAGAAAGCCTTAACTTTCATTATTGACGCTTTTAACCCTTCTTCTACGAATTCGATCGTAACTTTCTCGTTTCATATCGAAACTTCGCGAAATTCATATATATTATTTTAGTGAGTGTATAATACCGTTACAAAGTCTTTGGAACGTTAAAGGGTCACTCAGAGGTATTATTAAACATGTTGACACAGTTAACCCCTGTAGTTTGTAATCTCTCACTTTCTTTCGCGTTTTGTTTTTGTACGATCTATTATTTATTCGTTTGAAGGTTTAAGCATTATTTAGGGATACTATACAGTATATTTACCCTTGTTGACATTTATAACCCTCGAATTTATATACATTCAAGGTTTGTCAAAATTAGTCCTTTATTTATTATAGATGCCACGTGTAAACAAATGACACGTGTTAACACATCATTGGACACAAAAATTCGAGGTGTTACACTGTAAGATAAATTTGGACTCTAAATCTTCAAAGCTGTATATTTCACCTGTAGGCAGACTATCCCACCAGACCCGGGCCGCGCCCACTAGTGTTTGTACGAACATTTTGCACCATAAGGGCATGGACCAACAGGCTACCTCGTCGGCTCTTTTGAATAAGTTGAGATGGTCGTCCGGGTCGGCGAGGCCGTCATATTTGCCAACCGTTTGGGGCATCTTGGGTTTCTCCTTGATAGGGGCCTCAGCGATTCGTCGGGTGAATTTAGACCGGAAAGTCGCGTCTATCGGCTTGTACGGCCTGGTGAGTTCGTCTTCTTCCACGTTTATAGGCTGTATTGGTGGGGCGTCCATACCCGGGGCAGTACCCACTATAGGATTGGAATTTCCTATTGGAGACACCCGAGGCCTAACCGTGTTTCCCCTGTCGTAAACAGGTTCAGCTGTAGGCGGAGTCTGGGTGTAAACCGG
This sequence comes from Helianthus annuus, assembly GCF_002127325.2. Taxonomy (NCBI): domain Eukaryota; kingdom Viridiplantae; phylum Streptophyta; class Magnoliopsida; order Asterales; family Asteraceae; genus Helianthus; species Helianthus annuus. The sequence continues at coordinate 135,455,216 of NC_035446.2, read as the reverse complement.
TTGTGGTGTTGGAAGATTCCACCAAGGCGGCATGTAAGCCGCGTATGGCGATTGAGTGCTACCCTGCGCGGTTCCCTGGAGCGGGTACGCCGAACCCCCGTATGAGGGTAAATATCCATACGGGGGTGCATAACAATACCTAGGGAAGTATACTTGGTTTCCTGGTGTGACGGGAGCGTTCATAATTCCGGCCGGCATGATGACCGGTTGATGAGGCGGTGTTGACAATGCCGCTGTAAGCGCTGCTGAGTATAGCGGTGGCATCGAGTTGGTAGTCAGAGGTTGATAGTATTGAGGCATGCTAGTTTGTGGTATGATGGTGCTGGGGCTTGCCGATGTGATAACAGGGACGGAGGAGAGGCGTGAAGCCTGTGCATTAGTAATTGTCGCTGGGGTGAACATATCACCGCTAGTTCCCCCTAACTATCTCGATTGCAGTTGTGAGGGCATGTAAAGAAACGGATTCGTCACCACAGTCTGGGAAGGAACGGTGGTGATGTTATCAAAACCTGGCGGCGGTCCTTCTGCCTCGAACTCTGGGTCCAGCGACCTTGTAACGGCTGGGGGAGACTGCGTGGTAGCAGCGAGGCTTGTCCCCAACGTCAGGTTATTGTTTGTCATCATTTGATCTGCTACGTTCTGATCACTTGCCATGAGGTTCTGTCACTGAAAAGGTCTCACGGATAGCGCCAATGAAGAAACACTGACCTATGCGCTGATTACGGGCTAGGACTTCAACGATCAGTGATCCGAACGATTGGCTGCAAAACAGAAACACTGTTAGGACTCATTACAGGAATGGGGTTATTCCTGTAACCACCCTCCGGCGTGAGAATAAGTCTCGGTTTGTGGGAGTAAAAGGAATTTTAGAGGAGAAAGTTATATGAGAGCAAGATGATCATACCTTATACGTTTACCTTTATTTATAGGTTTTCCATTAGGGTTTCCTCTAACCTAGGATATACTCCGATAAGTTAGGGATTTGCATGATCTTCCCGAAAAGTTGGAGATTTGGTTGTGTAACTTCCGTGCGGAGATGGAAAGTTCTAGAATAATTTTATATTCATATTAAAATAATAGGTTGTAACCGGGTCGGGTTGACCGATGCGGGTCATACCTCGTCAGTCACAAATGGAGATAAGGAACTTTAGATGACCCTCGAGTACTTGATTATGTGATGTTGGCATGAATCCTAACTTTCAAATTTATGAAAGAATTTTTTTTTTTTTTTATGAAAGAAATGTGTTATGATCATTTGATGAATGCTTTTATTTTAAGATAACTTATGTGTTTATTATTATTCCTATATAACAATTTACGTAGGTTTTAGGAACAGTGTATAGATTGGATAAAAACATAATGTTAAATACAATCGTGCCATCTCTTTGAATAAGGAAGAGAGAGCCTGAGGAAAGGGAGTAAAAGAGAGAAAAAGAATACGATGAAGATTTTGCTCTTCATTAAAAAAGAGGAAAAAACAAAAAAAAAATTGAATGTTAACTGAAAAATCTAACAAGATTCTGCTTTTGGATAAAAATGACAACAAAATTGAAACTACATGGACCTAGATTCAAAAGATTTGAGTTTTGAACTAAAGTGGCAAAAGTGACCAAACCTCATTGACCATTTTGCCACTTTACTCATAAAAAAAAGTTAATCATTTTTAACATTCTAGATTCAGCATTACAAGAATTATGTAAATACAATAATTTCTTTTATGTGAGTTGTAATTCTTATATAAAAACCGTTTCACTATTCTCGCATCTCTAACCCTTATTTTCATACCCCTAAATATATACGGCCCGTAAAGAGTTATACGAGCTGTATAACTGATTGTTTCACAAAAATATGTCAGAGAATGTCTTTTTGTAACCGTGTATACGAGCCGTATAAAATAATACGATCCGTATAGAATGTTATACGACCTAATTTTTTCTCCATCTATACGAGTCGTATAACATTATACAACCCAATGTTTGTCATGTCAGATTATTCTATACGGGTCGTATAACGTTATACGACCCATATACAAGGTGTGAAATTAAGATTTTGGGGTGTTTCTTTATTAGGACCCTATAAAAACTAATTGAGTGATTAATTAATGAACTGATTTAAAACATAATTAAATAAAGCGGTGAAGTATTTTTTGTTGAACAGCAAGGAACGACATGGCAACCACCGTGACACCGGGAGCTGTGGCCAAGGTCGACTACTCAACCGCCGCCAGCCCCTAGGCTCTCCCAGATGCGCGGAAACCCAACCTCCACCCGTCCGAATGCACGACAGTGGAATAATCGGTAAAAATCGCCTCCCATCTAAGACGAACCAGCGCCACCCGTATTCGCCCTTCACCTGGATGCCACAGAAAATAGTAGAAATAGTGGGAGTCAAACCTGAGTCACAAGAAACATCAAATTTTTTCCCAACAATTCTAAAAAGCCAAAAGCTTACAAAAGTTATAGTTATGGGGACGTGAGGGTTTATTTTATTATGATTATAACTAAGGTCATACAAAATTTTTGGGGTTCTAGCTATTTGCTGACTCGGTTTCTCTATTAATAAATAGATGTTGATCATTCAAAAACATATACAAATTTCTTAATTTATTAATTAAAGACTAATGAGATCCGCTACATATGTTTTTTTTACATTAAACAAAAAAACATTATAACACGTTACCCTTATAATTATAGACAACAACGTCATGTTGTAGAAATTTTAAATAGAGTAAAATACCCGGATAGTATTTGTGGTTTTGTAAAATAACATGTATAGTCCTCAACTTTTAAAAATTACACTCTTACTCCCTGTGATTTACTCAGTTATTACTCAGATAATCCATAAATTGGATGCCCGTTAGTTTCTCTGTTAAGTCTACTAAATCACAAATATGCCTTTAATGTAAAAGAAACCAAATAAAACTAATTAAAAAGTCGACCCCACCATTCATGTCCTCTTCCTCGTTACACCAAACCCTAATTCTAACTTGATCTATTTCAAAGATCACCCACAGTCATCAACATCCTCCACCACCATCAACAACCTCCACCCTTAAACTCACATCAAAAAGCTACAATCAACCCAATGTAATAGCTAAATCACAGTTATAAAACCCACAAACATGAATTAGGGTTTATCTTAAAACTTATGTGATTGAAACCATTGATTTGGGGATAAAGATGAAGGCTTTTGTAACACCACAAAACAACAAGAGAATTGTGACGTTGATGACCCGACACCAGCCACCCGACACCAGTCTACCCACCCACTTCAGCCGGCAAACACGACCACTTCAACCGCAACCAGCCACCCGACACCACCACTCTATCCACCCACTCCGCCTGCAACCAACCACCCGACACCACCACTCTACCCACCCACTTCAGCCAGCAAACACGACCCCCTCTGCCGCGATGTACACCGCACCATCATCGGTCATCTCCATCACATCCACCAACTACAAAGTTGTCGAATACTTTTGTTTTTTTCAGATCTGAGTTGTTGGAGAGAGGATGATCGTTGTTTTTTTTTTTTTTTTTTTTTGGATGTGAACAAGTAAGAATGATGGTGGTCTAAGGTGGTTGCATGTTCAAGAACCCACTGTATCGGTGGTTGTTGGTTGAGCTCCGACGAAACACTATTGTGTACGGTGGTAGTTTGTGTATAAGGGGTGGGGGTGGGGGTTGGTGTGGGGTGAGAGTTCGTTTATATTTAAATAAAATCTTTGGGACCTATCATAATTGTTAAATGATTAATTAAATTTATTTCTTTTAAGTATTTAATTAATATTTTTGTAGTTTAGTCATTTCACTTAGGGTGAAGGGGGTGCTCACCTAATAGGTGAGTCCCCTCTCTTACGCCAAACCAATCCCCGTGTGCCACGTCAACTCCCTCTTAAACTCCCCTAACACCCCAATTTGATGGCGCCACTCCCCTCTTAGGCCATCCGTAGTCATAAAGCCCCTTGTGGGGCGTTATGCGACACGTGTCGTGCCACGTCACACAAGGGCTTTATGGGGCGTTATAACACTAGAGCCCGTAGTCATAAAGCCCCTACCCATCATTACCTATTTAATAATTTTCAACTTTATTAATTAATATAAAAAAAAATTGCTTGTTTCTGATTGGTGGAATTTTGGAAAGGAACAAGAGTAGCGGCGCCATCACCATCGCGCCTCCTCCATTTTTTCCAGCCATGGCGCCCTCCGTGGCGGTGTGCCGGCGCTATGCAGGCGCGAAGAGGCATACCGCCCCTCACATGCCGCCCCATAACACATACTCTTAGGTGAATTGGTTTTTTTTTTAAAAAAAAAAAAAAAAAAAAAAAAGGAAAGCTGTGATTGGTCACTCCCTCTCTCTCTCCTCCCTCTCTCCTCGGTGGCGGCTCACCGTTTCTCTCTCCTCTCTCTTGGTCACCGGTGGGTTGGCGGTGTATACCTAATCGGTGAAATGGGGCACCGATGGGGGTCACCGATGACACCCCGTATGCCCTTAGACTTAACAGAGAAAACTAACGGTCATCCACTTCAGGGCTATCTAAGTAACAACTGAGCAAACCACATAAAGCAAGAGTGTAATCTTTAAAAGTTGGGGACTATACGTGTTACTTTACAAAACCGCAGGAACTATCCGTGCATTTTACTCTTTTAAATACTACCAACACAAACTTGAGCAATACACTCGTATGTAGAATAATTTTTAACATGTCTAATTTTTTATTTTTATTTTTTTTTATTTGGTTAATCTCATTTTTTTTTGTTGTTAACGCGAGTCTCAAAGTGGGCCTAACATCTGGAGGCAAGTTTCGGCTCATTAAGCCTAATCTGACCCATATAACCATACTCTCATGTTTTTTTAACGGAAAATTTGGATCACTAACAGACCACTCAAGTATTATCATGTCACCGATAGAACCATCCGATCAAATCCATCTCCACTAAGCTATAAGGTCTATACACCATTTCAAGATGAAACCCAATAAATCTGAGGACCCCCCCCCCCCCTTTGTAGGAATCGAACCCAGGATCTAATTGTCTCTAAGCTTTATCTCACCCCCAAGATATCACTAGGCTATAATGCCATGGGACCATATTATCATATGTAGTATAGATCCTCTCATTTGCTTGCCAAAGTTCTCTCCCATAAGACCATCCATTGCAGGATCACATCCCTGCCACGGTGGTCGTAATCTGAAGTTAAACACCAATATACCACTTCATTAAAGCCCCTTAACGTGCGGCAACCATCGTTAAAGGGGGGGGGGGGGGTTAGAGGGTGAGCCCAATGCCCCCTTGACCAATCACATGGTTTATTCTTTTTATTTTTATTTTAATGAGGTAACGTGTAGTTAAAACTTATGAAGTCATTACACACTAAATGTGAAGGGTGGGAGGGGCGTGAAAGTGGTGTTTAATAATAATAATAACAACAACATCAACCAATTAAAACATATCTAAAATCTACCCACCAAGCAAGAGTCTCCACCTTACAACCAAAATTCCCCCCACTTAAGTGGAAAATTCCCCGCCCTCACCACCACGCCATGTCTACGTTACCACACGGGGTGGTGTTCTCGGCGTAGAAGGGCCACCACGCCCACTTTGTGTGGTCTAACAAACTCTTTTTTTCTTTAATAGTACAAAAATTTACGTATACACACTTTACACCATCTTCAATGGGACGTCCGTGAGGTAGAGATGCTTGTGGGAGAGACTACTATAGATAGCCGCCTGCCTATGTGCCAGATCTGTATGGACAAGGTGGATTAGAGAGAAGGAGAGAAGAAGTCACCGCAGGTGACGTGGAAGACGCCTCTCCCTTTGCGTTGAAGATGGTCTTATGTAAATTTAATTAATGATAACATTTTATTGACTTAATATTCGGGTGATGTTTTATACACCAACTAACAATTTAATTAAACAATTGTAAGCTTCCACTTCCACCTTACATTCAAAGCATCCCCCTGTTCGATTTCTACACTACAACAACCAACCTTGTTAGCTCAACCCACCCCCATCAGTTAGTTCCTCAACCCATCACCATCATCTCCAACAACCATCGAACTCACCTCTTCAAACCATCTAATAACACATCCACATTGTTACTGCAGCACTCACTTCAACATACATTACAATGAAGTTTCAGTTGCTGCAGCAGCAGAGCACCGGCAGCAGCGTTACAAAATCTCCAGCAAACATATTCTGGACAATACTCCACTCTATATGCTGCCTCATTTCCATTCTCCTTGGATTCAGATTCTCTAGTTTAATCTTCTTCTTATTATCTCCAACCTCCTCCACCATATTAACCACGCCCCCGTTTGCAGCCAATATTACACAAACTCTCTCTTTCACCACAACAGCATTACTTAACAACTCTGTTGTTACCAGTAGAGTAATAGTCGGGCGCCATGGAATCCGGGTCCGCCCGTGGCCCCACCCGGACCCCCAGGAGGTAATGAGAGCTCATAGAATTATACAAACTGTTCAGCATGAACAGAGAGTTCAGTACGGGGTTAAAACGCTAGAACTTTGATTGTGGTTACTCCAACTTATGTACGGACTTTTCAAGCTTTGCATTTAACTGGATTAATGCATACGTTGATGAATCTGCCCTATGACGTCGTTTGGATCGTGGTGGAAGCGGGTGGTGTCACCAATGAAACTGCGGTTTTGCTGGAGAGAGCGAAAGCGAATTTGAATGTTCGGGTTAAGCATATTGGATTCGACAAGAAGATGCCGATGTTTTGGAATGATCGGCATAAGGTGGAATCCGAAATGCGATTGCAGGCCTTGAGGTAAACTTTAATCCAAACTGTTACATAAATTGATTATAAATTTATAATAATTGTAATTGTTGATGATTCAGAGTTGTGAGAGAGGAGAAGCTTGATGGGATTGTGATGTTTGCTGATGATAGTAATATGCATACTTTAGAACTGGTTGACGAAATCCAAAAGGTCGAATGGATCGGTGCTGTTTCAGTTGGGTTTCTTGTTCATTCGAGTCAGTCTGATCAAGATCCTTTTGAGATTCTGAAGAATTTGGATGTGGTAGATGAGAAGAAACCAGCATTGTCGGTCCAAGGTCCAGCTTGTAACTCGTCTGATCAGTTAATCGGGTGGCACACTTTTGATTCTACTGTATACGAACAAAAGAGTGCGAATTACATAGGCGATATGGCATTAGTGTTGCCTCGAAAGCTTGAGTGGTGTGGGTTTGTGATGAACTCGAAGTTGGTATGGGAAGAATCCGAGTTTAGACCCGAGTGGATTAAGGATTTGGACACGGTGGCTGCTGGTGACGAAGTTGGTGAAATTGAAAGCCCTCTTTCGTTTGTTGAAGACTCTTCTATGGTGGAGCCGCTAGGCAGTTGTGGGAAGAAGGTGATGTTGTGGTGGCTTCGTGTCGAGGCTCGTACAGATAGCAAATTTCCTTCCGGGTTAGTTTTGTTACTCAAGTTACAAATCAAGATTACTAATTCTTAGATCATGTTTCTTAACTCTTTGATGATTCTTGTTTCGGTTCAGATGGATAATCGACCCTCAGTTAGAGGTGACGGTTGCAGTGCCAGTGAAGCGAACACCATGGCCTGAAGCACCTACTGAACTCCCATCTAATACTGAGAAAGAGATCACCACCAGCATCCAAGAAAATGTGAGATAATCTTGTTTAAGATATTCGTATTTGTGCAAAAAAAAAAATTGACTTCTTGGTTCTTAAACTCGTCAAAACTCGCTGAGGCGGTTTTCATGTGTGAAAATGCTAATGTGAATAACTTTTGGTGATCATATAACATGGTTTAAATTTGTAATTATAGCTATCAGAAACTCACAAGGTACTGTTTCAAATCGTCAAAAAAGCTTACATAACATCTATAATGACAAAAGATCGTCTACATAGCTTTCATATATGCAAGCAACAACTGTACTAGTAACTGTTATTAATCGTTTGAACTCAAGGTCGAGTTGTCTTACTTAGGTTTAAATCAGGAGACAGAAGCACCAAGCACCGGATAAGTAACAATGTGTATTTGACTGTTTGTCAAACTAATTTATACTTGTATTGAAAATTTAAGAAGTAGAGTAATGAAAATGGTTTTGGATTGGTACGATACGCATCCTAAACGCCAAACCAGGAACCTAAATGATACTTTTAGCTAGTGTTTTGAACCAAAACTTCTGGCTAGTAATCTAGTATCGGTAAGATCAGTTTGAACCTGACAACCAATACTAACAACCATATTTTTTCTGTAGACGTATTAAGTATGTCAGTGCCAATAATGGGCTCCGCATCTCATTTTTAGCGAATTGTCTTGAGTCTTACACATCCTAAGTGTTATGTCAGAAAGAGAAGTGCACAAGCCTGGTTATTTTCCCAAACCAGTTCCGGTCAAACATGGTCAAACCCAGTTTTGTTTGGACCTGGTTCGATTTAAAATCGATTTTTAGGTCATTAGGTGGGAAAGAATCGGTTCGATTCGGTTCCAAAACCAAGATGGACAAAAAAGATGGGCACATAGTAGCAGCATCGCTGACACACTGACAACACAGCTTATACACTATGTACCCGAGCTTAAAGAAGCAGGATACAGGCTTAAGGAAAGAAAATCCAATCATTTTGGGATATTAAGTTTAATTCGCACAGTCACATTTAGATTGTGGGAATGAAATTACATTTTAGCTAACGCCATTCTTTGGGAGTTTTGACACTGGTTAGAGAGTGATGCTGATATGGCTAATCTGTACAACCGGTTGTGTCAAGAGGTCCCTTTATTGTGTTTATAGGTATTACAGGCCAGCTTCATGATATTCTAGACTGCACAGAGAGAAAAGGCCAAGTTTGATGCTTTCGGTTTGTCACATAAATCGGGTATAACCGCCATCGGGCTTGCAAAAAAGTGTTGCAGATTTTTTACGGTTTTACCATTTTTCAACAAAAAAAAAAAAAAAGAAAACACTTTTTTTGCAAAAAATATCAGCATAATTCAATCAAAGATTTCTTCCCGTGTCCTTAAAATCAACCAGTGTTGGCGGACTGGGAACAGGCTTTAAGGTTTGTAAGGGGTCAATTTCATACACATATATAAAAGGTATGCGCACGATAAATAGAGATAAGCAGATAAACACAAAGTCACAATAAGATACGATACTGAATTTGAATAGCCCTTTATATAAAAACCAAAGCTTCCTTCGTCTAAAATTTTACGGCTAATTAAAACCTGTACGAAATTATCTTCTAGAACGAGCAGGTCAGCAAACCATTAAATCTATAATGTGAGTCGAGGGTAGTACAGGAAATAAAACTTACGAAAAACTTTCAATCTTTCAGTCTCTAGGAACAAGACTCGAAGTCTCAGCTGGATTTGCCCTCTTTCCATCATACCTCTGTACAAGAAACTACTTGATAAATAGTTGTATAACAAAGTAATTGTAATGTTTATATAAAACGGGGCTAGTGGATACCTGTTTTCCAAAGGAAAATGGGACATATTTGTATTTGACCATATGCAGTATTTGTTTCTTCATGGTGAGAGTGAATAATATGATCCAGTAAAAAAGGAGTATAGGCCAAAAAACAGGCACGTCAAATGCACCGAAGAATGTCAACACGAAAGCAATGCAAAAGGCTTTCGTTATAGAATACCTATGGGGAAAAAAATTATAAAAAAATCAAATCATCAAATTGCATGCATTATTTGCATGGCACCAAGATGCCATTTGAACATCCGAAAACCTAAAACCATAATAACGTAATAGATTAATAGAGAACTAGAGATCATCAGATATCATATAAAGCTCCTGAAATAGTCTAACAAGAAAGCTGTTGTAAACAAGAGGCAATTCTTCATAATTCCTAGACAGTTGGAGACAAAAGTTTGTGACTGCAAGGATAAAAGAATGCATCGGTATATATCGTAGTAAAGTACTAAAGCAAACTTAGAGCACCTCCAATGGGGTGAGGTGCCATTGGTCCGCGGAGAAGGACCCAACTCTCAAACCCTAATCCCCATAGTCCTTGGAGAAGGACTGGTCCGGGAACGAAGATGTGGGAACCGAACCACACACACATGCAAAATTCTTCAATATATTTTTTATATAAAAGTGGATGGTGAGTGGAGGTTTGTCGTGGTTTGTTGTTGGAAGAAAGTTGAAGGTTTTTAAAGGTTGGTTTGAAATCTGATGTGGCACGCTGAGGTGGCGGTTTGTAAACAAGGGTGGGTACTACCACTATTAATGCTCTTATATTAATGACAAAATAGACCTGCAAGCCCACAACTAATTATTGCAGAACGAGCGAGCAGGTCAGGTTGGGTAACGGGTTGAAACCAGTTCGGCTCTACAGGAAATCGGGTCAGAATGGGTGCATTTCTAATACAGGCTAGGGGTTGGTTGATCCAACAACATTTTTACAATCCTATAACCTTATAATCTGCTACAAACTTATACTAATTCATCAACAATGTTTTAACAAATCCATCAGTAACCACAGTGTCATAAACATACATACCCTAAACAAACCCTAGATTATGTTAGAATAAACAAACAATCTCCAGTTAATTCATATTATCATCAAATTTCAAAGCATTATTTTAGTTTTTTTTTTCAATTATATTATATAATCCCTTATATTCCAATTAAGACAACATGTTAATTAAACAATAAACAAAACTGTATGTAGCAATAGTTACCAAAACTTAAACTCGGGAAGGCGACGAACAAAGGGGCGAAACTCATCGGAGCTCCGATTAGGAAGAACCGGGCCATCAGAAAGGTCTTGAAACTCGGGATCAACCTGAGGAGACAGAAACCCTATGAGGAGATTAAGAATATAAATCCCAAGCGCGTACGACACCACATAAAACCCTTGCAAGTAGAGCACGCGCGCAGTGTAGATGATCGCGATCACGCAGAAGACGATCCAACGGTAGAGCAAGAACGGAGTTGACTTGTCCAGCAGGTGTTGGAAGCGTTGTGAGATAACAAAGGCCCAACGTTGGACGGCGGCTGCGGGTGTGTCGGTTGAATGTAGGGCGCCGGACGACGGTGCAGCGTCTGTGGTGGGAGTGGCGGCGGTGGTGGTGGTTGTGGGGGTGGGGGTGGGGGTGGATCCGGGATCCATCATGGTACCGTCGTGGAGGGTGTGTGGGGAAACTGATTTGGGGGTAGATAGATGGAGGAAACGGGAATATGCCTATGATGATTTTGCAAGCGTTATTCTAATTTTATTGAATATTATTTTAATTATTAATTATTATTGTATTTTTTTTTTCTTAATTGTGAATATTGCATATTTTCTTATCAATTCTAGGAAAATATGTTTAAGAGTAAATGGTAATTTGTATGCCTTAGGTTTGTTGTGGAGATCAACATGAAGCTTTCATACTTATTTTTATGCGAGTGGAATAAAATTTTTAAACTAAATTAGAAAAATGTTCTAAACCACATGGACTAAAATGACATTTAACTCTTCTTTAAAAAACCACCATCACTATCATCATTACCGAACACCGGACCCATACTCCTCTTTATGCGAAAAAACATTATTCACTACCACTAACAAATCAAAACCACCACCACTATCATCATTACCGAACACTAGACCCATACTCATCTTTATGCGAAAAACATTATTCCCTATCACTAACAAATTTGATCCCCAACACGACCCTTATGTTTGTCGTCAAAAGCACTAGTACGGCTGTCATCGCCGCCAACAACTCTCTAATCTGAAACAAACACAAAACGTTTAGTTTAATGATTGTGGATGATGATAGATCGGTGATGGGTTGTTTAGTTTACCTCTGGTTGTTGTGGATTTGAGTTTGGAGTTTAGGTGGGATCTAATAGTTGAACGAAGACCAAATTAGAAATAAGTTGAACACAAATGTGAACACAAGTCGTTTGTTAATCACTTGTACTTGTATCGGATTTACGTAACATATATAATTAATTATAGAGTGAATTGCAAGAATTGTCCTTTATCTTTATGCCTTTTTTCAGGCGGTGTTCTTTATGTTTAAAGTTGACGAGTTTTGTTCTTTATGTTTAAAAATCAAGCATGGTTTGTCCTTTGAGCCTAACTCAGTCAATTTTTTGGTTAAGTATGATCATGTGCAAAGGGCATACTTGTCATTTCACCTTCCAAGGGTTTATTTGTAAAGACTTATTATTGAGGGACTGTATCGGAAAACTAAAAAAAAATCTAAACTATTTCACTGTCACCACAACCCAATCTCTCTATAATCTCTCTCAACCCACCACCCCACAACCTACAACCACCCTGCAGCGACATCGCCGGAATCATTTACAGAACAGATTAAACTGTCACACCCCAACCGATGGCGGAATCATCGGGGCGCGGCACTGAGCGAAACAGATTGTTCAGAAGTTTCCACAACAACTATCATACAATTTAGTTATATAACACGTCCCATACCGTGTCCCAAATAATAACAAGTTATCATAGAAATCAACCAAACAATATGGGAACTGTTCCGACAACTCAAATTCTTAATTATTACAAACCGAATTAAATATTGTCTTAAGACTTCTAGACGACTAACTGTAAATCTTACTGACTACAGGTGCCAGTACAAGATCTACAGATAATTATGGCCCTGGAACAGATACGTGGACACTGTCCTAAGGTCACAGGCTCCTAGAAGCTTATTATTGCCTCGCTTCCCTAGCACGCTAGTAGCTTAAACACCTGTCACATACGTTAAAATAAAAGTCAATACATATAATGTAAAGGTGAGTACACAAGTTTGATATAGCATATAGAGTTCGAATAGTTTACGCATAACCAAGCACGTACACAAGGGCAAACGATGCATGTAAATTATCAACATGGGACCATCGATACCAACGACTTCGAGTTGACTGTCCGAGACAGTTCGCGATACATGATTACCACTGTAATCCATGCAAGTAATTGTCCTTAGCAACCCCCGTGGGAACGGGTGCTGAGTCCAAACTATAGTACTATGTTGCTAAAGCAGGTAGATAGCACTCCACGTGTAAACATAATAAACAGCAATCATTTAGACAAGTAATACATGCAAGTAGGTTAGCGTTCAAATAGTTTGTGTTGTTTGTAAATTTGATAGTTTACGTATGTAACACCCAAAAGTGCTGAAAGCAAAAAGGGATCGAGTATACTCACAGTGGTTGATTGTGGATTGAAGGGAGCACTGAGAATAGGTTAGCCTGAATAGTTTGATAACACAACGATGAGTAACGCGGAAAAAGTGAACAATGTACTTGGATCGAGTAGGCCATTCGATCGGACAGCAGTTCGATCGAGTGGGCTGTTCGATTGGTTTGAAAGTTCGTTCGAACATCCATTCGATCGGCCGGCTGGCTCGATCGGCTGGTTCCTTCAAGTGGATTGTTTCTTCCTTTGATGTGAAGGATGTGTTTGTGTATGATGGTTTGTACTACCTTTCAAGTTGGCCGATCGAACAGCTGTTCGATCGGTTAGCCCAACCGATCGGTTAGCATTGCATTGTTTTCAAATATGTCACTCGATCGGTTGGTATGCTCGATCGGGTGACATTCCAATGTTTCGAAAAGTCTAAGTGTCTTGAAGTATAGTATCTCATGATTCGAGCAGTAATGATTACAATCGAGTGACGTAGTCGATCGAACAGTACCTCGTCAATATTACACTTCATGAGTTTGTGGGACTAAATGCTAGTCGATCGGTTAGCCTAGCCGATCGGCTGGCATAGTCGTTCGGTTGGGCTGTTCGATCGAACAGCCTAGCCGTTCGGCCAGCTTCTCGATTCGGTTAACCTATCACTTAACACTTGGTTATTCCCGTTAATTGTTGATGTTTTAGAGATATTTTGACTACGAGTTGAACCACGAAGCTGAAGCCCCTACTTAGTCTACTGACTCGAGCAGGAATCACCCAAGCTCGGCCAGAGGCGGTTTGGAACTTAAGTTTAACGTTTAACCCGGAATCGGTATATCTCTAGGTAGAACCCGAATCTTGAACCATGTGTTCGTTTAGATTGATTTGTAAATCGGTTCAAGTCCCGTTTTCACCTTTTTGAGTGTAAAAGAGTTGAAAGATAGATGAAAACCCATCTTCCAATCCTTTTCCACCGTGGAATGTTAAGATCTTTGGTAGATTTTAAGTTATTGTTGTGGAAATCGGTTAGATCTAGCTTATTCATGGTTGAATGAAGTCAAGAACATGAAGTTCTTGATGAACACCAAGAACACCATGATGACATCACTCAAGAACACCTAGATCTTGGTGATTTCATGGATGAAATTCAGATTTTGAAAGATAGAAAGATGGAGAATCGATTAATGAACAAAAACGTACAAGGATTAGAGTGAAATACTTACCGGTTTGAGAGAAATCTGAGATTTAGTGAGAAGAAGAGGCTGGTCGGTCAGAGCTTTTCCAAAAGTGGAAAGTTTGACAAAGACAGCCCTATTTATAGGCTTCCAAAAGAGGAAAGGGTCAGCTGATCGAACAGCATCCCTGATCGAGCAGCTGTCCGATCGAACAGCCTGTTCGATCGGCTAGCCTGTTCGATCAGGTTGCCCTGTTCGATTGGCTAGCCTGTTCGATCAGGTTGCCCTGTTCGATCGGCTAGCCTGTTCGATCAGGTTGCCCTGTTCGATCGGCTTGCCTGGTTTTGAGTGTTTCGCGACGATTTGTGATATTTCGAGTTCGATGAACGATGATTTGAGAATGATAGAATTCCTAATCAAATTACTTTTAGTAGTAGTCGAGACTATATTTAACATACAAGCATCCTTACAACCATTTCGGGTTCGGTTTCCATTGAGTTTGATTCACCTTCGATTCTTGATTGATTTGATTGATTCACCACACACTTTAACATAAAAGTAAGCATGCACAAGTAACACATAAGGCACACACACACGTATAAAAAGTACTAAAATCCCCACACTTGAGTTTGATGATTGATTTGATTAGCTTGATTATTGATTGACTAGCTTTATTGCGTTGTTACTTCCTAACATTCGCAGTCGGTCGTTGATTCACAGTTCGATTATCGGTCGATTAGCTTGATTATACAACACTTACTCCAAATAATATGAAAATCAAAATGAAACTAAAATGAAATTAATCTTTATTAATCTTTAATTCCAATAACAGTCAACTCTTGACTTTGACTTTGGAAAACACGGGGTGTTACAGTCTCCCCTCCTTTAGGGAATTTCGTCCCGAAATTAGGCCGAGAACCGTACATCGCCGTGTGATCTTACCAATTTGATGCTTCAGATCTATCTGAACAACTGCGGGTACTTGGCCTTCATGTCACTTTCGAGTTCCCAAGTGAACTCCGCGCCTCGTTTGCCTTCCCATCGTACTTTTACAATAGGGATGCGAGAGCGTCTGAGTTGCTTGGTCTGTCGGTCCATGATTTCGACAGGCTTTTCCACGAAGTGTAGCGTCTCATTGACCTGAAGATCGTCGAGTGGTATTATTGCGTCGTGGTCGGCTACGCATTTTCGAAGGTTTGAAATATGGAAGGTCGGGTGGACATTGCTGAGTTCCTCCGGTAATTCGAGTTTGTAGGCAACTTTACCGATCCTTTCCAGAATCTTAAAAGGTCCAACAAATCGAGGCGCAAGTTTCCCTCTTTTGCCGAATCGGACTACTCCCTTCCAAGGGGATACCTTTAGGAGCACGTAGTCGCCAACTGCAAATTCGCGGGGCCTGCGTCGTTTATCGGCGTACATCTTTTGTCTGTCCCGGGCCTTTACCAAATTTTCCCTTATCTGGTGGATCTTGTCAGTCGTTTCTTGCAGAATCTCGGGCCCAGTCAATTGTGAGTGACCGACCTCGTGCCATACAATAGGCGAGCGACATCTCCTACCATACAAGGCTTCGAAAGGTGCCATTTCGATGCTGGAGTGATAGCTATTATTGTACGAAAATTCGACTAACGGTAGGTGTTTGCTCCAACTACCACCAAAATCGATAACACACGCACGGAGCATGTCTTCAATAGTACGTATCGTTCTTTCAGTCTGCCCGTCGGTTTGCGGGTGGAATGCGGTACTCAAATTCAGCGTCGTACCCAGAGCTGCTTGAAAAGTTTCCCACAATCTCGATGTAAACCGAGCATCGCGATCAGAAATGATGTCTCGAGGCGTACCATGATTCTTAATGATCTCGTCGGTGTAGATTTGGGCTAGCTTGGCCACCTTATAGTCTTCTCGTATTGGCAGAAAGTGGGCTGATTTGGTTAGACGGTCGACTATAACCCAAATACTGTCGTGACCTGATGGCGTGGTCGGAAGCTTAGTTATGAAATCCATAGCTATACTTTCCCACTTCCATACGGGTATCGGCGGTTGTTCGAGTAAGCCTGAAGGTCTTTGGTGTTCAGCCTTGACTCTTGCACAAGTTAAACAGCTACCAACGTATAGAGCAATATCCCTTTTCATCCCAGGCCACCAATACTTGTAGCGAAGGTCCTGGTACATTTTGTCCGCACCGGGATGAATGGAATATCGGGATTTGTGGGCTTCGTTCATGATGATCTTTCGCAAATCTGTCCTCCTCGGAACCCAGATTCGGTCCAGATAATAGAATATCCCGTTGGCTTTGCTCACGAGCTGAGTTCCATCGTGATAGATTCGTTCTTTCTTCAACGTACGCTCGTTAAAGCAAGCATGTTGTGCTTCGCGGATGAGAGCTTCGAGGTTATACTGAGCCTGGATGTTTCGAACACCTATCACGTAATTCTTTCTGCTGAGGGCGTCTGCAACTACATTCGCCTTGCCTGGGTGATAACGGATCTCACAGTCGTAATCGTTGAGAAGTTCTACCCATCGGCGTTGACGCATATTGAGTTCTCTCTGATTAAAGATATGTTGTAGGCTCTTGTGATCGGTGAAGATCGTACACTTTGTACCATACAGGTAGTGTCGCCAAATCTTTAAGGCAAAGACAACTGCGCCTAGCTCAAGGTCGTGGGTTGTATAGTTCTTCTCGTGGATTTTGAGCTGTCGAGATGCGTAAGCTATAACCTTGTCTCGTTGCATGAGAACACAGCCAAGTCCAAGGTTTGAAGCATCACAATAGACAACGAAGTCATCGCTTCCGTCCGGCAGTGTAAGAACTGGTGCATGGCACAGCATGTGTTTGAGGGTTTGGAAAGCAGTCTCCTGCGCGGTTCCCCACACAAAAGGCTTGTCTTTATGAGTAAGGGAGGTAAGTGGTACAGCAATCTTTGAGAATCCTTCGATGAATCGCCGGTAGTAACCGGCTAATCCGAGAAAAGAGCGAACTTCTGACGGATTCTTTGGCGTAACCCATCCCTTGACTGCCTCAATCTTTGCAGGATCAACGTGTATACCCCGACTATTCACAATATGACCCAGAAATTGAACCTCCTCCAACCAGAACTCACACTTGGAGAATTTGGCGTAGAGTTGGTTTCCCTGAAGCAACTCGAGAACCAACCGCAAATGCTGCGCATGTTCGGCCCTCGATCTGGAATAGATCAGGACATCGTCGATAAATACAATGACGAAACGATCTAAGAACGGTTTACACACGCGATTCATCAGATCCATAAAGACCGCGGGTGCGTTGGTCAAACCAAAAGGCATGACAACAAATTCGTAGTGGCCGTATCGGGTTCGAAAAGCGGTTTTGGGTATGTCTTCCTCTTGAATCCGCAACTGATGGTAGCCTGAACGTAGATCAATCTTGGAGAAACACTGAGCACCTTGTAATTGGTCAAACAGATCGTCGATTCTTGGTAAGGGGTATCGGTTCTTGATGGTCAGCTTGTTCAATTCCCGGTAATCGATGCACATTCGGAACGACCCGTCCTTCTTTTTGACGAAAAGGACTGGTGCGCCCCATGGAGAAGTGCTCGGGCGAATGAAGCCTTTTTCAAGTAACTCTTGGAGTTGGTTCGAGAGTTCTCGCATCTCAGATGGAGCGAGTCGATACGGAGCTTTGGCCACTGGGTTGGCTCCTGGAATAAGGTCGATTCGAAAGTCGATATCACGACTTGGAGGTAATCCAGGAAGATCATCAGGGAACACCTGAGGAAATTCTCGGACAACAGGAACATCCTTGACTTCAACTTTCCTTTTCTTGTCCGTCTCTGCTACAACAATGTTGGCCAAGAAGGCTCGATATTCCTTGCGGAGATATTTGCGAGCTTGAAGACAGGACATGAGCTTGAGATCTTTCGCAGTAGTTTCACCATAAACACATAGAATATCACCACTAGCTAGCACAAAACGAATCATTTTATCAGCACACACAACTTCAGCATGGTTTTCACGAAGAAAGTCCATGCCTACTATGACATCGAAACTTCCGAGCTGCATTGGAATGAGATTAATCGGGAATATGTGATTGTTGAGCTTGAGGGTACAATCACGGAGCACAGAATTGACAGCAATGGTTCTTCCGGTAGCAACTTCTACTTCGAAGGGTGTCGAAAGATAAGAGCGCTTACGTCTAAGAAGTTTCTCAAACTCAAATGACACAAAGCAGTTATCGGCTCCAGTATCAAACAAACATGATGCATATATACCATTCACAAGGAACGTACCATTGACCACGTTGTTATCAGCTTGAGCCTGGCGTGCGTTGATGTTGAAAGTTCTGGCGTGAGCGGCTTGTTGTTGAGGCTGTTGTTGTTGTTGCTGGGGTTGTTGAGCTTCTTGTTTCACCACCCTGTTCGGGCACCGGTTTGCGAAGTGGTTAGGGTCACCACATGCAAAGCAGGTCCGAACATTGTTTGCTGGGGCCTGTGCAGCTTGAGGAGCTTGAGGAGCTGGTAGCAGGGCTTGGTTAACAGCGGCTTGAGCTTGAGCTTGACGGGGACCATAGCGACAACTCGCAGTGAAATGCCCGTAGACGTTACAGTGAGCGCAGAATCGGCAAGCCACACCCGCTGGGTGATGATAGGAACACGTAGCACAGAGTGGGTGGGGGCCGGTGTACGCACGCTTAGCCGGCGGCGCATTAATCACTGGCGCAGTGCGCTGTGGTTGTTGCTGTTGTGGCGGTACTGACTGAAGAGGAGCAGCATTGGTTGCGGCGGCGCAATTCTTGTTCTTCTTTCTTCTTCTCGAGGACTTGGAGGCTTGAGCAGTAGGGTTGTCGGTTGATGCGGCAGTAACTTGATGCAACGACTTGGATGGCTTATCCCAGACACCAGACTTAACTCGCTTGTCGTTAATCTCAGCAGCGAGTAGGTAGGTTTCCTCGATTGATGCGGGTTTGGCGGCGAACACATAATCTGCAACACAATCCGGAAGAGCACGGATGTATTTCTTGATGGTCATTTCAGGAGTCTTGACCTGATCTGGACAGATAATGCTCAGTTGTTTGAAACGGGCGGTGAGACCAGCATTGTCTCCCTCCTTTTGCTTGATACTCCAGAACTCATCCTCCAACTTTTGGCGTTCGTGGGGAGGACAGAACTCGTCCATCATGATCGCTTTCAATTCTTTCCACGTCAGCTCGTATGCAGCGTCGTTCCCGCGCTTGTTCCTTTCTGCGGTCCACCAGTCCAAAGCTCGCGACTGGAAGACACCGGTAGCATTGAGAGTACGGAGGTGATCTGGGCATCCGCTTTGACGAAGGGTGACTTCTACCGAGTCAAACCAATGAAACAGAGCCGTAGGGCCATCTTCACCGGTAAACTCTTTTGGCCCACATGCCTTGAATTGTTTGAAGCTAAAAGTAGCTTTGTTGGGGTCTTTGGGCGTGAGGGTTCGGGATTCCTCAGATGACTTGCTTGCGTTCTCGAACACATCACTGACGGCTTTTGCCACAGACCTTGAGATGATCGCGGCGAGACGTCGATCTCTCTTTTCCTGACGGGTAAGAGTTTGGCGAGGCTTTGATGATGACGACATGGTCTGCAATAGACATCGCCATAGGGCTCAACACAACGAATTCGAATCTCGCACGTCTTAGTTTACTAAAGCTTAGAATCACGTCGCATCTCACGTCACGTAACACATATAATCACATAAGCACATAATCATAGAGGCACATAAGCACAGAAGCAATTAGGGCACATAAGCAATTAAGCAAATAGAGCACTTAATTTCCTAAACACGTACGAAATTTTATCACAGAGGTAGTCAGAAAACAGAAACCTATAACCTCAAGTCGAGTGTCGTTCGTTTTGCGTATCGGATAGCATCACACTGTATCGCCTAACTTAGTCGTATAGCGTAGCATAGCACACTGGTTTCGTTTAGATTACATCAACAGGGATTTGAATCGAGATAGGATAGCAACAAAGGTCACGCAGATTGATAACAAATGGAGTAACCAACAAATCTTAAAACACGTAAACAGGTAAATCACATAAAATCAACGAAACAACACTCAAAATCGGAAAATGGATTGTCTGCGGCTACTAGACTTTGACTAACCATGGCAATTTAACTATTCACAGTTGACTTGTCGTCACTTTCGACTCTAGGGGACATGTTTCTGCCTCGATTCTTGGGCATTATGCATGCGCATTCTAGGCCATACTCGTGAGTTCAGGTCATTGGAGTCCGTCAATTGCCTTGGCGAGATAAAATAAAGTTGGAATAACTGCCAAGGTTAGGGTTTCACCCCTAGCTCAGCAATTTCTTCCTTGTTTTAAGAAAATTTAGAGGAAAATTTTCATCAAATTACGGGTTTCAGCCCTAATTTGGTATAATTCTCCCCCGTTTGTTGATAGAAAATCATACAAAATAATTGACAAAAATTTGTAATTTAGGCAGGAATTTGCGGGTTTCACTCCTAATCCCGTCCGAATTACAAAATTTGGCTCGGAGTTCGGATGTAATGATAGAATAGAAGGAAACAACATAAAATAAGCACATAAACTTGGTCTCTTGGTTCCTAACTATAGTCTAGGTCTCTAAGACAGCGATCCGGACTAGATCGTGTCTAACCTAATTCCCTATAGTTATGGCTCTGATACCAATCTGTCACACCCCAACCGATGGCGGAATCATCGGGGCGCGGCACTGAGCGAAACAGATTGTTCAGAAGTTTCCACAACAACTATCATACAATTTAGTTATATAACACGTCCCATACCGTGTCCCAAATAATAACAAGTTATCATAGAAATCAACCAAACAATATGGGAACTGTTCCGACAACTCAAATTCTTAATTATTACAAACCGAATTAAATATTGTCTTAAGACTTCTAGACGACTAACTGTAAATCTTACTGACTACAGGTGCCAGTACAAGATCTACAGATAATTATGGCCCTGGAACAGATACGTGGACACTGTCCTAAGGTCACAGGCTCCTAGAAGCTTATTATTGCCTCGCTTCCCTAGCACGCTAGTAGCTTAAACACCTGTCACATACGTTAAAATAAAAGTCAATACATATA
Source organism: Helianthus annuus (assembly GCF_002127325.2). Taxonomy (NCBI): domain Eukaryota; kingdom Viridiplantae; phylum Streptophyta; class Magnoliopsida; order Asterales; family Asteraceae; genus Helianthus; species Helianthus annuus. The sequence goes on along the minus strand of NC_035446.2, from coordinate 135,433,824 downwards.
ATGTAAAGGTGAGTACACAAGTTTGATATAGCATATAGAGTTCGAATAGTTTACGCATAACCAAGCACGTACACAAGGGCAAACGATGCATGTAAATTATCAACATGGGACCATCGATACCAACGACTTCGAGTTGACTGTCCGAGACAGTTCGCGATACATGATTACCACTGTAATCCATGCAAGTAATTGTCCTTAGCAACCCCCGTGGGAACGGGTGCTGAGTCCAAACTATAGTACTATGTTGCTAAAGCAGGTAGATAGCACTCCACGTGTAAACATAATAAACAGCAATCATTTAGACAAGTAATACATGCAAGTAGGTTAGCGTTCAAATAGTTTGTGTTGTTTGTAAATTTGATAGTTTACGTATGTAACACCCAAAAGTGCTGAAAGCAAAAAGGGATCGAGTATACTCACAGTGGTTGATTGTGGATTGAAGGGAGCACTGAGAATAGGTTAGCCTGAATAGTTTGATAACACAACGATGAGTAACGCGGAAAAAGTGAACAATGTACTTGGATCGAGTAGGCCATTCGATCGGACAGCAGTTCGATCGAGTGGGCTGTTCGATTGGTTTGAAAGTCCGTTCGAACATCCATTCGATCGGCCGGCTGGCTCGATCGGCTGGTTCCTTCAAGTGGATTGTTTCTTCCTTTGATGTGAAGGATGTGTTTGTGTATGATGGTTTGTACTACCTTTCAAGTTGGCCGATCGAACAGCTGTTCGATCGGTTAGCCCAACCGATCGGTTAGCATTGCATTGTTTTCAAATATGTCACTCGATCGGTTGGTATGCTCGATCGGGTGACATTCTAATGTTTCGAAAAGTCTAAGTGTCTTGAAGTATAGTATCTCATGATTCGAGCAGTAATGATTACAATCGAGTGACGTAGTCGATCGAACAGTACCTCGTCAATATTACACTTCATGAGTTTGTGGGACTAAATGCTAGTCGATCGGTTAGCCTAGCCGATCGGCTGGCATAGTCGTTCGGTTGGGCTGTTCGATCGAACAGCCTAGCCGTTCGGCCAGCTTCTCGATTCGGTTAACCTATCACTTAACACTTGGTTATTCCCGTTAATTGTTGATGTTTTAGAGATATTTTGACTACGAGTTGAACCACGAAGCTGAAGCCCCTACTTAGTCTACTGACTCGAGCAGGAATCACCCAAGCTCGGCCAGAGGCGGTTTGGAACTTAAGTTTAACGTTTAACCCGGAATCGGTATATCTCTAGGTAGAACCCGAATCTTGAACCATGTGTTCGTTTAGATTGATTTGTAAATCGGTTCAAGTCCCGTTTTCACCTTTTTGAGTGTAAAAGAGTTGAAAGATAGATGAAAACCCATCTTCCAATCCTTTTCCACCGTGGAATGTTAAGATCTTTGGTAGATTTTAAGTTATTGTTGTGGAAATCGGTTAGATCTAGCTTATTCATGGTTGAATGAAGTCAAGAACATGAAGTTCTTGATGAACACCAAGAACACCATGATGACATCACTCAAGAACACCTAGATCTTGGTGATTTCATGGATGAAATTCAGATTTTGAAAGATAGAAAGATGGAGAATCGATTAATGAACAAAAACGTACAAGGATTAGAGTGAAATACTTACCGGTTTGAGAGAAATCTGAGATTTAGTGAGAAGAAGAGGCTGGTCGGTCAGAGCTTTTCCAAAAGTGGAAAGTTTGACAAAGACAGCCCTATTTATAGGCTTCCAAAAGAGGAAAGGGTCAGCTGATCGAACAGCATCCCTGATCGAGCAGCTGTCCGATCGAACAGCCTGTTCGATCGGCTAGCCTGTTCGATCAGGTTGCCCTGTTCGATTGGCTAGCCTGTTCGATCAGGTTGCCCTGTTCGATCGGCTAGCCTGTTCGATCAGGTTGCCCTGTTCGATCGGCTTGCCTGGTTTTGAGTGTTTCGCGACGATTTGTGATATTTCGAGTTCGATGAACGATGATTTGAGAATGATAGAATTCCTAATCAAATTACTTTTAGTAGTAGTCGAGACTATATTTAACATACAAGCATCCTTACAACCATTTCGGGTTCGGTTTCCATTGAGTTTGATTCACCTTCGATTCTTGATTGATTTGATTGATTCACCACACACTTTAACATAAAAGTAAGCATGCACAAGTAACACATAAGGCACACACACACGTATAAAAAGTACTAAAATCCCCACACTTGAGTTTGATGATTGATTTGATTAGCTTGATTATTGATTGACTAGCTTTATTGCGTTGTTACTTCCTAACATTCGCAGTCGGTCGTTGATTCACAGTTCGATTATCGGTCGATTAGCTTGATTATACAACACTTACTCCAAATAATATGAAAATCAAAATGAAACTAAAATGAAATTAATCTTTATTAATCTTTAATTCCAATAACAGTCAACTCTTGACTTTGACTTTGGAAAACACGGGGTGTTACATAAACCCCTTCACCCCCATTTACCCGTTAACGGTTTGCTCAATGACCCGTTTTTAGTGAACAAGCTTTTCTATGTGTATCCCCAACACCATCTGAACATCATCGCAAACACCCATCGCCCACTTGCCACTAATCTCCACCTTCAATACCAACACCGCTCCTACCAACCCCCACCTACCACCAATCTCAATCATTACCCACCACTACCAAAATTCAAAATTCTCAACACACAAACCATACTTCTGTCTGAAATAAATTAAAATCAAAATGGAGTCAAAACCAAAAATCTAAACTAACAATATGAAACCGACAGGCTTCTCCTACCGTACACCAACACGAACACTTGCCCCTCCTCTGCTACCGTCACGTACTTACGTTGTCGATCAAAAAATAAATGATGGTGGTGAACGGTGGTTATTGGTATTTAATGGTGTTGGTAAACGATTTTGATTTTTGGCTTTGGGTTTGGGTTGGTGGTGGGAGTGAATGATGGTGGTTTCTTGATCTCAGATCTAGATCTGGTTAAAGATATGGGAAGGGTTTAGTGAGAGAAAGTGTGTAGAGAGAGGGAGAGAGTTTTAAGTTTATATATTTGTTTTTTAATTAAAATAATTTTGTAATTAAATGGGTCAAATTACAAAATTACCCTCATGTGACATGCACATGATTTCACTCTTTAGTCCCTGCTTCGTTAAAATGACAAAATTGCCCTCATGTGCAAGACACATGACAAGATTTAACGAAAAAAACTAACTGGGTTAGGCTCAAAGGACAAACCATGCTTGATTTTTAAACATAAAGGACAAAACTCGTCAATTTTAAACATAAAGGACACCGCCTGCAAAGAGGCATAAAGATAAAGGACAAATCTTGAAATTCACTCTTAGGGTTTAACCTTATCTATTATATTTAGTTGCGATGGTGGTGGTTATGATGATGATGGCGATGTGTGGTGACAGGTGATGGTGGTGGTTGTTGTTTAGAGAGAGAGAGAGAGAATGGAAAAGAGGAAAGAAAGAGTAAATTGCTAAAATAGTCCCTAACGTTTGTTCACATTTGCTAAATCCATCCAAAAAAAGATTTTTTCTCATATGAACCACTAAGGTTTCAAAAAAGTTGCTAAATCCATCCAAACTTCAGGGACGATTTTAGCAATTTAATAAAACAAACTTTTTTTGGATGGATTTAGCGAATGTGAACAAACGTCAGGGACGATTTTAGCAATTTACTCTATATTTTTTATTTTCATTTTTTTATTATATCTCTTAATTAACATAAAATCTATTTATTTTTTTATTTTCATCTTTTTATTAAATTTCTTATTTAACATAAAATCTACTTTTTTTTTTGAACGGCGAATTTCTACAACAGGCGATAGATTCGCACCTGCTTTTGCAGGCCCTCCACCCCACTCTGGCAAAGACTATGTGGTCTTAACCGGGCTCACGCTTGGCATCAGAGTTTGGTTTGGCGCTCCCCGACAAAATTTCCAGCCTACTGCCATATGCGAGTAGTTGCACCCTCCACAAGAGCCGAGAACTCTCTGGAGTAAATGCACTGTAATAGAAAACTCGGGTGTACTCCGCGGGTTTCGAACCTATGACCAGGCCTTCACCCAGTATTTTTTTGTTCATTTATAAAATAAAATACACGTTCTTGCTAAACAGGTAACAAATTAAACCGTTGAAAAGATTTTGTCGTATAATTAACTTTATTAAATGATTAGTAATGAGTAAAATGTTTACATTTGAAAAGACTTGGTTAAATGGTTAGATGATTATAAATATAAAACCGTATCCATAATTGTAAAATATAAAAGATTAATCTTTATTATGAAGTGGGTGAAGGCCTGGTCACAGGTTCAAAACCCGCAGAGCACACCCGAGTTTTCTATTACAGTGCGTTTAATCAAGAGAGTTTTCGGCTCTTGTGGAGGATGCAACTACTCGCATATAGCAGTAGGCTGGAAATTTTGTTGGGGAGCGCCAAGCCAAACTCTGATGCCAAGCGTGAGCCCGGTTAAGACAACATAGTCTTGGCCAGAGTGGGGTGGCGGGCCTGCAGAAGCAGGTGCGAATCTATCGTCTGTTGTAGAAATTCGCCGTTCAAAAAAAAACTAGTAGATTTTATGTTAAATAAGAAATTTAATAAAAAGATGAAAATAAAAAAATAAATAGATTTATGTTAATTAAAAGATATAATAAAAAGATGAAAATAAAAAATAGAGTAAATTGCTAAAATCGTCCCTGACGTTTGTTCACATTTGCTAAATCCATCCAAAAAAAGTTTGTTTTATTAAATTGCTAAAATCGTCCCTGAAGTTTGGATGGATTTAACAACTTTTTTGAAACCTCAGTGGTTCATATGAGAAAAAATCTTTTTTTGGATGGATCTAGCAAATGTGAACAAACGTTAGGGACTATTTTAGCAATTTACTCGGAAAGAAAAGATAAGTGTAAAAAGTAATTTCACCACTTCATTTAACGGTAACTTAATGGATTGTTGGCGACAACGACATAGAGTGTTAGATTTAAACCACAAAGATTCAGACATCGAAAAATCAGTATATACGGAAGTTTCATGTTGATCCCGCCACAAAACCATAGGGAAGCAAATTGCACTTCTATGTTTAATTTGTATTTGTTATGGGTTGCGTTATGATTGTTATAATTATTACCTTGTACCATTTTTTAAATTCGAAGATATTATAGAAACGCGTGTGTGTGGGGAGATTGTTAGAAAACTCTTCCTTCTTTAGAAAACTCCCTATGTACATGTTAAATAACATTTTCCGTATCTATTGTATGGCTCATGTATCATTAAGAAGCGTCATCTATACCCAAAAGATCATGTTACATGACTTTGGCTGAAGTAAAATCATTTCGTGTGTACCGTCCTTAAACTTATAATCTATGTGTAAAGCCTAACAATTCATGTGACTTCATTTTTACTTTTTTTTCCTTCGGTAGCACAACCAACACCAAAATTCATGTAATCCAATATGATTTACACCACTTGTTGAAACAACCTTTAAAAGATATACCGCCATCCAATACATCCATTTACTGGTCACAACTAAAATTTAGTAAGATAACTTAATCTTCAATCTAGATCAAATTTGTAATAAAATTTGAAAGCTTAAATTTGTTTTGGATTAAGTCTATATATAATTGTCTCGGTCTTCATAACGCTTTATGTTAGTGTATACATTGTTACACGTTATAAATACTCCTTATTTTTACAATAAACATTTAAACATGTGATACGAAATGTTATATGTAATTATCTTAAATTTATATCCTTACCTTCTTAAATCATCACCAAGTATTTCTGAAAGATCAAACAAACAAAATAAGTTGATGGCAAAAGGTTTACAATGACTAGTAGTTAGCTCATACACATATGAAAGTTGAAGAACTTGAGAACTATAAATTGACACGTTCTTGTGTTGACTACCCTAAACTCTTTACATATGGTTTTGCAAACTATATGATTTTCATTAATGCATTCTTAACAAATTCATATATTCATATATATGTATTAATTTCTAATACAATAAGAAATAGTAATGTTGTTTCATTTTTGTTTTAGCCACAAAACTTTTTCAAACTCTTTTTTTGGTTTTGTTTTGTTTGTTTTTTTTATGGAATATGTCACAGAATAGTAACCAAGTTTCAAAAGTGTTCTAATTAGGTCACCCGTATCGTTTTTGTCCCAATTAGATAACTTAACAGTCAAATCGAGTCATGTCCTTTTTTCTGTGTGTCAAGAAAAAAATGAAGAATAAGATGTTGGGGTCGGATTATTTTAATATATGAAATTATATTTATTAAAAATAAAAACACTTTAATTACATTAAAAATTAAAAAAACAAGTTACAATTCGCGTCATCACTCAAAGTTAGCATTAAATAAAAAGGAAAAAAGAAACAAAAATTCACATCACCATGGTTACTTATGAAATGGATGAAAAAACCCTTAATTTTAATGAAAAATGAATGCCGAGTGACCTGATTGGAACACTTTTGAAACTTCAGTGACCTAATTGGAACACTTTTAAAACTTGGTTACTATTCTACAAAGTTACCCTTTTTTTTACAAAGTAAACTTTAGAGTTTTTTTAGTTTTGTAACAACACTTTGATTCTATTATATATTTGTCATAAAAGTCAAACGAGTTTAGTTTTTTTATTAGTTTTTTTTCTATACTTTTTCGTGGATTTGATCATCGTTTGGTTGCTACTTAGCACGTTTTTTAGTAGTCACATTTAGTCCCTCGGTTTTTTTTACCCCATCGGCTTTCTAATATGTATCGGTATAAATTCGAGTTCATCTACCTTTTACGTCACATGTGTGTTTTTATTTTACCTTTTTTCCTGGTTTTGGTCATCGTTGGGTTGTTACTTAGCACGGTTTTACACCCCTAGAACTCTGGGAGCATAAGACTAGTTAACATAGTTTTAACAAATGATCAAGAAAATAAACAAGAACATATCAACACATACACTCTCTTTTTAGTTTATTGTGGAATGGTATTAACACTATTAATTACAAAGAATTTGGTTAATCAAATTTTCAAGGCTTGTGTGCAAAAAAACATGATGAAAGCTTGCTGAACTTTGTATGTAAAATTTGTAAGACCACGGGATTTGAGCAAGCCTTCAATCTCTCCTTCTCACGGCCGGCTCCATAGGCTTGGCAATCTAGGCACGGGCCTAGGGCCACCAATAAATAAGGGTCTCCAAATTTTTAGAAAGTTTATATATATATATATATATATATATATATATACTATATGTATTAGGCCCAAATAAATATTGTTTAGCAAACAAATGCCAAGTTTCAAAACCCATTTCGCCCTGATTTCCAACTATTACAACACAACAACCATCAACTTAATCATCAATATTTAGCGGCCTAAAGCCCCTAAATACAGCCGCAATCATCGTTCCCACTTTCCATCGCAACCTGTTTTCAATTTCTAGGCTATCGGCTATCACTAGACAAAAAAAGTAGGGCCCCTAATTTATAGTTCGTTTAGGGTCTCAAAAAACGTAGGAACTTTAAATCTATGAAAGACAGGATGTAATAGAATGAAATCCTCACAATACTGAATGAGTACAGACTACAGATAGTTAACACAGCATATACATACCAAAACAACTACATCATTATCACATCATTTTGAAATTTCTCATAACAGGTCAAATGTGGATGAATTCGCATTTTGCACCAACATTATATTGTTTGCCCGACAACGAAAACAAGTTGTCACTAAACACACTGCATACAAATGAGCAAAAGATAAAAAGATAGTTTGCATTATCAAGACATGAAGAAACATAGTAAACAACATAAGATGACGGACCCATCAGTAAGTCATAAGAGGTGACCCACTGCAGTGTACATCAGTAGCATTAGACACCCTTTGCTTTGGTGACAATGTGTCACTTGCAGCCACATCAACATCAAGATTTATAATACTTTTCCTCTTTTGAGTCTTGTATTCTTCCACGTCCTCAGTTGGTTTCTCCAGGTTAAGAAGCATAGCCTGACCTTCTTCCACTATAGATGCATCCTCTTCTACAGCATACAAGATCTTCTTTATGGCATCTACTACCTGCACAAGAGAAAATATGCCAATTACATACATAACGTCACATAAACAAAAACATCACATTACAAATAACTTGAAATATATCAAGGAGAAAACCGTACGGGCAAGTTTGAGATGCTAGGAGTCTGGCACAGGATTTCTATGTCCCTCAGTTTTGCAAAGTAGAAATCTCTCTCTTTCTCAAGACTGTCCATAGTTAGCTTCAACTCAGTGATCTGCATAACAATCAAAGCTAATTCATTAATTAAGGACACTGGTTGTTGTATAACTTGAGGGATATTTGGATCACCATTTGTGTGATTTTTATACCTGTTTATCGTACGCGGAGACATCTACGGTTGGTGAGGGCTTAGCAGTCTTGGCAGGTGGACCTGTTGGGTGGGCAGGAGGCGCATCGCCTCTTCGGGTGGGGTGAGATTTAGGTGCCGCTGTGGAGCCCCGAGCGGATTGCGATGGTGCGGATTTCTTGCTTGCTTCTTTCCCACCTTTGCATGACTCTCTTCTTTCCATTGGGTTGTAACTGTAACACGAAATTGAAGAAGCTAATTAAGAACTAACAATTACTATGATATAACAGTTAAGGGACCGAAATCAGTAAGAACTTACTTGTGATGACTACCTCCACTAACAGAATCACAGTATCTCTTCATCCACTGCATGAATTCGAGATTATCTAACGGTCTTCCTTTCACTAGCTTGCTCACCTCAATGTGCTATAACATAAATTATTTATTACTCAGCATCAAACGTCATAATAAACTATTAAATTCTATATTGCACATTCTAGTTTCTAAAAACAATCAGAGCATCACAATTGCAGTTGCTACATATAAATCAGGGAGAAACCTTGGTGATTTTCAGTTTGTTGAAAACATCCTGAAGAACCTTGTAGTTCTGGATCATATCATACTCTGACTTAGCATCGAAATTGACCTTATGCATCGGCACCATTCCAGGATGTGCAGCATCCATTAGCTGACAGTGAACTGCCCCCGAACACGCCTGCATCGAATCAATCCATTCAAATCTCTATAATCCATGCATCAACATATCAATAGCTTATGTCACTCGCTGATACAAACTAGAACACCCCAAAACACAGTTTAAACTAACCTAAGGTTTAAATTTAGTAGAAAACATTAATATATATATATATATAGAGTAAGGTTAACATACAAAAAGCCTTATCATACATCACATAGGAGACAATGGTAACCGTTGGATCAGGGGTATAATCACGCATGGGATCACATAATCACGCATGGGACCACATAATCACGCATGGGACTATAATCACGCACGTTCTATGATAATAACGCACGTTATATTTTTTGTCATGTATGTTAATGTAGGTTAAGCCCTGATGTACATTATACTTTATCTATATATATATATATATATATATATATATATATAGAGAGAGAGAGAGAAAGTATATATAGAGAAAGTATAATGTACTTCAAGGCTTAACCTACATTAACATACATGACAAAAAATATAACGTGCGTTATTATCATAGAACGTGCGTGATTATAGTCCCATGCGTGATTATGTGGTCCCATGTGTGATTATGTGGTCCCATGCGTGATTATACCCCTGATCCAACGGTTACCATTGTCTCCTACGTGATGTATGATAAGGCTTTTTGTATGTTAACCTTACTCTATATATATATATATCTAGTTTTGTTTTTCGGCTGGTAGATAGAAACAAAAACATAAAAACACACAACATAAGATTACCAAGGGTTTGAATTGAGCGAAAACAAAAATCTACCGCTAATTTTGTTCTTTAGGCTCGTTCATAGAAACAAAAACATAATTAAAACACACAAGATAACACCTAAGGTGTGCAATTGGGCGAAATATAAAAAAAATTCTCGCTAATTGTGTTTATCGGACTCGTAGATGTAAAATAAAACATTCAAAAGCACACAATAACATAATCTAGGGTTTAAAATTGGGGAAAATCATACATCTATCACTAATTGTGTTTATCTAGCTAGTTGGTGTATAATTAAACATTCAAAAACAGATAATAACATAATCTAGGGTTTGAGATTGGGGAAAATCATACATCTATCGCTAATTGTGTTTATCTAGCTAGTTGATGTATAATTAAACATTAAAAAACAGATAATAACATAATCTAGGGTTTGAAATTGGGGAAAAACGAAGAAACCTCTTCAACTTTAGAGAGATTGAGTTGGAGAGTGGAGTTGATCCAGGCTAAGATCTCGGATCGGCCAACGAAGTAAGCACCGTCCATCATGCCGATGTTAGTCGCCATCTCTTTCTGATGAATATTCTAGGGAGAGAGAGAGTGCGGCAACGCTCCTAGAGAGAGAGAGAGAGATAACGGTCTGTGGGTTTTGAAATGAGTCGAGGGGAGGGCGGGATTTATATTGCTTTGGGAATTCGAAAAGAAGGGATTAATGGGCCTAACGGCTACAAAGAAAAAATAACCACAGGCTCCTCACTTCTGGACTAGATTTATTTTGTTAAAATACCACTAAACATCGATACTGTTGGATAAGATCTTTTCTGTGTCTTGGGAATCTCAGTCGTGATTCACCTCTTCATTCCCAGACCTATGGTACTCAGCAAGACCCCCATCCAAACATCGATACTGGCGACGCCCCGACCACTGCAAACGCTCAGACCTCGGCGACCGCCGGTGGTATCGCAAACGCTGAACCAGGTGAGCATAACTTTACTGGGGATCAGGAGGGTAGGCAACGGAACAACACTGACTTTGTGGAGATGGAAAAAAACGCTACAATTGAGGTAGGTACTCAAGTTGGTTTCCAATTAAACGGGTTTGAGTCATTGGTTCAAAACACAGTTCAGGGTGAGGGTGATAATATAGTTCCCCAATGAATTTTATGACGATTAATTTGAGGGGGGTTCAGAACCCGAAGAAAGCGGAGTGGGTTCGGGGTCTCAAAACTACACACGGGACTCATTTTATGGCGATACAGGAAACGAAACTGAGTAGGGGCAGGAGAGTCGTGTATAGCAGCTTTTGGGGGAGATCGGCCTTCGATTTCGAAGCGGTCGATGCAGTGGGTACTTCCGGGGGTTTGCTGGCACTGTGGAATCCTGATGTGTTTGATAAAGTCTGTTCGATTAAAGAAAGGCACTTTTTAGTTGTGACTTGTAACATTAGAGCAACTGGGGAATTGGTGAACGTGGTCAACATTCACGCCCCTAATGACCTGATTGCTCGGAGACTCGTCTGGGGTAAATTGGCGGAGATAAAAAACAACGGCTCTGGCTTGTGGGTGATGGCGGGGGACTTTAATGATGTTCGGAGTCCAGATGAGAGGAAAAATTCGGAGTTTGTGGCGTTAAATGCGGCCCATTTTAACCTATTCATTGAGCAAGCTGATCTTTTGGAATACCATATGGGAGGTCGTTTGTTCACATACCGGTCGGACAATGGGTTAAAATTGAGTAAACTGGATCGCTTTTTAGTTTGCAGGGGGTTTATGAATAACTGGCCTAATGCGTCGGTGCTCGCCCTGTCAAACGTTGTGTCGGATCATAGCCCTGTTTTACTATCCACGATTCCAGTGGACTATGGCCCCACCCCAACCAGAGTGTTCAACTCGTGGCTGGAGATACCGGGTATGCTGGACTACACTGACCACTTGTGCAGGGCTTTTAATTTTCAGGGTAAGGCGGATTTAGGCCTCGCTGTGAAGCTAAAATGGATTAAATTTCGGGTAAGGGATTGGGTGACTGAATTCAAAAAGGTGCAGAGTGCCCAGTATAGTCAAAAACAGGAGATTCTTGAAACTTTAGATTTTGAAGCCGAATCTCGAGACTTGATGCCGCATGAACTTCAGTCTCGAGCGGAGTGCAAAAAATTTATCGTTGAAGCGGATAAAATGAAAAATATGGACCTAAAACAAAAGTCTCGGGTTCGGTGGGCAGTTGAAGGTGATGAGAATACCGCCTATTTTCATGGGGTAGTTAAGGCGAACTCAAGCAACAACCGTATTAATGGTATGTGGATTGATGGGGAGTGGGTAAATCAACCTCCTATTATAAAGGATTTTGCAGCAGCTTTTTTCTCTAAGAAGTTTGAGGAACCTGTTGAATCACGGCCCACCTTGGTGTGCCTCGACATAGCCCGGATCTCGTCAATGGATGCGGATGCATTGGTTAGACCATTCTCTCTTGTGGAAATTAAAAACGCGGTTTGGGATTGCGAAGGGGATAGGGCTCCAGGCCCGGACGGGATTAACTTTACGTTTATTAAAAAATGTTGGAGCGGGCTACAAAGCGACTTCTACAAAATTTTTGAAGAATTTTATCATAATCAATCCATTAGCAGGGGTTGTACTTCATCGTTTTTAGCACTAATCCCTAAACGAAATGACCCGGGGGGGTTAGGGGACGACCGTCCGATTAGCCTTATTGGTTGTATAAATAAAGTGATTTCGAAGGTCTTGGTCAATCGGTTGAAACCAGTCGTTAATGGACTAATCTCGGAAGAACAAACGGCCTTTTTGGCAAGTAGAAGCATTTTGGATGGCCCTTTGATCCTAAATGAAGTTATAGCTTGGTTAAAAATGTCTAAAAAGGTCGGGATGTTGTTTAAGGTAGACATCGAAAAAGCATATGATTCGCTAAATTGGGATTTTCTAAATTCCATCATGTGTCAAATGAATTTTCCAGATAGATGGAGGGGTTGGGTGATGGCTACAGTTACAACGGCGCGGGCATCCGTTTTGGTTAACGGGTCACCGACTCAAGAATTTCAATGTTACAGGGGCCTTCGACAAGGAGACCCTTTGTCACCCTTTCTATTCATTATTGCTATGGAGGCGTTATCTAAAGTGATTAAACGCGCATGCTCAATCGGCTTGTATCATGGGATCAAGTGCACCCCGCACGGTCCTCTTTTATCTCACCTTTTCTTTGCAGATGATGCTATTTTTGTTGGGGAATGGTCACACACGAATGTGATGAATCTAAATAGAATTATGCGATGCTTCTTTCTTGCTTCAGGGTTGAAGGTGAATCTGGCTAAAAGTAGCTTGTATGGTATTGGGGTGGGGGAGGAAGAAAGATTGGATATGGCCACGTGTAACACCCCAAAACCCGAATGTTTGTATTTGTCGTATGTGCATATAAGACACATCGTGAAATAAATAACTAGGTTATTTAACCTAGTTAAGTATATGGTAAAACTATCAAATGGAGAGAGTTGTGCCAAATGTGTTCTAAGTGCCAACATGAGGGACCAATTAAAGTAAAATGGAAGTTGAGTTATTAAAATGAAAAATAAACACACACAAACACACAATTCGTGTGTGTTCTCGAACGTACAGGGGCTTCAAGAAGCCAAGCCCTAGTTCTTCAAAAAGCTTCAAATTAAGGGATGATTCAAGGCTCAAATTCGCGAATTCTCATGGATTAATGATCACCATCACAAGGGGATCATAAGGTATGTCTTAGAAGTTAGATTGGTGATCTTTCACGAAGTGGGTTTTGATATAAATCGCGAATTCGTACGAAATTGAGAATGGGTGTGTGTTAGAATCATCATATTGAACATGGGTTATGCATGAATTAGGTTAATTTGATGTTTTAGGGTGAAACCCATTTGTTATGATGAAGATGATGACATGGGTGAATCATCCATGTCTAATTTTGCTTAATGTTGATGTATTTTGATTTGCATAAAGGGTTCTTGTTAGAGGAATTAAAAGAAATGTAATTCTAGTATGTTTGATGTTTATGCATGTATGATTCATGTTGATTAGAAGGAAGAAATTGATGAATTATGTATGAGATTAGAAGGATATGCATGAATTAGTTGTACACTATGCTTACAAGGTAGTACACATATCAAAAGTATGATGAAATTATGAAGAATTAAGATTAGATCACTTGTAAGTGATTAATAAGTAGTTATGAAGTGGGTTTTAGATGATGTAATGTAAGTTGATGATTTACTTATGTTAACAATGTTTGGAATCATACATGTGTGTGAGTGTTTAAAGAAATTGGATAAGAAATGGTAAATTGTTGGATGAAATGAACAAAATGTGATGATAATATGTATGATGTTTAATTTAAATACCACATGTTGATTAGTAGAAGGATTTGATGAACTAAGTATGAATTTAGAAGATTGTGCATGAATTAGTTGTACGTTATGCTTAAAAGATGGTACGCACCCCAATCGTATGATAAAATGTATCTATTGTCGTCCGTGTAGTCGATTATGATGTTACGGGTATATAATGATAAGCCGAACGTTAAACTAAATGAACCGTTGACTTCTAAAAGTCAACCGTGTATAAGAAGGATGGTTAGACGAGTCGTCATAATTGTAAGATTAAGGTAAGTTATATGGAGCGTGTTTGACGAATGTGTGTTTAATGCAATGACATGATAGGTTACATGAGTTGAAATGATATGAATTTGGTCACATGTATTATGCTTGCTAGAAGTAACTAATGAAAGTCAAATAGGAATTATGCGATCAATATGATCGTTAACATGTACAATTATGTATGCTAATAAGAATGTGATTTCGATGACATGGAAGTATAGGAATCATGTCGAGACGGAATCAAGCACGAAAGGCTAACGGGTCAAGAAGTGGCGAAGAAACAAATATGAACACGGGTGCATGAGGTAAGTGATTCCGTAATCACTTCTTAGTTGTTTATGTGATGTTATATGCAATTTAATTATATGTGATAATTGAGGTCAAATAGGAATGAATTGTATGATGTCAATGGATGTATTAAACGGATCTTAGTTTTGATCCGAGCAAGGTAGGTGTGATTAAGAAATTGAAGCTAAGTAGTGGAATTGGTTACTTATGTAAGAAATTCCTTTGTTATTAAGGATAGAGCATAGTTGACTAAAATGCCCTTGATAGGTATATCGGGCAAACGACCTTAGAAGTCGTTTGGAAACGAGCTATTCGATTAGAGTAATGTCTTGGACAAGTATGAAAGCGAAGTATAGGGTTTTGTATGTCATAGTTCACTTAATGCGCAAATACCCATAACGGGTCAAAAATTAGCTTTTGAGCGAAAATGGGTTAAGAGGATGCAAGACGTCCGGGAATTTAATCTTTTATGATAGGTGCCAATGAAATTATTAAAGTTCATATGAGATTGGGGTCAAATAATCAGATTATGTTGTTAAATGCACGAACGGGTCAAATAGTTAGAAAATGGTAATATGTCAAATGCACGTAAGTTAAGAATTTCCTTAATCCGGAGGTAGGATTTTAAGTTAATATGATAGAATGTGAATTTACAAGCATGTAGGAAGAAACGGGAGGTTAAACGGGTAAACGGTTCAAAAGTTATGCGCGTTTTAGTGCGTACGGACGACGAAACGGAACTGCAGAAAAACTGCAATTTCTAGAGGGCGTCGCCGACGGGTATGGGGGCGTCGCCGACGGGCTCCAGAAAGTGAATTTTTGTGCTGACGGGTTAATTACCTGCCTACGGGTTTTTGGGCTACGGGTGAATGCAAGGCCCGTCGCCGACGGCCCTAGGGGCGTCGGCGACGGCCTCCCCAAGTCTCAAAAGCTAAATTCTTGTTATTTAAGTTGATTTATGTGTCGTAGACTTCGGTTTGTTATCCGTGGACTACGACGGACTTTCCAAACATGATTTTTACGGTTCCTTAGATGTTATGGGTTTTAAACCTAAGTCTAAGACCCTTGTAACTATTGTATGTAAAGATGTAGGAAGATATGTACGTATGTAGATGTGTAGGTATGTATGTCTAAAGATATGTATGAGCGTATGCATGTATGTAAAGATGTAGGAAAGGTATGTACGTATGTGGTTGTGCATGTATGTATGTGTAAAGATATGTATGAGCGTATGCATGTATGTAAAGATGTAGGAAAGGTATGTACGTATGTGGTTGTGCATGTATGTATGTGTAAAGACATGTATGAGTGTAGGCACGTATGTATGGTCGTAAGAAAGGTATGTGTGTATGTAGAGGAGTATGTATGCATGTAAGATGGTACGTGTGCATGATTTAAATACGTAGAGTTGTAACGTTACTAATTATGCGTTTGAGGTTGGTATGTAATGCAGGAACGAGAATATCGGATTCTTACGAAATTTAAGCTCTACCTGAAATAAGAGGATGAGTAAGGATAGTTGGATGAACTAATGTTAAATTGTCGAATGTTATTCAATCATTAATTATATGGGATTAATGTTATATGATGTTGTCGTTGACTACTGACTAAGTTGTATGTGATGCCCACAGGTGCCACACGGACTTCTTCTGCTACTTAGAAAGTGAAGCGGACGTAGATCGAGTCAAGAGCAAGGATTGCACGGATAGATCGGTCATATAATTGAAGTGTATAACGTCTAGTAATGTACATTTTAGTATAAATGTTGTGAATTCTTTTATAGAACGTTTAACATTTTTAGCATTTGGAACCTTAGCAAAAGTAATGTCGTTAATAAGGAAAGAAATTTTTAAAGCCCTTTTTCCGCTGCGTCATTTTTAAGGTAAAACGTGTTAGGGTGTAACAAGTTGGTATGAGAGCCCTGGTTTGAGAGAATCAAGTAGAAGGAGGTAAATACTTGAACTCAAATCGGTGTGCTCTTGTGACCAGGACCCGTGCAATCCAAGACTCGATCAAGGCCTAAAGGCAAAAGCAAATGTAAGTATGTATTAGATTATGTAATTGAAGGAAATTAATAGTATGTTATGTGAAGGGTAAGTGCAATTGTTTGGAAGGAATGATCCGTGGATGCGGTCTAGGACCGACATCAAGGCAAGTAATAAGGCGAATTGACCCCAGGTACGTAAACCTAACGTGTGGGCATATGAAATGGTATAATTAAGCAAGTGAAAGAAAATTTTTTTAGCAAAATATAATAACGACATGGTAAATAAGTCTTGAAAATGTTACACGTGCCGAAACTTAATTCTTCGGACATAAGGTGACGATTACGCGAAGACACGAAACTAGTACGTGGAATGTGTACCTGGCCAGTACACAAGAAACGTATGACGTTCGTGAGACCGTGATAATTGTTACAGGTATGTCCGATAGAATTAGGTAGCAGGTGGGCGTGTGGGTGAAATGGGTAGTAAGACTCTCGGGAGGATGGGAGTACTACGTAATAGTGAAAAGTGTGAACGATATGAATGAAGAATGTTGAATCCGTAAGAAAGTACGGATCAACAATGTATGAATGAAATTCTTGAATCTGCGAGGCGGATTCAAGGAATGAAAGATATGAATGCAATGCTTGAGTCCGCGAGACGGATTCAAAGAATGAAAGATATGAATGCAATTCTTGAATCTGCGAGACGGATTCAAAGAATGAAAGATATGAATGCAATTCTTGAATCTGCGAGGCGGATTCAAGGAATGAAAGATATGAATGCAATGCTTGAGTCCGCGAGACGGATTCAAAGAATGAAAGATATGAATGCAATGCTTGAATCCGCGAGACGAATTCAAGGAATGAAAGGCATGAATGCAATGTTTGAATCCGCGAGACGGATTCAAAGCATAAAAGTAATGGAGTGTATGAATAATATCTATAAATCCGCGAGACGGATTTAAGGACGAAAGAATGACCATAAATGACATGCGAACATAAAATTTAGTTAAGGAAGAAAATTTTGATTAAGCCACATGTTAGAAACGTTGGTAAATGACTCGTGGGAGTCAGAATGAATGACGGGCTACGACCCGAACAATAACTTAAGTATGGGTGAGAAGGGGAAGTTTTGCAAAAAGGTTAATGAAATAGTTATAAGAATGAAAGAATTGTGAGCATTTAAAACCTCAAATAAAATAAGTATGGAGAAAAAGTAATAATGACGATTACCGATGGAAAATGCTAATTTTGATGTTGGGCTTGTTGGCCATGTTCATTTGAACAAGACATTGTTGAAAGGATGTGCATAGGCGGATGCTCAACAAACCAATGGAAGCAATCAATGTAAGTATTACATAAACCCATGAAGAAACGGGCCGACTCGGGCCACAAACTGTTAGCGTACGCGACGAAGTCAAGGTTAGTAAGATGTTTAGCTTGTGATTATGAGTAAGTATTGATATAAATAAATGATTATAGTATGCCTATGATGATATGTTGACCTCTCGTATAAACATTAAAATAATTAGAAGTAACATTAGTAATGGGATGCTAACGATGACTCAAGACGAATAAGATGAAAGATTGTACATGATGTATGAGTAGAAGGAAATAAATCGAATCATTTCGATATATGAAGGTAATATGCTTAAATAGGAAGCTAGAGACAAGCCGTAAACTTAAAATCAATGCAAGTAAGGATTATATACTTTTGGATTAAGTTCAATGATTGAAATGCTAGGGATGATATGTGCTAGAAACTAGCAATATGAAATGAAGGACACTAATAAGAGCTCTGGAATAGAGTCTACAATATTGTGAATGAACAACTTGAAAAGGGTAGGAGTAGAATTGGTTTGATTCGAATAAGGAAGGTTTCGGGGACGAAACCTTATTTAAGGGGGGTAGACTTGTAACACCCCAAAACCCGAATGTTTGTATTTGTCGTATGTGCATATAAGACACATCGTGAAATAAATAACTAGGTTATTTAACCTAGTTAAGTATATGGTAAAACTATCAAATGGAGAGAGTTGTGCCAAATGTGTTCTAAGTGCCAACATGAGGGACCAATTAAAGTAAAATGGAAGTTGAGTTATTAAAATGAAAAATAAACACACACAAACACACAATTCGTGTGTGTTCTCGAACGTACAGGGGCTTCAAGAAGCCAAGCCCTAGTTCTTCAAAAAGCTTCAAATTAAGGGATGATTCAAGGCTCAAATTCGCGAATTCTCATGGATTAATGATCACTATCACAAGGGGATCATAAGGTATGTCTTAGAAGTTAGATTGGTGATCTTTCACGAAGTGGGTTTTGATATAAATCGCGAATTCGTACGAAATTGAGAATGGGTGTGTGTTAGAATCATCATATTGAACATGGGTTATGCATGAATTAGGTTAATTTGATGTTTTAGGGTGAGACCCATTTGTTATGATGAAGATGATGACATGGGTGAATCATCCATGTCTAATTTTGCTTAATGTTGATGTATTTTGATTTGCATAAAGGGTTCTTGTTAGAGGAATTAAAAGAAATGTAATTCTAGTATGTTTGATGTTTATGCATGTATGATTCATGTTGATTAGAAGGAAGAAATTGATGAATTATGTATGAGATTAGAAGGATATGCATGAATTAGTTGTACACTATGCTTACAAGGTAGTACACATATCAAAAGTATGATGAAATTATGAAGAATTAAGATTAGATCACTTGTAAGTGATTAATAAGTAGTTATGAAGTGGGTTTTAGATGATGTAATGTAAGTTGATGATTTACTTATGTTAACAATGTTTGGAATCATACATGTGTGTGAGTGTTTAAAGAATTGGATAAGAAATGGTAAATTGTTGTTGGATGAAATGAACAAAATGTGATGATAATATGTATGATGTTTAATTTAAATACCACATGTTGATTAGTAGAAGGATTTGATGAACTAAGTATGAATTTAGAAGATTGTGCATGAATTAGTTGTACGTTATGCTTAAAAGATGGTACGCACCCCAATCGTATGATAAAATGTATCTATTGTCGTCCGTATAGTCGATTATGATGTTACGGGTATATAATGATAAGCCGAAAGTTAAACTAAATGAACCGTTGACTTCTAAAAGTCAACCGTGTATAAGAAGGATGGTTAGACGAGTCGTCATAATTGTAAGATTAAGGTAAGTTATATGGAGCGTGTTTGACGAATGTGTGTTTAATGCAATGACATGATAGGTTACATGAGTTGAAATGATATGAATTTGGTCACATGTATTATGCTTGCTAGAAGTAACTAATGAAAGTCAAATAGGAATTATGCGATCAATATGATCGTTAACATGTACAATTATGTATGCTAATAAGAATGTGATTTCGATGACATGGAAGTATAGGAATCATGTCGAGACGGAATCAAGCACGAAAGGCTAACGGGTCAAGAAGTGGCGAAGAAACAAATATGAACACGGGTGCATGAGGTAAGTGATTCCGTAATCACTTCTTAGTTGTTTATGTGATGTTATATGCAATTTAATTATATGTGATAATTGAGGTCAAATAGGAATGAATTGTATGATGTCAATGGATGTATTAAACGGATCTTAGTTTTGATCCGAGCAAGGTAGGTGTGATTAAGAAATTGAAGCTAAGTAGTGGAATTGGTTACTTATGTAAGAAATTCCTTTGTTATTAAGGATAGAGCATAGTTGACTAAAATGCCCTTGATAGGTATATCGGGCAAACGACCTTAGAAGTCGTTTGGAAACGAGCTATTCGATTAGAGTAATGTCTTGGACAAGTATGAAAGCGAAGTATAGGGTTTTGTATGTCATAGTTCACTTAATGCGCAAATACCCATAACGGGTCAAAAATTAGCTTTTGAGCGAAAATGGGTTAAGAGGATGCAAGACGTCCGGGAATTTAATCTTTTATGATAGGTGCCAATGAAATTATTAAAGTTCATATGAGATTGGGGTCAAATAATCAGATTATGTTGTTAAATGCACGAACGGGTCAAATAGTTAGAAAATGGTAATATGTCAAATGCACGTAAGTTAAGAATTTCCTTAATCCGGAGGTAGGATTTTAAGTTAATATGATAGAATGTGAATTTACAAGCATGTAGGAAGAAACGGGAGGTTAAACGGGTAAACGGTTCAAAAGTTATGCGCGTTTTAGTGCGTACGGACGACGAAACGGAACTGCAGAAAAACTGCAATTTCTAGAGGGCGTCGCCGACGGGTATGGGGGCGTCGCCGACGGGCTCCAGAAAGTGAATTTTTGTGCTGACGGGTTAATTACCTGCCTACGGGTTTTTGGGCTACGGGTGAATGCAAGGCCCGTCGCCGACGGCCCTAGGGGCGTCGGCGACGGCCTCCCCAAGTCTCAAAAGCTAAATTCTTGTTATTTAAGTTGATTTATGTGTCGTAGACTTCGGTTTGTTATCCGTGGACTACGACGGACTTTCCAAACATGATTTTTACGGTTCCTTAGATGTTATGGGTTTTAAACCTAAGTCTAAGACCCTTGTAACTATTGTATGTAAAGATGTAGGAAGATATGTACGTATGTAGATGTGTAGGTATGTATGTCTAAAGATATGTATGAGCGTATGCATGTATGTAAAGATGTAGGAAAGGTATGTACGTATGTGGTTGTGCATGTATGTATGTGTAAAGATATGTATGAGCGTATGCATGTATGTAAAGATGTAGGAAAGGTATGTACGTATGTGGTTGTGCATGTATGTATGTGTAAAGACATGTATGAGTGTAGGCACGTATGTATGGTCGTAAGAAAGGTATGTGTGTATGTAGAGGAGTATGTATGCATGTAAGATGGTACGTGTGCATGATTTAAATACGTAGAGTTGTAACGTTACTAATTATGCGTTTGAGGTTGGTATGTAATGCAGGAACGAGAATATCGGATTCTTACGAAATTTAAGCTCTACCTGAAATAAGAGGATGAGTAAGGATAGTTGGATGAACTAATGTTAAATTGTCGAATGTTATTCAATCATTAATTATATGGGATTAATGTTATATGATGTTGTCGTTGACTACTGACTAAGTTGTATGTGATGCCCACAGGTGCCACACGGACTTCTTCTGCTACTTAGAAAGTGAAGCGGACGTAGATCGAGTCAAGAGCAAGGATTGTACGGATAGATCGGTCATATAATTGAAGTGTATAACGTATAGTAATGTACATTTTAGTATAAATGTTGTGAATTCTTTTATAGAACGTTTAACATTTTTAGCATTTGGAACCTTAGCAAAAGTAATGTCGTTAATAAGGAAAGAAATTTTTAAAGCCCTTTTTCCGCTGCGTCATTTTTAAGGTAAAACGTGTTAGGGTGTAACACCACGATTCTAAGGTGTAGGGTGGGATCTCTTCCGTTTAAACACCTAGGCCTTCAAGTGGGTGCGAACATGAATTTGGTGAAGCATTGGAAACCGGTTATCGACACATTCAAAAGTCGTCTATCGATTTGGAAAGCAAATACTCTTTCTTATGGTGGGAGGGTCACTTTAATTAAGTCCGTATTAAACTCCTTGCCTACATACTACTTTTCGCTATATAGGGCACCGAACCAAGTAATCAAGGAGTTGGAAAGGATGCGAAGGGAATTCTTATGGGGTATGTAGACGGGTCACCAAAAGGTTAGCTGGGTTGCGTGGGATATTGTGTCGGAGCCGAAGGATTTGGGCGGAATTGGTATTGGGTCATTAAAAAAGGCAAATATCGCCATGTTAGCGAAATGGTGGTGGCGCTTTAAGATAGAAAAAGACAATACTTGGCGAAAGGTTATTTGGAGCATACACAAAAATGCGAGATCTTGGTCATTCATTCCGGCAAAACCAACGATTCCGGGCCCGTGGAAACAAGTCGTGAGAGTAGAAAAAGACATTGCAGATTTTTGTGTGAATTTATCAAGCTTCTTTATGGCTACAGTGGGCAATGGGGAAGAAGTATCATTCTGGAAAGAATTTTGGCATTTTGAGGGGATACTAAGCACTGAGTATCCAGCCTTATTTGCTCTTGAACGGGTGAAAAACGTGAAACTTGCGGACCGAATCACAGAGACTGGTGGTACAGTGTCCTTTCAGTTCTGCTGGATGCGAGTACCATCGACTGCTGATGAAATCTCAGAGCTGAACAGGTTAACTGTTTCGCTCAGCTCTTTATCGCTTTCGAACTCAGCGGACAGTTGGTCTTGGACGTTGGAGGAGTCGGGCGTTTTTCAGTACGAAGTTTGCGAAATAGTTTAAAGACTAGTAGCAACCAAGGCCCTAATGATCACCATATATGGAATAGTTGGTCGCCATTAAAGGTTAACTTTCTCACATGGAGGTTATTTCTGGATAGGCTTCCGACAAAAGATATGCTCGTGAGAAGAAATATTTCGG
The DNA here is from genome assembly GCF_002127325.2 of Helianthus annuus. Lineage (NCBI taxonomy): Eukaryota > Viridiplantae > Streptophyta > Magnoliopsida > Asterales > Asteraceae > Helianthus > Helianthus annuus. The sequence goes on along the minus strand of NC_035446.2, from coordinate 135,410,732 downwards.
TTCAATCGCTTTCTTGTGTTTTTTGCGACCAGTATGAAGAGTCCACGGACCACCTTTTTGCTTTATGTTCTCTAGTGCATCAGGTTTGGGATTATGTGCTTCAATGGTGTCGAATCCCTCCGACGTTCTTCTTTGGGGTGAAAGATGTGTTAAATATGCACAAGGAAATGCGAGGATCTAGAAAGTGGAAGAAGGCGGTATACACGATCACCCAAACGGGTATTTGGTGTATTTGGAAGGCTCGGAACGATTTAACTTTCAATGGTAAGAGTGCAAATGTGGATAGGTTGGTTGAAGAAATAAAGATTATGTCTTTTTTATGGTTAAAGAATCGGACGAAGATCGGTGCGTTGACCAGGGAGAAATGGAGAGTTTTTGATATCTCATGTATAGGAATATGATGTATTTCCTCTGTTTCTTTCGGTTGTTTGTGTGGATGTTCTCGGTGGGCTAATTAACCGTTAGCCCCTTTTATATATATATATATATATATATATATATAATGTTTTGTTGGTCGTTCAAAAAAAACCTAATTATATTTGGTTTATAATTTTAAACGTGATTTTTTTCTACAAAGTTAAAATAAATTTTAATAGTTTTGATAGCTACAACAACTCTATTTAAAGTGTGATGTAAATGTCTACCAACACATGGTTGTGATTAGATTATGGTGGCTCAAAATTAAAACCACAACAAAAATAACACAATTGTTGTTTATTTCATGAAACTCAGTGGCATTATAATTCATATTTCATTATTATTTTTTATAATTAATTGGAATAAGAATATAGAATCAAGATATATCATGTTCCGTTGAAGAATGAATGGAATTGAGGGTTCGAGTCCAATTCACTGGAGTTAAAGTGTTGCTCCCCTTAAAGGTTCGAGTCCCGTCAAAGACGAATTTTGTGTAATTTAAGCCGTTAAAAATGGATATTAGTCGTATTATATTTTTATATCTAATAAACAACAGAACAACACCCAACTTTTTATAAGCATTTACGTTTTCCCTCATTGTAATCTAATTTACATTTATAATATTTAATAATTAATATACGAACGTCCTCCATTTTCACAACGGCCAATTACACCATTCCATAACCATCTTACACAAGGGCGGACCTGCAGTGTAAACGGGCGTAGCCCGGGCTACGGCTCAAGTTTTTACAAGTAGTGTAAAAAAAATCCTTTTTTCCGATTTTTATACACAGGACACCCCTAGACAAGTACGAGGACACCCCTAAAAAATTTTGGGATACCCCTGAGTTGAAGGTCTAGTTCCGCCACTGATCTTACACGCCGTCTTGCACAATCTTCACCACCATTGTTTTAACTTCATTCTTTTGAATTTATTCGATTCACGCCTTTACAAATTTTAACTTCTTGAAGAACTTTTCTTAATCTTCTCTAATTTTGACATATTCTTTTACTTTGGTAAACTGATTTTGACAACATTTGGCATAGGTTCTTCAATTACGTTATTCTGGTGTGATTTTATCAATAATCCGATTTTGTTCAAAGTAATGATATGTGTATGATTAACGGGAAAATTGAATCGAATGGGTTTACGTTTTCTATGTTCACACTACTTGGGTGTTCTTATCGCCCCTATTTTTTTTTTGTTTTTTGAACATAAAATCTTGAATCTAATGGTTTCGTTACAATCTGATGACCACTAAATGCATTTTTGATGTATATACAAATTTTTTTTTAACTTTGCCATACACTCCAAATGCATTGCATGAGCCTGTTTCCAGATTCATCAAATTATGGGCATTACATGTTTTGAATAAAGTTAACAATTGTCACATTTCATATAAAAGAAATTCATAATCAACATCGCGTCGCAATCTGCTGGCCTGCGTCAACTCGTTCTTAACAAAATGATGAAACAATTCAACCAAGAGAATTGGAATCTCTCATTCCTACCATAGCCACCATTGCCATTGTGCTCTCGACGTCATCACTAGGGTTGTAAACGAACCGAACGAACACGAACAAAGGTTTCTTCGTGTTCGTTTGTTAAGGAAATAAACGTGTTTACGAATGGTTCATGAACACTTACCGAACGAGATTTTATGTCCGTGTTCGTTCATTAAGGAAATAAGCGTGTTCACGAACACAAATAAGTTTGGCGCACGCGACGAAAGATAAAGGTGGATGACCGTTGGGTAGCACTAGAACTTGAACACTTATTGTGGAAATGGTGCATAAATAATGTGAAAGGAAACGGAGGTCGATCGTATTCGTCTAAATAAATAATGTGAAAGGAAAGGGAAATGGTGCATAAACAATGTGAAATATGGTTTCCTAATTTAATTGTTAGCGTAATAAAATAAATAAAAGTTTAAGAATATGAAAAGTATAGACAAAATATATGAAAGTACAAAAATATGTAATTAAAACACAAACATACGAACATAAACGAACGCAAAGGAACGAATGTTATCAAACACGTTCACGAACATCTTATCGAACATTCACGAACACAATTGAACGAACAAGACATCTGTTCATATTCATTCATTTAACTAATCGAATAAAATTTCTTGTTCATGTTCGTTCGTTTATTAAACGAACTTCCCGTCGAACGGTTCACAAACTGTTCGCTGAACGTTTAGTTCGTTTACAGCCCTAGTCATCGCCACGACCACTGCCACCCCTTGTTGTATCTCCCTCCACCGACCATACCCCTCCATCATTGCCTTCGCCACCATCGCCGATGTCAATATCTTGACCATCGTTACCCCCTTCTAATAGCCCCGCCCCTTGTGCCATATCCTTCGCCGCAATCACCGTCGATGAGTCTGAAGTCGAGGCCACTACCGCCACCACAACTTCTACAACCTCAACACTGTCACAAAACACCCGCTGCTCCCACCACCAACAACATACTAACGCCGTCATTGCAACCGTACCCCACCATCCTTACTCGCCACCACCACCCTTGTTTTCTCGACATGTTTGCTCACACACCATCACTACCACGTTTCAAGCTTTTTAACAAATTAATAAATCAAACTTGATTATTTCGGCAACCTTATGCATTATAAATTAAGGGGGTGTTTGCACACATCTGAATGGTTAAGTGTTGAACCAGTAAGAGGTTTGAACCATTAATGCTGAACCATTAAGAGCCTGTATAATGTTTAACCGTTTAGAGGCAAATGCTTGACCAATTCAGATTAGAGGTCTTAACCATTCAAACTATGTATAATGCTTAACCATTCAAAGACAAATGTTTGAACCTACTCGTGAAACAAACAGTCTACACCAATAGGTGCTGAAACAGTAAGATGTTAGAACCATTAAAATCCTCATTAAAAGGTAAATAAAGAGCCCATAATACTCTTTTTACAAACTCTCATTCTGATAATAATTATTCATTAGTTACTTTCACATAGCGCTGTAAACGAACTGAACGTTCAGCGAACAATTCGTGAACCGTTCGGTGGGAAGTTCGTTTATGTTCGTTCGATTAGTTTAACGAACGAACACGAACAAAAAATTCCGTTCGGTTAGCTTAGCGAACGAACACGAACACAGGTATCGTTCGTTCGACTGCGTTCATAAACGTTCGGTAATAAGTTCGGTTACTTTCATTCATATCCGTTCGTGTTCATTTGATTATATTAAAAAATTATAAATAATATCATTTTATCTATTGAAAACCTGAAACCCTATTTTTTCTAAGATGACTAAAATTTGGACATTCTAAACCATCTTTTTGGGATAATTATGTCTAAGTTAGTTAAGCTTGATTAATTGTTTGGTAGTGTAGTAGACTTCTTGTGTTTTGATATATCATTTGATAGTTGTGTTTAACTACTTACGTAATGCTTAAGGATACAATGTTTTTATTTTTTATTTTCAACTTAAATGTTCGTTGTCGTCTGTTTTTGTTTGCCAGTGTTCTTTTGTGTTCGAGACCAGTGTTCATGAATTGTTCATGAACAACTGGATTTCCTTAACGAACGAACACGAACGTAAACTTATGTTCGGTATACGTTCGTGAACAGTTCACAAACATGTTAATTTTCTTAACGAACGAATTCACATATTCCAATTTCTACAAAACATGATGACTATTAAAACCCTAAATTAGTAATTCAGAAATGAAAGTTTAGCTTCACGCCTTCACAATTAAAAGAAAAAAAAAAGTGAAACCATAAAAGAGTTAGCGTGGAAACCGGGTTACCAGAAAAAAAGACCCACTCGACCCGACTTCCTTCTAAGCGAGAAAAAAACCCTAGCCAAGAAGCTTCACTCTCTCGCCATCTCCCCATCTCACTGGTAAGTGTTATTGCCATTTACGTTTCCATATCCATACCGGAGACCTGTTCCTCATCACCTTGCTCGTATTGTTGGTGTGGCAGGCTATTCAAGCTTCAATTCGGATCCACAATCGAGACTCATTTGTGGTAATCTTATCGTTATGATTTTCCTTTTCATTTACTACTTACTATATGCATATTAGATAGAGTTTACCAGTTATCGCAAGCATGAAGAAAATAATTATTATCAAATGTTTACTTTATCGAAATGCGATTGATAAAAAAGAGCATTTTGTTTTATGTTATTAGCTTGAAGCCTGCCATTGCTGACGACTGATTAACATTAAGGGGTTTTTTTTTTTATGTTATTGGTGCTGTTGCAATTTGGTCAGCTTCATTAGTCGTTACATATTTCAGTTGGTGTGCTTTTGTTGATTTAGATGATATTTTCATTTGTCAATACTCAATAAACTGTGCTATTGGAGCTGAACTATGTTCTTGTATTTGTTTTTGCACTGTTGTTGGCCCAGTAGTGAAATACAGTTTACAAAATGTTGTTCTAGGGTATGTAGAAGTTGAAAAAAAGGACCAACTCATTTGCTTTCTTGGTTTTAAAAAGCACTTATGAGGCGTCGTGTTCATGGTTTGGTTTTAAACCGTGAAACCACCCAAACCGGTCATCAGTTTGGTTTCTCGGTCGGTTTTTTTCTAACTTTTGGTCGGTCGGTTTTGAAACTTTCAAACCATAACGAATGGTTTGGCTTATGGTTTATAGCATAAAGCGGTCGTATAAAACCGGACCGGACCGTAACATTTAATAATATATTTTAGTTGTTTAGATATTTCATAGATTATTTGTATTTTATATTAAGTTTAGTTAAAATAAACTACAATAAAATGGGCAGAAATGTAGAAAAAAAGCTTTTCATCTTGTTATGTTATATTTCCTATTCTGATGCCTCTTATCTTATGTTTATGTCTCTGTTTTAGATACTGCACAACTTTGAAACTTCCTTTCTCATTCTATAATGTAGGGCTGTAAACGAACTGAACGAACACGAACAAGGCCATGTTCGTGTTCGTTCGTTAAGGAAATTAACATGTTCGCGAACTGTTCATGAACGCATACCAAACATAAGTTTATGTTCGTGTTCGTTCATTAAGGGAATTCAATTGTTCACGAACAGTTCGTGAACACTGGTCTCGAACACAAACGAACGCAAGCAAATAAAAATGAACGCAAACAAACATTTAACTTGGAAATAAAAAAATGAAAACATTGTTATCCTTAAACATTGGATATAAGTAGTTAAATACAACCATCAAATGATAAATCAAAACACAAGAAGTCTACCACACCACAAAACGATGAATAAATTTTAACTAACTTAGACATAATTATCCCAAAAATGTCTTAGAATGTCCAAAATTTAGCTAGCTTAGAAAAAATAGGGTTTCAAGTTTTCAATATGTTTACATAAAAGGTTTTTATTTATTATTTTTTGATATAATCAAACGAACATCTTACCAAACGTTCACGAACGCAGTCGAACGAACGAGACCTGTGTTCGTGTTCGTTCGCTAAGCTAACCGAACGAAATTTTTTGTTCGTGTTCGTTTATTAAGCTAATCGAACGAACATAAACGAACTTCCCGCCGAACGGTTCGCGAACTGTTCGCTGAACGTTCCGTTCGTTTACAACCCTACTGTAATGTATATTGGTTTAATCTTTATTTTATGCACATTCTGGTTGTTTTGGACACCCAACATTTTTACGTATATTTGATACTTTGTTTTAAGCTTGTATTGTGGATAGCATGGGCGATACTTATATTCGATTTTGGCATCTTTATTTTACATATTACTAATTTTATATTTTATATAAAGGTCCAAATAATCCTAAACCGTGAAACCAAACCGTTGGTAAAAGTTCGGTTTGGTTCGGTTATAAATCTTAACGGTTCAGTTTTGGTTTTCGATAATTAAAAACCGTTACTAACGGTTTGGTATACGGTTTGACTTGAAAACCGTCAAACAGGAGGCACAATTCTGTGTGCTACTTACTAACTCCTTGAGGCAAGGGGTGTACAAAAGGCGCATGTAGAAAAGGCTTGAGATGTAGAAGAATGTACATAGAGGTTATTTATATATCAAATCATATATAGAGGTTGTCTACGTCTAAGTTTTGGGTATGCGATGATAGATGCCTATGGGAAATTATATTAAAAAAAAAGTTATATTATTACCTTGCGCCTCACGTATGTGATGCTTGTGCCTTTGCCTTGCGCCTCGGCTTCGGGGGCACTATGGCCTCGCTTTGCAGTTTTTAAAACCAAGTTTGCATTTACATGCAGTCAAATTGCTTACAAATTACCTTTCATAAGAATCGTGCCTCTCTTTGAATGGAAACATGACAAGGATGCATGACATGAATGATTCTTCCGTGCTAACTGTCTGAACTAAATTAAGCAACGTGAACTAACTTAAGCAATGTTGTAACGGGTCAACACGGGTCGTTTTTAGCATTTGTCAGAACTGGTTGCGTTCACCCGTTAAGGCATTTTGACACTTAAGGCAATTTGACACTATTTGTATTTCATTGACATCGTAATTAGAACTTGTTGCTAACTTTTCAGGAAGGTGATATGGCAATGAACTGCATCAAGTCATTGAGAAATCTTCCTGTTACAAGTGGATTAGGAGCTTCTAGAACATTTGCTGCCGGGGCTAAAGCCAAGAAAGGCAAGGGTGGGGCCGCTGCCGATGCTCCAAAACAGTCAACTTTAAGCAAAGAAGTCAAGTCAACAACTGTTGTCGGGGCAAACATTCTTAAAGATGGAACCGACCCTAAAATACTACCTGATTCTGAATACCCGGATTGGCTATGGCATCTTCTGGACAAGAAACCGGCTTTGAGTGAGCTTAGAAGGAAAAATATAGAAACTCTTCCTTATGAAGACCTAAAGCGGTTTGTGAAGCTCGATAATCGGGCAAGAATCAAAGAAAACAACACTACCAAGGCCAAGAACTGATTGAAGTTTAGAATCATCAAGAATTTTAGGTATGTAATAGATGATTATTGCCTATCATACTATAAACTGGTACTTTTGTTCTTGAGTCTATGCATCCTCTTTGGTTAGTTCATGCGAACATATTTTAATAATGTTTGAAACTGGACATTTGTTTTCTTATTTGAGCAATTATCATGTTCTTTTGGCGTCTTGTCATTGTTTTCAATGAGTATCGGTATCAGCAGACCAGACTAGTGGAGTAAAAAAAGCAAACATTAGGCTTTCGCCAAAACCTCTCCTTGTTCGCCAAAACCTATAATGCGAATCCTTCCTGTAATTAACTCAAGATATTAGATGTAGAAATCAGAAAAATTATATATTGGAGCAAAAAAACAAATGCAAATTAGATATGGTGACTGTAAGGTAGCGTTCGTTTCATGGAATGGAATGGAATGGAATGGGGAAGCTTTTCTTTGTAAAATTGATCTTGGTTTGGGGAGGGAGGAATAAATGTGTTTTAAACAATAAATGTGTTTTAAACAACCTGATTGTTTGGAGGGTTTTTTTATAAATAGATCAAACTAATCAAACCGTCCAAATCAAAACAACTCGGTTTGTTTAAAATGTATACCCCTCAGTTTGTGATTTACGTTTCACTCGTGACACAGGACGCCCTTAGTCACGTCATAATGAGCACTCGTTGTGAATGAGAATAATAATCGGGGCAGGACATATGTGATTAATGCTAAGAGAGTAATTAGTTGAAAGAAGTGAATGCCTTCTTCTCATTGAAAATGGATTTAAATCCCTCTTGGAGAGTGTGGCTTAGAGAACATTTTTCATCATGAGACTTTGCTGCTGCAGGCCTTTATCCAGTGCCCACAAGCTTTATTTGCTGGGAAATGGTTTTATCCATCAATCTTATATTGCACAAAGTATCTAAAGGGGTATGGTCCCAAAAAGGCCGCGCAAACCTCAGTTAAGGTTGCGCGTGAGACCATACTCCTTATTTTAATAAACTTATTACTAAGAGCCTCGCGCGACCTACACCACTTTCCGATCTGCAGCGCGCGAGGCACAACCCACAAGAAGCTCAGATATCAGCACTTAGCATAAAATAACGGAACACATGGGTATACTAACCCCGCGCGGGTTAGCTTGATGCCCAACAAGAACCACACAGGAGGGGAGCGCAAGGCTACCTCCGGTGGTACACAAGGTACAAGTGGCAGTAAAAGGAGCCAATGAGCGTCCAGCAGGCTCTGGTCAATCGTGCGCCACGATCGTCTGACGAGAAGTACATAAGGACGCCTACGTGGCACCAATCAGAGGACGGAGACAACTGTCCCACGATCTCCACTTGTCTGCTGATGGCAGAACGACAGCAAGGCCGACAACAATGACACGTGGCTCCAATCAAGGTGCGCCAGCACCAAGGAACGTCTAGAAGCCACTAAACGGTCGACAACAGCGAGGCAAAGAGCATATCCGTTATGTTGTCCATTTCCGGCCCAAGGCCCATCAGCCCATAACCTCTTACACCTCTCCGGCTATAAATAGAGACCTCATTCCACAGGTTAAATATTCCATTCTCTCTACTCTTACCCTTAGCACTTAATTACTCTCAATACAGTCGCTTATTCTCACGCCGGAGCCTGGTTAAGAGGGAAACCCCCACATTCCCCTCTTAACGAGTAACGATGTTCTGTTTTGCAGGATTGATCCATCCCGTCGGAGCTCAAATATTCATTAGAAGATTATTTATCATGATGGAAACATAAACCCAACTGATTAGTTCCTTAATTAGTTCAGTGTTTCTTCATTGGCGCCCACCGGTTTTTTCTATAACCATCTTCATCTTCTTTCTTTGAGCGTCTGACATCTTTTCTTCCTTCGATCATGGCTGGTCAAGGAATCATTCCAGAGTTCGGCTTCGGAGCCAACTCTAACGTGGCGTTGGGTGAAGGAATCCAAAACTTCCAAGCCCAACAAAACGAAGAAATTGGTGAAGTCGAAGTAACCAATACTGGGGGCCCGCGCGAGAGTGTCACTCGCATCACTCAAGTGGTCACCCCAGGAAACAACGGAGAAGGACCTTCGAACAAAGCGACAGCTCAGAATGTTTCGGCATTACTAGGCTTACCTGAAGGCGAAACTCCAGCCTCATGGTATGCCAAGAACATCGCCACCATCAATGCAGCATACCAGTCGCTGATTGCGCAGCAAGCAGTTTTGACGGCAGAACCGTCCTTGGTCACTCCTCCGAGTCAGGGGGCGCGCCAGATGCCCCCACCGTCCAGCCTCCAAGGCAGAATCAACAAACCTCCCCCCGCAAGACGTTTGAGCGTACACGATACGCGCGACACAAGAGGGGAAACAGATAGTTACTACGACTATCCGTCGAACCTTCAACGAGCCCCTGTTCACAGCCGGCTGACGCCGCGCAACATGAACAACGAGTGGGAGGAGACAGACCCAAATGATCCGACTTGGGAAGATGACGAGGGCTCGTCAGTCTTTAACCGCTTGCCAAGAAACTATGAGTACTTCAAACCGAGACAACACATCGGTTACACAGAAGAAGCTGAAAGAGATTTCCGCCTGGCTTACCGTCCAACGGAAGCTGCAGAACACTCCAAGTTCATCCCGAAAATCGCACTCGCGCCGCTCTCACGAGAAAAACTACCCCCGACCGTCGGGAAATTCAACGGATTGACTGATCCAGATGATCACGTCAGAACGTTCACAAGTGTAGGCTGCATGGGAGGTTGGAACATGCCCATGTGGTGTCACTTGTTTATTCAAACTCTTACCGGGGCGGCTCGCGCCTGGTTCGACAGCCTTCCGCCTGGGAAGATTAAATCGTGGGTAGATTTCAAGACTAAGTTTTTGAGCTATTTCAGCCAACAACGTCGCTACCAGCGCGACACAGCCGAAGTAGAAGATATTTGGCGAAGAGATGGTGAAGGTCTGGAGGACTTCATCACCCGTTTCAACAAGGAATGTTTGGAGATAGGCGGCGTTAATGAACAACTCATGCGTTGTCACTTCAAGAAGGCCATACGTTGTGATAGTCTTATTAGAACTATCACAGGTAAGGATGGAATGCCAAAGGAGTGGGATAAACTCATGGAGGCTGCAAAAATCGTCGCGCAAACCGAGTCACTCATTGGTAACAAGAGTTACTACTCTGAAGATCGATTCTCCAGAGGAAACACGCGCGACAACAATAACAAGCGCAACAAATACAAAAGTAACGACTGGAAGTCTGGGAGATCAAGAGGCCACGACGACAGGCCGCGCTACAGGGAAGACGCGCGTGAAACAATTGACCGAATCGGTTACAAGAAAGCGGTCAAAGATGACAATCGTGACAAGCACTGGACTCCGCTCACAAAAACGCCCAAGGAAGTATTGATAACGGAGAATCACGATTTCAAGGCTCCCAGGCCTATGACAAACAAGAAGGGGCAAGACCCCAACTTGTACTGCGATTTTCATAAAGACTCAGGGCACTTGACTGACGACTGTTACAGTTTGCGCCAAAAAATCGAGAGAGCGCTCAAAAGCGGTAAGCTAAGCCATTTGGTGAAAAACGTGCGCAAAGAAACTCGTCAGCTCCAGCGCCACGATGAAGGAAAACGCAAGAAAGTCCGACGCCTAGAGACTCACATGGTCAACGGACCTAGATATAGCGCGAAAGAGAAAGGCAAACGCCCCTATGAGCCTTCTTGGCAAGAGCAACAGGTCATTTTCCCGGTAGTGCGCGGCGGTTCTCGCGCCACGCGACCCGTCGTCATTACCGGTATAGTCGGTCATTATGAGACAGAATACATATTCATTGATCCAGGAAGTACAGCGGACATCATTTACGAGCAGTGTTTCAACCAATTTGATGAAGAGGACAAGGCGAGACTCGAGCCAGTCGATTATCCCTTGTCCGGATTTTGCAACGAGATGGTTTTTCCACTCGGACAGATCAGTTTCCCCGTCACGTTTTCTGACGGGAAACACTCAAGAACAACAAATGTGAATTTCATGGTGATGCCAGTAAAATCAAGACATGATGTGCTGATTGGGAGGGAGACCCAGGGCGAGCTAAACATGGTGACTTCAACGCCCCATTCTGCGATAGGGTTCCCAACCAAAACAGGAGTGGCAATCATCTACGCCAAAAAGGAAGTGATGTCAACTGAAGAGGTGCGCCCAACGAAAGCGGCGAAGGTTTCCGCGACCGAGCCATAAAAATGGGTTTTAAACCGCAAATACCCAAAGCAAACTGTGACAATTGGCCACGCCATTTCGTCAGACATCCGAACGCGTCTAAAGCAATTGTTGTTCCGAAATATGGATATATTTGCCTGGACCCCGGCAGACATGACCGGTGTCCCGCGCAACATAACCGAACATTGCTTAAACACTTACCCCTCTGTTGAACCAAAGGTCCAAAGAAGACGCAGCTTAGGAGCAGACAAAACGAAAACAATGAATGAGCAAGTATGTGAGTTGCTCAAAGCTGGGATCTTGCGAGAGGTACGATATCAGAGTTGGGTTGCGAACCCAGTGATGGTTGAAAAGTCAAACGGTGGATGGCGAATGTGCGTAGACTACACTGACCTCAACAAGGCATGCCCAAAGGATTGCTATTCCTTGCCTGAGGTCGACAAAAAAATAGACTCTCTCGCGCCATATAGATGGAAGTGCTTTTTGGATTGCTACAAGGGGTATCATCAAGTTCAGATGAAGCTCGAAGATGAAGACAAGACAGCCTTCAGAACTGATCTTGGAATCTTCTGCTACACAAAGATGCCTTTCGGCCTGAAAAATGCCGGCGCAACATACCAACGCTTGATGGATAAGACCTTCTCAGGAGACATCGGAAAGCATATTGAAGTTTACATCGATGATCTAGTGGTTAAAAGTCCCGAAGAGGACCAAATGTTGAAAGACATCGAAAAAACGTTCAACTCATTGCGCAGTGTAAATATGAAGTTGAATCCAGCCAAGTGCTCTTTTGGCATGGAAGAAGGGAAGTTTCTAGGCTTCATTGTCACAAACGGCGGTTTCAGAGTGAATCCAGAGAAAGTACAAGCCATAGAGCGAATGCCCTCACCGCGAACCATCAAAGAGATGCAACGACTGGCCGGCCGACTGGCCGCGCTTAATCGTTTTCTCTCCAATCACGCCGCGAAGTCGTACCCCTTCATTAGCACGTTGCGCAACTGTGTGAAGAAGCAGGAGTTCAAGTGGACACCCGAGGCCGAGACAGCTTTTCAACAAATGAAAGTGTGTCTGAATGAACTCCCTACCCTGACTGCACCATTCGAAAAAGAGCCACTCGTACTGTACCTGTCTTCTTCAGACAGGGCAGTAGGGCCAGTATTATTGGTCGAGAGAAACGGAGTACAAACTCCAATTTATTATGTCAGCAGGGTACTCACTGACCCAGAGACAAGATATTCCACAATGGAAAAGTTGGTCCTCGCGCTACTACACGCCTCCCGAAGGCTGCGCAGATATTTCACAGGCCATGTGATAACTGTGCTTACCAACTTCCACATCGGCACAATACTGCAAAAGCCTGAGACATCAGGCCGGTTGGCAAAATGGGCCATTGAGCTGGGGGGCCATAATATCTTGTACAGGCCACGTCCAGCCATTAAGGGTCAGGTCCTAGCCGACTTCATCACAGAAGTGCCGGCCGATAAAATCAAAGAATGTGAGCTGGTAGAGACTCCCGAGAAAGACGCAACTGATGAGACTTGGATGCTTTACACTGATGGGGCATCAAACGAAGACGGCGCGGGAGCAGGATTGCGCCTGGTGAGCCCCGAGAATCATGAGTTTACTTACGCCATTAAGTTGGACTTCAAAAACACCAACAACGAGGCGGAGTATGAAGCATTTCTGGCAGGCTTACGCCTCGCCATCAAAATGGGAGCCAGAAGTTTACGAGCACATGTCGACTCACTCCTGATAGCCAGCCAAGTCAATGGCATATACGATGCGAAGGGGGAAGTCATGGCTTTGTATCTGGAGCAAGCAAAAGAATTGCTTCAACAATTCAAGTCTCACAAGGTTATCCACATCAATCGCTCCGAAAACAAACCAGCTGATGCCTTGAGCAAGCTTGCTTCGACTTCTTTCCAACATCTTGCCAAAGATGTAAGGATAGAGGTACTCAAGAATCCATCAGTGTTGTTGCGACAAGTGAACGTGATCGTAATGGGGCAACCATCCTGGATGACCCCGATAATCCAGTATTTGCAAGAAGGGGTACTCCCTGAAAACAAAGCGGAGGCAAGGAAGATTCAAAACAAGGCCCTACACTATGAATTGAATGGCAGTATTTTGTACCGAAAATCCTTCTTGGGACCACTACTGCGCTGTGTGGACCCCCAAGATGCGAACTACTTGATAAGGGAGATCCACGAAGGGATCTGCGGAATCCATTCAGGACCACGGATGGTTGTCGCGAAGATCATGAGCGCCGGATACTACTGGCCAGGGATGCATGTCGATGCCCTGAAGGAGATCCGCAAATGCGACTCCTGTCAGCGACATTCTCCAAAAACACTGCGCCCCAAGAACGACCTTATCCCTCTATCCACTGCATGGCCTTTCCAGCAGTGGGGAATCGACATGGTGGGACCCTTCCCGGATGCTCCTGGCGCCGTCAAGTTCATAATAGTGGCCGTTGATTACTTCACAAAGTGGGTGGAGGCCAAAGCTCTCGCTTCGACCACAGCTATGATAGTGCGCAAGTTCATTTGGGAACACATCATATGCAGATTCGGCCTCCCGCTCAAGATTGTAACCGACAATGGCACCAACTTTGCGTCGGAAGATCTCCAGAATTGGATGAAGGAGATGAAGATCGAACACACTTTCACATCCGTTGCACATCCCCAAGGCAACGGACAGGTGGAAAGCGTGAACAAGTGCATTGTCGAGGGGATAAAGGCCAGACTAGGCACAAGGCGAAGAGGCTGGGTAGATGAGCTCCCGAGTATCTTGTGGGCTCATCGAACCATGCCAAAAACGAGTACCGGCGAGACCCCTTTTAGCTTAGTCTATGGCTCAGAGGCAGTTATCCCGGCAGAAGTTAGCGCTTGACAGCGGTCAACGCAATCGACAATGAAGCGGAGAGACGTCTGGACTTGGACTTGTTAGAAGAAAGGCGCGAAATCGCACGAATCAGAGAAGCCAAGTACAAGACTCAACTGGAAAGGTACTACAACACAAAAGTCCGCATTTGTACCTTCACTCCAGGAGAATACGTCTTCCGGGACCACGAAGCGTCAAATGCGGAACATCCAGGAAAGTTAGCACCCAAATGGGAAGGCCCATATTTGATCCACGAAGTGCTAGGCAAAGGGGCTTACAAGTTGCGCACCCTAGATGGCTACATCCTACCACGAACATGGAATGCGCAACAACTGCGCAAATGTTATATGTAACTTGCTTCGTCCATGCGCCTTTTTACGTTCCTATGTCGGCTATACGCCGTTTGCAATTAATGTATGTTGGCCTAAGCGCCCGTTTCCGAATTAATGAAAGCATACGACATGTTTTCTATTACCTTTTTTCGTTACAAATGCATGTTAAACTTCTGATTAGCGCGAAAACACTCCAGCAACTTAGAGATTATCAAATAAGGCCGCCTCCAAGGTCCTCCGCGAGCGAAGCGCGAGACCGGGCAGTTCCCTTTTACTTGAAGAAACTTCCATTTATTCGAGCTAATTTAACCTCAGTTTTTGACAACAATGCAATAATTGTAACGGGAAAAAACAGACAATTCTTATAATATAAAACATGCGCAACAGCGCAACATTGTACAGGCAAAATGCAAAAAAATTACAAGGCACGAAGCCTATCAACAGCCTATTCTAATTCATTGTGTTGATCACCATCATCATCGCCATCATCATCGTTCCCGTCATCATCACCATTTCCACCATCATCGCCAGCTGGCTCTTCATCCGACAACTCAACAGTAACGGGTAGATCGAGAATGGCTTTAAGACGCTGGCACCAGTCGTCTTTCTTTAAAGCTTCCACAACCAAATCCATCACAGGTAAAGCAAGGTGGTCATAAGCATCTTCAGCACGTGTAAGTGCAGCATTAGCCTGGTCGGTCACTGAGCAATGGCTCACATCAAACTCTTGTCCGAGCATCTCCTCAACATGTTGAGCACATTCCAGATAACCCCCTCGGTGACCCACTGCGCGCCCAGCATCTGTAAGAGCAGCGACAGCGCGATCCAGTTTGCCAGCGTTGAGAATCGAGTTGGCAACCTATAACGAGAACGCATATTAAAGCCAGCTAGCAAGTTAAGCATGCAAAAATATGCAAGTATAAACTTACCAGCACCACTCCACGAGTGCGCATCCATTCAACCTCAGACACAAGTGTATCAACGATTCCTTGGGCCTCCGAGTAGTTGGTCTGCGCTACATTAAGGGCGGCGGTGCTCACAACACGCGCCTCTTCAGCAGTGGCAGCCTTAACTTTCTCCGCCTCTAAGTCGATCTCCAAGGACTCGCATTTATCAATCTGCTCATTCAGACGGCGTTTAAGCTCAGCAATCTCAACGTCCTTAGCCTGGAGATCTTTATCCTTACTGGACAATTGCACCTTCGTCTCAGCCAACTCAACCTGGAAAACGACAAAAGACTTAGGCTATTTTGTAAACAACATAGCAAGAAAAAGTAAGGGGTAAACCAACCTCCATCTGTTGCTTAGCAGCCTTCTCAGCCTGCGCATCTTCAATTTTCGCAGTCAGCTCAGCAACTTTTGCTTCAAGATCAACAATCTTGTTCCGAGCCGCGAAGGCGCGCTCGTTATCCCTCTCACATATACGCTTGAACTCGGCCTTCTCCTTGGCCAATTGCTGTTCAGCAGTTTGGAGTTTATTTTTAAGGCCCTCACGCCCCCATTCCTCGGCCTTCTTGTCCGCATCAAATTTAGCCCTCTCTTCATCAAATGCGGCCTTGGACTTCTCAAAATCGTTGATACGTTTCAACATCCGCTCGCGATAATTTTCCCAGTCCACTCGCTCCCTAACCATCGTTCGCCACTCGCGAACAATTTGATGATTAGCGGCGCGAGTATTGGCCTCCCCAATCACATAAGTGCGGTATAGACCTTCATGGTTCTTCGCCTTTTGCCGGTTAACCTCGCCAGGAGTAAAAGAGTTCAGAAACCAATCACGGCAAGGCCCAAATTCTTGAAAGGTATCCCTTTTTTTCAAACTCCAGGGAGCTTGGTGAGGGGCATTGCCACGTTCTTCTTCAGTGTAACTTTTATAATAGATATCACCAAGGGTATCCTTCGCCCCAATGGCTTGCAGGCTATACCCTGAAGCGCCACCAGAACTTACGCCATTAGAAATATACCGGCCTGATCCCCTGGTAGAGACTATCCTAGCGCGATCGGGAGCCTCAACGTGCGCGGGGCGAGTAGGTCTAGCAACTTCAGGCTCTGGACCCTTACCAGAAACATTGAGAACCTCAATCTCCGGGTCATCGACAGGTTTCTCCACAACCTTCTTTGGTTCCTTCTCCTTCTCCAACTCCGAGGCTTTCTTCTTCTTCGCTTCTTCAGCTCTCTTCTCTTCCTCAGCTTTTTTCTTTTTCTCCTCCTCCCTCTTTTGGCGTTCCTCAGCCTTTCGCTGCGCCTCGACAGCCTTCGCAATAGTCTGCTCAGCAATATTTTTCTCCTTGGCAGTATCAACACCAGCAGTCTGAGAGGATTTGATAGTAATTTTCGGCCTCTTCGGCTCTGGCTCAGTAAACTTGACACCCTTCTCAGGGGTCTTCTTCTTGGCCTCTGCAAGAAATAAAACAAGTAATTAAGCAAGGAACATAGCTAAAGGGAGAGAAATCAAGAGCTTACCAGGAGAGAACTTGTACAGAGAGCGTAGGTTGCTCGTTTTCCCAACCAAGGGAATCAGACCAACATTCGACGCAGAGGCCACACCAGCCGTGGCCTCGCTCCTACCTCTTTTTCTGCCAACCAACTGGGCAGCAGCATCTTCTTCTTCTTCAGCTTCCTCTTCTTCGTGCACCGAAGGGGTCGCGCCAGCATCAGGGTTACGAGAACCCGCACTTCCAGAACTCCTTGAGCTACCAGCTCCAGTCTTTGTCTCAGCTGTGCGCGATAAGCCTTCAAGTGAGTCACTTATCATCACATAATCGTTTAAGTCACTCTGCCGAAGACGAAGAGTACCTGTAACAGCGGCAGGGGTTGCGCGACTACTCCCAGTCCCCTTGCTGGTCACTTCCGGATCCAAGTTAACTATTTTCTTCTTCTTCATGGGTTTCTTTTTCTTCTCTTCCGGGTCGATCCCCAGGTCGCGCAACACACCTGCAAAGATGTTAGACCACGAACTTAGCTCGCCGTTGGAAGACCCTACAGACTCCTCGCTGGAAAGATAGACAACCTCTTTCCCAGCAGAAGTCACAGATCGCAAAGGACGAGGTTTAGGGAATTGCGCACCTTCAGTCGCGGTAGGCGGCGTGGCAAAGGCATCAGCAACAGGATACATAAAATTGCCTCTGATTTGTTCATACCAGCTCTCTTCATCCTCGCGCAATGGGCGCACGCCCATAGACCCACCAAACGTAGCAAAAGCCGCTTGATATAGTTGCGCCTCTACACGACAAAATACATAAGTAACAATAAAACAACTTGAAGCAAGGAAAAATAAGGAGTTAACTGACCTTGATCACCAATCTTCAAAACCGGCACCTCCTTGCTGTTTGGTGACCACTGGTCACTCATTCGCGCCGCCACCAGCACGTTCTCCCCAAATACCCGATTCGGGGTAGGGGTTAACCGTTGATACCAACGTGCATTCTTGGGGATGGGGAGATCTTCCTTCAACACTGCTTCAGTCCAGTCTCGGAACGGCATAGCAATCGGAAGCACCTCCTCTCTGATAAAGAAGAACTTGGGTTTCCAATCATGAAAGCTCTTGGGAGGATTTAACAAAATCTTCTTTGCAGCACCACAGCTGGCAAAAGAAAAGAAACCCATCGTCCGTTGCAGTTGGTAGAAGGCACGGAACTTCTCGACAGTTGGCTCGATGCCATGAGATCGGCATAAAAACTCGAAGTGACGAACCCTAACCATCCCAGGAGGGCTCATCTGAGAAAGATGAAAATTGTAATGGTGTAATATATTCCTCATGAAGTTTGTCGCCGGTAACCTAAAGTTACCTTGAAGAAAAAAGTCTTCATACAATGTAATGTACCCCGGGGGTGCATCGGCTGCGGTCTGGCCCTGAGCCGGGTACCGAGCATCCCACTCTGGTGGAAACCGGAAACTCCGAACAATCTGTTCGAATAGACCAAGATCCCACTTGAGGACGGGAACAGGACCCTCCTCGGAAGAAACAGCCTCCTGGTGTTCCTCAGTCATTATAATGAAAGTGATAAGTTTCTGAAGAAAACTTGGAAGATTTGAAGAAAAATCTTGAAGATTTGAAGAAAAATCTTGAAGATTTGAAGAAAATCTTGAAGATGTGAAGAAAGTCTTGAAGATTCAAAGAAAGATAAAGAGAGAAAACAGGAAAGCAACGAAGAGAAGTGAGAACCTCTCACATCTCGTCGGATATATATACCCATCGCATTTAATGCGATGGGTAAACGTGCCGCTTTCACCTCTAGGCTAACCAACGAGAGACTGCCATGTCACGCGGAAAACCAGGGGTGACGGTTACCACACGCGCGTGGGCCTCACTCTCCTGACACGAAGTGCAACCGTCGCAGTCGGCATGATGACACCCGTGCCAGGGGTCAACTCAAACGTCGCACTCAACGACTTATCCCACCAACTTGCCAGAGTTCAAATTTCGAAGTTTCCCGCCACAAAATACAAGTAACTTCAGGCAAAAGTTACATGAGCCGCGCAAGCTAACATCGCCTTAGCAACACTGCGCGCCTGAGTCAGATAACCAACGAACAACTAGGAACATGCCTTGGTAAGCTGCGCAGTTAGAAACAAGAATTTCTACACGCGCCACACCAACCAAGATCAAGAGAGCATTCCCCTTTTACTTTTATTTTTCTAAGTCCATAACTCCAACCACTTGCGTTGCGCATGGTGCAGCACTGGACTGGGGGACTTGAAGGGGTATGGTCCCAAAAAGGCCGCGCAAACCTCAGTTAAGGTTGCGCGTGAGACCATACTCCTTATTTTAATAAACTTATTACTAAGAGCCTCGCGCGACCTACACCACTTTCCGATCTGCAGCGCGCGAGGCACAACCCACAAGAAGCTCAGATATCAGCACTTAGCATAAAATAACGGAACACATGGGTATACTAACCCCGCGCGGGTTAGCTTGATGCCCAACAAGAACCACACAGGAGGGGAGCGCAAGGCTACCTCCGGTGGTACACAAGGTACAAGTGGCAGTAAAAGGAGCCAATGAGCGTCCAGCAGGCTCTGGTCAATCGTGCGCCACGATCGTCTGACGAGAAGTACATAAGGACGCCTACGTGGCACCAATTAGAGGACGGAGACAACTGTCCCACGATCTCCACTTGTCTGCTGATGGCAGAACGACAGCAAGGCCGACAACAATGACACGTGGCTCCAATCAAGGTGCGCCAGCACCAAGGAACGTCTAGAAGCCACTAAACGGTCGACAACAGCGAGGCAAAGAGCATATCCGTTATGTTGTCCATTTCCGGCCCAAGGCCCATCAGCCCATAACCTCTTACACCTCTCCGGCTATAAATAGAGACCTCATTCCACAGGTTAAAGATTCCATTCTCTCTACTCTTACCCTTAGCACTTAATTACTCTCAATACAGTCGATTATTCTCACGCCGGAGCCTGGTTAAGAGGGAAACCCCCACATTCCCCTCTTAACGAGTAACGGTGTTCTGTTTTGCAGGATTGATCCATCCCGTCGGAGCTCAAATATTCATTAGAAGATTAACCATCATGATGGAAACATAAACCCAACTGATTAGTTCCTTAATTAGTTCAGTGTTTCTTCAGTATCTCTATGGACTCGATGCATGGCGGCAGGTTACCATTGGGTCTTGGTGCGCCTGTATGTAAGATTCGGGCTACTCGTAGTTAACTACAGGATGTCGGACGTCTGACCCTTGGTCAGGCGTTGACCATCTAAGTGGATTTCTTCTTGTGTAATGTTGAGCATCTGGTTGTTCAGGGTGCGCCTTATTCCGATGTAATTATACAAGTCTAGAAGTTACCCCTCATGTCATGTAAACCAAACCAGTGCTAGAAAATGATAAACCAAATTGTTTGGTTTCAAGGGTTTTACGGTTAACAAGTTTATCTTGTAAACGACAAAAGCGTACATTTTTTTAATGATAAATATTATGTTTTAATGATAACAAGTTTATCGGAGTCATTAAAATTTATAATAAAACCAGACAAATCAAAACTTTACGTGATAATCAATAGCTACCAAGTAAATGATTCGTTTCTTGTCATAATTTCTATCATATCTTATTACATTTACCGTAAAAATTCCTACAGTAACTTATTACATTTACCGTAAAACATTATCTCAAAATATCCATTTTCACAAATACAAAATTTTCATTACTAACTATATAATATTTTCCTTATTAAAATTAGAGGCTGTTTGGCAACTTCTGAATGGTTACGTGCTAAATCTGTAACAGATCTGAACCATTAAGTGCTGAACCAATAAGAGGTTTGAACCATTAAGAGCCAGTATAATGTTTTACCCTTCAGAGGCAAATGTTTGACCAATTCAGATTAGAGGTCTTAGGGGCTGTTTGGTAGCCTCTTAATGGTCATTAAGAGGCTACCACTTAATGGAACCATTAAGAATTTTACCAATGAGAAGGTAGAAGAATGTGTCATGTGATGATTTACCATTCAGAGGTTACCTCTTAACCATTCAGACTAGGTTACCTCTTAACCATTCAGACTTGAAGTTACCTCTTACTCATTCAGAGGTTTTAAACCATTAAGAGGTAGCATCTGAATGGTCATTAAGATGCTACCAAACAACCCCTTAATCATTCAGACTAGATATAATACTTAACCATTCAGAATCAAATGTCTGAACTATTTAGACATCTACTCATGAAACAAACGGTGAGAATCATTAACTACTGAATTAGTAAGAAATCTAAACTATTATGATTAAGAGTAAACAAATATCCCCTTAATTATATACGTTTCTAACAGATTTTTATATGGAAAACATAATTCGAGGGGCAAGTGTATAACGACGAAATTGTTGGGGAATTTCGGTTTTCCGGATGACCAGAGAGGCGTGTAATCACTCTCAGATCAAATTATTTCGGTGGTTCACCCGAATAATTTAATCGGATACAACTCTGATTGCGAGAAATTGAACCAGTGTATGTTATTTTTTGTGTGAAAAAGATGAACCAGTAGATTGTGATCAAAAAACTGTCTACGAAATTGGTTTTTGGGGTTGTAACTGCCTCATGGCAGTTGCCTCTATTTTCAGCAACCTTACCACATTTCCAGCAAGGGTAATTCGGCTTTTTGTTTGAACCCGAATTGTTGTTTCCTTGAAACTTGCGTTTCCCTTTGAACTTACTGTTTCCTTTGGACGATTCACCCGTTTCAACCATGTTCACAGAACTTGATCCAGCCCGTTTCTTATCATCATTGACCAACACATTTTCCTGTGCCCTCAAGCCTTCTTCAATTCTGAAGTGGCTTCCAAGTTCAACCAAAGTTAACTCTCCTTTCTGATGTTTCAGATTATGTTTAACATCTCTCCAGGAAGGAGGTAACTTGTCAATGATACTCGAAACAGAGATGGATTCATCCATCTTCATATCATGTTGGGCAAACTGCCCCAGAATTCGTAGCAATTCATGATATTGTTCCATCACAGGTCGTTCATCAACCATTTTGTAATTATTGAAATTACTGACAAGAAACTTCTTACTAGAAGAATCTTCTGCCATGTATTTGGCTTCCAACGTGTCCGACAGTGACTTTGCAGTTTCAACATTTTGATAAACATCAAATAAGGGATCAGACATACCGTTCAGAATGTGGCCTAGACAGATATAATTGTCGTTCTCCCACTTCGACCTCTTCCTGATTTGCTCCAGATTTCCCTCCTCCAGTATCTCCGGGATTGGAGTAGTCAACACGTACACAACCTTCAACGAACTCAGAAGAAAATTCATCTTCTTCTGCCATCTTCGGAAGTCCACACCTTCGAACTTCTCCAGTTTGTTCTCCTTGATTATCATATCCTTCATCGATCCGCTTGCCATCTTCACAGAAATTAATTTGATCTTTGTTGGGGAATTTCGGTTTTCCGGATGATCAGAGAGGCGTGTAATCACTCTCAGATCAAATTATTTCGGTGGTTCACCCGAATAATTTAATCGGATACAACTCTGATTACGAGAAATTGAACCAGTGTATGTTATTTTTTGTGTGAAAAAGATGAACCAGTAGATTGTGATCAAAAAACTGTCTACGAAATTGGTTTTTGGGGTTGTAACTGCCTCATGGCAGTTGCCTCTATTTTTCAGACAAACAATAGCCAAAAAAACTGTCGTTTTTTATCATTTCGAAAATGATAAAAATTTCAGAAAATAAAATTTTCTGATACAGCTCGACCCCAGCCAGGGGCTCTGCCCCTTGGACCCCGCCAGGGGCTGCCGCCCCTTGGACCCTGCTCCCAGGGGCGCTGCCCCCTTGGAACCCCCGTAGAGTACGGGCTCCGCACGTACACCTCGAATAATAATAACTCAAACAAGCGTGTACTTCCGTACCTCCTAACTTGCTTGATGTGTATTATTATTCGCTTTGATCACCAAGTCAATCCCCGATTACACTAAAATATCTAATAGAAATATTAGTGGGCTGTATCTATATGCATTTCACCCAAATTCACACCACCAATATTAGGGTTTAGACACAAGTAACCGTCATCCTCCTCACTTCCACCAACAATGGCAGAACCTGCACCTTCACTTCTACCATTCAACAACTTAACAATCTCCGACACCGACACCGTCACCGAAGCCGAGTTCTCCCAGCGCGTCCTGATCCGCTCAATCCTAACTCGTCCCGACGCCGGCGCCGGTCTTGCTGGTCAAACCGTCAAGGTCGGCGGTTGGGTGAAGAAAGGGCGGGAACAAGGCAAAGGCTCATTCGCGTTCCTTGAACTCAACGACGGATCTTGTCCGGCGAACCTGCAGCTTATTATTTACGCCGATGTTGCGCCGTTAGGTCAGTTTACTCCCACTGGTACGTGTTTGCATGTTGAAGGTGTGCTTCAGATGCCTCCTGAAGATAAACAGGGGAAGCAGTCGATTGAGTTGAAGGTTACGAAGGTATTAGATGTTGGAGCTGTGGATCCGGCGAAGTATCCGTTGCCGAAGACACGGTTGACGCTTGAGTTTCTTAGGGATTATGTTCATCTTCGTCCGAGAACTAATACTGTAAGTTCTGGATCACTGGATCTTATTGTTTTTTATATTTGATTAATGTGTTTGATTAAATTTAGAAATGTGTTGGTTGTATGCATTGCTGTCATGCTTGCATTTAGTTAGCAGAGAAATGTTGCAAGTTGGAATTAGGTCTCTTGTTTAGTGGTAGTTGATGTAATAGTAAAAGTAGGTATGTAAACGAATTGAACGAACACGAATGAGGGCATGCTCATGTTCATGCTCGTTCATTTAACTTTAACCAAACACGAGTACTTAATCGGACGGATATTCTTGTTTATGTTTGTTTGTTAGGAAAATGAACATGTTTGTGTTCGTTCGTTAACATTCTAAACGAATAATTCATGAACACAAACGAATACAAATGAACAAATATAAATGAACTTTTGTATTAAATAAATATAACATACACACACACACACAGAGAGCGCTTTTGTATCATATTTAAACGAACATAAATGGATGTTCACAGACTCAAATTAACAAACGAAACATGTGTTTTCGTTCGCTTAATTAAATGAACAAAAAACTTTGTTTGTATTAATTCGTTTATTAAATAAATCAATATAAACGTACTCTCTGTCGAACGGTTTGGTTCATTTACAAGCCTTTGTAAAACAGTACCAGAAATGTTTATATTCATGTAGTGTTTAATCTTTTTACTTTCTAGTTGTAGTTCTTATCTTATTTGGCTAGGTTTGAAATATATGAGGAGTCTCTGATGTTTATATTGGCAGATTATTATATCTTTTAAGGCATCATCGATCGTAACCTTTGTTGTTACCGTTTCAGATTTCAGCTATTGCTCGTATCCGTAATGCGCTGGCTTATGCAACTCACACGTTCTTCCAGAAGCACGGGTTTCTTTATGTGCATACTCCAATCATCACCACTAGCGATTGTGATTGGATCAAAAGTAAAGTAAATCAAATTCATATCGAACAATCATAACGTATTATATGTGACCTAACTCATACATAGAAAACGTAACGGGTATGAAGGAAAATATGCACATGTAATCGAAAAGGATTAATTAGAGTTTTCGAAAAACAGGGAGAAAAAGAAACCATAATTTAACTCCACTCGGTTCGAAACAAATTTTACGAAACGTACATAAAATAAACACGAAAACATATTATATTTGACCTGAATCATTTCCAAAAAAAAAAAGTTTACATGGAAACGTAGAACAACTTGAATTTATAACAAAACGTACATAAAAATATGCGCGTAAAAATGGTTTCTTTAAACGAAAACGTATTTTATTTGACCTGATTCGTCTATAAAAAAAATTTACATCGTAATGTATAACAAATCATAATTATACATACCCGTACATCAAATACGCACGTAAAAAATAGTTTTTAAGTAAAGGAAGTATAGGGGTAAACCGAAACAAAATATTAGTAAAAAAAATTAATAGGTTAAAAACGTTCGTAAAACCGTGCCAAGTACACCAATGCCACAACGACATCGACTCTCAACATCATAAAAATAAAATAGATAAAATGGTAAAACATACATTAAATGAAAAGCAGACTAAAATCGTTGAAACCACGCACACCCGTTACAGTGTGTTGATGCAAAGAAATTAACCAGAAACGTAAAACGTAGAAAATAATAACTTAGTCGATCTAGGACCCGCCCATTGCGGCGAACTTTTCAAAAGGGAAAAAATGGACGCGTTGTGACGGGTCTGTCAAATATGAAAAAATAGAGCAAAAAACGTTGAATCTCACATGCACGCTACAACATGTTAACTCGTAAAATTTAGAACGAAACGTAAAACGAAAAACTTGCGAAAGATAAAAAGTATGGGGGACCAAAGTTGTAAATAATAAAGTGTTGTGTTAAATTATAAAAGATGAAAAACTTTGAATTAAAAGTAAAAAAATCAAAAGGGTTAAAATACAAAATATGAAATATTTGGGTTAAAAGTGAAAAATCAATTTTTTTTAAACTCCCCAAACTTAGCATAAAATAGTTGCTTCTTTACACTGTAATAAAATTGAAGTGAATTTTTTTAGCTATTAATTAAAAAAAAACCCATAACTAATACGGGTAACCGAAAAAAAAAATGATCCACAGTTCCACACGACCCGAAGCGAGAAAAAACCCTAGCTGAGCTTTCCTCCTTGTTTACTCTCTCGTCAGTCATCTCATTGGTAAGTGCTATTGCTATTCAGGGTTGCGTATCGGCAGGGGCGGATCTAGCTAAGGCTTGTTCACTTCCAGATTATTCCAATTTCTAGTTTTTTGAGGTAAACTTCCAGTACCTTTACCTATCCTTGTCCTTTGATTCTAACAAGATGTGATAGTTGAATTCTTATATTTATGTATGATGATAATCCAATAATCATTCAATTTTTTGTTAGTATTCATTATATATGTCACTCCAATTGCAAATCTTTTTGTTTCGATACTTGTATGATCTTTTGTTTATGATATATATGCATCAGTTAAATGCTTACTCCTCGTAGTAGTCTGTATATGTTATCCAAAATACTCTTTGAGGAAACCTTCAAAGATTCCATAACTTAGTATAGCTTTAAGTTACCGTCAATATAGCTTTTACGGTTGCTGCTTATCGGAGACCTGTCCTGATTACCTTGCCGGTATTTTTGGTGTGACAGGATCGAGACCATAGTCACATGGTTTGTGGTACGCTCCGGTACGGGAACGTGAAACGGGGTCGCAATTCGCTAGGTCTCTAAAATTCGGTACGATCGGGGGTAGACTCATTTCGGATCGCTTCGGTACGATTTACCATATAATATGGTATGATGTACATTTTGAAGTTAACTATAAATAAGTTGGAGGTTCTTAAAACCAAGATCTTGACATAGTTTGGATAAGCAATACCAACATCCTTCAAAGCAAGATCTTGACATACATGAAGAGAAAACTTGAAAACAAACTTGATAGAAATTGGTCGGATTATCTTCAAAGTTTCTCTACGGCACAAACCGCTCTGAATTAGAGAAAATGGACCTCACCATGGTGTTCGGAACGTCGAAATTAGCAGACAAAGTGTGGTGGCTGGATTCTGGTCGACGAATCTTGTGTTATAGAGAGAGAATGTAGAGAGAGGTTAGAGAGAAATGAGGCAGAGAGATAAAATGTTTGTGAATAATGAATGATGTTGAGGTATATAAGGGTTTATATACCTAAGTTTTGGTGGAGTGGGTTTGAACTTTGAAGCCCATCAGTCAAGCTCATCCTTCTTCAGCCCACCATTGTCTGGACACAACTCCGTTCCAGCTTGTTCTTGCATCAGAATTCTCATTTTCTCGCATAAATTTCAATACAAATTAGTTTATAAATTAAAATAATTATTTTTATGCTCAAAATATTAGTATTTTGCTGATATGGAATTAAATGTCTCGCACACGCGCTACGTGTTGAAATCGCGTAAGTTGATCTACTTGCCGATTCTTGTAGTTTCAATGACCCGAAAGTTACTGTAACTTATAAACATACTTTTTCAATAATACATAAGTATTCTAAACATATTTATTACGATTAACGCACGAATTCTTGTTATCCCATGCGTAGTGTTAACCTTATACATGTCAAAACACTATGTATCTCTCATAAATGCTAACTTTTAACTCTTAAAGATACAATTTCTTTCTTAATCTTAAAGTTTATAATAGAGAGTCAAACATTTGTCTTGAGTTATATTTTCGGTTGAGTCTTTGTTTTCCTGTACATTAATCGGGTTTTTCAATCTTAGTGTGTTCTTAAATAAACATTAGTTTTTATCTACATCTTATTTTAAGATGGTGTTTGTTTTTCTAAAAAATATTTGCATAGGCTCTTTTGTATATTCCACACAGATAATGCGATCTGCAGACTGTTTGTTTTTTCAAATATGTTTCATTAGAAAACATTTTCGCGAGCTCTTGTTGGTGCATACTTAGACCAACCACTTTTAAGATCTTCTAAAGTTTGTAGAGACTTAAACACCACCACCGTCCATCAACATCACCATCACCACCGTCCACCACCCCCGTCCAACACCACCACCCATCATCCACGTCCACCTCCCATTACCACCGCCACTAGGGATGGGATTGGTATCGTACCCATACCGGTACAGGTACTGAAAATACTGATATCGAATTTGAACAAAACTGGGTACCAAATACCGTACCAAATACATAGGTACCGTACGGGTACGAGTATTTTCGATATAGTACCCGCTTTGGTACCATTTTGTTTTTATATACTTTTTAAGCACTTGTACGGGGTACTAAATAGGTAAAGTTGACATGAGTACCAATATAGTACGGGTGCCAAATATGTAGAATTGGTACGAGTACCAATATAATACGGGTACCGTATAGGTAAAATCAATACAAGTACTATAAATACCATAACACGAGATAAAACATAATATAAAAAACTTTTAAAGGTCTGTATAAAACTGAGTACTGATATATGTACCAAATACCTAAAATTGGTACTGGTACAGGTACGGTACGGGTACGAGTACGAGTATTTGGGAAAAAAAAGCTCATCCCTAACCGCCACCACCATTGTCCGTACACCACCCACCAGTTTATATGTGTGTGTGTGTGTGTGTATTAAGGCCCTTTAGCTATCTTTCAATGATCTCGTGAAGTCCCTCTAGGTATTAGCATGTGATTCTTCCAACTCAACAATCTTCTTCACCGCAAGGCGTGTGATGTACCAGGATCCAGCCACTAATCACATTGAACTAACATAATACAATAAATAAAAATTCACATTCAATGTAATTAGAAAATTCAAAACATTTGTTCAAAACATGTTTAAGTTCAGCGGAAGCATAATTCGTTGTTTTAGTAATTCAAATCCAAAGTATGTAAAAACAATCAATACTCCTTGTCTTTACACTAGTCACGCCCCATGACCACTCCAGCTCCCCAGACTGCAAGTCCCACATCAAATACCTATCGACCTACAAGCATGCAGAAAAAGTGTATTAATATAAAGCTAGCGAGTTCACAGTTTTGTAAAACGTTTAGTTGCCAAGTGTTTAGTTTCAAAGCATGTTGATAATAACTCGATACCGCAAAACGTCTGTTGTTTGCCCTTCCCCAATGCCTATCAACATTGGTCGAGTGGTTAAGGTCATTAGTTCACGCCCGTCCTGTCCAGATACGTCGTAAGGGTGCTAAACCTAATAGCGCTATCAACTAATAACCCCGTTGCCCTTCAATAAACTAGTTCGGTAGTAAGATGGGACTTAAGGTGATAGTTTTGAGTGTATTATCCAACATCAACAGTTATAGCGTATTCCCTCTAGGGATAAAAGTGTGTCAAGTATCCCCTACAGGGATGTAAGTTTGTTTGTTTGTCCCCACTAGACGCATGCTTATGAAAGAGCAGTGAACTCACCTATGATATGAAAACATAAAGGACAAAAATCGTCAATTTTAAACATAAAAGACAACGCATGAAAATGGGTATAAAGATAAAGAGCAATCCTTGAAATTCACTCAAAATAAAAATCATGTTAACAACAAAGATAGAGTAAATAAAAAAAATACTCAAAATAATTTAACTATGCTAGGTAAAAATAGATTAAATATATATTTAAAATAAAAATAGAAATAAAATTCATATATATATATATATATATAGAGTAAGGTTAACATACAAAAAGCCTTATCATACATCACGTAGGAGACAATAGTAACCGTTGGATCAGGGGTATAATCACGCATGGGACCACATAATCACGCATGGGACCACATGGGACCACATAATCACGCATGGGACCACATAATCACGCATGAGACTATAATCACGCACGTTCTATGATAATAACGCACGTTATATTTTTTGTCATGTATGTTAATGTAGGTTAAGCCTTGAAGTACATTATACTTTCTCTCTATATAATATATATATTAATTCATCACATTCGGATGAATAGTGCTCGGTCAACTTTCTTTGACTATTTTCCCTTTTTCAGATTATTTACGAGAATATCATCATATGCGTTGTATAGGGAATTTGGGTTGAGTGTTTGTTGATATTTACAAATGTAGCCTATGGTCTTTTTTGTTTTGCCTTTTACCCTTTCAACCTTACAAAATCATGTTATTATTATAGTTAAGTGTTATTACATATATTTTGCAAATTATATAAACCAAGATTTAGTTTCATAGGAGTATGGTAAAATTAAAAAAAAAAGGAACATCGTAAAAATTAATTTTTAGATATATAAAATCATAATTGTTTTACTGTTTTTGATAATTATTGGTTTATCACGATTTTTCTGGTTTTCTCTTTCCATTGGAATACCGTCCTAAATCAAGTTTCTAGCAACCGAATGCCCGCCACCAGTTAAAATAAAAATTAAAACAACCCTAAACGTCGTCCTCTTGTCTATCTCCTCCATCTTCCAAACCTAAAAAACAAACAGCCGACTGAGAGATCTTCTTTCATTCATTTTACGATTCAGCAGGGAGGGAGGGAGGGAGGGAAGGGAAGGTTCAATCAGCCAGCAAGCAAGCAAGCAGGTAAGCTTCGATTAGCCACCATTTCTTCTCTATTACATTTGAATTGTTGCCATTCGGAAACGCGATCCCTTGCGAACCCGGATCCTGTTCGTACCGCGAATTGGATCGGACGAACCAAAACGAAAATCATGCCATGACCAGCGAATTATGTGACTATGATCGAGACTCATTTGTCGTAACTTTTTTGTTGTTCAAAAGATTTTCCTTTCCTTTGATACTTACTATATGCATGCATCTACGGGTTTACCTCAGAAATCCGTCATTTCAAGCACGAAGAAAATAATGCACCCTGATGTTTACTTTATCGATATATAATGCACCCTGATGAAATACAACATTTTGTTTTATGTTATCAACTTTCATTGCTGATGACTGACGGATTAACATTAAGTATTTCTGTTACAATTGGTTGTGCTTTTGTTGATTTAGATGAAATTTTAATCTGTCAAATAATTTCTACCCAAATACCTAAATTTGGACTTTAATTTTAAGCTGCTTGCTGGGTCATTTTGGGTTGATTAAAATTATTATTAATGGGTCTAGATGGGTAATAAGAAAATCAGAATTAAAAGAGAATGGGTCAGGATGATGGGCCATTATCTTTTTTACCCTAACAACAACTCATCTACGATCTCATCTTTTCTACTCTACTCTACCAGTACGCTCTCAACCTATTAACAATCAATCTATTCTACACTTGTTTATCAATTGAAAGGTATGAATTTCACTTTTGGTAGATTTATTTTCTATAAATTCACTATGCATTCTAAACTTCTTCTTAATTGTTCAATTTCAAATACACATCGAAACCCTAGTTAGGAATATTCATGACGATTTAGATGTCGTTTGAGTTGTATGTTGTCTTGTTTGATGGATTCACATTGCCGAGTTGTTGGATACTTGGATTCTTGTTTTGGGAAACTGGTATGATTGATTGAGGTTAATGTGGTTGTTGCTTTAAGCAAGTTTCTACATGTTCTGGTCTTGTTTTGCCCTCTAACTTTTGTTGATGGTTGAAAATGGAGTTACTGTTCGAGTGTTGGTGTTGGTTAGTATGATGGGATCACATTAAGATCCTAAATTTGGTTTCTTTTTCGCTTTGTCGTGTGGATTTGTTAGTTTGTCTTGCTTTGTTTTATTGTGGGGTTTTAGCTTACAGATTGTATTTGGGTTGTGTTGGTTTGAAACTACGAATTAGATGTTGTTTCGTCTGATGGATTCACATTGCTAACAGACTCTTGAATGAGAAATCATCAATGTTTAGTTGTTGTATAATTATTATCATCTGTTTGCTTGCTGGTAACTTCAGAATAAGCAATAGGAATTACATTTTGTGCTGCATACTGCATACTTATTCCTTTCATATAAAATTAGACCCCAAAAATGAAAATGACTCTGTGAATGGATCCAGATTATTATTTTGCCACTTTCATCATTTATTTTTGTCTTTTTCCATATGATTATTACGGATGGAAGCATGTCGCATTCGGGTTGAAATAGATACACAATAGTTTCTTATCTTATAAAACAGATATCCTGGATTGTGTCACACATTGTACACAAATACTGCATAATTAAGTCTTTCTTTAATTCCTATATATGCACTATATACACAATTGATGCGAAAATAGTCTACGGGAACAACGAAACACGTCAAACGGGTCCGGCACTGAGGAGCATCAAGAAAGTATTCAAGTGTAATAAAAGAGAAAGTTTGGATTGTTGCTGTAGCGATATACATTTTATAAACTACATAGCACACTGGTTATCAATAAATTTAGTAGTAGAGTCATCAAACAGAGATCGAAGGTACATCATAACATCAGGTATGTTATGCAGGAAAAGTGCAGATCGTTTTTTTAACTTTTTATTTTTTTTATTTTTTTCCTTTTTTAATTTTTTTCGTTCTTTATAATTTTTTTTATTTTTTTAATTTTTTTTCAGTTTTTATTATTATTGATTTATTCTCAACCCATCTTGACCCAAACCCATCCTGACCCGAACTCATCCTGACCTTCTTCTTTCTTTTACCCATCTTGACCTAAACCCATTCTAACCCAAACCCATCCTGACCCAGCAACCAATCCAATCCAACCCATCCATTTTGCCACCTCTACTGTCAATAGATGTTGTATCTTCTGATTTTTTTATGTGCAATTGTAGCTGAACTAGGTTCTTGGATTTTTATTGGCCCATTAGTGAAATGTAGTTTATAAAATGTTGTTCTAGGGTATGTAGAAGTTGGAAAAAGGGCTAACTCATTTGCAGTCTTGGTTTTCAAAAGCGCTTATGCTGTGTGCTTCTAACCGCTTGAGGCGAGGGGTGTACATAGATGTTATTTATGTATCAAATCATATATACAAGCTGTCTATATCTAAGTTTTGGCTATGCAATGATAGATGCATATGGGAAATGTTAGATAAAAAGAAGTTATATTATTTATTATCTTTCACCTCACGCCCTCACGTATGTGATGCATGTGCTTTCGGTTTGCGCCTCGGCTTCGGGGGCACTATGGCCTCGCCTTGCGCTTTTTACAACCAAGTTTGCATTTATATGCAGTCAAATTGCTTACAAGTTAAGCTAAACTGCAGAACCTTTTCATAAGAATTTTGCCTCTCTTTGAATGGAAACATGACATGGTTCTTCTCTGTTTACTGTCTGAACTAAATCAAGCAACATGAAATAACTTAAACAATGTGGTAACGGGTCAACACGGATTGTTTTTAGCATCTATCAGAACTGGTTATATTGACCCGTTAAGGCATTTCAACACCTTTTGTATTTCATTTACATAGAAGTTGTTGCTAACTTTTCAGGAAGGTGATATGGCAATGAACTGCATCAAGTCATTGAGAAATCTCCCTGTTACCGGTGGATTAGGATCTTCTAGAACATTTGCTGCTGGGGCTAAAGCCAAGAAAGGCAAGGGTGGGGCCGCTGCTGATGCTCCAAAACAGTCAACTTTAAGCAAAGAAGTCAAATCCACAACTGTTGTCGGGGCAAACATACTTAAAGATGGAACCGACCCTAAAATACTACCCGACTCTGAATACCCGGATTGGCTATGGCACCTTCTGGACAAGAAACCGGCTTTGAGTGAGCTTAGAAGGAAAAATATAGAAACTCTCCCTTATGAAGACCTAAAGCGGTTTGTGAAGCTCGATAATCGGGCAAGAATCAAAGAAAACAACACTACCAAGGCCAAGAACTGATTCAAGTTTAGAATCATCAAGAATTTTAGGTATGTAACAGATGGTTATTGCTTATCATACTATAAAGTTGGCATTTTTGTTCTGAAGTTCATGCGTCATTCATCCTCTTTGGTTGGTTCATGCGAATACATTTTAATAATTTGAAACTGGACATTTGTTTTCTTATTTGAGCAATTATCATGTTCTTTTGACATCTTATCATTGTTATTGACGAGTATCGGTATGAGCGGACCAGACTAGTTGAGTAAAACAAACAAACAAACAAACATCAAGCTCTCACCAAAACCTCTCCTTGTTCGGCGAATCTCCTGCCAACATATGCCGCCATTCCCCCCATTCCCTCTTGATCGGTATGGACTTGCTTAAAAAGGTCACACATCAACATTTTGGCTCAAACTTTTATATGCAATTGAAGGGGTATAATATTCATTTTAAATATGAATTTTTAACGTCTGTTTAGGAAAAGTTCAAAAGATTGGTACATAAAGAGAAACATATATGTACTTTAACAAGGAGTAAACAACCCTGTAATGTGAATCCTTCCTGTAATTAACTCAAGATATTACACGTAGAAATCAAAAAATTCGCAAAAAACAAAAACAAACCGTCCAAATCAAAACAACTCGGTTTGTTTAAAATGTAGTATACCGTTCAGTTTGTGGTTTAGCACTTGGAACCGGCCGTGTTGCCACCAA
The DNA here is from genome assembly GCF_002127325.2 of Helianthus annuus. Classification (NCBI taxonomy): domain Eukaryota; kingdom Viridiplantae; phylum Streptophyta; class Magnoliopsida; order Asterales; family Asteraceae; genus Helianthus; species Helianthus annuus. The sequence goes on along the minus strand of NC_035446.2, from coordinate 135,376,554 downwards.
GATAAACTGGGTATCGTGGTAACACCAAAACGAGTGATTTACGTTTTTGGATTTAGCTTTCACTCGTGACACAAGACACCTTTAGTGACGTCATAATGAGCACTCGTTGTGATTAGTCTCTGCCATGAGAATAATGATCGGTGAAGGACATGTGTTGATGCTAAGAGAGTAAGTAGTTGAAAGAAGTGAATGCCTGCCTTCTTCTCATTGAAAATAGATTTAAATACCTCTTGTAGAGTGTGGCTTAGAGAACATTTTTCATCATGAGACTTTGCTGCTGCAGGCCTTTATCTAGTGCAGTAGTGCCAACAAGCTTTATTTGCTGGGAAATGGTTTTATCCATCAATCGTATATTGCATAAAGTATCTCACTGGACTTGATGCATGGCGGCAGCCGGCAGGTTACCATTGGGTCTTGGTGCGCCTGTATGTAAGATCCGGGCTACTCGTTTAGGTCTGACAAGTGAATAAGGTCTGGTCTGGTTCTATTTGTTTACCCGTCTCTTTACCCCTTAACTACAGGATGTCGGATGTCGACCATCTAAGTGGATTTCTTCTTGTGTAATGTTGAGCGTTCTTATTTGTTACTTATCCTTGACACCATGCATCTGGTTGTTGTTCAGGGTGCCACTTATTCCGATGTAATTATACAAGTCTAGAAGTTACCCCTCATGTCATGTAAACCAAACCAGTGTTATTACCATTTCACAATTATTTATTTTTCATTTTTATCTGTTATATTCGCCTGGATTTCAAACAGATCTAAGCACACTTCTATCAGCTGGTGGAAATAGTGTTGGTCCCCTGTGTCTTGTTTCTCTTAAGTTTTTGCTTTGTTGTTTGTTTTGGTTTCTTTGTACTTCTTTCAGCTGCGCGCTTCCTTGTTTAATGATAATTTGCCTTCCAAAAAAAATCCTTATCATTAAAAAATAATATTTACCTTATTCTTAAAATGAAAGGTCGGTGGAATTATTTATCATTTTCCTTAGACACGTGTCGTTGTCATGGGTTCTTCAGGCTTTAGTTTTCCACCTTTACCAAATATATCGAATGACTCCATTCTTCATGAACCCTAAATCGATCTTCTGACATCGACTGCATAACCATCTACAACTCCGTTCTAACCCATCTTCTCCTTCGCAAGCCCTAAGTTCTCCTTCTCCTCTCTGACCACCAGATCTCTATTGTTGCTAAAACCATCTACAACTCGATGGGTGATTCCATGTTAGCACTCGGGTCTGCCGAGGCTCGATTTTGCCTTCATACAATGTCGGCGAGGTATTTGTTTTTTATGTAATAGATTTTGATTTCTCTCGAAAGATGTATTGATCATGATCTACGATTATTTTTAGGGCTCAGTCGATTAATTTCTTCACGTTGTAACACTATTGGTTATCTCTATCTTAGCGATTGTCTGTTTGATGGCGAGTGAATCCAGTGTTAGCTTCTTATTTGATTTTGAGATCATTTGATTAAAAATGTGTATGTGTACCAACTGCTTTAGCTTATCAAATCGTTGGGGTTTTAGTTCTAAAGATGTTTGAATTTAAATGGGAGGTTTTAGGTCTACCTACAGGTTGTTAGTTGTCACACCCCAACCGATGGCGGAATCATCGGGGCGCGGCACTGAGCGAAACAGATTGTTCAGAAGTTTCCACAACAACTATCATACAATTCAGTTATATAACACGTCCCATACCGTGTCCCAAATAATAACAAGTTATCATAGAAATCAACTAAACAATATGGGAGCTGTTCCGACAACTCAGATTCTAAATTATTACAGACCGAATTAAATATTGTTTGATGACTTCTAAGACGGCTAACTATAGATCTCACTGACTACAGGTGCCAGTACAAGATCTACAGATAACTATGACCCCGGAGCTGGTTCATGGACACTGTCCTAAGGTCACAGGCTCCTAGAAGCTTATTATTGCCTCGCTTCCCTAGCACGCTAGTAGCTTAAACACCTGTCACATACGTTAAAATAAAAGTCAATACAAATAATGTAAAGGTGAGTACACAAGTTTGATATAGCATATAAAGTTCGAATAGTTTACGCATAACCAAGCACGTACACAAGGGAAAACGATGCATGTGAATTATCAACATGGGACCATCGATACCAATGACTTCGAGTTGACTGTCCGAGACAGTTCGCAATACATGATTACCACCGTAATCCATGCAAGTAATTGTCCTTAGCAACCCCCGTGTGAACGGGTGCTGAGTCCAAACTATAGTACTACGTTGCTAAAGCAGGCAGATAGCACTCCACGTGTAAACATAATAAACAGCAATCATTTAGGCAAGTAATACATGCAAGTAGGTTAGCGTTCAAATAGTTTGCATTGTTTGTGAATTTGATAGATTACGTATGTAACACCCAAAAGTGCTGAAAGCAAAAAGGGGATCGAGTATACTCACAGTGGTTGATTGTGGATTGAAGGGAGCACTGAGAATAGGTTAGCCTGAATAGTTCGATAACATAACGATAAGTAACGCGGGAAAAAGTAAACAATGTACTTGGTTCGAGTAGACCATTCGATCGGACAGCTGTTCGATCGAGTGGGCTGTTCGATTGGGTTAATAGCCTGTTCGAACATCCATTCGATCGGCCGGCTGGCTCGATCGGCTGGTTCTTTCAAGTGGATTGTTTCTTCCTTTGATGAGAAGGATGTGTTTGTGTATGATGGTTTGAACTTTTGAAGTTCTTGCAGCATTACCCTTTCAAGTCGGTCGATCGAACATCTTTTCGATCGGTTAGCCCAACCGATCGGTTAGCAGCAAGGACTTGCCAATATGTCACTCGATCGGATGGCATGCTCGATCGGGTGACATTCCAATGTTTCGAAAAGGTTAAGTGTTGGAGTGGAGTATCTCATGACACGATGAGTAATGTTTACAATCGAGTGGCTCGATCGATCGAACATCACCTCGTCAATACTTCACTTGTGAGTTTGTGGGCCCAGGTGCTAGTCGATCGGTTAGCCTAACCGATCGGCTGGCGTAGTCGTTCGACTAGCTGTTCGATTGAGTAGCCTAGTCGTTCGGCCAGCTGTTCGACTTGGTTAACCTATCGGTTAACACTTGGTTATTCCCGTTACTTGTTGTGATTTAAAGATAGTTTGATTACACGTTGAACCTTGAAACCTTAGTCTTTACTTGACTCACTGACCCGGGCAGGAATCACCCAAGTCCGGTCAGGGGGTGTTTCGGGACCTAAGTTTAACGTTAACTCGTAATCGGTAAATCTCGTGGTAAAACCCGAATCTTGAACCATGTGTTTGTTTAGAATGATTTATGAGTCGGTTCAAGCTTCGTTTTCACTAGTTTGAGTGTAAAAGAGTTGAAAGATAGATGAAAACCCGTCTTTCAATCCTTTTCCACCGTGAAATGTTAAGATCTTTGGTAGATTTTAGGTTGTTTATGTGGAAATCGGTTAGATCTAAGTTATTCATGGTGGAATGATGCCAAAACTTAGTGTTCTTGAAGAACACCATGATGACATCACCCAAGAACACCTAGATCTTGGTGATTTCACGGTTGGAATTCGGATTTTGAAAGATAGAAAGATGGAGAATCGATTATTGAACAAGAATGTACAAAGTTTGGAGTGAAATACTTACAGGTTTGAGAGAAATCTAAGAAATGGCGAGAATATAAGGCTGGTCGGTCAGAGCTTTTCCAAAAGTGGAAAGCTTGACAAAGACAGCCCTATTTATAGGCTTCCAAAAGAGGAAAGGGTTAGCTGATCGAACAGCATCCCTGATCGAGCAGCTGCCCGATCGAACAGCCTGTTCGATCGGCTAGCCTGTTCGATCAGGTTGCCCTGTTCGATCGGCTTGCCTGGTTTTGAGTGTTTCGCGACGATTTTCGATATTTCGATTTCGATAGTTGAGGAGTAGAGTAGGATAGAGTTTCTATTCAAATTACTTTTAGTCCCAACTACTATATCTAACATACAAGCATCCTTACAACCTACTTTCAAAGTCGGTTTCGATTGAGTTTGATTATCCTTCGAGTCTTGATTGATTTGATTGATTCACCACACACTTTAACATTAAAGTAACATGCACAAGTAACACGTAGGGCACACACACATGTATAAAAGCATTAAAATATCCACACTTGAGTTCGATGATTGAGTTGATTCACCTTGACTATTGATTGATTAGCTTTATCGCATTGTTAGTTCCTACTATTCACAGTCGGTTGTCGATTCACGGCTCGATTATCGGTCGATTAGTTTGATTATACAACACTTACTCAACATAATATGAAAATCAAAATGAAACTAAAATAAAATTAATCTTTATTGATCTTTAATTCCAATCACAGTCAACACTTGACTTTGACTTTGACTTTTGGAAAACACGGGGTGTTACAGTCTCCCCTCCTTTAGGGAATTTCGTCCCGAAATTAGGTCGAGAACCGTACATCGCCGTGTGATTTTACCAATTTGATGCTTCAGATCTATCTGAACAACTGCGGGTACTTGGCCTTCATGTCACTTTCGAGTTCCCAAGTGAACTCCGCGCCTCGTTTGCCTTCCCATCGAACCTTCACAATAGGAATGCGGGAGCGCCTGAGTTGCTTGGTCTGCCGGTCCATGATTTCGACAGGCTTTTCCACGAAATGCAGCGTCTCATTGACCTGAAGATCGTCGAGTGGTATTATTGCGTCGTGATCGGCTACACATTTCCGAAGGTTTGAAACATGGAAAGTCGGGTGGACATTGCTGAGTTCCTCCGGTAATTCGAGTTTGTAGGCGACCTTTCCAATCCTTTCCAGAATTTTGAAGGGTCCAACAAATCGAGGCGCAAGTTTCCCTCTTTTGCCGAATCGGACTACACCCTTCCAAGGGGATACCTTTAGGAGTACATAGTCACCAACTGCAAATTCGCGGGGCTTGCGTCGTTTATCGGCGTACATCTTTTGTCTATCCCGCGCCTTTACCAAGTTTTCCCTGATCTGGTGGATCTTGTCGGTCGTTTCTTGCAGAATCTCGGGACCAGTCAATTGCGAATGACCGACCTCGTGCCATACAATAGGCGAGCGACATCTCCTACCATACAAGGCTTCGAAAGGTGCCATTTCGATGCTGGAGTGATAGCTATTATTGTACGAGAATTCGACCAAGGGCAGGTGTTTGCTCCAACTACCACCAAAGTCGATAACACACGCACGAAGCATGTCTTCAATAGTACGGATCGTTCTTTCAGTCTGTCCGTCGGTTTGCGGGTGGAATGCGGTACTCAAATTCAGCGTCGTACCAAGAGCCGCTTGAAAAGTTTCCCACAATCTCGATGTAAACCGAGCGTCGCGATCAGAAATGATATCCCGAGGCGTACCATGATTCTTAATGATCTCGTCGGTGTAGATTTGGGCTAGCTTGGCCACCTTATAGTCTTCTCGTATTGGCAGAAAGTGGGCTGATTTGGTTAGACGATCGACTATAACCCAAATACTGTCGTGACCTGATGGCGTGGTCGGAAGCTTAGTTATGAAATCCATAGCTATGCTTTCCCACTTCCATACGGGTATCGGCGGTTGTTCGAGTAAGCCTGAAGGTCTTTGGTGTTCAGCCTTGACTCTTGCGCAAGTTAAACAGCTACCAACGTATAGGGCGATATCCCGTTTCATCCCAGGCCACCAGTACTTGTAGCGAAGGTCCTGGTACATTTTGTCCGCACCGGGATGTATAGAGTATCGGGATTTGTGGGCTTCGTTCATGATGATCTTTCGCAAATCTGTCCTCCTCGGAACCCAGATTCGGTCCAGATAATAGAATATCCCATCGGCCTTGCTTACGAGCTGAGTTCCATCGTGGTAGATTCTTTCTCTCTTCAACGTACGCTCGTTGAAGCAAGCGTGTTGTGCTTCACGGATGAGAGTTTCGAGGTTATACTGCGCCTGAACGTTTCGAACACCTATCACGTAATTCTTTCTGCTGAGGGCGTCTGCAACTACATTCGCTTTGCCTGGGTGATAACGAATCTCACAGTCGTAATCATTGAGAAGTTCTACCCATCGGCGTTGACGCATGTTGAGTTCTCTCTGGTTAAAGATGTGTTGTAGGCTCTTGTGATCGGTGAAGATCGTACACTTTGTACCGTACAGGTAGTGTCGCCAAATCTTTAAGGCAAAGACAACTGCGCCTAGCTCGAGGTCGTGGGTTGTATAGTTCTTCTCGTGGATCTTGAGCTGTCGAGATGCGTAAGCTATAACCTTGTCTCGTTGCATGAGAACGCAGCCAAGACCAAGGTTTGAAGCATCACAATAGACAACGAAGTCATCGCTTCCGTCCGGCAATGTAAGAATCGGTGCATGGCACAACATGTGTTTGAGGGTCTGGAAAGCGTTCTCTTGTGCGGTTCCCCACACAAAAGGCTTGTCTTTATGAGTAAGGGAGGTAAGGGGTACAGCAATCTTCGAGAATCCTTCGATGAATCGCCGGTAGTAACCAGCTAATCCGAGAAAAGAGCGAACTTCTGACGGATTCTTTGGCGTAATCCAACCTTTAACTGCCTCAATCTTTGCAGGATCAACGTGTATACCCTGACTATTCACAATGTGACCCAGAAATTGAACCTCCTCCAACCAGAATTCACACTTGGAGAACTTGGCGTAGAGTTGATTCCCCTGGAGTAACTCGAGAACCAACCGCAAATGCTGCGCATGTTCGGCCCTCGATCTGGAATAAATCAAGACATCGTCGATAAACACAATGACGAAGCGGTCTAAGAACGGCTTACACACGCGATTCATCAGATCCATGAAGACCGCGGGTGCGTTCGTCAAACCAAAGGGCATGACAACGAATTCATAATGACCATAGCGGGTTCGAAAAGCGGTTTTGGGTATGTCTTCCTCTTGAATCCGCAACTGATGATAGCCTGAACGTAGATCAATCTTGGAGAAACACTGAGCGCCTTGTAGCTGGTCAAACAAATCGTCGATTCTGGGCAAGGGGTATCGGTTCTTGATGGTCAGCTTGTTCAATTCCCGGTAATCGATGCACATCCGGAACGACCCGTCCTTCTTTTTGACGAAAAGGACTGGCGCGCCCCATGGAGAAGTGCTCGGGCGAATGAAGCCTTTTTCGAGTAGCTCTTGGAGTTGGTTTGAGAGTTCTCGCATCTCAGAGGGAGCGAGTCGATAAGGAGCTTTGGCTACAGGGTTGGCTCCTGGAATAACGTCGATTCGAAAGTCGATATCACGACTTGGAGGTAATCCAGGAAGATCATCAGGGAATACCTGAGGAAATTCTCGGACAACTGGGACGTCTTTGATCTCAACTTTCTTTTTCTTTTCCTCCTCCGCTACTACAATATTGGCCAAGAAGGCTCGATAATCCTTGCGGAGGTATTTGCGAGCTTGAAGACATGACATGAGCTTTAGATCCTTCGCAGTAGTTTCACCATAAACACATAGAATATCACCACTAGCTAGCACAAAACGAATCATTTTATCGAAGCACACAACTTCAGCATGGTTTTCACGAAGAAAGTCCATGCCTACTATGACATCGAAACTTCCGAGCTGCATTGGAATGAGGTTGATCGGGAAGATATGATTGTTGAGCTCAAGAGTACAATCACGGAGCACAGAATTGACAGCAATGGTTCTTCCGGTAGCGACTTCCACTTCGAATGATGACGAAAGATAAGAGCGCTTACGTCTAAGAAGCTTCTCGAATTCAAATGACACAAAGCAGTTATCGGCTCCAGTATCAAACAAACATGATGCATATATACCATTCACAAGGAACGTACCATTAACCACGTTGTTGTCAGCTTGAGCCTGACGTGCGTTGATGTTGAAAGTTCTGGCGTGAGCGGCTTGCTGCTGAGGCTGCTGCTGTTGTTGCTGGGGTTGTTGGGCTTCTTGTTTCACCACCCTGTTCGGGCATCGGTTTGCGAAGTGGTTAGGGTCGCCACATGCAAAGCAGGTCCGAACATTATTTGTCGGGGCCTGGGCAGTTTGAGGAGCTTGAGGAGCAGGGAGCAGAGCTTGGTTGACGGCGGCTTGAGCTTGCGTTTGACGAGGACCATAGCGGCAACTCGCAGTGAAATGCCCGTAAACGTTGCAGTGGGCACAGAAACGGCAGGCCACACCCACCGGGTGATGATAAGAACATGTAGCACAGAGTGGGTGGGGGCCGGTGTACGCACGCTTAGACGGCGGCGCATTGATCACTGGCGCAGTGCGCTGTGGTTGTTGCTGTTGTGGCGGTACTGACTGAAGAGGAGCAGCATTGGTTGCGGCAGCGCAACTCTTGTTCTTCTTTCTCCGTCTCGAAGACTTGGAGGCTTGAGTGGTAGGGTTGTCGGTTGATGCGGTAGTGACTTGATGTAGCGACTTGGATGGCTTGTCCCAAACACCAGCCTTAACTCGCTTGTCGTTAATCTCGGCAGCGAGCAGGTAGGTTTCCTCGATCGATGCTGGTTTGGCGGCGAACACAAAGTCTGCAACACAATCCGGAAGAGCACGGATGTATTTCTTGATGGTCATGTCAGGAGTCTTGACCTGGTCTGGACAAATGATGCTCAACTGTTTAAATCGGGCGGTGAGACCAGCGTTGTCGCCTTCCTTTTGCTTGATGGTCCAGAACTCATCTTCCAACTTTTGGCGTTCGTGGGGAGGACAGAACTCGTCCAGCATGATTGCCTTCAGTTCCTCCCACGTCAGCTCGTAGGCAGCGTCGTTCCCGCGCTTATTCCTTTCGGCTGTCCACCAGTCCAATGCCCGCGCCTGGAAGACACCGGTAGCATTGAGAGTTCGAAGATGATCCGGGCATCCGCTTTGACGAAGGGTAACCTCCACAGAGTCAAACCAGTGAAATAAGCCTGTAGGGCCTTCTTCACCGGTGAACTCCTTTGGTCCACATGCCTTAAATTGCTTGAAACTGAACGGAGCTTTGCTGGATTCAGTGAGAGTTCGGGATTCTTCCGACGACTTGCTTGTGTTCTCGTACACCTCACTGACAGCTTTCGCGACAGACCTTGAGATGAGCTTAGCGAGACGTCGGTCTCTCTTTTCCTGACGGGTAAGGTTTTGACGAGTCCTTGATGATGACGACATGGTCTGCAATAGACATCGCCATAGGGCTCAACACAACGAATTCGAATCTCACACGTCTTAGTTTACTAAAGCTTAGAATCACGTCGCATCTCACGTCACGTAACACATATAAACACATAAACACATAAACAATTAGAACACATAAGCCATTTTGCACATAGTTTCCTAAACACATACGTATTTTTATCACAGAGGCAGGTATTCCTACACAATTCTACTATGAGCACATGCAGTTTTCTGACTGCCTCAAGATCTGATCGTTCTAGTTCATGAGTCGCTCGTACAGTACATCGAGTAGCATAGCACGTTGGTTCCGTTTAGACCACATCCCCCGGAGATTGATTCGTAGTAAAATAGCAATGAAAGGTCACGCAGATTGATAACAAATGGAGTAATCAACGAAATTGTAAACACGTAATCAGGTAAATAAAACATATAAAATCAATGAAACGAAATGCAAAATCGAATATCAGATTGTCTGCGGCTACTAGACTTTGACTAACCATGGCAATTTAACTATTCACAGTTGACTTGTCGTCACTTTCGACTCTAGGGAACATGTTTCTGCCTCGATTCTTGGGCATTATGCATGCGTATTCTAGGCCATACTTGTGAGTTCAGGTCGTTGGAGTCCGTCAATTGCCTTGGCGTGATAAAATAAAGTCGGAATAACTGCTAAGGTTAGGGTTTCACCCCTAGCTCAGCAATTTCTCCTTTGTTTTCAGAGGAAAATTTGCATCAAATTTCGGGTTTCAGCCCTGATTTGGTATAATTCTCCCTCGTTTGTTGATAGAAAATCACACATAAATAATTGGCAAAATTAGTAATTTAGGCAGGAATTCACGGATTTCACTCCTAATCCCGTCCAAATTACGAAATTTGGCTCGGAGTTCGGATGTAATGATAGAATAGGATGAAGCAACATAAAATAAGCACATAAGCTTGGTCTCTTGGTTCTTAGCTATAGTCTAGGTCTCTAAGACAGCGATCCGGACTAGACCGTGCCTAACCTAATTCCCTATAGTTATGGCTCTGATACCAATCTGTCACACCCCAACCGATGGCGGAATCATCGGGGCGCGGCACTGAGCGAAACAGATTGTTCAGAAGTTTCCACAACAACTATCATACAATTCAGTTATATAACACGTCCCATACCGTGTCCCAAATAATAACAAGTTATCATAGAAATCAACTAAACAATATGGGAGCTGTTCCGACAACTCAGATTCTAAATTATTACAGACCGAATTAAATATTGTTTGATGACTTCTAAGACGGCTAACTATAGATCTCACTGACTACAGGTGCCAGTACAAGATCTACAGATAACTATGACCCCGGAGCTGGTTCATGGACACTGTCCTAAGGTCACAGGCTCCTAGAAGCTTATTATTGCCTCGCTTCCCTAGCACGCTAGTAGCTTAAACACCTGTCACATACGTTAAAATAAAAGTCAATACAAATAATGTAAAGGTGAGTACACAAGTTTGATATAGCATATAAAGTTCGAATAGTTTACGCATAACCAAGCACGTACACAAGGGAAAACGATGCATGTGAATTATCAACATGGGACCATCGATACCAATGACTTCGAGTTGACTGTCCGAGACAGTTCGCAATACATGATTACCACCGTAATCCATGCAAGTAATTGTCCTTAGCAACCCCCGTGTGAACGGGTGCTGAGTCCAAACTATAGTACTACGTTGCTAAAGCAGGCAGATAGCACTCCACGTGTAAACATAATAAACAGCAATCATTTAGGCAAGTAATACATGCAAGTAGGTTAGCGTTCAAATAGTTTGCATTGTTTGTGAATTTGATAGATTACGTATGTAACACCCAAAAGTGCTGAAAGCAAAAAGGGGATCGAGTATACTCACAGTGGTTGATTGTGGATTGAAGGGAGCACTGAGAATAGGTTAGCCTGAATAGTTCGATAACATAACGATAAGTAACGCGGGAAAAAGTAAACAATGTACTTGGTTCGAGTAGACCATTCGATCGGACAGCTGTTCGATCGAGTGGGCTGTTCGATTGGGTTAATAGCCTGTTCGAACATCCATTCGATCGGCCGGCTGGCTCGATCGGCTGGTTCTTTCAAGTGGATTGTTTCTTCCTTTGATGAGAAGGATGTGTTTGTGTATGATGGTTTGAACTTTTGAAGTTCTTGCAGCATTACCCTTTCAAGTCGGTCGATCGAACATCTGTTCGATCGGTTAGCCCAACCGATCGGTTAGCAGCAAGGACTTGCCAATATGTCACTCGATCGGATGGCATGCTCGATCGGGTGACATTCCAATGTTTCGAAAAGGTTAAGTGTTGGAGTGGAGTATCTCATGACACGATGAGTAATGTTTACAATCGAGTGGCTCGATCGATCGAACATCACCTCGTCAATACTTCACTTGTGAGTTTGTGGGCCCAGGTGCTAGTCGATCGGTTAGCCTAACCGATCGGCTGGCGTAGTCGTTCGACTAGCTGTTCGATTGAGTAGCCTAGTCGTTCGGCCAGCTGTTCGACTTGGTTAACCTATCGGTTAACACTTGGTTATTCCCGTTACTTGTTGTGATTTAAAGATAGTTTGATTACACGTTGAACCTTGAAACCTTAGTCTTTACTTGACTCACTGACCCGGGCAGGAATCACCCAAGTCCGGTCAGGGGGTGTTTCGGGACCTAAGTTTAACGTTAACTCGTAATCGGTAAATCTCGTGGTAAAACCCGAATCTTGAACCATGTGTTTGTTTAGAATGATTTATGAGTCGGTTCAAGCTTCGTTTTCACTAGTTTGAGTGTAAAAGAGTTGAAAGATAGATGAAAACCCGTCTTTCAATCCTTTTCCACCGTGAAATGTTAAGATCTTTGGTAGATTTTAGGTTGTTTATGTGGAAATCGGTTAGATCTAAGTTATTCATGGTGGAATGATGCCAAAACTTAGTGTTCTTGAAGAACACCATGATGACATCACCCAAGAACACCTAGATCTTGGTGATTTCACGGTTGGAATTCGGATTTTGAAAGATAGAAAGATGGAGAATCGATTATTGAACAAGAATGTACAAAGTTTGGAGTGAAATACTTACAGGTTTGAGAGAAATCTGAGAAATGGCGAGAATAGAAGGCTGGTCGGTCAGAGCTTTTCCAAAAGTGGAAAGCTTGACAAAGACAACCCTATTTATAGGCTTCCAAAAGAGGAAAGGGTTAGCTGATCGAACAGCATCCCTGATCGAGCAGCTGCCCGATCGAACAGCCTGTTCGATCGGCTAGCCTGTTCGATCAGGTTGCCCTGTTCGATCGGCTTGCCTGGTTTTGAGTGTTTCGCGACGATTTTCGATATTTCGATTTCGATAGTTGAGGAGTAGAGTAGGATAGAGTTTCTATTCAAATTACTTTTAGTCCCAACTACTATATCTAACATACAAGCATCCTTACAACCTACTTTCAAAGTCGGTTTCGATTGAGTTTGATTATCCTTCGAGTCTTGATTGATTTGATTGATTCACCACACACTTTAACATTAAAGTAACATGCACAAGTAACACGTAGGGCACACACACATGTATAAAAGCATTAAAATATCCACACTTGAGTTCGATGATTGAGTTGATTCACCTTGACTATTGATTGATTAGCTTTATCGCATTGTTAGTTCCTACTATTCACAGTCGGTTGTCGATTCACGGCTCGATTATCGGTCGATTAGTTTGATTATACAACACTTACTCAACATAATATGAAAATCAAAATGAAACTAAAATAAAATTAATCTTTATTGATCTTTAATTCCAATCACAGTCAACACTTGACTTTGACTTTGACTTTTGGAAAACACGGGGTGTTACATTAGTGACTGCAGCCCTTAACCAAATATAACCATCACCAATCACTTCTTCTCTAATCTTCTTGAGAGAGAAACACACACTTTTAGACAGAGCGAGATGATAAGAAGAAAGATTTTCCTGAATCAATTTGAAAGATTTTAGTGGCGTTTTCAACATGCTTTTTAGAGGCTTCTTTAATTAGCAAAAAAAAAGTAGAAACAACGAAAAATCACATGATAATTTATGGAATCATGGATTGAATCACTCAAAGTTTTCTGGTAACTGTTTATTATATTAATACTGAACTTCTTCCTCTAATGTTTCTTGAAATAAATATAAAGGATCATGTGCATAATACCTTTCTTCTAAAAAAGATTGGGGTTATTTTTCATAGTTTTTTTTAAATTGGTTATTTTTGGTGGGAAAATCGAGAAGACTGTATTTACTACTCCGTTTTACCGTGTTTTGGGTTGTGTTGGTTTGAAACTACGAATTAGATGTTGTTTCGTCTGATGGATTCACATTGCTAACAAACTCTTGAATGAGAAATCATCAATGTTTAGTTGTTGTATAATTATTATCATCTGTTTGCTTGCTGGTAACTTCAGAATAAGCAATAGGAATTACATTTTGTGCTGCATACTGCATACTTATTCCTTTCATATAAAATTAGACCCCAAAAATGAAAATGACTCTGTGAATGGATCCAGATTATTATTTTGCCACTTGCATCATTTATTTTTGTTTTTTTCTATATGATTTAGGTCGATTATTACGGATGGAAGCATGTCGCATTCGGGTTGAAATAGATACACAATAGTTTCTTATCTTGTAAAACAGATATCCTGGATTGTGTCACACATTGTACACAAATAGCATAATTAAGTCTTTCTTTAATTCCTATATATGCACTATATACACAATTGATGCGAAAATAGTCTACGGGAACAACGAAACACGTCAAACGGGTCAGGCGCCCAAACAGACTGAGGAGCATCAAGAAAGTATTCAAGTGTAATAAAAGAGAAAGTTTGGATTGTTGCTGTAGCGATATACATTTTATAAACTACATAGCACACTGGTTATCAATAAATTTAGTAGTAGAGATCGAAGGTACATCATAACATCAGGTATGTTATGCAGGAAAAGTGCAGATCGTTTTTTTAACTTTTTATTTTTTTTCCTTTTTTATAATTTTTTTTATTTTTATAATTTTTTTTCAGTTTTTATTATTATTGATTTATTCTCAACCCATCTTGACCCAAACCCATCCTGACCCGAACTCATCCTGACCCAAACCCATCCTGACCTTCTTCTTTCTTTTACCCATCTTGACCCAAACCCATTCTAACCCAAACCCATCCTGACCCAGCAACCAATCCAATCCAACCCATCCATTTTGCCACCTCTACTGTCAATAGATGTTGTATCTTCTGATTTTTTTATGTGCAATTGTAGCTGAACTAGGTTCTTGGATTTTTATTGGCCCATTAGTGAAATGTAGTTTATAAAATGTTGTTCTAGCGTATGTAGAAGTTGGAAAAAGGGCCAACTCATTTGCATTCTTGGTTTTCAAAAGCGCTTATGCTGTGTGCTTCTAACCCCTTGAGGCGAGGGGTGTACATAGATGTTATTTATGTATCAAATCATATATACAAGCTGTCTATATCTAAGTTTTGGCTATGCAATGATAGATGCATATGGGAAATGTTAGATAAAAAGAAGTTATATTATTTATTATCTTTCACCTCACGCTCTCACGTATGTGATGCATGTGCTTTCGGTTTGCGCCTCGGCTTCGGGGGCACTGTGGCCTCGCCTTGCGCTTTTTACAACCAAGTTTGCATTTATATGCAGTCAAATTGCTTACAAGTTAAGCTAAACTGCAGAACCTTTTCATAAGAATTTTGCCTCTCTTTGAATGGAAACATGAAATAACTTAAACAATGTGGTAACGGGTCAACACGGATTGTTTTTAGCATCTATCAGAACTGGTTATATTGACCCGTTAAGGCATTTCAACACCTTTTGTATTTCATTTACATAGAAGTTGTTGCTAACTTTTCAGGAAGGTGATATGGCAATGAACTGCATCAAGTCATTGAGAAATCTCCCTGTTACCGGTGGATTAGGATCTTCTAGAACGTTTGCTGCTGGGGCTAAAGCCAAGAAAGGCAAGGGCGGGGCCGCTGCTGATGCTCCAAAACAGTCAACTTTAAGCAAAGAAGTCAAATCCACAACTGTTGTCGGGGCAAATATCCTTAAAGATGGAACCGACCCTAAAATACTACCTGACTCTGAATACCCGGATTGGCTATGGCACCTTCTGGACAAGAAACCGGCTTTGAGTGAGCTTAGAAGGAAAAATATAGAAACTCTCCCTTATGAAGACCTAAAGCGGTTTGTGAAGCTCGATAATCGGGCAAGAATCAAAGAAAACAACACTACCAGGGCCAAGAACTGATTCAAGTTTAGAATCATCAAGAATTTTAGGTATGTAACAGATGGTTATTGCTTATCATACTATAAAGTTGGCATTTTTGTACTGAAGTTCATGCGTCATTCATCCTCTTTGGTTGGTTCATGCGAATACATTTTGATAATGTTTGAAACTGGACATTTGTTTTCTTATTTGAGCAAATATCATGTTCTTTTGACATCTTATCATGGTTATCGACGAGTATCGGTATGAGCGGACCAGACTAGTTGAGTAAAACAAACAAACAAACATCAAGCTCTCACCAAAACCTCTCCTTGTTCGGCGAATCTCCTGCCAACATATGCCGCCATTCCCCCCATTCCCTCTTGATCGGTATGGACTTGCTTAAAAAGGTCACACATCAACATTTTGGTTCAAACTTTTATATGCAATTGAAGGGGTATAATATTCATTTTACATATGAATTTTTAACGTCTGTTTAGGAAAAGTTCAAAAGATTGGTACATAAAGAGAAACATATATGTACTTGAATAAGGAATAAACAAACCTGTAATGTGAATCCTTCCTGTAATTAACTCAAGATATTACACGTAGAAATCAAAAAATTCGCAAAAAACAAAAACAAACCGTCCAAATCAAAACAACTCGGTTTGTTTAAAGTGTATACCGTTCAGTTTGTGGTTTAGCACTTGGAACCGACTGTGTTGCCACCAAGATCTGCGCAGGTAAACTGGGTATCGTGGTAACACCAAAACGAGTGATTTACGTTTTTGGATTTAGCTTTCACTCGTGACACAAGACACCTTTAATTTTTCTTTCCTTCCGATTTGGGAGGAAGCGGTGAGAAAGTCATCTTTTTTTTTTTCCTTTCTCATCATTTCCTTTCTCACTTTGACTTTCTTTTCTTATCCCTCGTTAAGTTAACTCGGGAACAGAGCGTTAGTGACGTCATAATGAGCACTCGTTGTGATTAGTCTCTGCCATGAGAATAATGATCGGGGCAGGACATATGTGATTGATGCTAAGAGAGTAATTAGTTGAAAGAACTGAATGCCTTCTTCTCATTGAAAATGGATTTAAATCCCTCTTGGAGAGTGTGGCTTAGAGAACATTTTTCATCATGAGACTTTGCTGCAGGCCTTTATCTAGTGCTGGGAAATGGTTTTATCCATCAATCTTATATTGCACAAAGTATCTCACTGGACTTGATGCATGGCGGCAGGTTACCATTGAGTCTTGGTGCGCCTGTATGTAAGATCCGGGCTACTCGTTTAGGTCTGACAAGTGAATAAGGTCTGACAAGTGAATAAGGTCTGGTCTGGTTCTATTTGTTTACCCGTCTTTACCCCTTAACTACAGGATGTCGGACGTCTGATCCTTGGTCAGGCGTTGACCATCTAAGTGGATTTCTTCTTGTGTAATGTTGAGCGTTCTTATTTGTTACCTATCCTTGACACCATGCATCTGGTTGTTCAGGGTGCGACTTATTCCCATGTAAGTTGACTATTATACAAGTCTAGAAGTTACCCCTCATGTCATGTAAACCAAACCAAACCAGTGTTATTACCATTTCACAATTATTTATTTTTCATTTTTATCTGTTATATTCGCCTGGATTTCAAACAGATCTAAGCACACTTCTATCAGCTGGTGGAAATAGTGTTGGTCCCCTGTGTCTTGTTTCTCTTAAGTTTTTGCTTTGTTTGTTTTGGTTCCTTTGTACTTCTTTCAGCTGTGCGCTGCCTTGTTTAATGATAATTTGCCTTCCAAAAAAAATCCTTATCATTAAAAAATAATATTTATCATTAAAAAAAAGAATGTACGCTTTTATCGTTTAAAAGATAAACTTGTTAACCGTATAACCCTCAAAACCAAACAATTTGATTTATCATTTTCTAGCCCTATAATCTGAGTCATTTGACATGAAATTTATAATAAAACCAGACAAATCAAACTTAATCTGAGTCATTTGACATAAAATTTATAATAAAAACAGACAAATCAAAACTTTACGTGAAGTAATCAGTAGCTAATAAGTAAATGATTCGCCTCTTGCCATAATTTCTATCATATCTTATTACATTTACGTAAAAATTCCTAAAATATCTTATTACATTTACCGTAAAAAATTATCTCAAAATATCATTTTCACAAATACAAAATTTTCATTACTAATTAAGTAATTACAGTATATAATATTTTCCTTATATTAAACTTACGGGTAGGGATAGTGTACATTAATCCAGAAGTGTATTATAACACTATAAAAACCATATAAACACTGTAACATTATCTAACACTATACGACACTATATAACAATATATAGCACTATACATCTATCATAGACATGCTATCAGAAAAATTATAGTGTTATATAGTGTTACATATTATTATACAGTATTTATATGATGTTATATATAATGTTATAATACACTTTTCACACTTGATACTTAGTTAAACTTAATTATATACGTTTCTAACATTTTTTTTATATGGAAAACATAATTCGAGGGGCGTGTATAACAACGAAATATCAGTGGGGCTGTATCTATATGCGTTTCACCCAAATTCACACCACCAATATTAGGGTTTAGACACAAGTAACCGTCATCCTACTCACTTCCACCAACAATGGCAGAACCTGCACCTTCACTTCTACCATTCAACAACTTAACAATCTCCGACACCGTCACCGAAGCCGACTTCTCCCAGCGCGTCCTGATCCGCTCAATCCTAACCCGTCCCGACTCCGGCGCCGGTCTCGCCGGTCAAACCGTCAAGGTCGGCGGTTGGGTGAAGAAAGGGCGGGAACAAGGCAAAGGCTCATTCGCGTTCCTTGAACTCAACGACGGATCTTGTCCGGCGAACCTGCAGCTTATTATTTACGCCGATGTTGCGCCGTTAGGTCAGTTTACTCCCACTGGTACGTGTTTGCATGTTGAAGGTGTGCTTCAGATGCCTCCTGAAGATAAACAGGGGAAGCAGTCGATTGAGTTGAAGGTTACGAAGGTATTAGATGTTGGAGCTGTGGATCCGGCGAAGTATCCGTTGCCGAAGACGCGGTTGACGCTTGAGTTTCTTAGGGATTATGTTCATCTTCGTCCGAGAACTAATACTGTAAGTTCTGGATCACTGGATCTTGTTTTTATATGCGGTTGATTGGTTTGATTGAATTTAGAAATGTGTTTGTTGTATGCATTGCTGTTATGCTTGCAGTTATTTACTGAGGAATGTTGTGACTTGTGAGGTGGAATTAGGTCTCTGTTGTTTAATAGTAGTTGATGTAAAAGTAAAAGTTGGTATGTAAAAGAATTGAACGAATACGAATGAGGGCATGTTCATGTTCGTTCATTTAACTGTAATCAAACACCAACAATTAAACGAAAGGATATTCTTGTTTATGTTTGTTTGTTAGGAAAATGAACATGTTTGTGTTCGTTCGTTAACATTCTAAACGAATAATTCATAAACACAAACGAAAACAAATGAACAAATATAAATGAACTTTTGTATTAAAAAAAATAATACACACATACACACGTGTATATATATAGAGAGAGCGCTTTTGTATCAATA
Source organism: Helianthus annuus (assembly GCF_002127325.2). Taxonomy (NCBI): domain Eukaryota; kingdom Viridiplantae; phylum Streptophyta; class Magnoliopsida; order Asterales; family Asteraceae; genus Helianthus; species Helianthus annuus. The sequence continues at coordinate 135,357,619 of NC_035446.2, read as the reverse complement.
TTTAAACGTAAATAAACGAACATAAATGGATGTTCACAGGCGCAAATGAACAAACGAAACATGTGTTTTTCGTTCGCTTAATTAAATGAACATAAAACTTTGTGCGTATTCATTCGTTTATTAAATAACTGAATATAAATGTACTGTCTGTCGAACGGTTCAAACATTCGGTTCATTTACAAGCCTATGTAAAACAGTACCAGAAATGTTTATATTCATGTAGTGCTTAATCTTTTTTACTTTCTAGTTGCAGTTCTTATATTATTTGGCTAGGTTTGAGATATATGAGGAGTCTCTGATGTTAATATTGGCAGGTTATTATATCTTTTAAGGCATCACCGATCATAACCTTTGTTGTTACCGTTTCAGATTTCAGCTATTGCTCGTATCCGTAATGCGCTGGCTTATGCAACTCACACGTTCTTCCAGAAGCACGGGTTTCTTTATGTGCATACTCCAATCATCACCACTAGCGATTGTGAAGGTGCAGGAGAGATGTTTCAGGTCACGACGCTTATAAACGATGCTGAAAAGGTGGAAAAAGAGCTAATCAAGAATCCTCCTCCTTCACAAGAAGATGTGGATTTGGCCAGAAGTGTTGTGAAGGAAAAAGGTGAGATAGTTGCCAAATTGAAGTCCGATAAAGCTGGTAAACCCGAGATAACAGCTGCAGTTGCTGAACTTACGAAAGCGAAAGAGAATCTGTCAAAGGTTGAAGAGAGATCTAAACTGAAACCTGGTATTCCAAAGAAGGATGGGAAGGTTGACTATGGTCAAGATTTCTTTGCTCGTCAGGCGTTTTTAACCGTTTCGGGTCAGCTTCAAGTTGAGACGTTTGCTTGTGCACTTAGTAGTGTGTACACTTTCGGGCCGACGTTTCGAGCCGAGCATTCTCATACATCACGACATCTTGCTGAGTTTTGGATGGTTGAGCCCGAAATAGCATTTGCTGATATTGAGGTATGAATGCTTACATAATGCACTTTTTTGTTTATAGTTCAGACTTCAGAGATGATCTGTAATACATATTCAAACAAACACTTTATGCAGGATGATATGAAGTGTGCAGAGGCATACGTTAGATTTCTTTGCCAATGGCTACTTGACAACTGTCTTGATGACATGGAATTTATGGTTGAGAAGTTTGACAAAAAGGCTATTGAGAGGCTAAAAATGGTTGCGTCAACCAACTTTGTACGCCTTTCATACACAGAAGCAGTTACAATTCTCGAGGAAGCTGTTTCTAAAGGCCACAAGTTTGAGAATAAAGTAGAATGGGGAATTGATTTGGCATCTGAACATGAGAAGTACTGGTTTTGTTACTTTTAAGTTTTAACACGGTTGTACCACTTGTTCACTTATGATTTTTAATTTTTTATTGTGCAGATACTTGACTGAGACAAAATTTGAGTCACCTGTGATTGTGTATAACTATCCTAAAGGGATTAAAGCGTTTTACATGAAAGTCAACCCTGACAAGAAAACAGTAGCTGCCATGGATGTTCTTGTGCCAAAGGTACGGTTTTCATTCTGAATGCATTCTTGGGTGCTTTTTGCAACTGTGTTTGTTTTTGACGAATCATTTAGACAACTATGAAAATTTTGCAATATTGTGTATGTTACCCAAGGTTTTTGTTTTTTTAATAGGTTGGTGAACTAATTGGAGGAAGCCAAAGAGAAGAAAACTATGAGGTCATCAAAGAAAGGTATGAGAAGCAAACACCACCTATCGAATTCTAGTGCTGCATACGAACTGAACGTTCAGTGAACAGTTCGTTAACCGTTCGGCAGGAAGTTCGTTTTTGTTCGTTCTTTTATTAAATGAACGAACACGAAATTTTTTAGTTAAATGAACGAGCTTGAACAAAGGTCGCGTTCGTTCATTTATGTTCGTGTGTGTTTGATAGTTTATTAGTGTTTTTAGTTTTTATATTTTATTTAGTTACTTCAAAATTACGAATAAAATATTTATTAAGTACCAGTATATTATATATTGGGTTGATGGATGCTTGTTACAATGTTCGTTTGTTTCCATTTGTGTTCATGAACTAATAGGTTGTGTTGATAAACTTTCGTTGCCTAAAGTTAACAAACGAACACGTCCATTTCCTTAACAAACGAACACGAACATAAATTCTCGTTCGGTAAGGGTTCATGAACAGTTCGTGAACACATATATTTCCTTAACAAACGGACACGAACAAAGGCGTGTTCGTTCGGTTCGTTTGTAGCCCTAATAAAGCGAACTGACTTTTGTTAGCCTGTGTTTGATTGGTATGCAGGATTCTTGAGATGGGGCTGCCACTAGAGCCATATGAGTGGTACCTTGACCTGCGTCGCTACGGGACCGTGAAACATAGTGGGTTTGGTCTAGGGTTCGAGAGGATGATTCTTTTTGCAACAGGGATAGACAACATCAGGGATGTAATCCCTTTTCCAAGGTATCCAGGAAGAGCAGATCTTTAAGGATACATGGGGCCGTACAAATACACTTATCACATCAAATGATTCCTTTTGCGTTTAGTATTTATTAGCATTTACATTTGCTAAAACCAGTTTGAATTGAATACACATCTTGTAAGATTTTGTTTCTACTAATTGGTGATGTTACAAACCCTTGTTCTTCTGCTATTAGAAAAACAGTCTTTTGTCTTCTCTGATTTTAGGTTTTACCTGTATTTGCTCACAAGACTAATTGATCTTGTACTTGATTCGTGTCCGTAGAGTAGAACATGGTCGAACATATGTAAAACCTTCAAGCATTCCACAAAACTGAACTGTCTTTGATACCAAATTAGAACTTGAGAACATCTTTTGTATATATTCTTTTGTGTAGGATGATTATAAAGGTGGATGCATGTACATGCATATAGATGCTTTAAAGAGTGCTACAAAATCTATCCATAGTGGGACTATAGGTGCACAAAAAAACCGTATCTGGAACTGGACCAGGTAAAAAAGCCAGGAATCGGTTTTTTTAATACCTGGTTATTCTATACCCGAAACCGGAATCGACCCTACCCATATATTCTATATGTAGGGTATGCATTTGATCCCAATACCTAGAACCATAACCATAACCAATTTATACCCTTTTGATACCCGGAAGGCCGGAACCGGTTTTTTAATACCCGACTCGGTTTTTATAATACTTGATACAATACATATAATAATTACGAGTCTAAACTCATTTTACAAGTGATTAACTTGTAGATGTTCTAAGCTTGTTACTCCGTTGTAAACAATTATTGTATACTCTAAACTATATGCTTGTCTTTTTAGCTAGGGTTCAATTTTTTTTACATTGTACAAATGTATATTTATTAATATTAAATAAAAAAACCTGAAAACAAGGTATTAGAAAACCTGATAATAACGTATTAAAAAACCTGAAAAATAGGGTATGATCTTTTGGTTCAATAACCGTACCCGAAACCGAACCAATTATAACAATAGCCGGTTCCAACCCTTAAATAAAAAACAGGAACCAATTCTATTTCTGAAACCTGTTATTATAAGTACCCGGTTTGTGCACCTCTCCATCTAGTCTATTTCTGGAACCAATTCATTTTGTCTGTTTACACAATAACTATTAATTACTTAGGCCCAACTTCAAATAACCGTCATGCCCTTTCTTAATCCAAGATGGTAATTGGGCTTGGTCTTTATGACTTTATTGGTTTTGTTTAATTCTGAATTTCTGATTCTAAAGGAGCTTTGATTAAGATTGCACATTTCTTTCTATAAGTCGTTATTTTCTATCAACCTGTATACTCATGAAAAGTCAAATATAATATATTAAAAAGATATAAGCCTCTTGTTATGCCATTGGAACTTCACAAATAACGTATTGAGGGATAGGTTTGGTTTTTGGACCACCACAAAAAGGCCTTTTTGAACTTTAAAGAACCCGGTTACACCCGGTACAAAATCAAGGATTTTGGGTTATAAAAAATAATAGTAACTACTAAAATGTTTCATAATAAACATGTATGTTTCACAAACATGTTGTATTCATGCTTGACTTGCTACACCCCTTTAGTTAAACAGATTGTGTCCATGTTAAACCTATTTACATATTTAACCCAATTATTATAAGCTTTCAACCTCTTTTTACAACTAGTCAATCGATTTGACTCTTTAATTGAGTTAGGGTTACATGATTTTAAATGTGTAAGCTAGTCTTTTAACACAAATAAACACATGGTTAATGTTTGGGTTCATTAATTCCATCTGTCTACCTTATTAAATGAACATAAGACAACCCGTAGTGGCCCAAAATTTGAGCGTTTTTTCATAAAACCACGCCCCAAAACGCCCGATTACCGCCCTTGGACGTTTTTTTAAAAAAAATTGCTTTTGGCGTTTTTTTTAACGTTACACGAGGCACATATTTTGATGAATCTATATAATACCATTATAAAGAATAATGGAAGATAAGACAAATGTAAAAAAATAAACTAAATTAAAAAAAAGGAATGTAATAAAGGAGAAAGGAAGGTGTGAGGGTGGTGCATACCACGTGCAAGTTGGTGTTAGATCCCACCGTACGAGACAACCGTATAATCTCAAAGCATATCAGGATCCTTCCGTAAAATTACTTTATTGTCCTTGAACTAGATAAGGGTTAAACAGGGGTTTGTTTATGTTTAACTGTCACACAGCCGCACGTGTGTCATACCCGCACGTGATAATGTTCTCTTCCCACATGCCCCGTTAACGGTTCCACGCGTAAAACTATTAGTTTTTATCTCGAAAATTATATTTATATTTAATAATTATTTTATATTTTTTGAATTTTCTTTCTATAATTTTAAGATTGTTGTATAAACATGAGGAAAAAGTGTTTTGGGGTTTGTTCAAAAGGAAGAGATCTTAGAGAAAGATATGAAAATAACCGGTAGATAGAATAAATTAATATAATAATAGTAATCGTAAATAAAAATAAAAATATTGGTATTGCTAGTGTGTAAAACTTATGGTACAAAGTTATCCGGTGCAACAAAAATCATATAAGAGATATAAGGTTAAGGGGTTGTTTGTTTACCTCTTAATGAGATTCTTAATGGTTCAGATCTCTTACTGGTTCAGCACTTAATGGTTCAGATTGTTTATTTTTTATGCTTCGTACCCTAAAAATACATTTTTGTTAGTCCATACTAAAGGATATGTGAATATGTTTTGAGAGTACAATTTTTCTGCTCACCGAATACGAACAAAAGTGTTTTTTAGCTACAAATGAAAAAATATATGCGAATAAAATTTAAATGTCTCTTTTGTCGTAAAAAAATTCTTTATGTATCCCTTTTTTGTAATTAAATTAAAACTAGTATTAAGCACCCTTGCATTACGACAGGGTTATCGACACTGAACTTGCGGCGTGTTAATACGAATAACTTAGACCGAATGTAAAACATAGAAAAGAATAACTAAGTTGACCTAGGATCTGCGCATTACGACGAATCTATCAAACGGGAAAAAATAGACGACGTAAAAACATTGAACCAGCCACATGTTGCGACGTGTTAACTCGTAAAATTTAGGACAGAACATAAAACGAAAAATTTGTGTAAGATGAAAAACATAGGAGACCATAGGTGAAAGTATAAAAGTTGTGAGGTTAAATTGCAAAAAAAAAAAAAAAATGAAAGCTTTGGTGTTATAAGTAGAAAAACAAATAGTTTTGAATGAAAAGTGAAACATCAAAAAAGAAAAAAAAATTGAAAATCTCCCAAAACATAAGATACACACCATTATGCACACAAATGTTGTAAATTTAGAGTATATAAATATTATAAATAATTGTTTAATTTTTAATATTACTTTTTATAGTATAGATGTTAAATCTCCTACAAAGTATTAATCTTGGCCGTTCAAAATAAAAAAAAAATCTTTTTATTTAGAATTTTAACAACAGAAAAATGATAAGAAATTGAATTAAACGATGCTGCTAGACATGGTAGGTTATAACGGCTGACAGCTGTGAAGTATAGACTATAGTACTGTACAAATGATTCGTTTACCAACGGTGACGTAATTTCTTAACAAATAACCACGTGTAAGATTCTCATTTTGATTTTCAATCTGTTTGTTTTTTTTTTTTTCTATTTTGTGGCCACTACGTTTTGTTTTTAGATTTCCACCACTAATATTACGTTTTCTAATTTTTAACCCGTGTTTGTATAACCGGAACGATTAAGGTGCCACTATTCTAATTTTCCAAGCTAAATTCGAGCGAGCTCTGAGCAGCGAGCTTTTTGAACAACCCTAGGTCCCTAGTACAACCGGTTTTAACAGGATTTCAAGGATAAACATAAACCGGTAACTACAGTTTTTGAAAAGCTAATCTGAACTGGTCAGGTTCGCTGGACTGCCCAAACTAGTTAACCAAATCATAACAGAGCCGTGAACCCGATCTATTTTCTGCCATAAAACCAATTTTCAAATCGTAAACCAAACCGTATCACTTCTAAACCATCCGATTTGTTTGCATTTGAACAGTTCGATTGGTTTTAACAGCTTTAGAAACCCCTAGTAATTTACTAGGTCCCCAAAGCTACTTATGTACTAACATGGAATTCCAATTATCATCAAGTCCCGTAATAAATATTATTATCTATATAAATATATTGGTTTAATCTATTTATGGAGGACAAAAGATCAAATACAAAACGTACAAATAAAGTGAAAAAGTAAAAAACGTTATAGCATATTCGTAATTATTTATTCGTAGAGTAATTATCAAAATTACCCTACAAATAATCTTATAAGGTAATTTTGTAAAATGTTCTTTTAGGGTAATTTTGATCTTGTAGAGTATCATAATTACTCTACAAATGATCTTGTATGGTAATTTTGATCTTGTAAGATAATTTTGATATTGTATGGTAATTTTGTAGAGTATCAAGTGTATCAAAATTACTTTGCAAGTTTTAAAATTACCCTACAAAAACATTTTACAAAATTACCCTACAAGATCAAAATTACTCTACAAGAACATTTTACAAAATTACTCTACAAGATTAAAATTACCCTACAAGAACATTTTACAAAATTACCCTACAAGATCATTTGTATAGTAATTTTGATAATTACCCTACAGGCAAATAATTACGAAAATGCCACCGCGTTTATTTGTTTTTTTTATGTCTTTTGTACGTTTTGTACGATAAGGCTGATTGTACGTGAACTTAACTCTTTAAGAAGGTCCTCTAAAGTTTATTATCCGCTTGCTAAATATTATTAACTTGTACTCATTATAGTGTTTATATTATTATTATTATTATTATTATTATTATTATTATTATTATTATTATTATTATTATCAATTTTAATATTTTTAATGTTTTACGACAATCGATTCTTACATTCACTAATTCTACTCCTACATTTACATAAAAATTACACGTTTATCTTAATACTATTTTGCACGCGGTGTCCTTTTCAACGAATGTTGACTGGTTTTGCCCTTTACAAGGAATTTTGTTGCACGTTACGTCCTTTGGCTCTAACCTAATTAGATTTTCTTGTTAAATCTGGTCACGTGCAAGTTATGTGAGGGTAGTTTAGTCTTTATACATATAAAGGACAATTTTTGTAAATACTCATATATATGTATAAATATATACACATATTTATGTATGTATGAATAAAGGCCCCACCTCCACCCCCACCCCTCATCCTCTTCTTCATCCTAATACCACCTGCAATCCCAATGTCATCACCCAACTTTAACCAAACAACCACCGAAACCCTCAATTCTCCCTCCATCTTCACCACTAAGATCCTAATTAATAGAATCATAACTTAAACAAGCCCTAAATTAAAAACCCCCATTTTCACTAGAATCAGTAAACCCTTAAATCACCTCACCAAATCTATCATCCAGAACATAAATTGAAACAACCCACAAACTTTTAGCTCAAAACAACAACACCAAAATAAAATCAAACAATCACAGACCCCAAACTTTGTTTTTAACCGATAAAGCTGAACAAACAGTACTAAAACGACGGAACTTTATTACTAGCATTTACTGCAATAAAAATTGCGCCTAAAATACGCGCCAAAAACTTCCTATATAAACAAACTCTCAGAATTACTAAAATCCAAACCAAAACCACAAAAACCTATATTTTCCTCTACACCATTCATCTTATAAACGCCAAAAAAAATATCAAAGATTCAAATCCATGTTTCTTTGATATACACAATTTTCTCAATAAACTTTCACTCTATGCAATGAGCAAGATCCTCAATATAAATGCCAAAATATACAAAAACCACAAAACTACAAAAAAGCCATTTCATGGAGATTCTGTTTTTGTTCTCTATAAAGTTTAGCTAAACGGGATGGATAACATTGTTACACATCTTTCTTGACTGAGGATTAACAATGTTATCCATTTCGTTCAGCAAAACATTATTGAGTTTAGCACGAACAAAAATAGAAGTTTATGGAAGTTTTATTTAGTGGCGTTATTGTTGTTTTTTTTTTTTGGCGTTTGATTTCCTTGCCGGATCTTATATTGTTTGTTATTTAACTTCGAAGTAGCATGTTATGAACAAAGAGATAGAAAAAAGAAAAAGATGCAAAAAAAAATCCAAACTGAGAAATGTCTGTGTTCTATAGCATTGAAATAAAAAACACCAAACTATTCTGTACTGTCTCTCAAAAGACCATCTGTATGTGTTCTGTAAGAATGACAAATACAAAACGCCAAACTACTCTTCACTGGCTCTCGAAGACCTTGTCGATCTTCTTTTAATTATGGCCTGTTTGCATGTTGATGCGTAGTGTCCATAGGCTTTGCAGTTCTGACACTGTCTTTCTTTGGCCACGGGTTTCGACTTTGATTTCTTTTTGTCAATTGCTATCTCCTGTTTAGATTTCAGGCGCTTCCGAGAACCAGAACCTTTAGATTTATAACCTACAGGGACTCTAATCGGATTCTTGTCATTTTTATATTGACCAGTTATCTCGGCAAATCTATCCCTAGAACTAGCGGGAGGAGCAACAATCTGCATATCTTGAACCTTCTTCATATAAGATTGAACATTATCCTTGAATAAGGATAGCTCCTCTTTATTACCAGATAAACGGTTCAAAGTGTATTCGGTTGAATAAATAACATCTCGCATCATACTTTGCACATCAGGATCAAGCTCGGTCATATATTCACGACTAATTGAGAATTCAGGAGAGCAGTTTGGGGAGGCCTCTTTGCGCCATCTATTCAGAATGTATTGTTTTGGAAATTCCCTAATGTCCATAAGTCTCAAAACATAGAATATATGTCTACATAGCAAACCAAATTGTTCAAAACATCTACATGAGCAACTGCATGTGCAATCAGACTTACGGAACAATACCTGAAAAACGCCAAAAACAATATCTCTATAACGACATGCATAGAATGTTTGTCTAAAAAAGAAAAGAACACATTGCATATGATAAAACGCCATTAACAGAAAATGCCATAAAAATCAAAACGCCAATATTTACCTCAAATAAGGATGTACAAAGCTGTTGGAAGTCATTTACATAAAACTTAACAAACCCATCAGGCTGATCTTCGTAACGTTGATTATGCAATCCGTAACTCCAATAAGCTCAACTTGAACGTCACAAAAAATACTTTTTGTATATATATAAACAGCTTGCCCTTACAACACTTTGTAACTACTCTTCAACTAGGGTCTTTTGTATCGAGATTCATGATCATTTTTACGATGTGTGTGACGCTGTGCTTCTATTGCAATCTCATAATGCGTCATGAACTCAACAAGAGTAGCTTTCGAATTGCACACTTGACCAAAAAAATGATTCTCACTCTCCGACCTGGATGTCGTTCGCATAAGACCAGACATAGGCTCCATTCTATAGTATGCAGGGATCCAAGATTCCCTAAGTGCAAAAATATCAGATAGCCTGTCATTATCTTCTAAATTGAATTCTGCAATAACCGTTTCCCATTCTGATTCAAACTCTTTAGGTGTGAGAATATCCATCCACACAACACCACATATACGTTCTTTAAAATTGGTGGAATTGCATAGCCTAACACCAACCTATAAATAACACGAAAACGCCATGAATATATAAAAAAACTAAAGACAAAACTTCATTAAAAAAACAGTAACAAGATACAAAACGCCATGTAACTTAAAACACATTGTATACTAAAACGCCAAAGGTAAAAAAAGCATAACAACCTTCAGAGAAAGTTTATGCATCACATGCCACATGCATAACCGATGCCTCGTGTCAACAAATACAGCAAAAATAGCCTTCTTCATCGCTGGATCTTGGTCAGTGACAACAACTTTTGGTTGAGAACCAACAACTTTAAGAAAAACTCTTAACAACCAAATATACGTATCAGTAGTTTCCGACGCCAACAATGCTGCACCAAATGTAACATTTTAGTGATGATTGTCTATACCAGTGAACGGTACAAACACCATAGAGTATCTGCATATGAAAACGCCATGAGAAATGAAACAATAATAAAACGCCATTGAATGTAAACTAGTAAAACACCATTGCATGGTAATAAAACGCCATTGCATGTAAAATATAAAAACACCATGCATGGGAATTAATAAAACGCCAAAAAAAAAGAAGTTGAATTATAAAAAATTACTTGTTGGAACGATACGTGGCGTCAAACGAAATCACATCACCAAACACGTGGTAATTACGTTTGGCTTGATCATCACACCAAAAAAGACCCTTCAAACGATTGTCTTCGTCTGTGATGTAATCATACGAGAAATTAGGTTGAGAATGTTTTTTTCATTCAAATTTTTCACAACCATATCAGCGTCATATTCCCCTATGAACAAGTTAATTTGCCTCTTATAGTTCTTAAATTCAACTTTGCTTGCGCCCACGTCTTCAAAACCGCCAAAACAAGTCTTCATAACATTAAACGCCTTGACAGGTGATGTGCACAAAATGCAACATATAAATTACATCAATTGAGGCATAAAACTAACCCTTTTTTAGTACTAATGTTGGAAAAAGTGTGTTTTTGTCTTCCTTTTGTATTTTCAGGATTAAATGAGCTCAAATGAACAAAAGAAGCAAAAAGGCAGCTAAATCTAACATAAATACAAGAAAAGGAACAAACGTGGCATGCCCGACGTCCCGATAGCATCTTCCCAAGCAAAACAAGAAAACAGAAGGCTGAACACGCCCCGTGCTCAGTTAGCACGGGGGCGTGCCCAAGTGTCAGCAGAAAAGACAAAGCTGTAGAAGCTTCTATCACCCACCACGGGGGTGTGCCCACTGGACACGGGGCCGTGGTCAACTCTAAGATTCGCAGAATCTGAGGAAATCTTGATAGTACAGATACGCTTCTGCACACGGGGTCGTGCCCAGCGGACACGGGGGCGAGGTCAACTAATGCAGACAAACTGCAATTAATGAAGAAAGAGAAGGAAGATGGACACGGGGCCGGGCCCAATGGACACGGGGCCGTGCCCAATGTCACGGCCCCCGTGCCCGGTTTGACCCGGTCTAGGAGCCGCGGGACAGAAAACCCGTGGTATTCATGTTTACAGCGGAAGTCTTAACAGGATCGTTTTAAATTTGAAAATATGCCCGAGTATTATTTATTTACACTTCGGGATAAACCCCGTAAATATCATAATTTCATTATTTTACAAACATGTTTATTTATTTATTTGAGCCACCACTTCAAGCTTGATAGTGCTCCGTAGCACGTGTACTTAATTCAGTAGGTCATCTGAAACATGTTGTAAAAAGGTTTTGTCAGCGGGGAAATACTGAGTGAATCATTCATTTTGATAAAATGACACATAGTTATAAATTACAGCATAAGAGCGATTACTATGGCAGTATCTTAATTAATATCTGGCCTTGCCACCCGTGTGACGATGGTCATACCACTATTGGGTCCAGTCACCCAATTAGTGACGTTTTGTCACTGTTAGGTCTTATTAGCCTAACCCCTGTTAGGGCTTATTGCCTAACCGTGAGAAATTAGTAATGTGCACAATACCCCACTAGCCAGCGGTTAAGATAACCACGACTTAATCCCTGTAATTATAACATTTTGAAAATAATTTGGAGTATTGTAAAACAGTTGATAAAAAGAGAATGACTCACATTGCAGATTTATCGAGCAAGGTATAAGCCTACTGATTAGCCTTGATTAAACCTAATTTGATAATAATGCATACACAACGGGTTAGTAACTTAATACAGCAGTTACGTAATTCACGAGATTAAACCCTCACAATGATTAACAAGTGCAATACTTAACAATTCAATCGAATTCACAACGAATAACAGAACATAGTCCGAATTCGAACAATACTCAAATATTCAAATCGAAATCACGACGAATAATCAAAGTACAAGCTCAATTTGAGCAGCACTCGGACAATCGTTGGATAGTTATAATCGATCGGACGTTGAATCGTAATAGCGATCGAGTTATTACCCTGATTGCGGCAGCACTTCGTGACCCGTGTGTGTTAATTTGAACGAATACTGATATAACTTGACGTAAAATCGGAATTTTAGCGTCGTTTTAACTTCCCAGATCAAGTCCCAAGGTCCTCTATTTATACCCGAAAAATAGCCTCGCTTACGGACCGTATGCCATTTCCCTTACGGTCCGTAAGGGAAGCAGTCTATATATAGGTGCCTAGGGTCGGGACTAGCTATGCTGAGTTGACAGTTTGGTCCAGTTAAAATTAAACAACGATTTAAGTAGATAATCGTTCAACTAGGGTTAACCCCCCTTGAGTTTTAGGGACCCTGATCCTGATTCCGATTGTTCCGGAAATTTTAGGGTTTATGCCAAATCACTTGGGTGTCTCAATTAGGGTTTCCTTAACAGATAATTATTATCCTAATTACTAATTTTCAGGAGAGTTGTTACACCCAAGCTACTGTTCAGGCTATAAATAGGGGTGCTTGGCTCATTTGCAAACCATCTCTTGGCACACCACCTCTCTCACACTTCACCCACCACCATCACAACACCATCATCCACCACCATCATCCATTGTCCATCATAGAGTGTGTGAGTCGTCTCGGGATCCAAGATTGATCATAAGAGTTCTTGACAATCAAAGGCCATGTTTACCGAAGTCTCTTACATCACTTGGTGAAGACTAGTGTCTAGTGTAATACTTTTTATTTTTAATCTTTTCGTACTTTTTATTTGGTTATGTATTAATGACTTTAATAACTAGTTTCTTATGTTGAAGGTGATTCTTCCTTATCGTTTGTCCGTGGTGTCTTGGCATTATTTTACTGTCTAAATAAAATAAAAGATTTTCACCATTCATATCTCCACGGTCTATATGGAGATATGTTGGCTACCTGGTCGGGGGTTAAGGGAACAGTTTGGTAAGAGTCTTGCCATTGTTCAGTGTATAGATCCTGCAAAGGACCTGGGTCAAATTTAGTAGGACCTCCTTCAATACCCATCGGTATTGGATGGCGAGGGTCCAAACTCTTTGATTCCCTCATAAGTAAACTACTATTAAAACTTTAACCCAGCTACTTAGGATTGTATCCCTGCTGACTCAGACTACTTAGCCAAGGGTAACGTCACCTTCAAAAGAGGGGCCTACCACATTATGCATTAATAACTTAATTAATTATCTTCCAATAATCCGGCCCTTTAGGATTGTATCCTTGCTGACTCAAACTACTGGGTTGAGGGTAACGTCACCTTCAAAAGAGGGGCCTACTACAATAACTAAGATAATCTCTTAAAAAGTACAAAAGTGTAGAAATAATCAAATGTTACACTACACACGAGTCAGATCCAAGTGATTCATCTTGTCTATCTGTTTTTACTTTTATTTTTATTTTCAGCATTTTAGTTAGTTTTATTTTTCTAGTTTAAAAACCTTTTTCTAACTTTTGATTTGATTAGACGTTGAGGATAAACCGGTACTAAAAACTCTTGTGTCCTTGGACGACCTCGGTATCTTACCAACACTATACTACGCTCACGATAGGTGCACTTGCCCATATGTGCGTTTAATGTTAGTAAATATCGTGTTTTATAAATTTAAAACTTGGCTAAAAAGTGTAAAAGGGCTTAAAAATATACACCTAAAATATATCACACCTAACGCACATCAAGTTTTTGGCGCAGTTGCCGGGGACACAAGGATTTTAAGAAAACTTAAAATCGACGGCCTAATCAGTTTTTCAATATTTTTTCAAAACGCGCGCACATTTTTCTGGATTTTAGATAGTTTTGCATTTACAGTAAGTTGAACACGGGCCGTGCTCACTGAACACGGGGCCGTGCTGCATATTTTTCATAAAAACACCTAGATACATAGTCTGAACACTGGGTCGTGCTCACTGAACACGCCTCCGTGCTGCACAAAACCAGTAACTTTTATTCAAATGCCCAGATACAGACCCTGAACACGGGGCCGTGTCCAGCTTCTGTTTCTGTTTCCGTTTTTATTTTTGTTTTCTGGTCCCGAGACTCTATTGTGGTATGTTGAGTGATTCTTATGGATCAATACTCAGGAGGCTACAACTACACCTATGAGGAGGATGATTATAGGAAAGACTATTGCACTAATTGTGGTAACCCGCACTCGGTACAATATTGTAACTTATTTCAATCATCCACTTCATACACCTACTATGAGGAGCGCAGGTGTCACACCCCAACCAATGGCGGAAACATCGGGATGAGACGAAGTGTGAAGATTGCTCGAGACATCATAACGCTATTTGTGACAATAATTTAATAATCCAAATTTCATTTCCAAAATAAATGTCAAAACATTACAAGAAAAGCAAATAACAACATTGTTCAACATAACATAAACAAAATTGATACAACACTTTAAACCTAAACGTCTAAGTGAGTATTTAGGCATCTTTGCTATCCGTTTTCATTTCATCTTCATCAACCTGTAACATGTTTAAAAATACAATTCAATGCAAAAGCAAAGGCGAGTATACAAGTTTGGTACGTACATAGCATAAGTTAAAAAGTGTGATCAATTCCTCATGGCAAGCATATGATTCAAGATAAACCTTAAATATGGCATGTGTCTAACATGTCAAACCAAGAAAACGCAATATGCTCAAGACATAACCTCAAGTTTACGGGCGGGTCGTTAATCCTATAGCGCTACATATGTCAAGGTTTGGCTCGTACGAAGTTAATGATAAGTTCAACACATAAGAATAACCCAAGTTTAAAGTATCAAGTCATCACGTATACAAGCATGTTATAGGAACGTTCATGTGTTTAACAAAGTGTTCATGTGTAAGTTAATAGGTAAACATGTTACATCCCAAAAGTGGTAAAAGTAAAAAGGGGGAAATACGAGTATACTCACGGTTTACAAGTGGTGACTTGAAATTCCGAGAGCAAGTTTGTAGATGAATTAGTTCGGAGCACCTTGTCCTTCTACACAAGGAAACGTAGGTGTGTGAGTTTGGCGTATAACGGAAGATTATAGATTCGGAGTTTTTAATATATAGAAAGTAACATAGGTGAAAATAATCATCTTGTACGCATAACTCTTGTTCTTGACACTATTGAAACTCAAAAGAGTTGGTATGATTTCATGGATTCTAAGATCCATTAGAGTCGTAACAAGGGCATGGTCATAGATGATGTAACGTCCACTTAACAAATAACTATTAAGTCATCATCAAGTCTTAGTTACTTAGATGTATACATATAGAATAACTTAGATATTATATAGTTTACAAGTCTTATGATTCAAGCATGAGGTAGGAGATTAATGTCTCCATTTAGGTACCTCTTTGTGTCATAGAATACATACATGAGGTAGGAAGAACAAGCTTCCATTTAGGCACCTCTATTGTTCACCACTACACTTGTTGTTATAAACAACAAGGAGGGTCATGAACATACAAGTATCAAGGTATTAACAACAACTAATCTATAGCAAAACATCAAGTAATGAGTGGATTCTTATGAAGGATAGCCCAAGCTAATCCAACCATCACACATTCAACAAGTTTCACACTTGAACATTACTTGTGGGTAAAACCCTAATTAAAAACAGAAAGTTTATGAGGTTTTAACCTCTGATTTAGATGTCTCAACCTTGTTTTTAAGCTTAACCAACCATGGGATAAGTTGTAAGTATTAGGACATAGGTATGAGATGTGTTGGACACAAGTTGCATAGATTTAAACAAGTTTTTGATGAACATAAAAACAAACAGAAAGTTTATGGACTATTTTGGGGCATTTCCAGGTCTGATTTCTCCAAGGAGAAGTCTAGGAATCGAACCCCATGATTATACAAGCAAGTAGGAAAAAGAATCGAGTGAATCGGATAAGAATTGAGTGAGTTATGCTCATTTTCGTGAAGGGGTGTCAATCTACTCGAACCTTTGCTTTCAGCTACGGTTTGGAGGATGTTTTGAGAGTTTTTAGTGTTGCAAAAGTGGTAGGGTAGCTGGTTATAAGTGGTATTTATAGGGGGAAGGATTAGGGTTTCAATGGGTTGGGCTTTGGAAGTGTTTAGAAGGGGTTACACCTTGAAACTAGCCCACAAAACCCAACTATATGGGGCTGAATTTTGCTGAATTTGGGCTGCCATGTTTCTTTAGTTTTTTATTTTTTTAAAACATTATAATGAGTAATTTTATTAGTTAAGTTGTGTAATAATATGCAACAATGTTTCCCCTAACTTGTAACAAGGTGAAATATGAAATAAAACATGATTTAACTAGGCAAAAAGTGTAATGTACAAGTATGTAACATGTTTGTAAGTAACAAGTATATGTCACATATTTACAAGTTCAACATATGTTTGTAAGTATCACAAAGAAGTATCAAATGATCTCATGATTAATCGTATTATGGTGTATGTATAGTATGTAACAAGGAAATGCAAGTTTTCATTCATGATCAAAATCTCGAGTTTACAACGAGTACTAGAAGGAACGAGTACAATGATACAAAGCTTCCAAAATTAGCAACACGAGTAAGACAAGCTATAAATAGAAAGTACAAAACACAGGGCGTTACAGTCTCCCCTCCTTTAGGAAATTTCGTCCCGAAATTTAGGAAGACTCAGGGAAAAGATGAGGATATTTCGATTTCATTTCGCTTTCGAGCTCCCAAGTAAATTCAGCGCCACGTTTTCCTTCCCATCGAACTTTGACAATAGGAATTCGACTGCGCCTCAATTGCTTGGTTCCTTGGTCCATGATTTCGACCGGTTTTTCTACAAAGTGAAGTGTTTCGTTGACTTGCAAGTCTTCGAGAGGAACGTGGAGTCCTTCGTCAGCTAGGCATTTCTTTAAGTTGGACACATGGAAGACAGGGTGTACATTGCTGAGTCCTTCAGGCAGGTCCAGTCTATACGCAACCTTGCCAATCCTTTCGAGAATCTTGAAAGGACCAACGTAGCGAGGTGCGAGTTTCCCTTTCTTGCCAAATCGAACCACGCCTTTCCAAGGGGATACCTTGAGAAGCACGTTGTCACCTGTCTCGAATTCCATAGGTTTGCGTCCTTTGTCAGCGTAACTCTTCTGTCGGTTCCTGGCTTTCAATAAGTTGTCTCGAACCTGTAAAATCTTGTCCGTAGCCTCTTGTATAAGCTCGGGACCGGTGATTTGGGCTTGACCAATCTCGTGCCAAGAAATAGGCGAACGGCACTTGCGACCATACAATGCTTCGAAAGGAGCCATTTGGATACTCGTGTGATAGCTGTTATTGTACGAGAATTCAGCCAAGGGCAAGTATGTATCCCAGTTGCCACCAAAATCTATTACGCATGAACGAAGCATATCCTCTAAGGTTTGGATAGTACGCTCGGTTTGACCGTCAGTCTGAGGATGGAAGGCGGTGCTAAGGTTAAGCTTAGTACCCATAGCAGATTGAAAAGTTTCCCAAAGACGAGACGTAAAACGAGCATCACGATCAGAAATGATATCAATGGGCGTCCCATGACGACAGATGATTTCCTTCATGTAGACCTTAGCCAATTTCTCGACTTTGAAGTCTTCACGAATGGGGAGGAAGTGAGCTGATTTGGTCAATCGGTCAACGACGACCCATATGCTGTCATGACCAGCTGTAGTGCGAGGAAGCTTAGTGATGAAATCCATGGCAATGCTCTCCCACTTCCAAACGGGAATTATTGGTTGTTCGAGCAAGCCAGAGGGACGTTGATGTTCGGCTTTTACTTTGGAACACGTAAGACATTTAGAAACGAAGGTGGCTATATCCTTCTTCATTCCAGGCCACCAATAGGAAGTACGCATATCATGGTACATCTTATCGGCACCAGGGTGAATAGAATATTTCGTGTTATGGGCCTCCTTCATCAGGAAATTGCGAAGATCGTCACGATTGGGAATCCAGATGCGATTGAGATAGTATAGAATACCATCGGGTTTGGACACAAGACTATTCTCAGCACCACATTGCATTTCGTTGTAGAGGTTACCCTCATTAACGGATGTATACTGGGCGTTACGTATGCGATTTTGAAGATCGTGGACGAGTTGGAAACAACGGATACTTTGGACGTGAGTTTTACGACTCAGGGCGTCGGCTACTACATTCGCCTTACCCGGGTGGTATTTGATTTCGCAGTCATAGTCGTTTAACAATTCCACCCAACGACGTTGACGCATGTTTAGTTCTTTTTGATTGAAGATGTGTTGAAGGCTCTTATGGTCGGTGAAGACTACACATTTAGTACCATAAAGGTAGTGTCGCCAAATCTTCAATGCAAAAACGACCGCACCAAGTTCAAGGTCGTGAGTAGTATAGTTTTTCTCATGAATTTTGAGTTGCCTCGATGCGTAAGCGATAACTTTGTCACGTTGCATAAGGACACAACCAAGACCAAGGTTTGAAGCGTCGCAATACACGACAAAATCATCGTTACCATCAGGAAGCGTTAGGATAGGAGCATTGCAAAGCATGTCCTTGAGCGTTTGAAAAGACTCTTCTTGTTCGGGACCCCAAACAAAAGGTCTCTCTTTTTGAGTCAAGGAGGTCAAAGGAACAGCGATTTTCGAAAAGTTGGAGATAAAACGACGGTAGTAACCAGCAAGACCAAGAAACGAACGGATTTCGGACGGAGATTTAGGTGCGACCCAATTTTTCACAGCTTCGATTTTTGCGGGATCAACGTGAATACCAAGTTTGTTGACAGTGTGACCAAGGAATTGAACTTCTTGTAACCAAAATTCACACTTGGAGAATTTGGCATATAGGTGTTCAGTACGAAGGAGTTCAAGAATAAGGCGCAAGTGTTGCTCATGCTCTGCTTGCGTCTTGGAATAGATGAGGATATCGTCGATGAAGACGATCACAAAACGGTCCAAGTATGCTTTGCACACGCGGTTCATTAAGTCCATAAAGACAGCAGGTGCGTTGGTCAAACCAAAGGGCATGACCACGAACTCATAATGACCATAACGCGTTCGAAAGGCGGTTTTAGGCACATCTTCTTCGAGTACTCGAAGTTGATGATACCCAGAATGAAGATCGATCTTTGAAAAGCAGGTTGCGCCTTGCAATTGATCGAAGAGGTCATCAATGCGAGGAAGAGGGTATCGATTCTTGATAGTAAGCTTGTTGAGCTCACGATAGTCAATACACATACGAAAGGACCCATCTTTCTTCTTGACGAATAAAACGGGAGCGCCCCAAGGAGAAGTACTAGGGCGTATGAAGCCTTTGTTAAGAAGCTCTTGAAGTTGACTCGAGAGCTCTTGCATCTCAGAGGGTGCTAAACGATAGGGGGACTTAGCGACAGGCGTAGCGCCAGGCACTAAATCGATGCGAAAATCAACAGAACGAGCAGGAGGAGGACCAGGAAGGTCTTCGGGAAATACATCCGGAAAGTCACGTACAACAGGAACGTCACTTATGCTTGGGCCTTTATCCTTCTTTTCCACGATGTGGGCGAGAAAGGCGAAGGTACCCTTGCGTAAGCACTTGTTTGCCTTGATGCATGACATAAGCTTAAGGCCTTGAGAAGGCTTTTCACCATAGACGTGTAGAGAATCACCATTTGGAAGAGGCAAGCGAATAAACTTCTCAGAACAGACAACTTCAGCACGAACTCGCCTAAGCCAGTCCATACCTACTATGACGTCGAAACTACCCATTTGCATAGGTATGAGATCGATTGAGAACGTATGATCGTTAAGGATTAGTGAACAATTGGAGAGAACAGAATTGACTTTGACGGTTTTACCATTAGCAACTTCGACAGCGAAAGATTTTGGCAACTTAGAGCGTTTACACTTGAGCAAAGACTCGAATTCTAACGACACAAAACTTTTATCGGCACCAGTATCAAATAGGCATGAAGCATAGACATGGTTAATGAGAAACGTACCAGTGATGACGTCGTTTGCATTTTGAGCCTGAGCTGTGGTGAGAAGGAAAGCTCGACCCCTAGCGGGTTCTTGAACCTGTTGTTGTTGTTGGGGTTGTGGCTGTGGTTGTTGCTGTCGAGGTTGTTGTGGTTGATATCGTTGAGGACACACATTGGCCATGTGGTTGGTATCACCACACGTGAAGCATGCTCGCACAGGGGCGACTTGATTTGGAGCCAAAAGAGCTTGGTTTTGGTAGGCCTGTGGGGGGATACGACAATATGGCGAGAGATGCCCATACCGGCCACACTTGTCACACTTTCGACAATGAGCGTTTGGGGGGTGATGATATCGGCATTTGTCGCACTTTGGGTGCGTTCCAGTATAAACCTTGCGTTCACCATCGAAAGCAGGCACAGTTTGAAGGGGTTGTGGGTTTGGCGGAGTGACGACCGCGCAGTTTTGGCTTGAAGCCTTCCGCTTCTTGCCTTGGTTTCTCTTAGATTGCTGGGAGGGTTTAGACTCATTAGGGGAGTCAATGGTGGCTTGGTGCGCATTCTTTGTTGAAACCTTGTCAAAGGTTCCATGAAGAACACAATTGTTGTTAAGTTCGGTAGCTATGCGGTACGCGTCTTCAATGGTTTGAGGGTTGGCAGATGCAAGATGGTTTGTTAAAGAAGGTGCAACACAACGAATGAATTTGGCCACGGTTTTGGGGGCGGTTTCTACTTGACCAGGGCATAGAACACTAAGCTGCTTGAAGCGTGTAATCAAACCATCCATGTCACTCCCTTTTTGCGTGAGGTTCCAGAATTCATTTTCCAACTTTTGGAGTTCGTGAGGGGGACAAAAGTGATCCTTCATAAGTTGTTTGAGATCGTCCCACGGCATAGCGTGTGCGACCTCGTTTCCTCTCTTGTTACGCTCAGTTGTCCACCACTCAAGTGCCTTTTCACGAAACACACCGGTTGCATTCAAGGTTCTTAGTTCGTCAGGGCAACCACTTTGCAAGAAGGTAAGCTCGATGGCATCAAACCAGTTCATCATGGCGGTAGCGCCATTCTTGCCGGTAAATTCTAAGGGTTTACAAGCCATGAAGTGCTTAAATTGGAAGGTCGATTTGGGTTTGTCGGCCTTTGAGTCGACCGAACCATGGGGTGAATCGGTTTGGATCTTGCTAACAATGTCGGGTAGGACCTTTGCAAATTGTTTAGCCATAAACTTCATACAATCCTTTTGGGACATGGCGGAGGAGGTCGAACCCTTCTTTGACTTGAGTTTCTTGGATGAACTAGAAGACATCTAAAAGATTTGAAAGAGAAGGGAAAGGATGAGACTTTGATCATTAATTGAAAACAAGGTTTGTGTATGCAAAGCAAGTAGATGTTCAAGTACCAAGTAAAGTTCACATAAAGCATAAGTTTCCAACACACATTCAACATGTATAGCACATAAGTTGCGAATAGGAAAATATAAATTTAGTTGGTTCATGAGAATTATTATTGTTTGTGATTGCGATAATGTGCGACATGATTAAAACGACATTTCGAAATGAATGAACGTTCAAGTATAAAATCACATATAAATTGAGATACATAAAAGAGAGGCTCAATAAAACATAGGAATGTTTCGGGTAGAGAAACGTCGACAATTCCAAAGTGGGTCGAAAGTCCTTTCGATTTAGAGATATTGTGCTTTGGCCTATAAGTAAGATACTCTCGTCGAGAAGCGATTAACGGTATCTTACCCTTCCGGTTACTACACATCTCTAAATGATTGGAACATTCGGGACTTTGGCGAGAATAAAAAAAAATCAAGGAATGGGACTTAATCGACAAGATGCGGGTTTCACCCCTAACTTGACGATTTCGTACCCTAAATGTGGTTGGTACTTGTCGGCCAAAATAAAATTTTGACACTTTGACAAGGGTCCACTAGAGTTGAAATGGGAATTACCATTAAGTTGTGGATGTCACTCCTAGCTTAATGGTGAAATTTCGTGCAAAAATAGATTAAAGGTAGAGTGAGAGTCGTTTACCAAATTGTGGGTTTCACGCCTATTTTGGTAAAGTTGTCTCGTTGATGTT
Source organism: Helianthus annuus (assembly GCF_002127325.2). Taxonomy (NCBI): domain Eukaryota; kingdom Viridiplantae; phylum Streptophyta; class Magnoliopsida; order Asterales; family Asteraceae; genus Helianthus; species Helianthus annuus. Next base: position 135,335,177 of record NC_035446.2, on the reverse strand, counting down.
ACAAGAGTATAAAATAGCAAAAGTGTATTCGTGTTAGCCTTAGGAAAGGCACATAAATTTATTAACAAGAAGTGTAGCTAGGAAGCATGTAAGATAGAGCACAAATGTTTTAAACAACAAATAAGAGACAAAGTTCCTAAAACTATAGACTAGGGCAAAAGCATGGCAATTTTCCTAATTCCCTATAGTTATGGCTCTGATACCAATCTGTCACACCCCAACCAATGGCGGAAACATCGGGATGAGACGAAGTGTGAAGATTGCTCGAGACATCATAACACTATTTGTGACAATAATTTAATAATCCAAATTTCATTTCCAAAATAAATGTCAAAACATTACAAGAAAAGCAAATAACAACATTGTTCAACATAACATAAACAAAATTGATACAACACTTTAAACCTAAACGTCTAAGTGAGTATTTAGGCATCTTTGCTATCCGTTTTCATTTCATCATCATCAACCTGTAACATGTTTAAAAATACAATTCAATGCAAAAGCAAAGGCGAGTATACAAGTTTGGTACGTACATAGCATAAGTTAAAAAGTGTGATCAATTCCTCATGGCAAGCATATGATTCAAGATAAACCTTAAATATGGCATGTGTCTAACATATCAAACCAAGAAAACGCAATATGCTCAAGACATAACCTCAAGTTTACGGGCGGGTCGTTAATCCTATAGCGCTACATATGTCAAGGTTTGGCTCGTACGAAGTTAATGATAAGTTCAACACATAAGAATAACCCAAGTTTAAAGTATCAAGTCATCACGTATACAAGCATGTTATAGGAACGTTCATGTGTTTAACAAAGTGTTCATGTGTAAGTTAATAGGTAAACATGTTACATCCCAAAAGTGGTAAAAGTAAAAAGGGGGAAATACGAGTATACTCACGGTTTACAAGTGGTGACTTGAAATTCCGAGAGCAAGTTTGTAGATGAATTAGTTCGGAGCACCTTGTCCTTCTACACAAGGAAACGTAGGTGTGTGAGTTTGGCGTATAACGGAAGATTATAGATTCGGAGTTTTTAATATATAGAAAGTAACATAGGTGAAAATAATCATCTTGTACGCATAACTCTTGTTCTTGACACTATTGAAACTCAAAAGAGTTGGTATGATTTCATGGATTCTAAGATCCATTAGAGTCGTAACAAGGGCATGGTCATAGATGATGTAACGTCCACTTAACAAATAACTATTAAGTCATCATCAAGTCTTAGTTACTTAGATGTATACATATAGAATAACTTAGATATTATATAGTTTACAAGTCTTATGATTCAAGCATGAGGTAGGAGATTAATGTCTCCATTTAGGTACCTCTTTGTGTCATAGAATACATACATGAGGTAGGAAGAACAAGCTTCCATTTAGGCACCTCTATTGTTCACCACTACACTTGTTGTTATAAACAACAAGGAGGGTCATGAACATACAAGTATCAAGGTATTAACAACAACTAATCTATAGCAAAACATCAAGTAATGAGTGGATTCTTATGAAGGATAGCCCAAGCTAATCCAACCATCACACATTCAACAAGTTTCACACTTGAACATTACTTGTGGGTAAAACCCTAATTAAAAACAGAAAGTTTATGAGGTTTTAACCTCTGATTTAGATGTCTCAACCTTGTTTTTAAGCTTAACCAACCATGGGATAAGTTGTAAGCATTAGGACATAGGTATGAGATGTGTTGGACACAAGTTGCATAGATTTAAACAAGTTTTTGATGAACATAAAAACAAACAGAAAGTTTATGGACTATTTTGGGGCATTTCCAGGTCTGATTTCTCCAAGGAGAAGTCTAGGAATCGAACCCCATGATTATACAAGCAAGTAGGAAAAAGAATCGAGTGAATCGGATAAGAATTGAGTGAGTTATGCTCATTTTCGTGAAGGGGTGTCAATCTACTCGAACCTTTGCTTTCAGCTACGGTTTGGAGGATGTTTTGAGAGTTTTTAGTGTTGCAAAAGTGGTAGGGTAGCTGGTTATAAGTGGTATTTATAGGGGGAAGGATTAGGGTTTCAATGGGTTGGGCTTTGGAAGTGTTTAGAAGGGGTTACACCTTGAAACTAGCCCACAAAACCCAACTATATGGGGCTGAATTTTGCTGAATTTGGGCTGCCATGTTTCTTTAGTTTTTTATTTTTTTAAAACATTATAATGAGTAATTTTATTAGTTAAGTTGTGTAATAATATGCAACAATGTTTCCCCTAACTTGTAACAAGGTGAAATATGAAATAAAACATGATTTAACTAGGCAAAAAGTGTAATGTACAAGTATGTAACATGTTTGTAAGTAACAAGTATATGTCACATATTTACAAGTTCAACATATGTTTGTAAGTATCACAAAGAAGTATCAAATGATCTCATGATTAATCGTATTATGGTGTATGTATAGTATGTAACAAGGAAATGCAAGTTTTCATTCATGATCAAAATCTCGAGTTTACAACGAGTACTAGAAGGAACGAGTACAATGATACAAAGCTTCCAAAATTAGCAACACGAGTAAGACAAGCTATAAATAGAAAGTACAAAACACAGGGCGTTACAGCAGGTACGAACCATCGACTTCATACACATCCTATGAAGACCAAAGGTATGAACCTTCTCCCTCATACTCATATTTTGATGAACCAAGGTATGAGCCTTCATATTCATACTTTGAAGAACCAAGATATGAGCCACCACCTTCATATGCTTATTATGAGGAACCATGGCGTGAACTACCCACCTCATATGAGTATTATGAAGAACAAAATTACGACCCTTATCCATCATATACTTACAATGAAGAACAATGGTGTGAACCATCTACTTCATATGAGTACTATGAGGAACCAAGGATCGAACAACCAGATTCAAGACTTTGAAAATCCCGATCCTTACTATATGACCGAAGTGACCAATAGGATATTAAAACACCTTAAAACTATCGAGCGCTACATAAAAGAATCTCGCGCAAGGGAAGAGGAGTCCTACGCAAGAGAAGAATTAAATAAAAAAGAGATAGTTGAAGAGGTAAAAATGGAAGAACAAATAAGTGAAAAACCGACACATGAGTTAAACAACGAAAAAGGTGAGACCGTCAACGTTAAAATTCAAGAAGAGCCTAATTTTGAAGAAATTAATCTCTTGTCACCTTCTTTCGAAAATCATTGTTTAGTACCCACTCATGCTAAGTTTTTAAAAGAGTTAAACACTAACACTAAAATTGACGAAACGGTAAGTATTAAGTTAACTAACGATCAAAATTCGGTAATAAAAGAAGCCCCATTTGTGTTAGTGCATTACGTCTATTGACTTCGTCTTGCATCATGTAATAGAATAGGATAGGTTAGAATATCCAGTGCACGAGGTTCGAGATGAAATTGTTAGAAGTTAAGCAAGTAGTTCCGCTTATATGAACACTGACCATATAAGCGAAACCGTTTGCAAATAGTTCCGCTTATATGGACGTGTCCATATAAGCGAATCTACCTTCACTATATATAGGTGCATTGTTTCATTCATTTGGCATGGAACTGAAATTGTAACGAAGTGCTGCTGATTTGCTTTCAGGTTGTAAACATTGTTAAAATCAATCAAAGAAGCATTATAATTAGTTTGAGCGTCTGATTCATTGATTCCGCCTATGAATTGGAGAAACAACTCTTCTGATTGACTCATTCGGGTTAAACAACGATCCTACAATTTGAAATCAACATTACACCGGTTCCATGTTTTTTTTTTCAAAATTCCTTTATTAGTAATATCACGATTGATAAAGATCTTTGTGTTAACATAATGCCTAATTACATTTTCGAAAAATTAAGTGTCAGTGATTTTTCTCCACTTCAAATACCCATTTTTCTATCTGATCGGAAAGTAATAAAATCAATCGGTATAGTTGAGGATGTTTTGGTTCAAACAAATCAAATGGTAATCCCAACTGACTTTGTCATCCTCGATGACGCTCCTCTAGTGTTGGGACGACCTTTTGTAAAAACTCACGAAGCTTTGAAAAACCGGAAGTACAACAATCTACCTCTTCAATTAGGGGCATTCAAAAGGAGCATAGATCTTGAGCATTCAATGAAATATCCTTTTGGAAATAATGACCCCCTAATTGAAGATGAAGATGAACCACCCGATACAAGTGAAAAGATTGACCATTTTGTTGAAGAAGAGGTCGCCATAGAACAAACTTTTAAAGTTCTTGATCAAAATGAGCAACCAAATAAGGAGTCTCCTAAAGACCCACCTCTTGAGCTCAAAGAACTTCCGAAAGGTTTGGAATATGCTTTTCTAGACAAAGATGGTAAATCATCTGTAATTATTTCGTCTAAGTTAAGTAGTTTAGAAAAAGAAAAGTTAATTAAACTTTTAAAAAAACAAAAAAATGTGATCGCTTGGAAGCTTGTAGATATTAAAGGAATAAGTCCTTCCATGTGCACGCACAAAATTCTAATGAATGATGACTACAAATCGGTAATATAACCACAACGTAGGGTAAATCCAAATGTCCAAGAAGTGGTTAAAAACGAAGTAATCAAATTACTTGATGCCAGACTTATTTATCCTATCTCCGATAGTCCTTGGGTAAGTCCCGTGCAAGTAGTTCCAAAGAAAGGAGGTATGACGGTAATAACTAATGAAAAGAATGAATTAATACCAACGAGAACAGTCACAGGATGGAGAGTATGTATAGACTATAGATGATTAAATGAAGCAACAAGGAAAGATCACTTTCCTTTGCCCTTCATTGATCAAATGTTAGAAAGATTATCCGGTCATAAATTTTATTGTTTCTTGGATGGTTTTTCAGGTTACTTTCAAATCCCGACAGCACCCGAAGACCAAGAAAAGACAACTTTCACATGTCCCTATGGAACTTTTGCTTATCGACGCATGCCATTCGGTCTATGCAATGCCCCCTCAACATTCCAACGTTGCATGGTGGCCATCTTCCATGACATGATAGAAAAGACAATGGAAGTCTTCATGGACGACTTTTCTATCTTTGGAGATTCATACGACCAATGCCTCGATAACATCGAACGAATGTTATCCCGATGTGAGGAAACTAACCTCGCCCTTAATTGGGAAAAATGCCTTTTCATGGTAACGGAGGGAATAGTACTCGGTTACAAAATCTCAAGCGAAGGAATGGAAGTTGATCGAGCCAAAATAGACACTATTTCTCGATTACCTCCACCATTCTCCGTTAGAGCAATCAGAAGTTTCTTAGGGCATGCCGGATTTTATAGACGGTTTATCAAAGACTTTTCTAAAATTTCAAGACCTCTAACAAAATTACTTGAAAAAGATGCCCCTTTCATCTTTGACAAGGATTGCAATAAAGCATTTCTAACACTAAAGGAAATGCTAGTCAATGCACCTATCATGATAGCGCCTGATTGGAAATTACCTTTCGAAATCATGTGTGATGCAAGTGATTTTGCAGTTGGAGCAGTCTTGGGACAAAGAAAGGAAAAACATTTTCACCCAATTTATTATGCTAGTAAAACACTTAATGATGCACAAGAAAATTACACAACAACTGAAAAAGAATTACTAGTTGTGGTATTTGCTTTTGATAAATTTCGTTCTTATCTTGTTCTTTCTAAAACAATAGTCTATACTGATCATGCAGCCATTTGATACCTTTTCAAGAAACAGGATGCTAAACCTCGTTTGATTCGGTGGATTCTACTCTTCCAAGAATTTGATATTGAAATCAAAGACAAAAGAGGAGCAGAAAACACCGCAGCAGATCATCTTTCACGCTTAGAAGACCCAGCTTTGTAGGCAACCAGGGACGAGCAAATCAATGAAAAATTTCCAACGGAGTCCCTAGAAATGGTGGAAAACAGAGAAGAACCATGGTATGCCGACTATGCTAACTACCTAGCTAGCGGAATAGTCGCCAAAGGATGGCCACATCACCAAAGAAAAAAAATTCTTTGCTGATGTAAAGCATTACTTTTGGGAAGATCCTTATCTTTTCAAAATGTGTGCTGACCAACTCATCCGACGATATGTACATGGTAACGAAGCAAGAAGAATTCTCCGCCATTGTCATGAAGGTCCATACGGAGGACATCATGGTGCCGCTAGTACCGCACGAAAGGTATTTGATTCAGGATTTTATTGGCCTACCATTTACAAAGACGCGCAAAGTCTTGTCAAAACATGTGATGCTTGCCAACGAACAGGTAATATTTCTTCCAAAAACGAAATGCCACAAAATGACATTCTCGTTTGTGAAATTTTTGATGTGTGGGGACTCGACTTTATGGGACCTTTCCCGCCATCAAGAGGAAACAAATATATACTTGTGCCAGTAGATTACTTGTCTAAATGGGCCGAGGCCGAGGCACTTCCAACAAATGATGGAAGAGTCGTGGTAAGATTTCTGAAAAAATTATTCTCTCGTTTTGGCACACCTAAAGCATTAATAAGTGATAGAGGTACCCATTTCTCTAATCATCAACTTGAAATTTTTTTTAACAAGATATGGGGTCTATCACCGGGTCTCAACAGCATATCACCCTCAAACAAATGGACAAGCCGAAGTGACTAATAGAGGTTTAAAACGAATACTCGAAAAAACCGTAGGGTTAAATAAAAAGGAATGGGGCGATAAATTAGATGATGCTTTATGGGCTTTTCGAACTGCTTATAAAACAACAATAGGTACAATCCCATATAAGCTCGTCTATGGAAAAAGTTGTCATTTGCCAGTAGAAATAGCTCACAAGGCCTACTGGGCAATAAAAAATCTAAACTTAGATTTAGAATTTTCCGGTAAAAATCGATTTTGTCAACTAAATGAATTAGACGAATTAAGGAATTATGCTTACTCTAAACGCATTATACGAAAGTTATACTTCTTGGATATCATATTTTAAAGATACCTCTCCATTCTGGGACATTCAAACTTATTTAAACTCCTTTGCCTATGCGCACACATACACGTTTTACCTATGCTTAAACGCCTCAACTCATTTTAGTCAAACAAATTCCTATCCTATCGTTCTTCAAAATTTCGTACTTTTCTAAACGTTTCAAAACTCCCAAGTCTCGATTCTTTTAGCCAAAATGCTTTTTCTCTAAGGTCTTCCTCTTGAACAAATTTCGGGACGAAATTTCCTAAAGAAGGGGAGACTGTAACGCCCTGTTTTTTCATACTTTCCATAATTAGAAAGCCCGCCTTGTAATGCTATTTTTGGAAATCTTGTATTATTGTAGTCGTCTTTTCGTTGTAAAATCCGAGACTTGGATCATAAATAAAATTCGTATTTCTTTAAATTCACCATCTACATATTCATACATGTTCATACGTTCGAATTCATTGTACATCGAATCCTTATTCGTAATTCATACTTATACGATACTTATTCACGATGCATGTCCATGCTTGTCCTTAAATTTTTGATACCTAAAAACCCCTAATAATATGCTTATTTATACAACGGTTAATCATCTAATATGTGACATATACTTGTCACTTACAAACATGTTACATACTTGTACATTACACTTTTTACCTAGTTAAATCATGTTTTATTTCATATTTCACCTTGTTACAAGTTAGGGGAAACATTGTTGCATATTATTACACAACTTAATTAACAAAATTACTCATTATAATGTTTTAAAAAAATAAAAAATAAAGAAATATGGCAGCCCCAATTCAGCAAAATTCAGCCCCATATAGTTGGGTTTTGTGGGCTAGTTTCAAGGTGTAACCCCTTCTAAACACTTCCAAAGCCCAACCCATTGAAACCCTAATCCTCCCCCCTATAAATACCACTTATAACCAGCCTCCCTACCACTTTTGCAACACTAAAAACTCTCAAAACATCCTCCAAACCGTAGCTGAAAGCAAGGGTTCGAGCAGATTGACACCCCTTCACGAAAATGAGCATAACTCACTCAATTCTTATCCGATTCACTCGATTCTTTTTCCTACTACTTTGTATTGACCTTATCTACGTTTCCATGGGTTTTTCACAGTAAATAAGTCCCTGGAATGTCCCCAAATAGGCTCCAAAGTGGGCTGTTCGTTTCTGTTTTTATCTAAACTTTGTTAAACTCATCCAACTTGTGTCTAACACATCTCACACCTATGTCCTAATGCTTACAACCTCACTTATGGTTGGTTAAGCTTAAAAACAAGGTTGAGACACTATAAATCAGAGGTTAAAACCTCAAATACTTTCTGTTTTGTTAGGGTATTTAACCCACAAATCATGTCAAGCTTTGATCTTGATGAATGAGTGATTATGGAACAACTTGGGTTGTCCTACATACAATCCTCACATGATTTGATGATTTCTCTATAGTTAGGTTGTTTATGTTATTGTGCTAAACCTAGTTCGTGACCCTCCTTGGTTGTTTTTACATCAAGTGAAGTGGTGAACATTCAAGGGGTTCCTAAATGGAAGCATGTTCTTCCTACCCCATACATGACATCTATGATAACACGAGGTGCCTAAATGAAGATCCTAATCTTCTACCTCCTACTTGAATTATTGGACTAAATAATATGTAGTACTTAACCTAGATATATATATACACTCATTCGAACCTTTGATGTTGAACTTATGTTTATATGTTAAAGTAGTAGAACATCACCTAAGACCTAAACCTTGTTGTGATTCTTATGGGTGTTCAACTCATGAAAACATTATCATAACCCTTGTGGTTACCAAGTGTCATACAAGTGTTAAGTGTTGAGGATGATTATTTTCACATGCTATTCTCATATCTTACTTTTATGTTGTTTTAAATACCGAATCTCGACTATAAGCATACTTGAACTTTAACCCTACACATTCAATCTTCTAACCTCATCAACTCGTCAATAATTGGATAATTGGAAAGCATATGCAAACTTTGTGAGTATACTCGTATTCCCCCTTTTACTTTTATCACTTTTGGGGTGTAACATGTTTTATCTATCAACAAACTTACACATGAACATTTTGCTTAAACACATGAACATTCCTATAACATGCTTGTATACGTGATGGCTTGATGCTTTAAACTTGGATTAATCTTATGTGTTGAATTTATCATTAACTTCGTACGAGCCAAACCGTGACATATGTAGCGCTATAGGATTAACGACCCGCCTCTTTATCTTCGGTTATGTCATGAGCATATTGCGTTTCCTTGGTTTGATATGTTAGACACATACCATGTTTAGATGTTTATCTTGAATCACATGCTTGCTATGAGGAATTGTTTAAAACTTATCTCTTGCTATGTATGTATCAAACTTGTATACTCGCCTTTGCTTTTGCATAATTGTATTTTTAAACATGTTACAGGTTGATGATGACGATGCTATGAAAAGAAGTAGCGTTGATGCCTAGATACACATATAGACGTTTAGGTTTAATATGTTGTATCAATTTTGCTTATGTTGTTATGTATTACTTTTGGAACTTGTTGTATTTTGAATTTCTTGTAATGTTGACAATTTATCTTATGAAATGAAATCGGATTATTTAAATACTTGTCACAATTATTAGCGTTATGATGTCTCGAGCAATCTTCACACTTCGTCTCATCCCGATGTTTCCGCCATTGGTTGGGGTGTGACAAATACCCACCGGTATTGGATGGCGGGGGTCCAAACTCTTTGATTCCCTCATAAGTAAACTACTATTAAAACTTTAACCCGGCTACTTAGGACTGTATCCCTGCTGACTCAGACTACTTAGCCGAGGGTAATGTCACCTTCAAAAGAGAGGCCTACCACATTATGCATTAATAACTTAATTAATCATCTTTCAATAATCCGACCCTTTATGATTGTATCCTTGCTGACTCAAACTACTGGGTTGAGGGTAACATCACCTTCAAAAGAGGGGCCTACTACAATAACTAAGATAATCTCTTAAAAAGTGCAAAAGTGCGGAAATAATCAAAGGTTACACTACACACGAGTCGGATCCAAGTGATTCATCTTGTCTATCTATTTTTACTTTTATTTTTATTTTCAGCATTTTAGTTAGTTTTATTTTTCTAGTTTAAAAACCTTTTTCTAACTTTTGATTTGATTAGACGTTGAGGATAAACCGGTACTAAAAGCTCTTGTGTCCTTGGACGACCTCGGTATCTTACCAATACTATACTACGCTCACGATGGGTGCACTTGCCCATATGTGTGTTTAGTGTTAGTAAATATCGTGTTTTATAAATTTAAAACTTGGCTAAAAAGTGTAAAAGGGCTTAAAAATATACACCCAAAATATATCACACTTAACGCACATCAACAGGACCCAAATTCAGCTTAGACATGTTGTGTATAACATGCTTCTGGAGCTGAGTGAGGTGTCGTTCAGTTGGAAGAAAATGCTTATCAGGATGTTCAACAAGTTCATGATTGTGCTCCTCGACAAACTTATACAACTTCCATGATCCATCCTCAAATTCTACACGTAACAGTGCACCACAATCAGTCCTCTTTGAAAAGTTAGATCGCACTACTCGCTCCTTTTGATTGGGGTCCAACGTATCAGCCTTCTTGTCCTTATATACCCCAGCTCTCGTACACAAGAAATACTTAATATGTAAGACACCTTTAGAGTTTGTCTTTGTAGTCCCTTTCCTGACTGAAAACCCACACTCCTTGACATACTTAACATACATTGAATAACAATCATCAAGGCTTGAGAATACCATGTCCTTTCTGGGCTTTAATTCTTCACTGACGTTAGGAATGATAAATGGTAATCCAGTTTTGGGGCAATGCCTTTGACTCGAGGAAGAGACTTCGTCTGAGAAAACACAGGGAGGAACAGAAAAAATCAGAAAAACAGAGTGATGTCTCGTAATAACATTATACATTAAAACGCCATTAATTGAATAAAAAATAAGACATAATAAACACATAATGAAAACGCCAAAATTAACAAAACTAATGTTTCCACAAATTAACAAAACAGTAATAACTGATATTCACAAATACTACTAAATAAAATTCAAAACTAATCAAATAGACGAAAAACACCAATGATCGTAAAAACATAACAAATACACAAGAACGTAAACGACAATTAAAATTAATATTGAAAACTCCAATTGCAGTTATGAATAATAGATTAAATATCAATTAAAACGCGATTAAACTGCATAATTGAATAACGCTATGAAAAATCATACAACCCATTATAAAAATAATAATACAAAAAAACGCCATAGAACAATGATAAAAGAACAAAACGCCATATCTGTTGCATGATTTGCTGGAACGAAAATCGAAAACGCCAACGAATTTTACTTTGTCGAACAGAATCCACGTTAAACGCCAGAGATCTGAGAAAGCTTGCAAAGGAGGTAACAGCTAACAATAAATCTTTGGAGTTTTAATTTGAAAGAGATTTATAACGCGAATAAGGAGGGAACGTATAAAAGGACAATCGTGCCCCCGCATAACAATTAGGGCCCCTGCCACGTGTTGGGCCAGGATACGTTCTCACACTTTTCACCGTTCTATCCTGAACCCGTTTCTCTCTCTCTCTCTCTCTCTCTATATATATATATATATATAAAGTTGAGGGGCTAAATATTCCTAAAAGGAAAATTTTTATATATCCTCTTACGGTCTGTAAGGATGTTCAAAACATTCTGCACCGCACGGCATCACCCTTACGGTCCGTAAAGGGTGCGTTGACCTGGACAGCAGTCTTCTTTTCCTCTTGCCACCTAGCCTCCTTATTGCCACACTTCACACATTTTGACACCTAATGTGACACTAATCATGCTCTAACCACTCCTAGGGACACTTGTTATATTCTTAGGAATCATGGATTAGTATAAATAGAAGTATAAGCTCACATATTTCACTCACACCTTCATACTTCGCTTCTAAAAACTTCTTATGGAGTTGCTTTTGCTTAGGAGCCTCCTATTATGAGTTCTTAAAGTGTTCTTCAACACTGCTAAGTGCTCTCTCTAGTCTATTTCGTTATTTAGGCTAGTTATTAGCCGAAAGTCAAGCAAATTGACTTTTGCTTTGACATTCGGTTATGACCATTTCGGTCAGGCCAAAGTTCAAATCGAACATGGCAAAGTGGTCATAATAATGAAGGTGCTAATCCCCTGTGATGGCACTCTCTAAAGATCACGTTAAGTAAGCGAAACGACGAGTCGAATTTATATTAAATAAAATGTCAAAATGTAAACTTTGCAAATTATGATAAATAAGTTTCAAACTATCAAAACCTTAAATTTTGACATCATAACAGTTTATAAAACATACTAGGACATGTCTAATCATGTCCAACTCGTCATTTCTTGTTTAGAGCTCATTTCGTAACCGAAAGTCAAACAATTGACTTTTCCTTTGACTTTCGATTCTGACCCGTTTGGTCAAGTGTAGGACCCGATTAGGATTTGCTATATGACCATAATATTGTAGGTAATAACCCTATGAGGTTATATCTTATGGTCATGTCGTTTTACGGGTTTATAGACGACCCAATATTATATACTTTTATAAATGTCAAAAATGTCCTTATGGCGTAAAAATGGTTTTTAAACCAATAGGGCATAGAATTTGACCTCAAGGCTGATTACATAACATTATTAAAAAGGTTTTGACATAACGGACTCTTCATAAACCTATTTGACTACCCGATACCGTATTTACAAATACGACTAGTTTAAATAATATTAAATATATAAACTAGCCGAAACGGGTCAAATGATTTCAAAACCATTCCAAATCAGAATGTTTGGTTAAACAACCCGTATCCAACGAGGTCGTGCACTCGGACGGGTATAAACCACATTCTATTCAGTCAACGCTTAATTTAACGAAATCAATTATAGTTCTAAGTACCCGGTCAAAGTCCAAATAATATATAATGACCCGTGAACATTCTATAGGATAATATTTCCTTTCATTCTAGACTATAGAAGCCTCCAGTGAATCGCATCTGAATTAATAAACTTTGAATATAGATGTGCTACGAGAACCAAATACACTGTGAGAATGCAGCTAGCATAGGTAAATACTCTTAGCCTATTTTCTCTATGCGGGCTTAGAATACAACAAAATTGTCGCTTGGTCGGGTATGAGATCAATAACGAATGATGTCCAAAATCCAAATAACCTGTTTTAATCCGTTATGCTTGATGTCTTAAACAATGGGGGGGGGGTGTTAATACGACTGTGACCTGGATATCCACGACTCACTTAATTGCAAGTGGCCACGACTAGCGTGGGGTGTAGGCATGCACCTGACAGATGCTAATGTTATCATGTCATTATATATATATATATCCAAATGGGGATTAATGTGGCGTGTCAGTTAATCATGTCTCGGAGATTTGTTCTAGGCCCCATATGTATGGACAAGCATGTAAAACTGGTAACAAGAGATATTACTTTATCCCAAGTTACATTTAAAATGTGTGAATTCAGGATCTTGATGAATTCCTTGACCGCTGAATGTGAACCGACACGTGAAATGTGCGGAATCCAATCACGTGTGTGGACAGAAGACGAAGATGTAATTATAACTATTTTCCTTTACTGATTTGACAATGTTTACACCATGAAACCAAACGGGCAGAGCTTCGCCTCAAAGTTAGCCAAAAGTTACAAATGTCAAGATCCTAGACCTCTATTTATAGGCATCCTCCATCCGGATGGCATGCTAGCGAATGAACTCCATCCGGACGGATGGACTAAACAAGTAAACACATGATCTGGATGAGCATTTGCTATCCTTCCGTATGGACCTAATGTCCATCCGTACGGATGGGCTTCAACATGTACTAGCTTTGTCTTTTTCCCATTTCAGCACTGGTCTTGAAACATCTGTTTCAGCTACAATACGTGATTGACGCAAGCGATAGACATATGCATTCACAGACTCTCCCTTGGATATTGCTGCAATCAATCTCGTAGCTTTCTATTTGACATTGTCAGCAACCACAAACTCCTTTTTTACTCTAACAACGCTCTCTGCCCCCTTTTCGATTAACTCCTCCTTCAGGCTCCTCCTTGCTTTAAGCTTCCGTGCTTTCAGCTAGGGGTGTGCATGGGTCGGTTTGGTTCGCTTTTTACCATTAACCATAACCATAACCATAACCGCTAGTTCGGTTATGGAGTTTTGGTAACCATAACCATAACCAAACTTCGATTATGGTTAATCGGTTATAAAGTCGGTTGTGGTTCGGTTTTGGTTAATTTCGGTTAAGTAACCAAGCAAGGTTTGAAACAAATAGGGTTGTGCACGATTTGAACTTAGCTTGAGCCTATTTTATAAGATAGTTTGAGCCTATTTTATAAGATAACGGAGACTAAACTTTTTGGTTAAACTACCAATTTAGGGTTCTTTTTAATAAGGTAATTCTTAAACAAAAACCATTATGGTTATAACACCTTGGTTCGGTTTTGGTTAATTTCGGTTAAGTAACCAAGCAAGGTTTGAAATAAATAGGGTTGTGCACGATTTGAACTTAGCTTGAGCCTATTTTATAAGATAGTTTGAGCCTATTTTATAAGATAACGGAGACTAAACTTTTTGGTTAAACTACCGATTTAGGGTTCTTTTTAATAAGGTAATTCTCAAACAAAAACCATTATGGTTATAACACCTTAGTTCTTTATCAAAATAAATGACATCTACATCAACATCATTTTGTTAATAACATACTTTTATCTTACTAAAAACCCTCTATATGGTTTTGTAAAACACAAATCCATTATGTAAAGTTAACACCACAAGTTCGGTTCGGTTTCGGTTATATCGGTTAACCAAAACTTCATAACCATAACCATAACCGATTGAGCGGTTATAAAAAGTTTCATAACCATAACCATAGGTTATATTTGTTATCGGTTATTAGTGGTTCGGTTATGTCGGCTATGGTTCGGTTATCGGTTATGGTGGTTAATTTGCTCACCCCTACTTTCAGCTACTAGGATCGTCACCTGGATCTACAAGCTCCCATTTACTTTGAGCTTGTCTTCAGACTCCCCATTAATTTCTGCTTTCAAGATCGTAGTCTGGCTCTCTCTCATCTACAATCTATAAGATTTTGACCATATAATAATCAATCTAGCTCTAAACATTTATCATGAATAAGCTGGAGCATTTCAAATATGTGACTGCACAGGACATCGTTTGTTCACAGAAATTTGTGACCTGGCTCAAAATATTCTAAGATCAAGAACCTGGCTCACATTTAACAATTGTAAGTCTATTTAGAATTTCTCAAGGACGATTACCTGGCCCTTTAACCCACATATTCAAAATCAGTAACTTGGCTCTAATTGACAATGTTAGATTTTCCCAGGAATTATAACCTAGCTCACTCCCCCCACTTGTCCTTTTGAAACATTCTTTCGAAAAAATTTTGAATCATTTTGAATGTTTTTTTTGACAAATCATTTTTAGGTTTCCAGATTTGTTTTGGTTTTGAAACATTTTCTTTCTGTTTCTAAATCTGTTGTGGCACAACTTTGGGTATTGTTGATTTCGGTTTCCAAGTTTGTTTTGCTTCAAACTTGATTGACTTCTGTGTTTCAGCCTTTATTTTCTTGTCAACATCAACAGGTTTTAGATTTGGACACTTGCGACTTAGATGTCCAGTTTGATCACACTTAAAGCAGTTCTCTTGGAAACATCTTTAACATGTTGTTGTTGCTTTTTCTTTTGAGCATAGAATTCTTCATTAGACTGTCGTCTAAATTGGAGTTATTTTTCTTCCTCTGAACTTGTTCCATGGACAAAGTTCATCTTTTTTTGAAGATTTGTCTTTCCAAATTGTTTCTTTTGATTTTGTTTCTTTTTATAACCCAACCCAACCTTTATATTTTTCTTTTTGTAACTAGGTTCATTATAAAAAGTTTTCTTGCTCTTTCCAACATATTTTGAAATTTCAATCTTCTCAATTTCTACCAGTTTGAAAACTTTGTTGATTTTGTCTGAAATCACATTTTGAATTGAAAATTCATCATCCAAGAATAGTTTGTCCGATCCAATCATGGTATACACCAATCCTTTTGAATCATCATTTACATCTTCCTCAGATTTTGAATTTTTCAAATAACTTTCATGAAAACTTCCCTCATCTTCATTATGTGATTCAGACTTATCTGTGTTGGTAGAATCATCTTGCAAAACACTTTCAACGACCTTACCTACCACCTCTGAATCACTCGTATCATCAGATTTGGAATAGGTTATGTCAATATTATCTTGCAATTGATCAACCATGTTGAAAGCTTTTTCCACTTCTCGTCATCATAGAATGTTAACTTTTTCTCAAACGGTGGTGGAACCTGATGATATTCTGATCCAATTCCCTTTTTGTTTTTCTTAGAATCGTTATCATCCGGTTTTATGTTGAAAATTCATTCAAGAACATATGATGAAGCATGATAACTTTTCAACTTGTTATTATCTTGTTCTAATTCAGCCATTTTATGTTTAAGATCAGCAACTTCTTCAATGTAAGAATTTACAACCTTTTGCTTTACTGAATATTGTCATTTAAGCGTTTCAGATATTTCAGAACATTGAACAATCTGTTTCGAGGATAAATGGCTTTCTTATAGTAGTCATCATGAAACGGATTGGCATGATCAGCAACTTCTCGGTTGGCACACTCTCTTTTGAAATGACCTTTTTGCTTACATCAGAAGCATGTAACCTTTGACTTATCAAATCCCAACTTCGTGTTTAAACCTTCAAGACATTACCTGCATGTTATCTCCATGAACCGTTGAGCTCTTCTAATGCCGCTAGCTAAACACCATCTGATATCAATGAGTTCCATCTCCTCTGGGTCTATTTGGTCATAATCTTCTTTTATCATTTCGGGGTTTCCAATTCTCCCCGCCACCAAACTCTCATACGACTCCAGAATTGATGCTAAGAAACTCATATGCTGTTTAGCAGCATTGATGCTCATTTTTGGAGAAATTTTTAACTTTAGCGCAATGTTGCAATGAATCTTTCAGGTTCTTCGGCATTTGATGATGTTGAGGAAGAATGATACCCTGGGTTGTAACTTGATAAGCTACCTTTCTGTGTATCATTGGTCTTTTCAACACTGAACGCAACACCAGGTTTTGATGACTGGATGTTTGAAGGTAATCATGGTATACACCAATCCATTTGAATAATCATTTACAACTTTCTTAGATTTTGAATTTTTCAAATAACTTTCAGGAAAACTTCCCTCATCTTCATTATGTGATTCAGACTTGTCTGTGTTGGTAGAATCATCTTGCAAAACACATTCAATGACCTTACCTACCACCTCTGAATCACTCGTATCATCAGATTTGGAATAGGTTATGTCAATATTATCTGGCAATTGATCAATCATGTTGAAAGCTTTTTCCACCTTCTCGTCATCATAGAATGTGAACTTTTTCTCAAACGGTGGTGGAACCTGATGATATTCTGATCCAATTCCCTTTTTGTTTTTCTTAGAATCGTTATCATCCGGTTTTATGTTGAAAATTCGTTCAAGAACATATGATGAAGCATTATAACTTTTCAACTTGTTATTATCTTGTTCTAATTCAGCCATTTTACGTTTAAGATCAACAACTTCTTCAATGTAAGAATTTACAACCTTTTGCTTTACTGAATATTGTCGTTTAAGCGTTTCAGATATTTCAGAACATTGAACAAGTCTAGACTGAATAAGTTTCATCTGACTTTTCACTGCTTCATATGATTTTTTGTAATGTGATATTCAAGTTTTATTGAATCATACTCTGTTTTCATTTCTTGAAAAGCTTTTTCTTTTTGTGACAACTCTTCAGTCATTGCTAAACACTTTTCTTTCAAAATCTCCTTTTCTTTTTCTAAAACTTTATATTTTGTGTTATTTTTTCATCATTATCTATCAAAATATTTTCTTTTTTAAGCATTTTTTACATGTATCGATGAAAACTCTTTGAAGTTTAATAAATTCTATGTCCCTTGTTCTGAACTTTTCATCTTTTTTAGTATAAGCACTCCACGTTTCCATGCATTTCTTGCACTGTTCAACAGTTTCATTTAAAATTTCAGAAGATTGTAACACCCCAAATTCTCGTATGACCTAAAAGTATAATGTGTAGTGATGTTTTAATAAGTTAAAATGGAAAATATATAGAATTATGTCAAAAAGTAAAAGTTAGTAAAAGAAAGATGATTAAGTTAGAAGGTAAATTACTAAAGTGAATAGGGGTTAAATGATGAGGGACTAGATGTGTAAATATTGTTATAAAACATGATAAAAAAAAGAGACTAGACTTGAGTCTGGTTGTGTGCGATCGTGAGAAGCCAGGGAGGGGACTCCTTCCCTCTCAAAACCCTAAATCACTAAAATTCCATCAATTGAATGCCAAATTAGTGAAGAATCGAATGCGTAAGCTAGGAATCCTGATTATCTAAGTGTTCTTGATCTCAAGTAAGTTAAATTTTGTGATTTGATGATGTTTGATTATATGGGTTTTGTGTGATTCGTGAATGTAATACAAAATTCAGTATGATTAATGGTTGCTATGAAGGTCTAGACATCATTAGATGCTAAATTTCGTATATGAACATGATTAGGGCAAAACCCACTTGCATGTCAAGTAATGTTTAGCAATTGTGAAGTTTTGTATGTTAATTTGATTTTTGATTGATGAAATTGTTATGGATAATTGATTTAGAACTATGTGCTCATGATTTGAATGGTAGATTTCAAAATAGTAGGATGTTTATGTAATCAATGAGAAAACTATGGAAATTGTGTTTAAGATGCTTGTACATTGCGCTAAACTAGTGATACGCACACAATGTGTTCGACAAAATGCCTAAGTGAGATTAGTTATGGTTTTTACATGAATATTTAAGTTGATGCAACTTCTCTATGATAATAATGTATGTGATTAGTAGACGCCATAACATACTATAAATATTGTGAAAGTAAGGTTTATGAAAGCTAAAGTATGAGATTATGACATATAGGCACGAAGAAGGAAGAAGGTGTAAGATCGTGTAGCTGACCCGAACGAGTCATTCAGAGGAGTTTTAATCAGTTTCAGGTGCGAAAAACAAGAAACTGACTTCGAAACAGCAAGCAATTCACTTTAAACATTGATTTGATTAATCTAACGGCTTGTACAATCAAAAGGAAAACCGGCAGCACCTCGGTATCCAAGTTTACAACTCATCTACCTGATTCCGCTCAAAAGGCTATTTATAGGCCTAGTATTCAACTTGAAAGAGACAGGCTGCATTTCAAGCGGAATCTGCATGTTCAAGCGAAATCAGCATTTTAAACACTAAAATCTCCTATTTTCTCGTACAACGTGCCCTGATCTATCATATCTAGTACAAGACTCGATACAAGACGAAGTCGACAGATGCATGCACTAACAGACTCCACCTCATATGTTGATGAGTCTTATATGTCGAGTCTTTGCAACTTCAGTCTTGATCCGTCTCTGGGCTTCACTCTTTTAAATCAGCATTAACAGACTTCCCCTAACGATGTGCTGGCATTCCTTAAGTTCATCAGCATCATCAGCTTCAGGATCGTAGTCTGGCTTTCACAGGTTCAAGATCACCTAGCTCTATTCTTCAGTTCAGAGTCCTCATGTATCGGAACCCTGGCTCTTTTAAACACAAGCTTCTTAGGATCAATCAGCCTGGCTCTATTAATGTTGTTCCAAGATCGTGCCCTGGCTCTCATCCAGCTCAGGATCGTCACCTGGCTCAAATTTTCACCTGCACAATCTCTACCTCAAACTAAATTTCACACATTTACACATTTCAAATATAGAGGCATGCACTAACTCAGACTCCTCCTCAATATTAACTCTATAAACTTGATGAACCACTTGAAGATTTGATCAAAACATAGACTCCCCCTCACAACAATGTCATCATGTTTAGCACTTGGAACTTTGAAAATCAGCTTTTCAACACCAGTTGTCAAAAATCTTTTTGTATTTTTCAAAAATTTATGCTAAAACACACTAAAAATCTTTTTGTATTTTTCAAAAATTTATGCTAAAACACACTAAAAATCTTTTTGGATTTTTGATTATAAAGCAATGCAGAAAAGAAATATTTACAGACAATTTTCATTTTTTGTGAGTTTGTGTAAGAGGATCATATCAGTTTTTGAGACATATCACTAACACCGTTAAGCTATATTTCATTTTAAGTTCTGAACAATTCACCTAGATTGTCAGTATATTGGTCCACTTAAATTTTCACACAAAGTTCAACTGATTCGAGATACGAGATTAATGTCTTAGCAACTTAAACTTATTTGTGTGTCCCACTACTTGAATATACTCCCGTATCCAGATCCCTATATTCAGTCTTACAGGTGAGTATACCACAGATGATATCTGTAAAGGGGTTAGGTGCGAAACCGTGAGAGCTCGGGTCAGAACTTCCATTCAGCAGAGAGATGACGGTTCGACTTTAGGTGTGTCCCCTTTAGAGGATCTTTTCTTCAACAAGAATGATTATCAATTTTATTGTTTCATTATTTTGCTGAGGGCGAGCTTATATTTCAAAGCATTTGCAGAAAGTATTATACGGGGACTAGGTCAGAATTTCCATTCAGCAGAAGTCCCGGGATAATACCCCAGATATCACTGAGTATAAAGACCTAGTATCTCAGAAAGAGGAACCTTTCAAACAAGATTTCGGGGGTTACCCATATATCCAAGAAGTTGTTCCCCACTATAAGCAAGTTTGAAATTTAGGTTTATATCTCGTCACAATCTACTAAATGTGTAAAAACCTACTGGCATATCCACAGTGAGATTGTTTATCACATTTATACTTTTCATTTCTTTAGCATGTTGTGACAGTCCACTGATGTACTATCATTTCCTCTTTTTGACAACAAAACTCATTTTCATTTTATCATGTTTTTGGCTTTTTCAAAATTTTCAAATGTTTTTGGATTTTCAGAAATTTTTACCCCCCCCCCCCTAAAATGCAAATACATTTTAAAGAAAGTTTGAAAAAACAAACTAAGCTCTTGACCTACTTAGAAACAAATTTTGAAAACACACTATACAGAAAAATGACAACTGATATCGAATTGCTTCAAATCGCCATCCACTTGGCATAAACAATCAGAACTTCCCCTTTCAACAAACTATTTTCTCATTATGATTTCAAAACACTTAAGTTTGTTTTTATCAAAATGATTTTTCCGGAAAATAAGTTTGTGTTAACCACTTGTAGGGACTGGTTCATCATCTTGTTCATTCAAACACTTATATGAGGATTACATCAAGTTCAAACTAATAACCTTGATGAATCACTTGTAAGATCCAACCTCTTACCACTTGTAAGTATATCCAAAACATTTGATCACATGTAGGAATAAACATCTACACAAACCATTTTACCAATCAAGATGCTGATTCCTGCTTCACACTTACCAACCTGGAAGCTCTGGCAATTCCTGCACCTGTAAAATTTAAACACTTTTAAACTCTTTCATACAAACAATTTTATCAATAAAGATGCCGATTCCTGTTCTACGATTACAAACTTGGGATCTCCGGCAAGTCAGGTTTTTTAGTGAAAGAAAATGTCCACCCAAGCCTGACCAGCCTTGGGTGATATCAACTCATCTGCAGTTGGGGTGTAAGTTGCTTTCTTTGTAGCATAAAAATCCTTTACCCCTTTAACCTCTCCATCGATCATCTTTCCAAAAATTTTCTTTACATTTCCATTAAAAACCTTCTCAACATCAAATTCATCCTTTTCAGAATAAAATTGATTCAAGATCTCAACTTTTCCAATTTTTGATTTAAAATTTTCAGTCCTCAATGGTGGAAAGTTCTCATCATCCATTGAAGAAACTGAGTTTTCACTCTTTTTAACAACATGTGGCTCTTCTGACTTTGTGGAATTAGATTCATCGCCAGTTCTCACATCAGATTTCTTAACAACCCACTTTTGATTGTCAAGCTTCACACTCCTCCTGTAAAATCTTTTTGAACATTCACCAACTTCATAAGCTGAATTTTTAGACACTTTAAATTTCTCAGTTGGTGATTCAGTTTTATCAACAACAACTTCTTTCAGTTTTTCTGAAACTCCCTGTTTTGTGTTGGATGCTTTGGAACAATTCCAAGCAATGTGTCCAACTTCCTGACACCTATAACAGGTTCTAGTTTCTCTTTGCTGAAGAGCTTCACTTTTCTTTTTCTTAGCAAGAAATTCTTGATTTGATTGTCTCCAGAATGAGCTCTTCTTTTCCTCTTCAGCAGACAGACCTGAAACAAATTTTGTATTTTTAGAAATTTTCTCATTTTTATAGTTTTCTGGTGGATTAAAACCGAGACCTTTCTTTTTGAAGTTACCATTTTGGTTTGGTTTCTTTTGAAAAACAGAACCAGAATTATAACCCTTTTTCTTGTTTAACCGTTGTGTAACTCTTGAAGTGTATTTATTAGGTTTTTCATAAAGATTTAAATCTTTTATTTCAGAAATATTGATTTCTGTCATTTTGAAAACATGTTTGATCATTTCAAATCGAACACTTCTTATTGGAAATTCTTTATCAAAATATAATTTGTCAGAATCATTCAAAGTATAAGCAACTTCAAATGTTTCATCATTCAAATTAGATTTTGACAACAAAAATTCTTTACTATAATCCCATTTTCCCGATGATTTTGAACTTTTTCCAGACGAACTCGAACTCCCGACTGACAAACACGAACTTTCGGACCCGGACTTTGACTCTGACTCCTCATCCTTATCCAACACCTGATCGACCATTCTTTTAATTAATTCGGACTCATGATCTGTGTCGGACGCTGTGAATGTGATGCCAATGTTGTCTGGTAATACATCGGTTAACTCGGACTCTAACTTTATACTGACTGCCCTTTTAACTTGTTCCTCATTCGGTTTTCTAGGCGAGTACCCTTCCCAAATTGGAGGCGGACACTTGTTATAACAGACACTCTATTTCTTACCAGTATCCTTTTTCTTCTTTGACTCTTTTTCTTCATCTTTAAACGCCTCAAAACCTGCAACAGTAGGATAAATTCTGTCAATTAAATAATCAGAACTTGTATAACTTCTCAGTAAACGTCTGATTCTTTCATTTTCAACTTTTTCACCATCCAACTCTTGCTTCCATTTAGCACATTCTTCGATGTAAAAGTTTATCTCTTTCTGCTTCGACATCATGGTTGCATTCATCATTTTCAAAGCATCTTCTCTTTCAGAGTTAGTTTTCTGTAAAGTATTCACGGTTCTGTTTAATACATCATACGATTCTTTCAAATTCTTCACATCAAACAACAACTTTTCTTTTAACTTTTCTGAATCACTAAACCTCTCATCTTTTTCTTCACATTGTTTGCAGGATTCTGAACATGTAAGACAAGGTTTTGTGACTTCAACTATCTTTTCGACCTCCACAATCTTCTCAATCACCTTTTCTACTTCAACTATCTTCTCAAGAATCTTGATTTCTTTCCTATCTTTTGCAGCTTTTCTCTCTTTGAATTTCTTCAGTTTATCTGCAAAATAAAATTCAAAACTGTCAGAAGATAAATGAGTTTTTCCAACATTTATCTGTTCAATCTCTTCATCATCATCACTTGTCTCCGATGGACTGTTTTCAAATTAAATAGATTCTTCATCTTTACTTTTCTCCTCATCGGATAACAGAGCTATCCATTCCTTCATCAACTCTGGCTTTTGAATAATCTGAGCAATAAAAGCTTTAACATTTGGATCAGCTGGAATGTACTTGTCCCAGCTAAAACCTTCAGCCACTTTTTCGTTATCTTGATCAATAATGCCGTAATAAGCTTTCTTATTTGCATCTTCGATCATTTTTCCATGAGCAGTTTGAGAATCCTTCTGTTGATGTGGTTGATGAGTGATTTGCTGATATATAGCCTTTCGATAGTAATCATCTTTTCCAAAAGGATTCTTCGCTCCACTAGACTCCTGATTTTTGCACTCTCTTTTGAAGTGACCTTTCTCTCTGCATTTAAAACAAGTAACTTTAGATTTATCAAAACCTAAAGATGAAAGATGAGCATCCAAAAAATCATTTCGTCCTGTAATCATTTTGAACTTTTCAGCTCTTCTCAGAACACTCGCTAAAGCCCATTTTATATCCATAAGTTTCAATTCCTCTGCATCAATCTGGTCGTAATCTTCCTTTGTTAGCATTGGATTACCAATTTTCCCATCAATTAACCCTTCATAAGATTCCAAAGTAGTGACCAGCAATGCCATATGACTTTTCACAACTTCTTTCGAAAAATTCTGTCCATTTTGAAGATGTAATGCCACATTGCACTGAATCAAATGCCCATTACCAACATTCGCATTTTGAACACTTGGAGGATTAACATTTGAAAACCCACTAGTGTTGACTGAGCTTTGACTGCCTGTTCCGGATGAGCTTCCTGCACTAAATGCTATTTGGATCTTTGGACTCGCTTCAGCAGTTTGAATATTTCCTTTGTAATACAATTTAATATCTTGTTGATTGCTCGAGCTATTCATTCTGGCAATCTTCTGATGTTCAAGATCCTATGCCTCAAGCTTTTCAATAAACTGTCCGATCGACAATCTGCTAAACTCTCCAGAATTCTTTAAGATCATGAGATAAGTACCCCATTCTTTCTGTGGTAAAGCGTCAGCTAGCTTTTCAACCCATCCTGCTGGAGTTTTAGTGATTTTCAGCTGAGAGATGGTACGCACAAGATGACAATATCTCTCAATGAGAGTCTTTGTAGTTTCACCAGGCATATTAGTAAACAATTCAAACTCCTTTTTCAGCAAAGATGCTTTACTCTTGAGCATTTCTGTGCTTCCTTCAAACTTCTTCTCAAGTGCCTCCCAAATCGAAAATGCACTACCATCATGCTAAAGCAAAATAAAGATGTCTTCTTTGACAGCTTGTTGTAGGAGACTAATCATCATTTTCTCTCCTTTATAACTATCTCTCTCTTTTTCTGAAGATTCTGCGATGATTTTGTCAACATTCAATGCAGACTGTGGTCTAACATACTTGGTTTCAATACTTTCCCAAGCTCTCAGATGGTTTGCCTGAACCCAGTTCTCAAATCGATTCTTCCATCCATGGTACTCCTCGATTCCCATAAGTTTCGGGGGGTTTTTTGCATTGTTCCAGTTTCATTTTCCATGTTCAAATTCTTAGCAATGTCAGCCGGGGTAGTCGGGGTTGTAGCAAATGCATTGTAGAATTCAGAATCCATGTTTCGGCAACACGTTTTTCAAAAACACACTTTTCAAACGGAATCAAACTTTCTGTTCAAGTGGAATACCAAACTATCTGTTCAAGCGGAATACCAAGCTAACAACTTGGAACGGAATCAGCAATATCTTTCAAGCGAAATACCCAACTGTCACTTTGGAGCGGAATCTCAAACAAATTGATTTCAAGCGAAATATCTGATTTGGAGCAGAATCAACACTTTGGAGCGGAATAAGGTAAACTTCAAGCGGAACCAGACAATTTCAAGCGGAATAACTACTATCGAGCGAAATCACTAAATGTCCGTTCAAGGGGAATCAATTCGAATGTCCATTTTACCACTTTTTAGTCCGAATTTTGCTCTCAAACTTTCAAGGATTTGTTTATACACACTTTTACACAATCTGTGAAAAATTTGACCAATTTTAACCGTGAAATTTTGTCCAAATGAAGAAAGAAGGTGTAGAAGACAGAAAACACAATAAAAATCAGCTGAAATCGGCAGAACTCCTCTTCCTGAGCTCTGATACCACTTGTAGGATCGTGTAGCTGACCGGAACGAGTCGTTCAGAGGAGTTTTAATCAGTTTCAGGTGCGGAAAACAAGAAACTGACTTTGAAACAGCAAGCAATTCACTTTAAACACTGATTTGATTAATCTAACAGCTTGTACAATCAAAAGGAAAACCGGCAGCACCTCGGTATCCAAGTTTATAATTCATCCACCTGATTCCACTCAAAAGGCTATTTATAGGCCTAGTATTCCACTTGAAAGAGACAGGCTGCATTTCAAGCGGAATCTGCATGTTCAAGCAAAATCAGCATTTTAAACACTAAAATCTCCTATTTTCTCGTACAACGTGCCCTGATCTATCCTATCTAGTACAAGAATCGATACAAGACGAAGTCGACAGATGCATGCACTAACAGAAGGCGCAAGTCACTCGAAGGCACAAGCATCTCAAGATCACGGTAAGTTCATGTGAACTTAATTCTTCTTTATTTAGTTCCACGGATGATAGTTAGTTAATAATCTTAGTGTTAAGTTGTATTTTTGTTTATGATATAGTTGTGATATGGTGATTGCTAGAAAAAAACGGTTAAGTAGCAAGATTGTATCGAATTATATTAACCACTCAAGTGGTACTAAAAGAAAGAAACGCTCGGAAAGAAGAATGTGAAAGGGCTTATTAATGACTTGTTGTAGACGGGTCAAAAATGATAAAGTTATGTCAAGAATGTAAGATAAAGTTTTCATTGCAAACGGGATGATTTAGACATGTATGATGAATAGTGATGTTGTTTGAGTATGGACTCATTATTTATGGGTCGAATGGATGTACGTATGAATGATGTTGAGATGTTGGAAAGAAAGAAAGTTAAAGGAAATAATGTAAAATGGAGAGAATGTTTTACACAAGAAATGTCAACAAATGGGTCGAATAAGAGTTTGTGATAAATGTTACGGATTTTGTTTGGTATTATGACTAACTAATGTTTGTTGTTGTGCATGATAGGTAAATCACATGCTTGATTGCAGCGCGCTCGAACCGAACACACAATGTCGACTATTACACGCTTCCGGTTCAAGTTATCTAGTATGAATGGGTCAAAGTTTTCATTTTGTGTTATGATGTCAAACTTGTGTTTAGAATGTTAGTAAGTAGTTTGGATCTTTTTAAACCTTTTGGGTGTAGTTTGTACAAAATGTTTATGGTGGAACCTTTTATGGTCATAACTTTGTTATTTTAAAAAGTGTCGTAGGACTTATTAAATTGATGTTGTTAAAAACAGGGGGAAAAGTTCTTAATACAAACGGGTCATGTCAAAATTGAGTAAAAATTGTATGAATTGTATATTAAGAGTCGAATGAGAAAAGTTGGGCGCTACAAGTTGGTATCAGAGCCGAATTTTGAGGGATTCAAGTATTTGAGTCAAATGCTTGAACTCAAACTAAAAGCTCGTATAAGGTGTGTTCGTTCCGAAGCGCCATGCAAGTAAGTAAATTGTAAAATTATTATGTTGTAGTTAGAAATAGAATGGAATTTATAGGGTACTTGTTCTTAAACCAAGTTATACGGCTAACAAATATGCTAAACGGGTCCGCAATTAAATTATGGATGCGTAGGAAAAAGAATCGGACAAAACGGATTTGTAGAACTTGAGATATGATGTTTTTAAGGTTTAAGCTTATGAATTTAGGGAGCCGGGCATCAACAGCAGCAAAACAACAACATTCTGTCGAAAACTGATGCTCGCGCCGCGCCACGGCCGGGCCCTATGTTCGTCGCGTAGCGCGACGGCTGCTGGCGTCGCGCGACGGCTGCTGGCGTCGTGCGACGGCTGGCTCGCGCCGCGCTAGCACCCCACTTGTTCCAATCTTTTTTTGTTTTGATAGTTTTGAATACGGGACTTGTCCTAATTGATTTTAAAGGTCTTGTAAACAATGTTTAACGAAAATTTGATAATCAAATAAGGAAAGGTACATGAGAATGATGAGAAAGAAATTTGTCATGGTTAAAGAACCCGGTCGAAATGATACGATATGATCGTCAATGACGATAAAGCACGAAGTATGAATGGTTAATGGAATGTGTTATGATAAAATGATGTTAAAACATGATGATGGGAAGTATGGAATGAAATCTAATGAATATAATAAATGTTTTATGTAGATGGCTGATACAGTGAATGTAAATGATGACGATGAAGCACGCCGAAATGAAATGAGAACAATGATTGTGGAAGAAGTAGAGAAAGCGATTGAAGCTAGTAATTCCCGACTAGATCAAGAGGTGGAAGGTCAAGTATTGGGAGTAGTCGATACTCTAGTAACGTCCAAGGTGGAAGAACTAAAGGAGATGATTAGTGAACTACAAACAAAGAAAAGTACTCGAAGGTGCACGTACAAGGAATTCATGGCATGTAACCCCTTGCCGTATAAAGGGGAAATTGACCCGATAGCTTGTCAAAGATGGATTTCAAGCACCGAGGCAGTGTTTGTAAGAAGTAGATGTGAAGCGGAGGATCAAGTGATGTTTGCTACGAGCCTCCTACAACTCCAAGCAAAGGATTGGTGGGACGCACATTCTAAGGAATTGGGGGATGACAAAGTACAAACGTTGACATGGCAAGAGTTCAAGGAGCCATTTCTGAAATATCATAGCCTACAATCCGCAATTGATAAGATTCAAGAAGACTTCTTACGTCTTCGACAAAAGGATGAAACAATTGATGAAATAACGAATAAGTTCCTCGAGAAGGTGAAATTTTGTGGGGAGATAGCGGGGACTGAGAGGTTGAAAATCATACGTTATCATGCTATATTGAAGGCTGAATATCGGGAGTTCGTAAATCCCTCTAAGTGTGCAACATTGAATGAATTAATCGACTGGGCAAGGGATAGGGAAATCGAGTTAAGAAGGCAGGTTGAACGGGGAGAGAAAAGGTGGCAGAGAAGCCTACCAACACAAATCCATCAAAAAAGGCAAAATATCAAGATCAAAACAAGAAAGGGAAGACGAGAAGTGGGATTCCGACTTGCAAGACGTGTGGGAAACACCACTCGGGTGAATGTTTGCTTGGAAAGAAAGGGTGCTACAAGTGTGGGCAAGAGGGACATCCGTACTATAGATGTCCAGAAAATCAGAAAACGTGTTACAATTGTCATCAAGCGAGGCACATGAAATCTGAATGTCCAAAGCTCCAACAAACGCCTAGGAAAGAAGGAAAGAAAGAGGAGTCGTCTAGGGCTCGTGGAAGGATGTTCCAGATAACGTCTGAGGAAGCAAAGTCTCACCCGGAAGTAGTTTCAGGTACATTCTTAGTAAATTCAGTACCTGTAAATGTCTTATTTGATTCCGAGGCTAGTAGGTCATTTGTTTCGGATGAACTTTTATGTCATCCTTCCTTTATACTTGAAAAGATGTTAGTACCTTTAGAAGTGGAAGTAGCGGATAGCAAAAGTTACCTATTGCATGATGTCTGTAGAAACTGCAAGATCTTAATTGAAGATGAGGAATTTAGTATAGACCTTGTTCCAATGTGCATGGGGGAATTTAAGGTAGTTGTGGGAATGGATTGGCTGGCCCAAAATCATGCTGAAATACAATGTGAAAGGAAAGTTATTCAAGTAGTAACCTCGGAGGGAAAGCGGGTAAGTATTCAAGGGGATAGGGTCGTCGAGTCGAAATTTTGTTCTATTATGAAGCTGTTAAGTATGTAAAGAACGGTGGAAAGGCGTACCTGTCTTACTTGATCGATACCAATCAAGTTGTACCGAAGTTGGAGAATGTGAAAGTAGTGAATGAATATCCGGATGTATTCCCGGAGGATTTACTAGGGCTTCCGCCCGAACGTGAAGTGGAGTTTAAGATAGAGCTTACCCCGGGAGCCGCACCGGTAGCTAAAGCTCCTTATCGGTTGGCCCCAACCGAAATGAAAGAATTGATGACCCAACTTCAAGAACTGCTCGACAAAGATTTCATTCGACCAAGTGTTTCGCCATGGGGAGCACCCGTGTTATTCGTAAGGAAGAAAGACGGTTCGATGCGAATGTGCATCGACTATCGGGAGTTAAACAAGTTAACAGTGAAGAATCGTTACCCCTTACCCAGAATTGACGATTTATTTGATCAATTACAAGGGGCGAGCTGGTTTTCAAAGATTGATTTGCGATCAGGGTATCACCAACTGCGGGTACGAGAAGAGGATTAACCGAAAACTGCATTTCGAAGGCGGTATGGACATTATGAGTTTCTAGTAATGTCCTTCAGCTTAACAAACGCGCCAGCTGCATTTATGGATCTAATAAATCGGGTGTGCCGGCCTATGCTTGATAAGTATGCAATCGTTTTTATTGATGATATACTAGTGTACTCCCGAAGTGAAGCAGAGCATGCTTCACACTTACGTGATGTGCTGGAGACGCTCCGCAAGGAAAGGTTATAAAGTTCTCAAAATGCGCCTTTTGGCTGAGAGAAGTACAATTTTTGGGTCATGTAATCAATGCGGACGGTGTTCATGTGGACCCGTCCAAAGTAAAGGCAGTGATGACTTGGGTACCCCCGAAGAATCCAAGCGAGATAAGAAGCTTCTTGGGCTTGGCTGGTTATTACAGGAGATTTATCCAGGATTTCTCCAAAATAGCCTCCCCCATGACAAAGTTAACGAAGAAAGGTGAGAAGTTTTTATGGGGCGAAGAACAAGAAAAAGCGTTTCAGACACTGAAAGAAAAACTCTCAAGTTCTCCTGTATTGACATTACCGAATGGAACGGATGATTTAGTGGTATACATTGATGCCTCCCATCAGGGTCTTGGGTGTGTCCTAATGCAAAGAGGTAAGTTCGTTGCCTATGCTTCAAGGAAACTCAAGCAACACTAAAATAATTACCCAACCCATGATCTAGAGTTGGCGGCGGTCGTGTTCGCCTTGAAGATATGGAGACATTACCTATACGGGGTGAAGTGTACAATCTTCTCGGATCACAAGATCCTCAAATATTTCTTTGAACAAAAATATCTTAATATGAGGCAACGAAGATGGTTGGAGCTTATCAAGGATTATGATTGTGATATCTACTATCACCCCGGGAAGGCTAACGTAGTGGCAGATGCTCTAAGTCGAAAGGAGTACCCGCCCCCGATTCGGGTAAGATCAATGAAAATGGTAGTCACTTCCAAACTTCTTGAAGAAATACGAGAGGCTTAAATTAAGTCCTTGAATGCCGAAGACTCAAAGAAAGAAAGGACGAGAGGATTTATCCATTAGTTGAATGAGAATGTGGATGGTATGAAAACGAGGTATGGTCGAATCTGGATACCTCGGGGATGTAATGTGAAAGAATTACTTTTGAATGAGGCACACAAGTCTCGATACTCCATCCATCCAGGAGCTACAAAAATGTATCAAGACTTGAGAATGAATTACTGGTGGCCGGGAATGAAAAGAGACATTGTCAAGTATGTTGCTAAGTGTTTGACATGTTCTCAAGTAAAAGCCGAACACCCCAAAGGCCGTATGGAAAGTTGCAACCCTTGGAGGTCTCGGTGTGGAAGTGGGAACATGTAACGATGGATTTGGTGACTAAGCTTCCCAAGACAAGAAAAAGGCACGATGCAATATGGGTGGTCGTTGATCGACTGACCAAAAGCGCACA
Source organism: Helianthus annuus (assembly GCF_002127325.2). Taxonomy (NCBI): domain Eukaryota; kingdom Viridiplantae; phylum Streptophyta; class Magnoliopsida; order Asterales; family Asteraceae; genus Helianthus; species Helianthus annuus. The sequence continues at coordinate 135,303,759 of NC_035446.2, read as the reverse complement.
TTTCTTACCCATTCGGGAAACTTATAATTCAGAAAAGATGGCAGAAGTTTATATGAACGAGATTATATCTCGACATGGGGTTCCGGTGTCTATAGTATCCGACCGAGACACCCGGTTCACATCCTGCTACAGGAGGAAGTTTCATGAAGAATTGGGAACCCAGTTACATATTAGCATCGCCTACCATCCTCAAACCGATGGTCAATCGGAACGAACTATACAAACATTAGTTGATATGTTAAGAGCGTGCGTCATGGATTTTGGGGGAAACTGGGATGATCATCTACCCTTGGTAGAGTTTTCGTATAATAATAGTTATCATAACAGCATAAAAATGGCCACCTACGAAATGTTGTATGGAAGGAAATGTAGGACTCCGGTTTGTTGGGGGAAGTGGGTCAACGAGAACTCGCGTCAAGAGAAGTAGTAGCCAAGACGAATAAAAAGATTGACATGGTTAGATTAAGAATAAAAGCAGCGCAAGATAGACAAAAGTCTTATGCGGATAGGCGAAGGCGACCAATTGAATTCCAAGTGGGAGATTTTGTCTTATTGAAAGTTTCTCCATGGAAGGGAATAATTCGTTTTCGTAAACGCGGGAAGTTAGGTCCTCGATACATCGGGCCATTTAAAATACTCGCCCGGGTCGGGGCGGTGGCGTACCAGTTAGAATTACCACCCGCGTTGGATGGGATTCATAACACCTTTCATGTGTCGCAATTCGAAAGTGCCTCGCGGATGAGACCGCATATGTACCTTTGGATGATATTGAAGTAGACGAGAAATTAAATTATGTTGAAAAGCCCGTCGAAATAAAGGATTTTAAAGTAAAGCAACTCCGCAACAAATCCGTTCGGCAAGTGTTGGTACAATGGCAACATCGAAATGGATCAGATCTCACGTGGGAAGCGGAGGATGAAATGCGAGAACATTACCCAGAATTATTTGGTACGTATTCAGGTTTCGGGGATGAAACCTTCTTTAAGGGGGTGGACTTGTAACACCCCAAATTCTCGTATGACCTAAAAGTATAATGTGTAGTGATGTTTTAATAAGTTAAAATGGAAAATATATAGAATTATGTCAAAAAATAAAAGTTAGTAAAAGAAAGATGATTAAGTTAGAAGGTAAATTACTAAAGTGAATAGGGGTTAAATGATGAGGGACTAGATGTGTAAATATTGTTATAAAACATGATAAAAAAAGAGACCAGACTTGAGTCTGGTTGTGTGCGATCGCGAGAAGCCAGGGAGGGGAATCCTTCCCTCTCAAAACCCTAAATCACTAAAATTCCATCAATTGAATGCCAAATTAGTGAAGAATCGAATGCCTAAGCTAGGAATCCTGATTATCTAAGTGTTCTTGATCTCAAGTAAGTTAAATTTTGTGATTTGATGATATTTGATTATATGGGTTTTGTGTGATTCGTGAATGTAATACAAAATTCAGTATGATTAATGGTTGCTATGAAGGTCTAGACATCATTAGATGCTAAATTTCGAATATGAACATGATTAGGGCAAAACCCACTTGCATGTCAAGTAATGTTTAGCAATTGTGAAGTTTTGTATGTTAGTTTGATTTTTGATTGATGAAATTGTTATGAATAATTGATTTAGAACTATGTGCTCATGATTTGAATGGTAGACTTCAAAATAATAGGATGTTTATGTAATCAATGAGAGAACTATGGAAATTGTGTTTAAGATGCTTGTACATTGCGCTAAACTAGTGATACGCACACAATGTGTTAGACAAAATGCCTAAGTGAGATTAGTTATGGTTTTTACATGAATATTTGTTAAGTTGATGCAACTTCTTTATGATAATAATGTATGTGATTAGTAGACGCCATAACATACTATAAATATTGTGAAAGTAAGGTTTATGAAAGCTAAAGTATGAGATTATGACATATAGGCACGAAGAAGGAAGAAGGCGCAAGTCACTCGAAGGCACAAGCATCTCAAGATCACGGTAAGTTCATGTGAACTTAATTCTTCTTTATTTAGTTCCACGGATGATAGTTAGTTAATAAATCTTAGTGTTAAGTTGTATGTTTGTTTATGATATAGTTGTGATATGGTGATTGCTAGAAAAAAAAAAACGGTTAAGTAGCAAGATTGTATCGAATGTATATTAACCACTCAAGTGGTACTAAAAGAAAGAATCGCTCGGAAAGAAGAATGTGAAAGGGCTTAGTAATGACTTGTTGTAGACGGGTCAAAAATGATAAAGTTATGTCAAGAATGTAAGATAAAGTTTTCATTGCAAACGGGATGATTTAGACATGTATGATGAATAGTGATGTTGTTTGAGTATGGACTCATTATTTATGGGTCGCATGGATGTACGTATGAATGATGTTGAGATGTTGGAAAGAAAGAAAGTTAAAGGAAATAATGTAAAATGGAGAGAATGTTTTACACAAGAAATGTCAACAAATGGGTAAATTTCAAATGGGTCGAATAAGAGTTTGTGATAAATGTTACGGATTTTGTTTGGTATTATGACTAACTAATGTTTGTTGTTGTGCATGATAGGTAAATCACATGCTTGATTGCAGCGCGCTCGAACCGAACACACAATGTCGACTTTTACACGCTTCCGGTTCAAGTTGTCTAGTATGAATGGGTCAAAGTTTTCATTTTGTGTTATGATGTCAAACTTGTGTTTAGAATGTTAGTAAGTAGTTTGGATCTTTTTAAACCTTTTGGGTGTAGTTTGTACAAAATGTTTATGGTGGAACCTTTTATGGTCATAACTTTGTTATTTTAAAAAGTGTCGTAGGACTTATTAAATTGATGTTGTTAAAAACAGGGGGAAAAGTTCTTAATACAAATGGGTCATGTCAAATTTTGTAAAAATTGTATGAATTGTATATTAATAGTCGAATGAGAAAAGTTGGGCGCTACAAAGATTTAGTTGAAATATTTACCTTAGAAATTGACATCTTGGCTTTTTCTGTCGTCTTCTTCTGATCAGCTTCCTTCTCCTGCTGTTCCTCAGTAACAACTTCACCAACACCATCTTCACCAACCGACTCTTCCACCTTTACATCAACTTTCTCCTGTTTCTCTTCTCCCAGTTCTTCTTCTTTTTTTTCCAAACACTCATCATCTTGTTGTTTTTCAGTAACAACTTTTTCTTCTGCTGACTTCTCCAAACTCTCATCAACTGTTTTCTGGCTTTCACCTTCAGCCACTTCTTCTTTCTTTTCTGTTTCTTTCAGCTCTTCCACCAACTTCTCAACACTCTTCTTCATCTTTTCTTCTTCTCTTTGTTTCACACTCGATGTCATCACCTCCTTATTATCTTGTCCAGCTTCTTGAGATAATCTTTATCTGATGCTTTCTTTGATTAGAATTCGCCAGACAGAGAAATAACCACAAGAACATCATTGTACACCACTTCACGTCTATCAACAACCGGAACTCCTTTTCAATTGACAAAACATTCTCTTTTCTTATCCTATCTCTTGCAGCTTCTCGCATCTTCAATGATTTCTTCATGGGTTTTTACTATCCCAAATCTATCAAGTTTTATTTTAAGGTGACAAAAACGTTCAATCGTTTGTCTCAAAGTTTCACCTTTTATAGAATCAAACAAATCAAATTCTTTTTTAAGTAATGAAATTTTATTCTTTTTGATATGTTTACCACCCTCAGCTTTCACCCTTAATGCTTCCCAGACTGACTTTGAATAACCATCATGATTAAGAAGTGCAAAAATATCATCTCTGATCGATTGTTGGATTAATGCAATCATCCTTTGTTCATGAGAAAACACTTTTCGATCTTCAATTTCCAAATCTCCAAGTGCAAGTTCTTCACCATTATCATTTATCGGCCTTTTGTATCCAAACTCCATACAAAACCAACTTTCATGAGCATACGCCTTTGCCCAGTTAAGAAATCTTTCTTTCCACCAAGTGTAATCTTCGATGTTATCAAGTTTAGGTGGTTTAGAATGAGTTTCGTAAAAGTTTTCGTGTTTTTTGTTATCGTTTATAACCTTAGTAATACTTCTCGGTGCAACATTTGGTGTTTCATTCGAGTCAGAAGTGAACGCCATGTAAAAAGTATTATAGAATTCTTCTGCCATGACAACCTGCAAAACACACAATCAAACACTTGATTAGACTTGAAAATCAAACAAAACAAAACAAACTAAACAATTTATGATCCGGATGGCTGATGTCTGAATGAATTTGTCCGGATGAGCTGTGGTCCGAATGGACTTTGGTTCGGATAAACTATGGTCCAGATGGATACTTGTCTGGATGAACAATCCGGTCCGTATGAGCTTTGTCCGGATGGGCTTTTTCCGGATGGACTAGCGGTCCAGATGAACAAAATTATGAACAAACACACTTCTGAAGGGTCTATCTGTCCGGATGGACTATGACATCAGCAAACTTAGTTTCAAAATTCATGATTTTGGCAGATTTGAGTATGATTTTGTTTGAATTTAGATTTGAAACTTTGTAGGGTTTGTTAAAACTGATTTTCGCACAACATATTGAAAATTTAGCCAATTTTAACTGTGAAAACATTGTGAATCTGAGATTTTAAGTTTCAAAGAAATGTAGAAGAAGTGTAGAAAAAGATATAAGGTAAAAAAATGATGATTTCAGCTCCGAATCTGATGAACAAGCTTGATCTTCGTGTCTCTGATCCGTGCGCTCAAACACCTTGCTCTGATACCACTTGTGAATTCAGGATCTTGATGAATTTCTTGACCGTCGAATGCGAACCGGCACGTGAAATGTGTGGAAATCCAATCACGTGCGTGGACAGAAGACGAAGATGTAATTATAATTGTTTTCCTTTACTGATTTAACAATGTTTACACCGTGAAAACAAACGGGCAGAGCTTCGCCTCAAAGTTACCCGAAAGTTACAAATTTCAAGACCCTAGACCTCTATTTATAGGCATCCTCCATCCGGATGGCATACTAGTGGATGAACTCCATCCTGACAGATGGACTAAACAAGTAAACACATGATCCAGATGAGCATTTGCCATCCGTCCGTATGGACCTGATGTCCATCCGTACGGATGGGCTTCAACATGTACTAGCTTTGTCTTTTTCCCATTTCAGCACTGGTCTTGAAACATCTTTTTCAGCTACTATACGTGATTGACGCAAGCGATAGACATATGCATTCACAAAATGATATACCAAATGATATTCAAACTTATTTTGAAAAGATGTTCAAAATGTGTCGGTTAATTGTATTTACCAGCGAAAGCTGACGTATTTTTAAAGATTAATTTACAGGTGGCGAATAACGAAATAGGCTGGATAGTGCTTGTCTTAAACAATGGAATTTGCGACTCCATGAAAAGACTCAAGATAGTCTCAAGTCCATTTTATTGGATCATACCTTTAGGATATCTCTATATTTTCGCTGTGCATTGTGATAACTGCTATCTGATCGTCAAGCATATACCCCAAGTTTCGGGTCCACCGAGAAATCAGGGTGTGACAGTTTACGATGAAAAGGAACCAGGGTATTTAAAGGAAACCCTGAAACCATATAAAGGAAACATAATCTGAGATAAATTGAAAAAAAAAAATAAAGACTAAAATTAAATAAAGGTTACAGCTTGTTCTGCAAGTCTTCAGCCGCCCTCCTCTAGCATGGGCCTTCTTTGACCTGCTACTTCCACTCGATGTGCACTGGGCCTTGGCCTGAACCTAGGACCGCATAACTGGTTTGGCCCAATGGGCTGACATGAACATGACTGGACCCTCGGTAGCATCAAACACATTAATTTTAATAGATTACAATATGTACTTAAATAATTTTATACTTCTTATCTGTAACACATATCATCATCATTGTTATTTTAATGTTTCAAAATTCAGATGTTACAATAGGTCTTGAGTCCATGGCGATCAAATTTGTATTACATGGGCCAGTTGTAACAACCCGACTTTCGGTTGTTCCTATTCTTATCGTTGTTTCACACGTAAACACTTGTACTCCGGGATGCGATGAATAACCCGTAGTTAACTACATTTTTAAAACACATTTTACATCGCTTATCGCATTTAAACGCTTATTACTTAAACGCTCATCGCAACACAAACTCAACGAGAACTCAACACGGATTTATTTTTATTATTTGTGTGTTTAGATGTAAATATGTTATATTTGCTTGATACTCGCTTAAAACGCTCAAACGTTCACTCGCGCAACTCGATTTATCACGATAAAACGCAACACAACACTTGATACCTCGCTAAAATACTTAAAGTACTCGAACTAACTAATGCAACCAAACACACCAAACGAACATCCGATACGCGAAACGGGAATCACTCACGCGAAATAGGCGGCTTCGTACGAAGGCACCGGTCTTTGTACGAAGGCAACTTGCACCAATCTATCTCTCTATAAATACCTAGCTCACTCTCACTTTCACTACTTGCTGCCATTTCGCACAAGAACACTCTCTACCCGCTTTCTCTCTGCATTCCAAGTAAGAATCATTATTTTTACAAGTATCACAACGATTTCCACAACGATTTTTTACTATTTATCTCCGATTTCATCTAAAAACTTCTCTATTTTACAAAAATCTTCATCTTTTTCATCAAAACTTCTGATTTTGCTATGGATTTACACTTAAACGAGTGTATTGGGCTTAGCTTTGGCTTCCCAAGATAGAGATCTGAATATCCCGCACTCACCAAGTGTTTAATCCAAGAAAAAGTGTTTTAAACTCGATTTTTACACCAAAACGGACCAAAACCGACATATGTTTCGTTCACTGGATAGTGGGATGAAGTGGTGTCAAAACCGTCATGAAAAGGACTCGAAAACACATCTGATTCAGGCAAAAACACAGCTCTGAACGCCAAAAACAGCTACTTGCATGAGCTGGACTGGCTTGTACGAAGGCACTGGCCTCGTACAAAGGCACCCTTCGTACAACCCAGCCCATGTTCCTGCATGTGAGTGAATCGCTCAAAAGACCTCTCCGGCTCTAAGTTTAATCAGTAGCTTAAGGGTGAAGGGATGAACACTCGATTTCCCGAAGAAAGACGCGAAGAACACTCGATTTTGGACACGGAAACAAGCATCGTGCATGAAGGCACCGCCTTCGTACGAAGGTTCTTTTTCCCTCTTGACACTTCAACTCGACCGTTTCAGCACTTTGGAAGACTTGTGCACTTCTATTCCTGTACGCAGGCTGATCCGGCACTCTCTCCGCTCCTTTCCAGACTGTGTTTAACTGTCAAGCACGCATTGTGAGTATACTCGAACCCTTTTTCGCTTAACGCATTTTGAGTGTTACATACGTTCTCTATCAAAACACGACACACACAACTGTAGGATCGTGTGCGAACCCGAAACGAGTCAATCAGAGGCGTTCTACACAATTTGAAAGGCGGAAACAGACATATTGTGTGTGATTCAGCTAGAATATCACTTTAAACTGTCTTTTTATTGATCTGGTAACAGTTACAAGTCTATAGACACTTCGACAGAGCTTCGTCGTCGGAAACAACCTTTCTAATTCCGTTTTAGATGAACCAGACCTAGCACCTATATATAGACTTCTAATTCCGCTTGAACAGACTCAAGCGGAATTACGTTTCACACGAAATTACATGTTCCAAACGAGATTACATGTCCAAGCGGAATTAGGATAGTTAATTCCGTGCGGAATTACCCACTGGTAATTTCGTGCGGAATTACCTCTAACCCTAATTTTGCCAGTTTTCTCGTATAACGTGCCTAGATCTGTCATTTCTAATCCAAGACTCGAATAAAGATGAAGTCGACAGACAACTGCACCAACAACAACGCTTAAACTCTTTTATAAACGCTAACGTTTAAACTCTTTTATACGTGAATAGTTGAATGGTTGTTTGCTATGCTTACACAGTGATGACTTGCCCTACCACCCTTAGCAACGATAGTACTATAGTTTGGACTCAACACCTGTTTATTCAGGGGTTGTTAAGGTTTTTCTTACGTGCGTGCTCACTGCGGTGAACACGTATCGCGCATACTCTACCACACAGTCATGTTGGTTAGCTTGTATCATTGTCGATAGCTTACTTGATCCGCCCCTTTACATGTTACATGCTGGTTATGCGTAAACGCTTTATTACTATACTTATGCAAACTTGTGTACTCACCTTTACATCATTGTATTGACTTTTATTTTAACGTATGTGATAGGTTGATGGATTACTACTGGAAATGGATCTAGGATTCTAGAAACCCACCTAAATTGAATTGCAAGTTTTGTTATGTTTTGTTGCTTGAGAAACTATTGAATTTCGTAACGGTTTTGTGGGAATATTTGTTTGATTGTATGGAAAATTGAACCTTATTAAATATTGTCACAATTAGTCGTTATGGATTCTCTTGAGCAACCTATTCGCATCATGCCACATCCCGATGATTTCGCCATTGGTTGAGGTGTGACACCAGTAGAGGTGGAACAACGATCATTTTGAGTATGGTTTGATAGTTTGTCAATTGGAATGATTGACAAGTTTATTGAGTTACAATTCAATTTCTCTAGCAAATTTAGAGTGTACAGAAGATACACTAAAGACCATACAAAGATCCATAATATTCTTTCAATATATAGTGGAAATAAGTACATAATATACACTAAAGATGATGGAAAAATCCATAATATCCGGAAAAGATATAGTGAAAGTGTAGAAGATTTTGTTTTCCACTATCAAAAATAAAGCATCAAGATAATTGGAAAGGTGAAATCATAAACTTCACAAAAACACACTAGAAATGATGGAAAGAGTAAACGCCAAGTCCATCTCGAGACTGGAGGGCCACCTTGGGTGTCGATCACCTCGCCCTCTCGTAACTTAGGGTGAGACATAAATGAGTTTGCAACACTTGTTAGAACACCCAACAAGATCCTTGTAACGAAAGATGGTCGACACAACTTTGCACCACCACCTTCACCATTAAGGGGATACACGAATAAGAACTCTGTAAGGTACCGTGAATTTCATTTAGACTATAAACATTATGCGAACGATTTGTTCTAGCGGAAAATATATAGATTGAAAGAGTAGTACCCTAATAAAGAAGTTAAAAAAATCCGGGCATGTTATAAAGTAAGCCAATTCATGACAAGATGATAAAAATAACCCAATCAGATGAAAACGGAGCAAAAATATATTGATGTGAGCTATAGAAAAGCATCAAAAGTATTACGAAACATATAGATAAAAAAAATGATTTTTCATATCTTTTAGTTATTAACTAGGTTGGTTTTTTTTGGTTTTGATTTATCCTTGTCCACTCATGCAAAATGTTCAATCTTTGGCTTCTTGGTTTTTTAAGTTCATAGCTTTTTAGGACTATATTATCTTGAACATATTTAAACATATAGTATGGATCGAAAAAAATAATAAAAAACAAAGAAACAAAGTATGATAATTGGGGAAGTGGGGGGGGGGGGGGGGGGGGGTAATTAACTAATAGGCAAAAGCGTGTGGGAATAATATCCTTCTCATGGTATCCAATTATTCTATTAACTATATAATTTGATATAATAAGATATTCTATCCGTTCTAGCAAACCACCGACTAGAAGGTGGGGGAGTTCAAAAATGTCAACCTAACATAAAGAACCAAAAGAACAAAAAAAGTAACACGTGAATACATATATATATATTTCATAGTAGATTCACATGTAAATATCTCTAATTCGTATAGTTTTGTTAATTGATTTAATATTTGTAATTCTTTTTTAACCCATACCTACCAACATGCAATTCTAGGTGTTTGTTGTTAATAGTCAGACGCGAGTCGTATTGATCGTACCACATAAATCTTTACCAGACGTCTTTAAGATCGTACTCAAACAAATGTGAATTCGTGTTTTGTAAATAAAAATGAGAAAATTGGGAAAGTAAAACAAAATATGAAGGGTAAGGATAGTGTAAAAAGGGCCTAAAGTGTGAGAAGTGTGAGAAGTGTATTATAACACTATATATAATACTATATAACACCATATAAACACTGTATAACAATATGTAACACCATATAATACCATACAACACTATGTAACACTATATATCATTATATAACAAATATAACACTATACATCTATCATAGATATGCTATCAGACACCCTATAGTGTTATATTTGTTATATAATGATATATAGTGTTACATAGTGTTATATGGTATTATATGGTGTTACATATTGTTATACGGTGTTTATATGGTGTTATATAGTATTATATATAGTGTTATAATACACTTCTTACACTTCTTACACTTTGAGCACTTTTTACAGGATCCTCTACCTGAATATAACTAGTTAAAATAAAGAAAATAGTGGTAATGTTAGTTTGTGGGTAGTTAGTTAGGCACTTTAATATATGGCCCATTTTGCACTTCAACTGTAGAGTTAGGCAGTATTATTTATCCACGAATATAGTTGGTTAAAGACCAAACAATATGCTTGACAACAAAAGTTGGACAAAAACCAAATAGCAAAGAAATAAAATATTTGTTTCTTAATTTATTTGTTTCTTATATTCCCGCTCTGAATTAGTACAAAATAATGCTTGAATAAATAAACGAATAATTTTATGGCTTGACCCTAGGCCATCAGTACCGAGTTACTTAAATAATAATCCGAATTCATTAAAATTTAACAAAATGTTAATTGGTTATTATCTTATATAAAAATGAGCTTTATCTTATAATGTTATCATTTAATACGAATATATATAAGAGGGATGAATCATAAAAAACAAATTTAAATGAGAAAGCCAAAAAACTAAATAAAAAAGCCTAAAAAACATTGGTTATTATCTTATATAAAAATGAGCTTTATCTTATAATGTTATCATTTAGGTAGTGTTTGGTATGCAGGAATAAGAGAAGGAATGAAATGGACTATTACGAAGGAATGGAAAAAAATGTGTTTGGTTGGTCAAGGTAATGGAATCACCCATTACATATGGCATTCCATTCCCTCAAATCAATTCCATCCACACCCCTTGTTTTTTTTTCCATTCCATTCCCTCTCCCACCTTCATCACCAACACCTCCCACCACCTCCACCACTAGCCACCCACAAATGCCACCACCACCCGTCGCCGCCACGTTACGTTGTCGACCACCGGCGCCGCCACCCGTCGTGTCACCGCGGACCACCGCTGTCACAACCCCAAAAATCCACACGTGGAGTACCACCGCTTGGGAGCGTGACATGTCCAGTATCAAGCCACCAATCATATTGAACATGTAATTAATATCAAGTAAAATAAATGTAAACCATACATCCAATACGACAGGTGTTCAAAACATAACCATAGTTTCAAAGTGTAGCGGAAGCATAGTAAATAATCCAACACTAGTTAATAGTTTTAAATGTCATAATAGTTCAACGTAGAAACCACGATCCTTGCCCACAACGACCCGCTTCTCCAGTGCAAGCTCCATAAGTACCTAAGGTCCTGCAAGGCATGCAGCAGAGAGTCAACAACTAGTTGAGCGAGTTCACAGTTAACAGTTCAGTAATAATATGGTATGAGTAATAGTAAGTTCGTTCGTTTATATCATGTTTCATATTTCCATCGCGGCCTCCCAGGCAGGTGTGCGAAGCTATTAGGGGATGTTCTTCCCAAGTATTCTAGACTAGGTTTATTTGTATCGCGGCCTCCCAGGCAGGTGTGCGAAGATTAGTAAGTTTAGTTCGCGGCCTTCCAAAGGCAGGTGTGCGAAGATGTCATAGTATCGCGGCCAACCCGTGGCAGGTGTGCGAAGATCAGTTCAATGAGTGTTACTAGTCTAGTAGGTTCGTATTCGTTAAGTTCTACCATCTGAGTGTGCATAACAATCTATCAAATCCCATTCCCCACCCGGGAACCCATGCCTTGGCTGTGTGAACTCACCTTGGGTTTGCTCGGTATGCTAAGTAGGTGCTCAAAGTAAATCAATCACGTCCTAGAGTATGTACGTACACAATCAGTTTGAATTCATACAGTTCACGTATAAACATAATCAATGATCATCAGGTAGTACACATCACCAGTCAACATCACATAAGTCATGCATATTGTTTAACATCAGTTAGCTAACTCAGTTAACACTTATCAAAATTACATCAGTTTACTGTGCAGGTTATTCAGGTTGGCGAAACAGATCAATTGGCGAAACACAGGTTGACGAAACATAATCTGTTTCGTCAATCATTCCTTTGGCGAAACAAGTTTCTGTTTCGTTGAACACCCTTGGCGAATTACAATTCCTATTTCGTCAAACATTCTTTTACGTCAACATTCAGATTCGCCAAACATTCAGATTCGTTAAGCAGTAATTACGTCAACATGTCAGTTACAGAAAATCATGCAATCAATCATGGAAACCCTAATCATTCTAGCAGCCGCCTAGAACACCTTCAAGAACAATCATCATACTATCATCAGATAAACGTACAATTATCGTAACCCAGAAATCATAATCAACAAAGTTTAACGACATTAAACCGGCATGAACATCGTTAGTTCTAGATCTACCCATCACGTAATCATATCAATCCGATCAGTTAATAGTATTCCTAAATCAACATCATAATTCGCATAGAAATACGTAACCGACTAGTCATGCATACGAAGCAAGATTATCTAGTACATGTACTCACATCCGATTGTAAATCAAGCATACCCAATATGTATAGAGAAATCCAGGAAATCAAGCATAGATGTAACATGAATCAAGGAATCATGAACACATAGATAACTAACCGAGTAGCGGGAACGATGAGTAAATCGCTAGCGGGTTTCGGGAACACACACAATTGCCGTCTGCGCACAGGAGTTCTAGGGTTTCTGTTTTGCCAAAAAGTATCGAACATAGGTCTGTGCGTGTGTATATACGCGTTTCACCCTACTGGGCCGAACTGGGCCCTGGCGAAACTGATTGGGCCGGCGAAACAGGATTGGCGAAACAGGTTACCTGTTTCGTCGAATGGTTCTTGGCGAATCATAATCTGATTCGTCGGGGTGTTGTACGGCAAAACACATATGGATCTTTAATGGGTTCTAACAGTTTAAGTCTAAGTTTTCTAAACAAGTTCATACCAATACCATTCATATTACATCAAGTGCACATTATCCATATTACAAGTCAAGCAAGTCAAACAGTCAAGGTCAATGGTCAATGGTCAAAGTCAACGTGCATTTAAAGTCGAAAGGTCGAGTTGTCACAACCGCCACCCTCCACGACCGAACATCGACACTACCCGTTGCCGCAACCCCCCCTTGCCGCCATCGAACATCGGCACCAACGCCATTATCAACCACCAAACACCACCGACCACCGCCACTACAACCCACCACCGTCACCACCCACCGCCACCTAACACCGGCGCCACCACTGGCCACCACCACCAACACCGCCCACCCGCCGCCACCACCCTTCGCTACAACATCGGCACCACTTCCGACCATCGCCACCCTCCGCCACCTAACACGAGCATCACTGCCGCCACAACCTACCACCGCCGCCACCCACCGCCGCCTTTGACTACCGCCACCCATCGCCAATTTTATTCCTTCTTCTTTTCCTACCCACCAAACACTACAAGGTAATGATTCATTTCATTTCCACATGGTAACCAAACAAGACCATGGAATGGAATGATCCATTTCATTCCTTTGTCCATTCCATTACCTCGTTCATTCCATTCTCTCGTTCATTCCATTACCCCATACCAAACAGACCCTTAATACGAATATATATAAGAGGGATGAATCATAAAAAACTACTTTAAATGTGAAAGCCAAAAAACTAACTAAAAAAGCCTAAAAAACATACTATTTTTTTTGAATTTTTTTTATTAAAATTCGTTATATTTAATATATAAAAAAGCTTATTTCAAAAAAAAAATTGTATTGTACATGTGCAATAATAATAAAAATCCTAAACCAGCTAACCCAAGCCCACCGACCCTCCCCCCCCCCCTCAAAAACCTAAACCCCCCATCTCCAACCCCTAAAAATCTAAATCCACACTCCCACCGAAAGCCTCCCCCCCCCACCCACCCACACACACAAAAAAAAAAAAAAAAACTAAACCCCAAAAAAACCTAAACCCCCCACCCGCACCCCTCAAAAAACCTAACACCCCCCCCCCTCCCCGCGTCCCCCACCCAGAAACCTAATCCTAAACCTACAAAAAAATCTTAACCCTAAAAGCTGAATTAAACTCAAAAGTTAATTTTAAGCATATAATGCACATGTGCAGTACAATTTTTTTTTTAATTTTTTTATACATCAAAAGTAGCAAATTTTTATAAACAAATTATAAAAAAATGCCATGTTTTTTAGGCTTTTTTAGTTTTCTCATTTATATGTAATTTTCTCATGATCCTCTCCCTATATATAAGTTGTAAATAATTATAATCATTGTATGTCTATGTTGTTTTTCGGGTGTTAATGGTCCGTAATGTCTAACACTTGAACAAGTCGTGTATCTGGTTATGTGACTATTATAACGCTCGTTAACACTCATGCCCCCACCCCCTTATGGTGCCTTGATAAGCCCTTGTGACATGGTGTTTAACGCCTAATGTACTCAGTAGCAGTGGATGACATCTCACCACACATAGTTATCTTACTTGTTAAGTTAGGCCCAGTCCACCATAACTGCTCATATAATACTATTTATTTATTAATATTAATAATTTTTTTTTAAATTGTTTATCAAGAAAATATAAAACAAAAATTGTTGGGGTTGGATGAAGGTGCGAGGAAAGTCCAATGCAAGGGGAATCGTGTGGGGGGTTGATTTAGTGACTCCAAATTCAATACGGTCAGACGTTAGAAGGACAAAAGGTTTAGGTAACCGGTTTTCTACGTGTGAAAAAGGCAAACAGGCAAACCACCTCCAACATCAAAACAAATCAATATGGGCTGAAGAATTCTTTAAGAAAATAAAGCCTTTAGTGTTTCCAGTAACTTAAAATCGTATCATGAAAATCACGTGATGCTTTAACTGCGATTATAATTACTTGTTGGAATTCCTTTTTCTAGATAGTTTTTTTTTCTTTTTTTTTTATGAAAAATTATTTGTAAAAATTGATTTGCCTTTTATAACTTGTATTTCTAGTGAATGGGGGTGTATGAGATTCTATATTTTTTTTTTCATAAATCTCATAAAGTAAAAAAAAAAAAAAAAGCAACTTTCATTTAACATGTAACTATTTTTTTTTATCTAATAATTTTTAATATTTGATATTTAGTAAAAAAAATAATATGTTTTGTTCAAGTTTGTTTGTCTTATTTAAATGTAACTTTTACTGAAAATTGAGTATTGTGTGCAATAAGGTACTCTTTGATCTTATATTATCATAATTTATTTTATTTTCACAAATTTATACTGAAATATATATAGTTCTATATATCAGAAGTAAATAGGGAAAAAAATTAAATGTTAGCTGAAAATTTATGAGGAAAGAAAAAGATTATGAGATAAAGAAGAAAGATTTATGGTTTTAAACTTTGATTTTACAAAGAATTTGTGATTTTAAATTTTGAATTAACCAAACATACATATTTGAATATTCGGTGCCAAAGCTAGAAAACCCAAGTTCTATGTTGTGACTTTTTTAATATATAATAAAGCCCATAAATAAGTTGAAACTTTAAACTATGACATGAAGTCACAAGATATAAAAGAAACGTCTTGTTCAGTTAACCAGTAAAACGACAAAATGAGTAAATCTAAAGTATAGTTTGTGACGTTGCTAGAATATATAGGGTCGTTAGAAGCCTTTATTAAGCAAGCAAATTTCGATAGTGATTCGTCAAATATATAGGTTCGTTAGAAACATTCAACAAATTAAGGAAGTCGATCTAATGAATAATGTCTTTACCGACAACAAAAGTCGTTATCAACATTAAAACCAATTTTTTTCTCAAAATGATTGATAAGGAAACTTCTATATGGTATTTTGTTTTAGTTTTTGTATTAAAAAAATATGGTTATATATTTTACCTGCGAATTGTTCCTTGTATTTTTAAAGCACTTATTATATAAAAATGTTACAAGGAACTACTAGAATTTTATTATTTTAATACAACCTTTAAAGTAGATTGTTATTATTCTGCAAAATTAAGTTTTTACAAAAGGTGGAGTGAATAAAGACAAATCTGGTCGCTGAATCGGAGAACGAATCAATTTAACTGGTTTAGTGTTTGTAGCCAGCCTGTATTCCACCCACTCCTCTTTATTCTTTCTATTTTTAACTTCTATTGTTACGTCATCCTAACAATATCTCTTTTTTTTTTTTCAAAATCCATCAACACTAAAAAAACTATATTTTTTTTAAGTTTTCTATACATCAGTTACGTTATTTAGTTACCTTTGTATATACTTGAAAATAGTATATCGTACCTGTTTTGTTCAAAATTCCTCGATGCTAAAAATAACATTTGCGGGTGCTACTAAGGCCGGAGGGTATGGGGGCTCCATCGTGCCACCTCACCACCTATAGCGCCCCTCAACGTCACCATCCACGCCAAGCAAATTAAACCGGGGCGCCATTGATGGGGCTCCATCATGGTAACGAAGAAGAGTTTTATCAGGTGGGACCCATATCATTTCAGCCAATATTTTTTTTAATTTTGTTTAATAGGGGCTTCATCCCACACCATGCAATTTAAAGGGGGCCGTGATAAAGTCCACTGGCTGACGTGGATCCTAGGTGGCGCTGATGTATCTTGATAAAGCCCCTAGAGGCTCCATCCCACACCCTCCAGCCTAAATATAAACCTCCTAATTACTAAATACACCTTCTCCTCTCACATAGTTACGGATGGGGCCCGTGTGAGACCCGCACATTTTCTCTTACAAGAAGATATAATTAGTAAAAAAGGGTGCATTTAGACCCACCCGCATTTTATTCAATTTATCTTAATGCTCATTTATTGTTGATCTCGTTTTTGTGTTTTACTTGAAAGCATACATCTTTCAAGAAAGACTTGAAAGTATACATTATAACAGAAAAACAAAATGAATACAACGTAGGTGGAAGCAAACAATATTCTAGACTAGCTTGAAACACGCAACTATATGATTTCAAGTACATAGTAGTGTAAATTTGAAAAATTAATTTTCATGGTCAACATTAGTACACCAATATGTAAGACTTGTCGCATAAAAACTTAATGCCCAACACTTTCATTTCACTATTTCTCACATATGCTTAGTGAAATGAAAGTGTCATTTGATCAAAATCTTGCCTTGAAAATACATTGTATGCTTAAATTTAAATAGTTTTGTGACTGGTGTTTAAAATTCTTATTTTTCAGTTTTAACAAAGACACAAGTATGTAGATCCAAGCACATAGTTGTTTGCTACCCTACGCATCCAAGTTTTTTTTCAAGTATTCATACAGGATAATCAAATGATTTATTCCATACCTATATACATAAAATGGAGTGGCTCAATAGGAAGTGAAATGAATCCGGTGATGATGATGGCTGCTACTTGGCATGACAACTCCGGTTGCAACCGTAGCGATACTGAGCCGTGCTTTGTTGATTATGGCGATGAGGATGTTTGAATCTGAGCCTCTTTTTTACCTTTTTCGATTTTGGTTTTGACAGTTATGGTGTTGGCGGTTGTGATGGTTGTGGTGGCTATTGTTGTGATGATTTTGGTGGTTTTGATCTAAATGAGCCATTTTCATGTTAAACTATTTAGTTAAATAGATAGTATTCAAGTTGACATGTTTAACCCATTTAATTAAACATGTGAACATGTGCTGACTTTTTTTAATTAAACAACTCGACTTGCTAACATGCTTATGCCATGTCTAACCCATTTTTTTACATTGTCAGCTTGATTAACGCTTTAAAACTTAACTACTACATGTCAGACCTATTTGACATATTTAGATAGACGACTCAAAAAAGGTCTTGCGTGGTAGCATAGTTTTAAGTGTGTGTGAGTTAAGGTTGATACTTGAAACATATGAGTCGTTTGTTGGCTAAACAATTTAACCTTCCAGCCCGTTAATAAACAACCTGACATAATTAACACCTCTATACTAAAGTTTACTCTTAGTTTGCAAGGCTAAGTACATCATAGAGTACATTTACTGTCCATAAGGTTTATAACTAGTATGGTACATAACAAAGTATATGGTTATTAAATATAAAAACCATCAAACTAAAGAAACGTATGTAAGTTGGATGGAATGGGTAACTTAACACTTTTTCCTTAAAATAAACACTTTTAGTGTATACTATCTTTAGGAGCTCCATGTAATCTCAATTCAATTGATTCTTGCCCATAGTTTGTTATATACACAACGGTCACCTCAAATTTAATACTATTAGTGGATTAAAGCTTTCTTGCGAAGTCTCGACCTCACTGGTTCGTTTAAAAAATCATCACCCAAGATAGCAACATGAAATTCCACCATAATCCATTATTATGTAACTTTTGATCAAAGTTTACTAATATCACACATGCTATTATTTTTAGGCCATATGATAAAAATCAGAACTTTATTTTAACGACAAATGTTATTCTTTCACTTTACACCATAATTTTAAATTACTTTTTAGTCTGGGTTTGAATCTATGACATTCCATTTAAAAAAGACATGCCTTTATCACTTTATCAAGTGGGTTATTATAGTAACTAATATGTTCTAATTGTCATATAGGTATAGATTAAAAACCCACTTAAACTCTTTTATAAGGCTATGCGGTATGGTGATGGTCCTCCCTTGGAGGATGATCCGCCAAGCAGGCGCCACGTAGGTCGGGTGTGAGGATGAGACAAAGAGGATGGAGCTAAGGAAATGGAGGATGGACCTAAAATGTATATGTATATGTTGTATGTATAGATGTGTGAGAGAGGGGTTTGTCCTGTGGTGGACCGTCTCCATCGTCCACATCTTGACGGTCTCGACACTGCCGGTGGGGGGGGGGGGGGGGATGGAGGAGGACCAGCGCCGAACCAAAGACGTGAGGGAACGAACCCCCATACCGCCTGGCCTAATTGGAAATAACTCACAAAGAACTTTACCAGTGGATTGTCTCTTTCTCCTAGTTAGTTGAAGATGACGAGCCCAAGCGTTGCTATTCTAATCATTTGGAGATGCTAATATTTTAACAATTGTATAAGCTTTAGAATAAATCAAACATTGTGTTTTTTAATATGTTTAAATAGTTGCAAGTATATTTTTAGGTAACGTAGTTCAAGGTAATTCAAAAATAATACTCCTCTTATTCACGTTTCACATAGCAAATAAAATAATTAATTTAATTTGGAGTTTATTATAGTAAAGCCAGATATATATGGGAGAAAGAATAAAACTAAAATATAAGCTCAGTTTTCTTTATAATCGCAGGGAGCTAAATTACATATATCACGCGTTAAAACTATGGGGTATGAGGCGTGGGTTGGGTACAAACGCCTAAGTCACCATCCCAGGTGGGTTTGGGTTTCGGCGTGACCCTTTGGGCGGGGGTTTCAGCCCGGACATTGGGCAGGGCTGTCCAGATGACATGGCGGGATCTCATTGGCCAAGACAAGTAGCCGTTTGGGCTAGCCGTTGGCCAACGGCTACGTGTAAAAAAAAAATTTTTTTCACTATAAAACTCACACTCAGTGGCGGACCCAAGAATTTTTCTATGGGGGTGCGGAACATTTTTAAAATTTTTAGGCCCCAAGGTATATAAATAAAGTCGGTTCGTATCGGGTCGGTTCGGGTTGAGTCGGGTCATGTAAAACAAAAGAGCTAAATTTATATAATCATCGAAAACACGTTTAACCTTGTTACAAACATAATTAAAACGTCGTCCTACGGGTTTCATTTTTTGAAATCTATCCAAAACATCATCTAAACCTACCTTCTTAAGCAACTCTTTCTCTATATAACATATACAACCTTCACTTAAATTCTCATCGTCAATTCAATTACGCAAGTATCCACATCAACGAATCCAGAAGACGTATCAACTTTCCTCTTGAGAAATCGTGCCATAATGTCGCTGCTCATTGTTCCTATCGGCTATCACAAACAAATTGACTATAAGTTCATGGCTCCATAACATATTACATAATGTATCAACTATTCAAGCCCTAAATATCATAATGTAAATCACCCTAAAAATCATCTAAACGACATATACACCATAAAAAAAAGTCAAACGTTCTTCACTAAAAACAGCCAAACATACTGTGGTATACGGCTATAAAAAGACAAAATATCATCACTAACAAAATATAACCCACCATAACATAATGAAAACAAAACGAAACACATGTTTACTATGGTTAATATGCGGCTATAATAGGCTGCTGGAGGTGGATAATATCAACCAAAAATCATTAAAAATAACAAAGAAACTTACCCGTGTTTGATCGGCGGTGGTATGGTGGCTGCTGGACTGTTCACTGTTGCCGCTGTTGATGTTCTGATCGCTGGCGTGCAAGGACGATAAAGAGAGCAGGATAGAATATGTAAGGGTTTTGGGCTTGTTTATTTTCTTTTAGTTTGAAATATTGTTGATTTGTTGGGTTTGTTTATTGAGCTAAGATTTAGTAGTGGACTAGTTAAATGTATTGGGTATTTGGGTTTAGTTATTTAGGTATTAAAAGTTATATAATTTAGGTAGTATTTTTTTATAAAATAAGAGTTTACTAAAGAATATTTTTAAAATATAAGTTGATAACAATTTTTAGCTAAGGGGTGCGGACGGAAAATTCTATGGGGTGCGGACGGAAAATTCCAAGGGGTGCGGACGGAATTTTCGACGGAACTTAGCACTACATTTTTTTTCCCGGGGGTGCGCCCACCCACCTTGGGCTTAGCTTAGGTCCGCCCCTGCTCACACTTCTATTCATTTTTTTACCACAACTACTCCACGTTTTCTATAATCATCTCTATCTTATTTTTAAAAAAAAAAATCTCATCCAAACACAATACGAAAAATGAATCCTCATTATCGTGGTTTTGACCCGAACAATCCGTGGGCATTACAAGAAACACTTAGCCGTCCAATCGTCCAATTGCTCCCTTTTTAATACACCCCCTATGCCGGATATGGCTGGTTAAGCATCGTTTCTCTCGAATCGTTTGTATACTAATTTCCCTCACACCGACGATTCTATACCTAGCCCGATTCCACAAACGCCCAATCGCCCATCAATCTTTCACAAACGCCCCTCAACGTTTCCCAAACCGAAACCGTCCCCGAAACTCAACCCCCCATCGATGGTCCTTCCGTATCGAAACCCATCAAGAAGAGAAGTCACAAGAAAAAACTGAGGCCGAGAAAAAACTTGAAAGTGCCAAACGAAAACAACAAAATGTCACTTAGAAAAAAAAATACACAGGAAAAGAGTAAACTGCCATTTTGGTCCCTGTGGTTTGGGCAGTTTTGCCATTTTAGTCCAAATCTCAAACTTTTTACATCTGGGTCCCTGTGGTTTGCATTTTGTTGCCATTTTGGTCCAAAAGTGAAATTTGACCAGAATCCCCAAACTAAAACCCCCTGTTTTGTCCTTACCCTCAGGGGTATTTTGGTCATTTTAGAATTATTATAACTAAATATTAATTAAATATTTTTCTATTTATGATTAAACATAAATAATGTGATTTGTCTCTCTCCACTCTCTCTCTCTCTCTTTCATCCTCGACCCAGATGCAGCACAGATTCAAGTAACCTTGCATAAATCATAGCATCACCAGATTCAAATAACAAAAACCAATCCAAAACAGATTCAAGTAAACCTTGCATAAATCATAGCAGATGCAGATTCAAGTAACCTTGCAAAACATATTCAAGTAACCACCAGATTCAAGTAACAAAAACCAATCCAAAAACACAAGATAAATTACCTAATAATGTAACTTGAATCCGATTCGATTTCTGAACAAAATCAACAAACAACACGTCATCACCATCTCACCAAGCACCACCACCACCTGCCACCACCCTCTCGCACCCCCTGCAACCACCGCCCCTCTCTCTCTCTTACATCACAACACCATCCGGTGACCAACATTCCACTGTCGGAGATCTATGTCGCCGTAGTTCCTCCTTGGTGCTAGGTCTGATTTGGGTGTGGGTGTGTGGTTATCGGAGAACCACCACCTCCTTCACCTGCTCCGTCGGTTCTCTCTGTCTCTCTCCTCCCCTGATTTCGTTACCGCCCCCATCTACCACCACCGCCTCCAGAAACCATCATCATCAACCGTCAAACACCACCCCACTCCACTGACCACCATCCGGTAACCTGCAACATCTCTGGCGACCTGCAACATCTCCGGCGACCACCACCTCCATCTTCCTGTATCGGACCTCCATCTTCCTGATTGTCTATCGTCGTCTGATTGTTTTTCGGCTGAAGTTAATTTTAGGGTTTTGATGTAATTGGGATAGGGGGTATTTATATTATGTGGGTTTTGTAATAAATAAATTGCTTTAATAAAAATTAAATGACCAAATTACCCCTGCAGATAAAGACAAAAAAGGGGGCTTAAAACAGTAAAAAATGAGACATTTTGAGTTTTGAATTAAAATGACAACAAAATGCAAACCACGGGGACCTAAATTTAAAAAGTTTGAGATTTGAACTAAAATGACAAAACTGTCCAAACCACATGGACCAAAATAACAATTTACTCACAAGGAAAATAACATCTTTTAAAAATATTTCTTCTTATATTCGTACAAAAAGTCTTGCCCTAACTTTTATAAATGATTACATACATAAATATACTTTAACGTACAAACAAAAGCCCTAACAAAATGATTAAATTCATATATACTACTTTATTTAAAAACGATTTTTTCTTTCGCAAAATGATTTAATACATACATACTACTTTAACGTACAAAAGTCTTACCCCTAACTTCTATAAATAATTTAATATAGAGTAAATTACTTTTTGAGTCCTTATTTTTTAGTGATTTTAACTATTTGAATTTAAAATAAAAAAGTTTAACGTCTTAAGTCCCTAGCCATTTATTTTATAACGTTTTGAGTTCAATTTTGTTCATTTTATAACGATTTGAGTCCAAAAAATTGGACTCAAAAGGTTAAAATTTGGACTCAAAAGAACTCAAATAGTTAATGAAAATGCTTATAGGGACTTAGGCCGTTAAACTTTTTGTTTTTGGACTCAACTAGTTAAAACCACTAAAACATAAGGACTCAAAAAGTAATTTACCCTTTAACATATACATAATAATACTTTAAATTAAAAACGTTTTTTTTAGACTAAGAACTCTATACTAATTTGAATTCTTTTTATATATAATCAAATCCTTGTATCATTGCAAATAGAAAACATAAATATCTTTGTACCGTAACACCACCGTATTACCAATCTCAACTTTAAGTTACAAAACACGACAAAAACCGTGCAACACACGCACCGTGGCAGCGAGTAGCGAAAAAGAGAGGTGAAAGAAAAAAGATTACGAAGATGAGAGTAAGTATCATGATGTGACGCGTGTCCGTTAGCCAGCTGTATTCCAAATGCAACCGCTTGCTATTCTCACCGACGGTCACCCTATCACATCACCTACACCCTCTTTCCTCACCGCTCATATATACTCCAAAACCAAACCCACCATATATATTCACCACTTTCTCTTTCTAGAATTATCTTCTACTTCCAAAAACACATCCTATATTTCATTTCATGTTCATTCATATATATTAGCATTTCATATGTCTAGTAGTAATATTTCAAAGAAGGATATGGATCGGATCAAAGGTCCATGGAGCCCCGACGAAGATCAAATGCTTCAGCAACTCGTTGAACAACATGGGCCGAGAAACTGGTCGTTGATCAGCAAATCTATACCGGGTAGATCCGGTAAATCTTGCCGGTTACGGTGGTGCAACCAGTTGTCACCGCAAGTCGAGCACCGTGCGTTTACGCCGGAGGAAGATGAGACCATTCTCCGGGCACATGCCCGGTTTGGTAACAAATGGGCCACGATAGCCCGGCTTTTGTCGGGTCGGACCGATAACGCGATTAAAAACCACTGGAACTCCACGTTGAAACGGAAATGTTGTTCGATGACTAATGAAGAGTTTAATGAGTTTGCGGTTCAACAACCGTTGTTGAAACGGTCCGTTAGTGCCGGTTCAGCTGGACCGGGTTTTTTTATAAATCCTGGTAGCCCGACCGGATCCGACACTAGTGATTCAAGTGTACCGGCGTTATCCTCGTCGCATGTTTTCCGTCCGGTTGCTCGGCAGTTCGCCGTCGCTTCTCCGCCGGTTGACGTCGCACCGCCTCCGTCTGCTCCGGCGAACGATCCTCCGACGTCGTTGAGTCTCTCACTTCCGGGAGCCGATTCGATGGAATCTCCGGCGCCGATGCAGTTAACACCTCCGCCGTCTCCGGTAGCGATTCCGGCGATGCCACTGCAGCAGGTGGCGTCAAATGAAGAGGTGAAGTTAATGGGGGCGATGCCGGCAGCGGCGATATCGGCGGCGATGAAGCAGCTGCAGGTGTCGGAGCCGGCGGGGGTGGGGAAGGTGGTGGTGCCGATGAGTGCTGAGTTTTTGTCGGTGATGCAAGAGATGATAAGGAAGGAGGTGAGGAAGTATATGTCGGGGGTGGAGCAACGGAACGGTGGTGGTGGAATGTGTGGTGGTTTTAGGGCGGTGAACAGTAGAACCGGGATGAGTAAGATCGATTAGAGTAGAGTGTTAAGAAGATCAATGGCGGAACAACAATGAACAATCTTTGTTTGATGTCTAGTGCTGATTTTATGAATATTGATTTTCAAAACAAAAATAAAATTGTACAGATGATGATGATGATCAAGGTTTAATGAAACGGAGGAAAAGAAATCAGTTTTTTTTTTTTTAATTTTAATTGTGTTTGAATTTTGATGACTAAAACATTAGTAAATTTTAGTACATTAAATATAAAAATGAAAAAAATATATATAAAAATGAAAGTTGTGGTTGGTTGTTGATTTAGGTTTGGACCGGATTTTATGGTTGGTCGGTTTGTTGGTTGGTAATTTGGACCCATATGCAGAGCAAAGTTGATCGATATAACAAACTTTAGAATTCGACTATATGATTTAATATTTATGTTTGAAGAATTTCAATTAAGTTAGAAGATGTTAGATACATAGACCTCAACCGGAAGAAGTGTGATCGCACGAAACGGAAGAAGGATTAGAGGTCTAGGCCTAGGTGCATTGGATATCCGTTTAAATGATGTCCATTTAATATGATATAGGTATTGATTGAATGCCTGGTTGCTATCCTAGTTTCGGAATTGTAGGACTACTTGGCCCCTCTAGTCTTGGCTTCATATGTTGTTCGACAAACTGCGAAGTAAACCGAAGGAGAATGATCCAAATGTTTATGATGACAAGCTAGTGGCTTGGCTTTGTATAATACAACAAACATACAAACGATTTAATAATCAGATAACGCTTGGATTAATCAAATTCGATGTTTGTGATGTACCTGCGCCACACGCCACAACGCGCGTGAACTTTATAACCAAGGGCGGACCTAGTAACAGTCCAGGGTGGGCGGGCGCACCCCCTGAAAAAAAAATTTAGTGTATTTTATAAGGTAAAATTCTCCCCGCACCCCTTGAAAATTTGGTTAAACCCCTTATCCGCACCCCTTGAAAATTTTTTCTAGGTCCCCCACTGTTTATAACTAGTTTGTTACGAAGTGCCAAACAGTTGAGGTTAAATGTAGATAATTTAATAGTTAATGAGGAAATGAAAAATATATACGAATAAGCACAAGTATAGTTTAATAACAAAGAAAAACAAACACAATATTGGTTATACTTAGTTTGAAAAAACAAACATGATATAAATAATTATATTTAAATTATTAACTCCTAATATAAACCAACTTGTTCTTCAAGTTTATTCCCCCTATAAATAGTTCATCTTTCTATTGTAAATGACACACCATTAATAATAATCATCTCTTTCTCTCCCAATATCTCTTCTCGTCTTCTTGCTATTAGCCTTGTTCATAACAAAACACAATATTAGTTACATTTTAGAAAACACGACATTAGATAGTTTCTAATTATCAAAGGGTCTGTAGCCTAACAATATCAAGCTGTGTAGAAAAGAGGTCGTGAATGCTAATTCTAATGTCCCATTATTGAAAAATACGTAAATTTATAAGTATAATTAGTAGGTGATAAAAATGGTAGGCTTATAATCAACTAGTCTTTCATTTCTCACGCAACTTCATACCATCCATGGGCGAAGCTTTTAAGGGGTGGGAGGGGGCGTCTGACTTTCCGAACTTTTCGCTCAGTAATAGAGAGTATATAGTTTTCGTATATAATTTTTTTGGTATATACGTTTTCAAGCCCTCGGTTTTATAGAAATTATTAGGTCCGGTGACTTCCGCCACCCTGGTCGGAAATTTTAAGCTTCGCCACTGATACCATCTCTACTATTTTTAAGTCCAAGTACTTGAGTTATCCAAATATATTTCAAAATAAGTGTCTTACTCTTATAAAATATACGTAAAACTATTTAAACTAAATACCTTGATTAAATTAAATTTGTTATTATAAAACTTAGAGAAACATTTAATATTTTGGGCAAAATTTTGTAACACCCCAAAAGTGATAAATTATGCATAATTGTTAGAAATTTATTTTTAAATTTATTTAGTTAAAGAATGTGTTATGATATATGACTAAGAATGAAAAATGCCTAGAAATAAATAAACACCTAATCTAGAGGGACTAAACTTGACAAGATGGATGGAACTTGTGCTTAAAATAAACAAAACTCAAAACACACACACTGTGTGCGTGTTTGAGATCGACCAGGCCAAAGGAAAAAGGGGTAAACCCTAAATTTCAAGAAAATCTCCAAATCAAAAAGGGAATTGAAGGTTTTTAGGATGCATGTATCAAGATTATCGATTTCCTAAGTGTTCTTCACTATCAAGTAAGTTATATTTTATGATTTGGTGATGTTGGGTGAATTGGGTGTTGATGAACTCGTGAATCTAAGTGAAGTTAGGATGGATATGTGATAGAAACGCCTTATGAAACTTGAATTATGATTAGATTTCTTATTGTTAGATATATTTATGAAAAACCCATTTGTAATGGTTCTTATATAGGATGATGATGATGTATTTTATGTTAATTTGATGATGCTTGAGGTGTATGACAATGGATGTCATAGATTATTGATTTTGAATCTGAATTAAAATGAAAGTTATGTGAAGAATTAATAAGAATCATGCTTTAAAAGCTTGTACATAATATTTCATAAATGCAAAACCCGCCAAGTGTTCGATGAAATGCCTAAGAGAACCAATATGTGAAATTGTATGCAAGTTGCGGGTAATTATGTGTGAAAAGTGATATTGACATAGTTGTTAGCGAACTAAGATGAAAAGTGTGATTTAAGTAGAGATCATATGGGACTTTGATTTGTTAGTATGATGTGTTAGAGGCGTGCGTTAGTATCTTGTATTATATGCATAAGGTTATGGCACACCAAATACACTTAGTTGATTTTGTAGTTGGGTGATGTGGTTGTATGATATGTGGATTTTTCTAGCAAGCTAAAATTGGGTTCAAGGGTAGCGTTAAAATTGGTCAATCCTAAATGATGTCGATAGTTGTGGGATTATGAGATGAAAAATATGGAAGGATTTGATTATGTTGAATGTGCATATATGATCTTGTGGTGGTATGTGTTTTTCTAAGTAAGTTGGGAATGTATGTAATGCCCGTAACATAATCGACTATAATAATGTGGACGTGTGAAGTTAGATTGATAAATCACAAGGTGGACAGTTGACTTTCTGAAAGTCAATTGTGCATAATTAGTGTATTAAGCTTTTGTCACAAGATTTATACTAGAGAAATCATTAAATACATGCTATATCAATATGTGCTAAATGTAACAACATGAAGAATTATGCGGAATGAAAAGATGCGACTTCAAGCTTATATTTTGTGTTGATTGGAATTTGACAAATAAAGTATAATGTTGGATATGAATGTAAAATGAATGCAATATTAGAATGTGTGTTATACTAATGAAATGGTAACCATGATGACATGAAAGTATAGGATCATGTCAAGATGGGGGAGACATGGAAGGCTACATGAAGGATATGAGGAAGCATACACGAGACGGGCACTCGAGGTAAGTGAATCTCAATTCACTTTTTAGTAGGTTTAATAAATTTATAATACTTATGCTTATGAAACATCATGAAAGAACAGGTACTAATTAGAAGTAATAAACGAAGTAAGCCAAGGCTTATGCAGCCCGCGAGGGACTGTGCTGCAGGCAATTTGTTGGATTTTTGTTGTTTTATACATTGGACTTGTTTAAATGGTGTTCCAAGGTCTCATAACTTATGTTAAGGATTGGTTTTGAATATAAGAGATGTTAAGGGTCGTCGGTTAGTGAAAGAATGGATTTGTTTTCGTGTTAATGTAAGAAATTGTATAAGTAAATATGTTTAGGAATCTAGTAGGCACGTAGGTCGTTTTGTATATCGCCTATATTATGTTAAGTTGTGAATATGTCATTTCGGCATAAGCGTATGTGTATGAAGTGGTAAGCATGAGCTAGTGTATATAAATTCGTAAACGATTGTTTGTGTGTAGGTAGGGACGTAGACATGTATGAAGGTACGTTTGCATATAGGTGTACCGTGTATGTGATAATAGGCGCGTAAGTGTGAATGCATGTGTGTATGAATGTACGATGCTAAAGATATACGTATGAACATTATCAAGGCGTTGGAGTACTTACGATTACTAATGATGTGATTTGAGTTTGGAATGTAATGCAGGCATGAGATTGTCAGATTCATGAAGGAATGAAACCTGGTTTGGATAAAGAGTATTTAAGAAAGCGCTTGGACAATTCCACGTTTACTTCATAGAATGCTTTACGAATTTCTATTATATGGTTTAATGGTGTATGGTGTTTTAATGACTAATTGGTCATGAAGCCTTGATATAATGTAACATTGTGACTCCTCTCTAATGAACGTATTACATTTTGTAATTGAGTTTTCATGTAATTAATATGACTTTTTAAGAACGAAATTTTTGGGCTCATATTTTCCGTTGTGTCATATTTAAGTTCTTACAAGTTGGTCTTACAGGGATTTGTTCATAATACGAACGGGTCATGCCCGCATTTTGTTAAATAATAGTATGATACTATTACTTTTTCGGATTAGGAAATTTGGGCGTTACAAATTGTAATTGGGCTAATTAAATACCGTAATAACTGTGCTTTTTTTAACTTTTATATTTTTTATGATGAATAAAATATTATGAAAAGAATGAGAACGTATAACTTTTATATTTTTTAGTACTTACTATGAGTACCTTGCTAATTTGAAATACCATTCAAGATTTTTATCTAATTTCCATGTATCAAAGCGTTTATGACGTAATGCTACTAAGGTGTCGGATAAAATTATGTTTTCTCAAGTGGTGAGAATTCAATACATGTGGTGGACAAATAATGCAGTTTAGTAGTAAAATTTAGAGAGCATGAGCTTGTGTTCTAATAAGAATCTAGAGTAAACTGCAATTTTATCCTCTGGGGTTATATGTGATTGGCACTCTGACCTCCACTCAGGGAAATTTTGCTGTCTGACCCCACAACTAATGAGAAACTTGTAACACCCCGTGTTTTCGAATGTCAAAGTCAAAGTCAAAGTCCAAGTCAACTTTGACTTTCTTTGATTGTAGATAGTCGATTTTTTGTTTTAGTTGTATTATGTGGAGTAAGTGTTGTAATCAGCAAGAATCGAAGTAATCGAATGTGTTAACGCGAACCGATCTACGACTGTGAATAGTAGGAAGTAACAATGCGATAAAGTTAACTAATCAGCAATCAAACCGATCTAACAATCATCGAACTCGAGACTCGAATTATGCGAATTTTGGTATAGATATACGTGTGTGTGTGCCTTATGTGTTACCTGTGCGTGTTTACTTTATGTTTGGTGTGGTATTCAAGCGAATCAATCGAAAATCAAATCGAAACTCGAAAAGCAATCGAACTCAATCGAAACCGACATCGAAACGGGACTTATAGAAGATTGTATGTTAGATATAGTGATTGGGACTGAAAGTAATTTGACTAGGAACCCTATCGTATTCGTATCAGCGTTCATCGAAATCGAAACGTCAAAAATCGTCGCAAAATACTCAAAGTGTGTCGCGGATCGAACAGGAAGCATCCTGATCGAACAGGCCAGCCGATCGGCTAGCATCTTGCCAGCCGATCGAGCAGCCCACTCGATCGGAGCTCCTGGCCGATCGGCTGCCACTTTCCTCTTTTGGAAGCCTATAAATAGGGCTGTCCTTGTCTTCATTTCCACTTTTGGAAAGTTCTGACCGGCCAGCTCCTATTCTTCACCTTTTCTCAGATTTCTCTCAATCCCGGTAAGTTTTCACTCTAATTCTTGTAAGTTTTTGATCATTACTTGATTCTACACCTTTCTATCTTTCAAAACTTGGATTCTAACCGTGAAATCACCAAGATCTAAGTGTTCTTGGGTGATGTCATCATGGTGTTCTTGAAGAACATCATGTTTTGGCCTCATTCAACTATGATTAGCTTAGATCTAACCGATTTCCACATAAACAAGTTAAGATCTATCAAAGATCTAAACATCCACAAGTTGTGAAGGATTGAAAGAAGGAATCCCAACTTCTTTCAATTCTTTTACACTCAATGCCTTCAAACCGCTAGAAACGGAGCTTGAACCGGCTAACTAATCATTCTAACAAGTTAAAAGGTTCAAGATTCGGATTCTATATACAAGGTTCACCGATTTTGGGTTAGACTCTAAACCAACATTCCGAACCGTTCACCGGCCGGACTTGGGTGATTCCTATCCGAGCCGGAGAGACGGGTAAGAACGAAGGTATCATAGTTCAACTCGTTATCAAACTACCTTGATATAATAACAAGTAACCAGACGACCAAGTGTTAGACGAAAGGCCGACCAGGTCAGACTTGCTGGCCGAACGGCTAGGCTGATCGAACTACCCAGCCGATCGGACACACCAGCCGATCGACCGGGCCAGCCGATCGGCTAGCACATGGCGTCTCACTTTTCCAAACTTTTGCGGTATAGTATTGACGAAGTAGTGTTCGATCGAATATGTCACTCGATTGGTGAACATTACTGTTTGGATCATGAGATACTATGCTTCAACACTTAATCGTTTTCACAACTCGTTCGTAGTAGGGAATGCCAGCCGATCGAACAGACTGTTCGATCGAGTGACATTCAGTTGAGGACTAATTCTGAAATTCCTAGCCTATCGTGTGAGCTAGCCGATCGAACAAACCGTTCGATCGATCGACTTGAAAGGTAGGAACACTTCAGTGTTCTCAAATGCTGCAACAAAAACTTCAAAAGTTCAAATCCTCAAACACAAACACACCAGAGGAAGAAACAAACCACTCGAATGGCCCAGCCGATCGAGCCTACCGGCCGATCGAATAGGACTGTCCAACCGGACAAACCAGCCGACCGAACAGCCCGTTCGATCGAACCTGCCGTTCGATCGACCAGCCCATTCGATCCATACGCACTTGTTTACTTTTCCGCATTACTTATCGTTATGCTATCGAACCATTCAGGCTAATCCTACTCTCAGCGCTCCCTTCAATCCACAATCAATCACTGTGAGTATACTCGATCCCTTTTTGCTTTTAGCACTTTTGGGTGTTACATACGTTGCCTATCAAATCACAAACAAACACAAACTATTTGAACGCTAACCAAATTGCATGTGCTACTTGACTAAATGAATGTTGTTTATTATGTTTACACGTGGAGTGCTATCTACCTGCCTTAGCAACATAGTACTATAGTTTGGACTCAGCACCCGTTCACAGGGGGGTTGTTAAGGACAATTACTTGCATGGATTACGGTGGTAATCATGTATTGCGAACCGTCTCGGACGGTCAACCCGCAGTCGTTGGTATCGATGGTCCCATGTCGATAATTAACATGCATCATTTTCCTCTGTGTACGTGCCTGGTTATGCGTAAACTATTCGAACTCTATATGCTATTATCAAACTTGTGTGCTCACCTTTACATTTTATGTATTGACTTTATTTTAACGTATGTGACAGGTGCTTAAGTTGCTAGGATGCTTAGGCGCGTGGTGATGAAATCGAGGCTAGGGAGTCTAGAAATAATAAACAATTGTCTGTAATAATAATTGAATCTGAGTTGTCGGAACGGAATTATTTGCCTAGTTGCTTTCTATGATAACTTGTTTATATATTTGGGATACGGTATGGGACGTATCATTTAACTGAATTCGTAATAATAGTTGTTGTGGAAACTTCTGGACAATCTGTTTCGCTCAGTGCCGCGCCCCGATGATTCCGCCATCGGTTGGGGTGTGACAAAACTATTCAATATTACCCCCTGCTTCTGTTAAATGATATGTTAAATGACTATATTACCAGTTCTTATTACCCCCTATGCTTTGTTGTACTCTCCAATATTACCCCCGGTATTAAATGACTATATTACCCCTTCTTATTACCCCTATACTTTGTTGTACTCTGCAATATTACCCCCCGGTATTAAATATTTCTTGGCAACCTTACCCCCTGCAGAAAAAAACCTTTCCCGCCTAAAAATGTTTAACCAGACAGTTATAATACACATAAATCAAAACACAAGGAACAACTGTAATCATCTAAAAACACTTTACAGTTACAATACACAAGGAACAAGTGTGATCATTTAAAAACAACCTATAAATTTGTCAAACCTGCTGCAAAATGACCAAAATGGTCATTTTGACCTTATAGATAAGCAAAATGGTACATGCTGCCAATGAAACCTGTTGCCAATGATACCTGTTGCAAATGATACATGCTGCCAATGATACCTGTTGCAAAATGGTCATTTTGACCTTATAAATAAGTCAAACCTGCTGCAAATGACCAAAATGGTCATTTTAACCAAAATGGTACATGCTGCAAAATGGTACATGCTGCAAATGATATAGGCTGCAAATTGATATAAACAAACCTGTTGCAAATGATCCAATTATCCAAACAGGCTGCAATTGATACACATAATAATTTTGACCTTAACTTGTTGCAAATTGATATAAACTAACCTGCTGCAATTGATACACATAATAATTTTGACCTTATAAACATGTCAACATGCTGCAATTGA
Source organism: Helianthus annuus (assembly GCF_002127325.2). Taxonomy (NCBI): domain Eukaryota; kingdom Viridiplantae; phylum Streptophyta; class Magnoliopsida; order Asterales; family Asteraceae; genus Helianthus; species Helianthus annuus. Next base: position 135,270,517 of record NC_035446.2, on the reverse strand, counting down.
TATAAATGGTCATTTTGACCTTATAAACAACTTAAACATGCTGCCTGTGATCAACATGCTGCCTGTGATCATCTAAACACAATCAAACATGCATGCCAGTTATAATGCACATCAAAACATCATACACATGATATCAAAACAACATGCTTAGCAACCATTTCCTGTTATCAAAACATCATACACATGATACTAAACATCCTACAGCAACCATATATACAGTTATTATACACATGATACCAAAAAATCCTACAGTCAGCCTACATAAATACGTTATATATTAGAGTCCATACAGTTATCATAACTAGGCAACCATTTCCTGCTGAGGGGGAAACTGGAAGTACAGGAAAGGGCGGCCTTGCATTTTGACCACCATCGAGAACACTATTGTTCTTAGTGTTACATGCATCCTCATGTCCACTGCAAACACAGATTACAAAAATCAACTGTAATAAAACCCTCTGATCCAATAAACCCTTACCCCTGTTTCAATAACCCTCGTTCAATTGTTCGATTAAACCCTTGTGTTACATACACAATGATTCCCCTATTTCAATAACCCTTGTTCAGTTGTTCGATTATACCTGACATGTCACACCCCCAAAATCCACCCGCGGAGTACCACCGCTTGGAGGCGTGACATGACCAAGATCAAGCCACCAATCATATTGAACATAACATATAATAATTAAAGTAGTTCATAAAAATCCAACTCAATACAATTGATGTTCAAACCAAACGTAGTTTAAGTAGCGGAAGCATAGTATGAAAACCCAATGTAAGTAAAGTATGAAATGTCATAAAGTGTTTATCAAACGTTCACAATCCATGCCCACAACGACCGCGCCTCCCGTGCAAGCTCCATAGTACCTAAGGTCCTGCAAGGCATGTAACAGAGAGTCAACAACCAGTTGAGCGAGTTCACAGTTGATAGTTCAGTAATCATCATAGTATAGTATGCCTTATGTTCGTTCATTAACCCATGTATCGTATTAGTTCGTATCGCGGCCCTCTAGACATGTATGCGAAGATTAGGGGAAAGTTCCCAAGTATTCTAGACTAGGTATATTTGTATCGCAGCCCACCTGGCATGTGTGCGAAGTTTAGTGTATAGTTCGCAGCCATCCCAGGCATGTATGCGAAGATTAGTCATATTATCGCAGCCAACCCTGGCGTGTGTGCGAAGATCAGTTCTATTAGTATCACTAGTCTAGTAGTATCTTATCAATAACCTTCCTCACCCGAGGACCATATCATTAAGTTCTATTAGCTAGGTAAGTACAAGTAAATCATCCAAACCCATTCCCACCCTGGGAACCCCATGCCTTGGCTGTGTGAACTCACCTTGGTTTGCTCGGTATGCTAAGTATGTGCTCACAGTTAATCAGTCACGTCCTAAAGTACGCACGTATACATAATCAGTTTGTATTCATGAAGTTGGCACGTAGGTATAATCATAGTAGACAACTCATCATGAATCATCGAGTAGCACATTGCACGTATTCATGATCATACAAGTCATGCATAACATCTAACAGCAGTTAGCTAACTCAGTTAGTTTTAACAGAATATTCTAAGTTACTGTGCAAATTATCCAAATCGGCGAAACACCCTTTGTTTCGCCGTGAACCCCTTTGACGAAACACTTCCCTTTCGTCGATCATATCCTTGGTGGAACACATTCTGTTTCGTCATGATCCCCTTTTGGCGAAACACATTCTGTTTCGCCGAGAGTTCTATTACGTCGAATCTTGTTTCGTGGAGGTGTCAGTTACGTCCACAACATGTCAGTTACAAACATCAACACAGAACCCTAATCGCCGTCAACATCATACACAGAATCATACGGTCATCATCATACACAAATCATATCACCTTTAATCAGAAAACATCAACACCATTGATTACCAATCGTAACGTGATCATGTGTTAATCCTTAGGAAATCTAGCATGTGTGTTAGTCATTACATGAATGTGTATTACGGATTCTACCTTATTAACATCCTAATCCGGTCATCAAGAACAAGTAATTCCAGTCTCGACACATGTAATTGTAACCGATAGTATAGATCATAACATAGCCAATTTCATCTATCAGACATGAACACAATCATAATCTAGCATGATTCCTAGAGATTTCAAACAAACAGTTAATTATGATACACAACAAACAATCATGTAAGGGTTAATCACTAACCACGATGAACGGAATAGAAAGAATGATTTTATCGGTTAAAGATGGCTCTGAAGCTCACAGTTGCCGTCAATAGGGAGAGAGAGTTCTAGGGTTTCTGTTTTTGCTAAAGTGTGGCGACTATGGTTGTATTTCCAATTAAATATCCGCATAATGTATTTGGGCCCTTACTGGGCTTGGCGAAACTGACGGGCCGGCAAAACAGCCTGTTTCGTCGAGAGACAGGTGACGAAACGAATCCTGTTTCGTCGTGATTGGTTATTGGCGAAACACACTTGTGTTTCGTCGAGATATTCAAGTCTTTAACAGTCTAAGTTTTTCAAAGTTCTCATGTTATACTTATACAACCAAACACCTAATCATGCAAACACAATACGTTTCATTATATCACAGCGTGTATAGTTACAAGTCAAACAACTAAACAATCAAAGTCAACGTGCAATAAATGCGAAAGTGAAATGTCGGAAACTCGAGTTGTCACATTATTCCCAACTTGAAAGAAATTTCATCCCGAAATTTAGCATGCGGTTACTGAGGAAGCTAGGTAAGTTGTATCGTTCACGGGTTTTCCTGGGGTGTCACATCATCCCCCCGTTGATTTGGAATTTCGTCCCGAAATTCTGCAGTGGTAGCTTCAGCCTCAGTAGTGGTTGCAACGTTTCCGAATAACTGGGGATACTTGAGTTTCATTTGATCTTCGCGCTCCCAGGTGAACTCTGGGCCGCGACGGGAGTTCCAACGAACTCGAACAAGAGGGATTCTCGTGTTCTTGGGGACCTTAACATCCTGGTCCGTGATTTCAACAGGTTCCTCGACGAACTGCAACCGCTCGTCGATAGTGAGCTCCTTCAAGGGAACTATGAGGGTCTCATCTGACAGGCACTTCTTCAGATTCGACACGTGAAAAACATTGTGAACTGCACCGAGTTCAGCTGGTAAGTTTAGTCTGTAGGCCACTGTGCCTATTCTTTCTGCGATTTCGAACGGTCCGACATACCGCGGATTGAGTTTGCCCCATTTGCCAAAACGAACCACACCCTTCCAGGGTGAGACTTTGAGTAAAACCCGGTCCCTGACCTGAACTTCCAATGGTTTCCTACGCTTATCCGCGTAGCTTTTCTGACGGTCGCGAGCTGCCGCCACACGTTGTCGTATTTGTGCAATCTTTTCCGTGGTGTCTGTCACGGCCCCCGACCCGGTTTGACCCGTTTCAGGAGCCGCGGAACAGAAATCCCGTGATATATATTTAATTGATTTTAGCAGCGACATCAGGATCTTTTTAAAGCTAAAAAAAAACTTTTCCCGATTATTTTATTTCACAACTCGGGATAAAATCCCGGTAATTTACAATAACATGATTTTACTGAGAAATCTTTATTTTTAGAAAACATATTTCTCTATTTTATAATGAGCCACTTTCTTAAGCTTGAAATGCTCCCCAGCACTTTTCCTGAATTACAATAGATCACATGAAACATGTTTGAAAAAGGTTTTGTCAGCGGGAAATACTGAGTGAATCATTCTATTTATTTATGACTGGTTTATTATAATTTACAGTATTAAGAGTTTTTACATATGTTTCTGATATCTACCAACTACCCACAGTATTTGTCACTCGACCGGATCTGTGACTGTGGTCATATCACCATTGGCTGCCCCAATGAATGACGTATATCACTTAATTTTAGGTTCGCCCACCTAAAGTGATAAAAACAGTAGTAATGTGCACAATACCCCACATACTGGCTGTAATTTGGTGATTACATAAACTTAATCACTGTAATTATAATTCTGAAAATAATTTGGAGTATTGTAAAACAGTTGATAAAAAGAGAATGACTCACATTGCAGATTTAACATGGATAGAATATGATTTAGCCTTGTTAACCTAATTTAAATAATAATGCACACAAAACCGGGTTAGTGATCAATACAGCATTTACGATAACTCACAAGAGCAAATTCTCACAACGAACGACAAAGTGCAATACTTAAACATCCATCGATTTAACGACGAACGACAAAGTATAACCCTATGTGGGTGGCACTTAAACATCCATTGGATATATTGATCAGTCGGAAAATGAATCGTAATAGCGATCGAGTTATTACCCTGTTTTGCGGCAGCACTTCGTGATCAGTGTGTGTTTAATTGTACTGTAATAGCCTTAATTTGACGTACACAGAGTATTTTCACGTTGTTTTCACTTCAGAAAGCAAGTGCCAATGTCTACTATTTATACTGATTTTTGGACACGCTTACGGACCGTATGCCATTTCCCCTTACGGTCCGTAAGGGATGCAGTCTAATTATATAGGCTAGCTGGGTTCGGGACTAGCCTTGCTGACTCATTTTTAAAACGAATTATAATTTGTACAACGAAAATTTGGTGATAATCATCACTAGGGTTTACCCCCCTTGTGTTTTAAGGGCCCTGATCCTAATTCCGATTGTTCTGAAAATTTTAGGGTTAGTGCAGAATTACTTGGGTGTCTCAATTAGGGTTTCCTTTTTGATTAATTATCATTCTGATTATGGATTTTAATGAGAGTTGTTACATCCTCTCCACCTTAAGAAAAAATCTCGTCCTCGAGATTTATTGAAATAGATGAGGGTATTTCCGCTTCATTTCTGACTCCAGTTCCCAAGTATATTCTGGTCCCCTCTTTGAATCCCATTTGACTTTGACTAGCACTAGTCGCTTGTGTTTGAGAAACTTGACCTTCCGGTCTTCTATTTGTAAAGGTTTTTCTATGAATTTCAGCTTTTCATTTACCTCCACATCTTGAAGAGGTACTACCAGGGATTCGTCTGATAGACATTTCTTGAGATTGGATACATGAAATACATCATGTACTCCAGCTAGTTCTTCTGGTAGTTGTAAGCGATAAGCAACTGGTCCTATTCGTTGGATCACTGGGAATGGTCCAACATATCTTGGACTCAGTTTTCCTTTTTTACCGAATCGTACTACTCCTTTCCAAGGAGATACTTTCAAAAGTACTTTGTCTCCTATCTGGAATTCTAGTGGCTTGCGGCGATTGTCTGCATAGCTTTTCTGACGATCTCTGGCGGTTTTCAATCTTTCCTTGATTTGAGTTATCTTGTCTGTGGTTTCTTGTACGATTTCTGGACCTGATAATTGACTTTCTCCTATTTCTGCCCAACATACGGGAGTTCTGCACTTGCGTCCATACAGTGCTTCGAATGGAGCGGCTTCGATGCTTGAGTGATAACTATTATTATAGGAGAATTCAATTAAGGGTAAGTAGTTATCCCAGTTACCACCAAAGTCAATTACACATGCTCGGAGCATGTCTTCTAGAGTTTGGATCGTCCTTTCACTTTGTCCGTCTGTTTGTGGATGATATGCAGTACTTAAAATGAGTCGGGTTCCCATTGCTTCTTGGAAGCTTGTCCAGAAACGGGAAGTGAAACGTCTATCTCTATCCGATACAATGGAGAGTGGGACTCCATGTAAGGATACTATTTCATCTACATACAACTTGGCTAATCTTTCCATGCTAAAGGTTTCCTTTATTGGTAGAAAATGAGCGGATTTGGTTAACCGATCCACAATTACCCAGATAGCATCATTACCTTTTCTGGTTTTGGGTAACTTAGTAACAAAGTCCATTGTTATAAGTTCCCATTTCCATACAGGCATTTCTAACTGTTGTAATAGACCTGAAGGTTTCTGATGTTCGGCTTTAACTTGTGAACAGGTTAGACACTTAGATACGTATTCGGCTATATCTTTTTTCATTCCTATCCACCAGAAATTCTTTCTTAAATCTTGGTACATCTTATTATTTCCTGGATGTACAGTATACCTAGATTTATGAGCTTCCTCTAAAATCTTTGATCTTAAATTTCCCTGTTCAGGTACCCAAATTCTGCTTTTGTGGAATTTCCAAATTCCATCATTTCCTTGTCCCAATTCTTTTAGGTAACCTTTCATTCCTTCACTATCATCCTTGATTGCTGTTTCCTGAATTTCCTTCAATTGTTCCATTAAATCTACTTGTAGATTTATTCTAAGAGCACAGACTCGCCTTTGCTTCTCACGATACTTATGACCTAAGGCATCTGCGACTACGTTTGCCTTTCCTTCGTGATATTGAATATCATAGTCGTAATCACTCAGGATTTCCATCCATCTTCTTTGCCTCATATTTAACTCTTTTTGCCCAAATATATACCTTAAACTTTTATGATCTGTATAAACAGTAAACTTACTTCCATACAGATAATGTCTCCATATTTTAAGGGCAAAAACTATAGCTCCTAATTCTAAGTCATGAGTCGTATAGTTTTCCTCGTGCTTTTTCAATTGTCGGGAAGCATACGCAATTACCTTCTTGCGTTGCATTACCACACATCCGAATCCTAATTTTGAAGCATCACAATATACTTCAAAATCTTCTGTTCCTTCTGGTAAGGCTAAGATTGGAGCATTGGTTAATTTCTGCTTCAAGATTCTAAAGGCTTCTTCTTGTTTAGGTCCCCATTCAAACTTAATGGCTTTACAGGTTAGCTTAGTTAATGGTATTGCTATCTTGGAAAAATCCTTAATAAACCGTCTATAATACCCGGCTAAACCTATAAAACTTCTAATTTCCATTGCGGTTTGCGGAACCTTCCAATTGGTAATTGCTTCTATCTTAGCAGGATCTACGTGAATACCTTCATGATTCACCATGTGTCCTAAGAATTGTACTTCTTGTAGCCAAAATTCACACTTCGAGAACTTGGCGTACAACTTTTCTTTTCTTAACAAAGTTAAGAGTGCATGCAAGTGCTGACAATGTTCGTCCTGACTTTTTGAATAAATAAGTATATCGTCTATGAAAACAATTACAAATTTATCCAAATATAGTTTACAGATCTTGTTCATCATGTCCATGAATGCTGCAGGTGCATTAGTTAACCCGAAGGGCATGACTGTAAACTCATAGTGTCCATACCTAGTTCTAAAAACAATTTTAGGTATGTCTTCTTCTTGAACCTTTAATTGATGATATCCGGAGCACAAGTCTATCTTAGAAAAGTACCTAGCGCCTTGCAATTGATCGAAAAGATCATCAATCCTAGGTAATGGGTATCGATTCTTAATTGTAACCTTATTCAACTCTCTATAATCGATACACATTCTCATCGATCCATCTTTCTTTTTCACAAACAACACTGGTGCACCCCAAGGGGATGAACTAGGTTGTATAAATCCTTTGCTTAGTAATTCATCTAATTGCTTCTTTAATTCTAGCATTTCGGTAGGAGCTAATCGATAAGGTGCATTGGCTATTGGTGTAGTTCCTGGAATTAGATGAATCCTAAATTCTACCTCCCTATCTGGTGGTAACCCAGGTAAATCTTCCGGGAATATATCTGGGTATTCTGAGACTACCGGAATTTCCTTAAGTTCTTTACCTTTAGTACTAATGATTACTGAAATCATATATACTATTCCTTGTTTTCGTTCATAATTAGCAACTTTCATTACTGATATGAACTTCAGTGGCTTTCGAGGTTTATCTCCTGTAATCATGATGACTTCTCCAGTAGGTGCTTGAATTTCTATAGAGTTTTTAGCACAAATGATTTGAGCATGGTTGGCTATTAACCAAACCATTCCTAATACAACATCAAATTTAGCCAATTTCATAGGTAATAGATTTGCAGCAAATTTATGACCTGAAAGTTCTATTTCTACTTTTTGCAAAACCTATTGATTTTTACCGAATTCCCATCTGCGGTTTCGACTGTAAAAATCTGCCTAATGGTAGTTAAGGGTAACTTAAGAGCTTGGCAGAATGAAGTATTTATAAAACTTTGGTTTGCACCAGAGTCAAACAATACTTTTGCATAAACGTCGTGAACTAAAAACGTACCGGCTATCACATCCGGGATGAGCTCTGCTTCTTGAGTGGTTAGCTGGAATGCTCTGGCATTCTTCTTAGTAGCTCCTTCGGTCGCCTTGGGTTTGTTGTCTACTGGTTTGACTAACGTAGGACATTCTGTTTTGAAATGTCCGGCTTCTCCACAATTGTAACAAATTATGGATTTCTTTCTGTAGTTTTCTTCACGATGTCCTATCATTTTGCAAAAATTGCAAATTTTATTACATTTTCCAAAATATTTCTTTTTGCAAATTTTGCAGAATGGCAAAGTTGAAGATTGCCCTGCTCCTCTTTTCTTGAAATTACTACTATTACCCACCCTAAATCCTTGGGTAATTTTCTGAGCTAGTTCCTTCTTCCTGTCTTCTTCTCTTGTGCGTATCAATTCATCAGTCAGAGTGTTAGCTAATTCTACAGCATCGTCAATAGTGCGAGGTCTCGCAGCCTTAACGATATTGCGAATTTCGCCAATTAATCCCCAAATATAGCGAGAAATGAGTACCGGTTCTGGCGAAGCCAGTGTTGGTACCACTCTAGCATATTCAAAGAATGTCGAAGTATAACTACGACAATCCACACCTATCATCCGATGATTTAGGAACTTATTTGCCATTTGTTCCTTTTCATACTCAGGACAGAATTTTCTTTCTACAAGATTCTTAAATTCTTCCCAAGTCATAGCATAAGCCCTATTTCTTCCTTTAGCTTGTAACACAGTGTTCCACCATTCGAGTGCTCATTCTTTAAACAGATTTGATGCGTACATGACCTGATCATCTTTGGCACACTTACTTATTGCAATTACTGCTTCGGTTTTCTCTAACCAACGCAGTGATGCAGTTGCCCCTTCATTGCCTGCAAATTCAGTGGGTTTACAAGCAAGGAATTCTTTGAAAGTGCAACCAGGTGTTGCAACTTTCAGTTTCTTAGGGAGCGGCGTGTGCTGGGATTCATTATCATGATTAACATGATTATTGCCCCCGTTTATACTATTACTGAAGTTATCTTCAGAAGTACGTTTACTAGGAACGATATGTTGTGGTTCGATTGGACTTTTTACAGCAGCAACGAATGCTGGAATAGCATTGGCTATCCCTTGGGCAACAATATTTTCAATATCTTGTCTAGTCACATATTGATCCCCTGGATGTTGCTCCGATTGATTAACCTCATTTACCGGTTCATTACCAATATTTGCCATCTGATAATATATATAATTTTTTTATTAGTATCTAATAAATAGCAATTATACACAAACAATCAGACAATTTACAATACATGTATAGTCAAAACTATCGATTTCTCGATTTCATTTTATATTGGTTATAGTATGCATCAATACACACCAATATTTTACAAAGTTTTATTCGTAGTTATGTTACAGACTGATTTCACTATTTCTTTTACTATTACGCAACTATAGTTTTACCATCCTCCTATCTCTCGTCACTTGTCATCCTAAAAACGAAGTTCCCTTTCATCATACTTCCAGGCAATTTGTCCCCCTATCTCCCTGATTCTATTTCCTGCATCCATCAATTCTTCACCATAATGGCGAAGTTCCGCCACATTTTCGTTACTCATTGGTGGATTAGGTAGGGGTTCTGGATCGAATTGTGGAAGAAAGGAATAAGGGTCATTGACAATATTTTGAAATTGCCAATCATTCGTCCACCATTCGTCCATTTCTACAGGTTGGGAGTGGACTATTGGTTCTGGAATTGCTGGTTCAAAATTCATAGGGAGTGGATTTTCAATAGGATAGGTAAAAACATTAGTATTGACAGTCTGAATAGTCTCACAGCTTGCCAATAGAAAATCTATTTCCTCTTGAAAAGTTATTCCCTGGTTTTGGTTGGAGCTCTCTCCAATTTCTATCCGAGTTGGTCTAGAACCTTGTCCTACTTCCATTTCTATTTCTTTAGAATATTCCTCAAACTGTATTTCCGTTTGCCTAGAATCTTTCTTGACTTCAGTTTCCATCTCTTGCTGTTTAGAGCTTTCTTTGAGTACAATTTCTTTTCCTTTTTCTAAAGGGTTGTTTATTTTAGGAAGTTTTGTAGCTGGCTTTTTCCTACGTATACGACTACCCCATACATAATTCTTTCTTTTCTTTCGTTTTGGCTTTGTCAAAGGTGGAGCATTGAATTCTACATGTTGTTCCACATCAGCAAAGTATCCAGTAAAATCTTTGGAAACTTCTACATTCACCGGGTAAAGAGTGAGGTTCTGAAAGGCTTCAGATATCTCATTCATGCTGTGTAGCATATATGCAAAATGCACAAAAAGGCTAAGTTAAAACTTTGGAACAAAGTTTAACAAATAAACATTGAAGTTTTATTGCACACTATTTGTACAAAATAACAAGAAAGAACACACTCGGATTTATTTATTTATTTACTGGGAAGTGCTATTACTAGACTTAGGGTTTTTAAAGATTTGCATATTCTGCTACTGTGGCTAGCATATACAAATTTGTCCATTTCTCATCTAGCTTGTCTTCCCAAGGTGATTTATTGATTAATTCCTGGGTTTCCTTTTTAATCTTCTTTTCTCGGATTTGCTCTTTACTTTTCTTAATAATCATACTCCTTTTTCTAGGAGAAAGCGGTTGCTCATATTGTGCTTTTCGCACAAATATTCCTTCTTCAGGAATTGTAGGGAGTTTTGAAGATTTGGTTTGGGATGTACTTCCCTCTTCGTAGACTGACCTATCTAATTTAAGATAGATATTTTGCAGCTTTTGCTTACCCATACTGCAACTAACACATAGTCAGTTTAATAAAACACATAATCACATAATAGTAATCAGGAAAAATTAAGTATTTCTAAATACTTAATTAGCTTAACTCAGTGGCTCTGATACCACCTTATTTCTGTCACGGCCCCCGACCCGGTTTGACACGTTTCATGAGCCGCGGAACAGAAATCCCGTGATATATATTTAATTGATTTTAGCAGCGGAATTTTAACATCAGGATCTTTTTAAAGCTAAAAAAAACTTTTCCCGATTATTTTATTTCACAACTCGGGATAAAATCCCGGTAATTTACAATAACATGATTTTACTGAGAAATCTTTATTTTTAGAAAACATATTTCTCTATTTTATAATGAGCCACTTTCTTAAGCTTGAAATGCTCCCCAGCACTTTTCCTGAATTACAATAGATCACCTGAAACATGTTTGAAAAAGGTTTTGTCAGCGGGAAATACTGAGTGAATCATTCTATTTATTTAAAATGACTCGTTTATTATAATTTACAGTATTAAGAGTTTTTACATATGTTTCTGATATCTACCAACTACCCACAGTATTTGTCACTCGACCGGATCTGTGACTGTGGTCATATCACCATTGGCTGCCCCAATGAATGACGTATATCACTTAATTTTAGGTTCGCCCACCTAAAGTGATAAAAACAGTAGTAATGTGCACAATACCCCACATACTGGCTGTAATTTGGTGATTACATAAACTTAATCACTGTAACTATAATTCTGAAAATAATTTGGAGTATTGTAAAACAGTTGATAAAAAGAGAATGACTCACATTGCAGATTTAACACGGACAGAATATGATTTAGCCTTGTTAACCTAATTTAAATAATAAGCACACAAAACCGGGTTAGTGATCAATACAGCATTTACGATAACTCACGAGATCAAATTCTCACAACTAACGACAAAGTGCAATACTTAAACATCCATCGATTTAACGACGAACGACAAAGTATAACCCTATGTGGGTGGCACTTAAACATCCATTGGATATATTGATCAGTCGGAAAATGAATCGTAATAGCGATTGAGTTATTACCCTGTTTTGCGGCAGCACTTCGTGATCAGTGTGTGTTTAATTGTACTGTAATAGCCTTAATTCGACGTACACAGAGTATTTTCACGTTGTTTTCACTTCAGAAAGCAAGTGCCAATGTCTGCTATTTATACTGATTTTTGGACACGCTTACGGACCGTATGCCATTTCCCCTTACGGTCCGTAAGGGATGCAGTCTAATTATATAGGCTAGCTGGGTTCGGGACTAGCCTTGCTGACTCATTTTTAAAACGAATTATAATCTGTACAACGAAAATTTGGTGATAATCATCACTAGGGTTTACCCCCCTTGTGTTTTAAGGGCCCTGATCCTAATTCCGATTGTTCTGAAAATTTTAGGGTTAGTGCAGAATTACTTGGGTGTCTCAATTAGGGTTTCCTTTTTGATTAATTATCATTCTGATTATGGATTTTAATGAGAGTTGTTACAGTGTCCACTACAAGTTTTGGACCCGTGATCTGACTATCCCCCACCTCTGCCCAACAGAGAGGTGACCGGCATTTACGCCCGTACAATGCCTCGAATGGAGCGGCTTGAATGCTGGTGTGATAACTGTTATTGTATGAGAACTCCACCAAAGGGAGATGCTTTTCCCAGCTGTTGCCGAAATCAATAACACATGCCCGAAGTATGTCTTCTAGAGTTTGAATCGTGCGCTCAGACTGCCCATCCGTCTAAGGGTGATATGCTGTGCTCATGTCTAGCCGAGAGCCAAAAGCCTTATGCATTGCTTGCCATAGTTCTGATGTGAATCGTGCATCGCAATCCGAGATGATAGAGGTGGGCACCCCGTGCCTTGAGACTACTTCCTTCAGGTATATGTCTGCTAGTGTGGAAAACTTGTCTGTTTCTTTGATTGCCAGGAAATGAGCAGACTTGGTGAGTCGATCCACGATCACCCAAATAGTATCGTTCCCACGCTGGGATGTAGGTAGGCTTGTAACAAAATCCATGGAAATTTCCTCCCATTTCCACTGTGGTATCTTTGGTTGCTGGAGGAGGCCTGTTGGTTTCTGATACTCTGCCTTGACTCTTGCACAGGTCAACCACTTGCTGACATAGGTAGCGATGTGGGCCTTCATGCTAGGCCACCAATAAGTGGTTCTGAGATCGTGGTACATTTTATCCGACCCTGGATGTACCGAGTAACGCGATTTGTGAGCTTCATCCATCACTAGCTCACGTAAGTTTCCATAAAGTGGAACCCAAATACGCCCTGTTACATAGTAAGCGTCGTCTTCCTTCTGTTCCAATCGTTGCCTTGAGCCACGTAAGGCTTCAGCCCTAACGTTTTCCGGTTTCAATGCTTCTATCTGAGCATCTCGTATCTGTGCTGGAGGACTAGACTGAATGGTGAGCTGCAATGCTCGTACGCGCTTAGGTGTAGTGTCTTTCCGACTGAGAGCGTCAGCCACAACATTGGCCTTGCCTGGATGGTACTTGATAGCGCATTCGTAATCGTTCAAAAGTTCGACCCATCTTCGTTGACGCATGTTCAAATCCTTTTGCTTAAGGATATGCTCGAGACTCCTGTGATCGGTGTAAATAGTGCACCTGGTACCATACAGGTAGTGTCGCCATATCTTAAGCGCGAAGACAACAGCTCCCAGCTCTAAATCGTGTGTCGTGTAGTTCCGTTCGTGAATTTTAAGTTGCCGCGAAGCGTAGGCAATGACTTTATCCCGTTGCATCAACACGCAACCAAGACCCTGTATTGATGCGTCACAATAAACCACAAAATCGTCCGTGCCCTCTGGCAATGAGAGAATAGGTGCGCTGCAAAGCCTATCCTTTAGGTACTGAAAAGCGGTTTCCTGGGAATCTCCCCAACAGTAGGTGACACCCTTCTGTGTCAGTAGTGTAAGCGGCTGTGCGATCTTCGAGAAGTCTTTGATAAACCGTCGGTAGTAACCCGCCAAACCCAAGAATTGGCGTATTTCCGTTGGAGTGCGAGGCGTAGGCCAATTTCTGATCGAATCTACCTTGGATGGATCAACATGAATCCCATCCTTGTTTACCACGTGGCCTAGAAAGTGGACTTCACGAAGCCAGAAGTCGCATTTTGAAAACTTGGCGTACAGTTGTTCTGATCGAAGGAGTTCCAAAATTAATCGTAAATGCTGCTCGTGCTCCTCCTGACTCTTGGAGTAGATCAGAATGTCGTCGATAAAAACTATCACAAATTTGTCTAAGTAGGGCTTGCATACCCTGTTCATTAGATCCATAAATACGGCAGGCGCGTTCGTTAGCCCGAATGGCATAACTAGAAATTCGTAGTGACTGTAGCGAGTTCTGAATGCGGTTTTGGAGACGTCCTCATCCCGGACTCTCAGCTGATGGTAACCTGACCTCAAGTCTATCTTGGAGTAGACCAGGTAAATCTTCAGGAAACACTTGAGGAAAATCACGTACAACTGGGATATCCTCTATTCTTTTCTCTTTCATTGATGCATCAGTAACTAGAGCCAAAATGGCTGTGTGACCCTTTCGTAACCATTTCTAAGCCTTCAAGAAGGAGATGATGCCAACCAGAGCACCACTCTTGTCGCCTTGAACTTCGAGAGGTTGCTTACCCGAACGGGGAATGCGAACTATCTTCTCCTTGCATAAGATCTCTGCGTGATGTTGGGATAACCAATCCATACCAATGACGATATCGAAACTACCCAAAACTATGGGTATGAGATCGATCGAGAAGGTCTGACCAGCTAAGACGATGTTACAACCCTTGACTACATGTGCGGCTTCTACACTCTTACCATTTGCTAACTCTACGATATGTTTGGTGTTTAGGGGTGTTGGTGTACGTTTTAACATTTGACTAACTTTTAACGATATATAACTTGTATCCGCACCCGAATCAAACAAAACAGTAACGTAAAAGTCGTCGAGAAGAAACTTACCCATGACCACGTTAGGATCGTTTCTTGCGTCACCTCGACCCAACACAAAAGCATGACCCCTAGCTTCATTGCCATTATTGTTGTTGTTTCCCCCGTTGTTGTTGTTCCCATTGCCCTGGTGATTGTTGTTGCGATTCTGGTTCAGCTGGGGGCAATCACGTTTGAAATGACCTTCAGCCCCACACTGGAAACATCCCCGGTTTCCTCGCTGTGGCTACTGCTGTTGGTTTTGAGGAGCTGGTGGTGGAAGTTGCTGATTCTGATTAGCAGGTCGTGAGCTCCTGCAGTCTTTAGCTTCGTGCCCTAGCTTGAGACATCTCTGACATCATTCCTTACGACACCGTCCACTGTGGTGTCTGTTGCACCTATTACACAATGGGTGAATTCCCCGATATCCACCCTGCCCCTGACCACCAGAAGATTGCTGACCCAGACTCTGGTAGTCGTTTAACTTGCGCTGCTGTGCTTGAGACTGAGCTGAGACTGAACCTTTACTGGAATCCCCATCCCACTTTCTTTTATTGTCGCTGGGAGTAGCAGAAGTAGCAGCTGGAGTGGTAGCAGTAGTAGCGCTGATACGTTTCGGGAGTTTGTCCTGCTCCACTGCCTGATCAGTGAGACGATGAGCTAGGCGTTGAACATCCTGGATGTTGTTATGATTAGCCGATGTCACATGGCTTTGAATTTCCGGTGCTAGCCCCTTTAGATATAACTCGATACGCCTGATAGGTGGGTCCACCATAGTTGGGCACAGAACAGCCAGCTCATTCGACCGCTTGGTGTAGGCCTCGATCTCCGACCCCGTCATCTTAAGATTGAAAAACTCCACTTCTAACTTGTGGATGTCGTCTCGTGAGCAGTATTCTCTTTTGATCAGTTCTTTGAATTCGTTCCAAGGGGTGGCGTTAGCAGCTGCCAACCCTAAAAGCTGAACTTGCGCATTCCACCAAGTTAGCGCGATTCCTTCCAAAGTACCAGTGGCGTACTTGACCCTGCGAGCCTCAGGGCATTCACACATCTCAAACACCGACTCGAGCTTTTCGAACCAATGGAGGAGTCCCACTGCTCCTTCTGTGCCACTGAATGTGCCTGGACGACAGTCCATGAAGTTCTTGAATGTGTAGACAAGTTGTGGGGCGTGTTGACCTATTGTGTACGAATAGGGCAAAGTTAAACACAAGATTTAATGTAGGATCGAAAGATCCTAGTGTAAATCACATCCGCAGGGTATACTACCTGCTTGTGCAGCTGCAAGTGCCGCAGCTACTTGTTCGTTGATAAGAGCCGTCAACTGGGCTTGGGTCATGTTAACGCGTCCAGACATGATCTTCATAGTAAAGGTAACATAGTGAGAAAAAGTTCGCGAGTAATGCGATGACAGAAGAGTGTAAGCACATAGGTATTCTCAAGTAATAACGATTGGTAAGCAATGTAATCTAAGCATACTACGAGCAAAGTTCTATGTAGTTCTAACAAGCAGGTAATAAACATAAACCTTATTACCTAGGATGTTGAGTCTTGCACGTGGAGCGAAGCGTCGTTGTGGATCGTTGAGAGCACTGTTCTGGTTATAGTCTGGTTTTAGTAAAAACGTTTTTCCCATATTAAAACCAAGTTCTCTATAACCAATGGCTCTGATACCAATCTGTCACACCCCCAAAATCCACCCGCGGAGTACCACCGCTTGGAGGCGTGACATGACCAGGATCAAGCCACCAATCATATTGAACATAGCATATAATAATTAAAGTAGTTCATAAAAATCCAACTCAATACAATTGATGTTCAAACCAAACGTAGTTTAAGTAGCGGAAGCATAGTATGAAAACCCAATGTAAGTAAAGTATGAAATGTCATAAAGTGTTTATCAAACGTTCACAATCCATGCCCACAATGACCGCGCCTCCCGTGCAAGCTCCATAGTACCTAAGGTCCTGCAAGGCATGTAACAGAGAGTCAACAACTAGTTGAGCGAGTTCACAGTTGATAGTTCAGTAATCATCATAGTATAGTATGCCTTATGTTCGTTCATTAACCCATGTATCGTATTAGTTCGTATCGCGGCCCTCTAGGCATGTATGCGAAGATTAGGGGAAAGTTCCCAAGTATTCTAGACTAGGTATATTTGTATCGCAGCCCACCCGGCATGTGTGCGAAGTTTAGTGTATAGTTCGCAGCCATCCCAGGCATGTATGCGAAGATTAGTCATATTATCGCAGCCAACCCTGGCGTGTGTGCGAAGATCAGTTCTATTAGTATCACTAGTCTAGTAGTATCTTATCAATAACCTTCCTCACCCGAGGACCATATCATTAAGTTCTATTAGCTAGGTAAGTACAAGTAAATCATCCAAACCCATTCCCACCCTGGGAACCCCATGCCTTGGCTGTGTGAACTCACCTTGGTTTGCTCGGTATGCTAAGTATGTGCTCACAGTTAATCAATCACGTCCTAAAGTACGCATGTATACATAATCACTTTATATCCAAGTTATTCACGTATAAGTATAATCACCGAAGTACTAAACATGTGTCCTATATCATACAAGTCATGCATATCACTTAACAGCAGTTAATCAATCCAGTTAACTTCTAACGGAGTTAAATCAAGTTACTGTGCAAATTATCTATCCGACGAAACACCCCTTTGTTTCGTCGTTAAGCCCCTTTGACGAAACGCACACCCGTTTCGTCGTTGACACCTTTGGCGAAACACACCTTTGATTCGTCGAGACTGGTTCCGACGAAACACATTTTGTTTCGTCGAATCTGTTTCGCCGTGAGTTGGTTTCGTCATTTATTCAGTTACGTCAACAACAGTTACATACAAAAACCCTAACAGCCGTCAATCATCATCATACGAAAATCATGCAGTCATCATCATATAGAATTTCGTTCAGCAACTCATCAATATTCGTTGATTACTAATCATAGCATAACATAATCATGTGATACCTTAGGCAATCTGTATGTATTGGTCATTGCATGAAGGCATTTTCATAGATTTAATAATATCAACATCATATTCAAGAATTCTAATCTCAACACACGTAAATCATAACTGATTATATAGATCTTATTGTTATAGACAATTCACAATCAAACATGAACACAACCGTTGCTTAGCATCAAACCTCATCGATTTCCAGCAAAAACAGTTAACAAAGATAAAATCAAACGGTCACACAAGGATTAAACACTAACCACGAAGAATGGGATAAAACTTGATCGATTCGGGGCTTCGGGGCTTCGGGGCTGCAAGATCGCCGTCACAGAGAAAAGGAGCTCTAGGGTTTCGATTGTTTTGATAAAAGGTGTGAAACTGAGGCTGTTTCATGTTTTAAACACGCATTCACGTTTTGGGCCCGTAATGGGCTTCGGCGTAACCGGGCTCGGCGAAACACATCCATTTCGTCGAGAGGCAGGTGGCGAAACAAATCCTGTTTCGTCGGATGTGTTTATGGCGAAACACAATCCGTTTCGTCGAGATCCTTTCATGTGTTTAACGGTTAATGCTTTTCTAATAAGTCTCATTTTATAATACAATCACATACATGCAATAATCACAATGCGTTTCATTATAGCACAACATATACAGTTACAAGTCAAACAACTAACCAGTCAAAGTCAACGTGCAATAAATGCGAAAGTGAAATGTCGGAAACTCGAGTTGTCACATGTGGGTCATCATTTCTCTGATCGTCGAGGAGATCGGCATTTTGTATGAGCTGTAGTGTGATCGAACAAGTTGTCGCCGCCGGTGGGAAGTTCGCCTGAGCTGAGATCGCCGGTGGAAGGTTTTGGGAATGGGGGAAACTTGGGGGGTAAGGTGTTTACTTAAGTTATTATATAGGGTGTTTTCTTGAGTAAGCTATAAAAAATAAGTGGAAAAGACAATAATACCCTTTGACCGTTAATAAGTTAGCTTGACTTTAAACAATTTTTAACCCGGGGGGTAATATTGCATAGTTTCTCATTAGTTGAGGGGTCAGACAGCAAAATTTCTCTGGGAGGGGTCAGAGTGTCAATCACGTATAACCTCAGGGGGTAAAATTGCAGTTTACTCAATAATCTATTTTTCATGCATCAATGGTGTCACATTTCTCGATCCACTGTGGTTTTTGATTGAGATCGACCCTCAAGCAATGGCATAGTGTGTAAATTTTTTTATTACCTTCGAATTTTAGAGTAATATGATGAATTTAAGTAAACTATACACAACATAATAATTCTTTTAATATTAAAAAGATCGATTATCCAAATGTTATAACTAGTTTGATATTTGCTTTTAAGGGAAATTGCTATTTTTATTTATGCATTCATACAATTTCAAGGCAATGTCTTCAAAATTGTTTCAAGAGCGTGTATGGTAATTAATTTGGAGGTTGGGTGTTTCACTATTTTAGTATTTATGCTATGTGCTAATGAGGTGGTGGTGGAGTGGTATGGGAGAGACTTAGTGTTTTATGGACCCAAGTTTAATTCATGCTCTCCCTATTATTTACCTCACCGCACTGTCGTGCTTTTGGACGAGTGTTCACGAGCTTCGGCCCTAGGTGAGGCCGTGAGGGTTTTCCTCGGTTCGTAGACGGGTGTATCTCGATGTGGTGAATTTCGCTAATAGCCCATTTAAAGGATTCGTTGGCCGTACAAAAATAAAAGTATTTATGCTATGCATTTAATATAACATATTCTTTATTAAATGTTATGGTTGGTGGATGTAAGATTTATTTATGTTTTTGCATGTCGTTGGGCAACCATCAACCTTTGTCCATCAAGGAAATTATGTTCGCCAACAAAGATAATTAATGTAAATTGAATATAATGACATATCCGGTAATAAACACAAGTGCAAGGGAGCAGTTCGTTATATTTATGTAGTAATCTTAAACCTTTTTATAAATATTATGATATATTTTCTTTGTCAACACATTCTCGGCAATCTAGTGTCTATGTTTTGCAATGGCTGTTAGGATTCCTATATATGTGTTGCATTGTCGATGATCCTTGATAGATGCATCGATGGTCAATGAGAGTTTAAGATGATTTACGACAGTTCAAAATAAAGTTTATGACAAGATCTCGGTTGGTACAAACATGTTAAAAGACGAATCATACCTTGTGATGTGTTTTTATTATCACATCGGGGACATATTGATTAAGATTAACATATCGGAGCTTTGTTATATTATAGAGACCCTAACCAACTAGAATACCTCACAAACCATAGAACCAAAAAATTCATTTGTTGTTGTACTTGTAAAAAGCATAAGGACGATGGATACATGAGCTTTGAAATATTGAATGATGGATATTGCGCCTTTAAGTTATCGCTAGTGCCTTAAAGATCCATAATTATCATCAACCACTCCCTAAACATCGTCCATAATGTCTATGGAGCATGAAGATATTGGACATAATCTGATTGCAACATAAATAACATATAGGTGCTTATTAAATTGATGCTATACATGTTTTATATTGATGTGTGAATGTTTAACAAAAATATTATTTGTACACAGGGGCGAAGGATAAGAGGGGCGGGGAGGGGCGCCCGTACCCCCGAATTTTTCGCTCAGTAGTGTTATATATGTAGTTTTCGTATAGAAATTTGTGGGTATATACGTTTTCGCCCCCCCTGTTCTATAGAAATCTTTTGGTATATACGTTTTCGCCCCCCCGACCGAAAAATTCAAGCTTCGCCACTGTTTGTAATTTGAGACGCACACACCAAAGTTTGTGTTGTATAGATCAGTTGCCTATAAAAAAAAACATGTATATATGTCCAAGCTAAGAAAAAGAAAAATGCAATAATATATAAGCCTAACGCATTAATATTAAAGAAAGATGACTAGTAAAAGGGTTAAGATATATATGAAAAGACAAAGAATATGAAAGTGTCTTGAATCGAATGAATTAAACTTATTTGTTTAATATATTTCAGGTATATATATGCCTATTGCCTAACGCATTAGTATCAGTTTTTTTTTTTCCTTTCTTTTTAAATCAAAAAATATTGCATTCTTAAAGTTTTTATGTCTAGTTATCTTTCTAAATAAAATGAATAAATGATTGTATTGCAAAACATAAGATAAGACGAGAGAAAAAGATACAAATTAATATGGTATTATAATTATTATATATAAAAAATAAAACATTAAAAGTTCTCTAGTGAAAACATATTGGTTACAATGATTGATAGAGGGGACAAGCAATCATAAAGTATGGTAGTTTTTTCTTTTTGAATGGAAATACTTAATCACTTCTAATTTACATCAAATTTAATTCTAAACTACTTCTTACTTTCGATTTGGATTGAACCCAAGATCTCCCTTAAAAGATAAAAGTCTTTACCAAATAGGCTAGCCCCACATTAGCATAAATCGTGGTAGTTACCTCTAACAAGTAACATCAAAAACTTAATCAAATACCTTTTTAAATAGTCTAACAATTAACATCAAAAACTTAATCAAATACCTTTTTAAATAGTTATATATCACAACTTGTACAGTCTCATACCTAGTTTACCAACCGAATATCTTCCCCCATATTTTAAAAAGTATTAGGCTTTGCACATCTTGTGTGTTTAATATCACACTCGACAACAAAACTCACATTTCAAGTGCATTTTATAAAGGATTTGTAACCCTACTCAAATTTATTGTGTTTAATAACGAGTCTTTCATGTGAATAGTAAATAGTAGTTCAAACTAAATTTCGAGTGTTTGTCTCTAATTCGGCTATAACCGTCTTGAGATGGTTGGTGGTTTATTTATAAATGACCCTAAGGGACGGGTAGCGTGAAGTGGTTTTTTAGCTACAACCATCGGCCCTAAACTACGATCGATGACTTGTTAAGAGTCGTAGTGCTATCTCAACTAAAAGAGTAAACTTCCATTTTGCTCACTGTGGTTTGGTCATTTTAACGGTTTTGCTCCAATAGTTTAAAAATAGCCATTTTCCTCTCTGGTTTTTCTAACTTATCTTCATTTTGCTCCCAGCCTCTAACTCCATCAGGGAGGAAACTGGCGACAAACTCGAAAGATTAGGGAGCAAACTGGCGACAAACTCGAAAGATCAGGGAGGAAAATGGCTATTTTTAAACTATTGGAGCAAAACCGTTAAAATGACCTAACCACAGGGAGCAAAACGGAAGTTTACACCAACTAAAATTTAATTTACTTATAGTTTTTCAGTTCAATTATTTTGGCAATTGTGACCTAAAGTAAAAGGGTGACACTTTTCTTTTTTGCCTTAGCACAAGATGGGCCCTTTTCGTCATCTAACACCTTATGATTCTTCATGGGGTTGACCTAACATCTCCGTTGACCTTTTGGCTAAAGGTAGTTCACATGGTAGTGAGGTAAGTGCAAGTGTCACGTGATGAAAAAAAAGATTATAGAGTGGACAAATCTTTCCTATGTATGACCTAATCCTAAGTATGCATTTAAATATGTTTTATTCTTGTGGATGAGAAATTGAAGACCATAGTTCGTTATATTTTAAACGGGCCGGGTCATATTGCATAAACAATATCTTCTAAAATATTAATGTGAATCTTGAAATAATAATAACATAAGAGGTGCATGTATTAAAATTAGATATGCTTGGTAAAACGTGCGAGCGGGGACGGGTTGGCAGTTGGGTAAAGGGGTTCGAGTGAATGAATTTGGATCAGTATGGTTATTTCTAAAAGGTATCACTTTGGTTCGGGTATTGGCAGTGGAAAAGATGGTGGCCTGCAGCGACAGGGTATTGGCGGTGGCAATGATGGTGTTGACGGTGGAGACCCTAACGGAGAGGCTCTACAATGGCGCCAGTAGCGACAATGCTGATAGTGGTGGTTGCATCGATGAAGGTAATGGTTGCATCAGTCAGTGTTGACATAATGGTGGTTGCATCGGTTACGTTGGTGTCCACACTGGGACCATTATTTTACCAAAATCAGCCCATCTATTATCATGAGTGCTCTCACTTAAAAGTAGACATTCCACTCATCCGCCTTTTAGCTAACTTTTTAATAGCCCGATTGAGATTAAAACACAACTCATATATAGACTATTTCAAACATTAAATGGGTCGAACGAGACACCTGAAGCTACTGTGTAAGCAGTCAGCTGCAAAATGAAGAAGCTCTTTGAATTGGAAAACTAAAGAAGATGAAAATAATAACCAAACAACCTGCAAAATCACCAAAACTTCATGACATTCATGTTAACCAACTATACAACACATGGTTATTAACCAGGGTTGATAACTCATTGTAAAAAGAAAATTATGACTAAAAAAAGAAAAAAGCTATAGCCACAACAAAATTGGCACATGGAGTGTTTGTATTTGTGGACTGTGAAATAAAGTTGAATGAGGTGGTAGAGTGAAATTCCCATTTCACCCCTCCCTACTTAAGCTTCAGAAACTCTTCATTCATCATCATCATCGTCGTCGTCATCATCATCATCATCATCATCATATGAAGAAAGAAAAAAAGAGCTTTGGTTGTTCTCCAAAAACCTATATCAACACAAAGTGCCAAATATAAGGTCAAATAATAAGGTGACTGATCAATAATAACGGGAGTGAAGAGTATTACAAGAGAAAGTCGTGAAAGTTTTCTTGCAAGGACGTTAGAATCTCCTCTTCAATGTTCACGTACGGTAATAACTCGGGCAACTTAACTGCATGGAAAAATAGCACATTATATTATATATATGTATTATAATCATTGATCTATCAAACAGGTCGTTTTAAACTGATTTATTGGTTATTTACTTATTTACCATAATGAGGACTGGTTAAAAAAGAATCTTACCAAATAAGCGTAGCAGATGTTCAGCACCGTATACGCTTGACGGAGAAACATCATCTTTAACTGATTCGCGATATTGTACACGCTCTTTATTGTATAAAAGTATAACAGGCAAGGCCCTGTCAAAGTAACACCTTAATCCCTTCAAAATCTCTCCAACTGAATCTGACATCCTGTAGTCAACGGATTATTATGGATTAAACACCAAAAAAGGGATTTGTTTAGGTCCGTTAAATCTGAAGATTGACTAAATAGTACTTACTTTTCCTCCTTCTCTGCCCTATGTTCAAGGTAACTTTTCAATATATCATCAATGTTTGGAGAACGCGGTAGTTTAACAAGCTGCAAGAATAAATTTACTTTCAATAGCAATTGGGATAACAGAAAGAATACAAAGCACGTAGCAGTAAAATGACACTTTACCTGATTCTGCTCGTTGACAAATGCCCAATCGTCAACAAGCTGCTGTTTCAGAGAATCTGGAATTTCAATGGCTACCAGTTTTGCAGAAGTTGCATTCTCCTTCTGTCCCGAAACAACACATGTTCGTGAGATAGATTTCATATTTTGGAAGTTTTACTGGTGTTGTATAGTGGAGAACTTAAATATGAAACACGGGGACTAAAATAGTAGAATCAAATACATTACAGCACAAGATTTGATGTAAAGTTGAAAATACCTCAGCGCTCGATTCATGCTTCCTCTTCTTGCCTTTTGCCCCTATAATAATTCAAATAACAGGCAATTAAAGAATAGTTATAGATACGTTGTTTTGAAAGTAAAACATTTGCAAACAAATAGCAGAAAGTTTGAAGGATATACCATTGCTCTTCACCTTGTCCTTATCCGCCTTTGCATCTGTAAAGTTTGAAAAGACGAGACTTCCGTTATATTCAATGAAAACTAAAAAAACTGAAGAATAAATATAAGCTACATTTATTCCTAAATGGGATGAAGAAATATAAAAGCAAAGTACTTAACTAAACCTGAAGTACCTACAGAAAGAACTAGTTGAGAGTATTGAGAGAATACCGTCAGATATTTTTGACTTTGTTTGATTTGAGCGTGCTGACTTAGGTTCCACGCCCTGTTTTTTGTCAAGTGCTTGCCGTTTACGCTCGTTTTCGGGTGTTTTTTTCATCAGCCGATCAGCACCAACCCATTCATCCCAACTGTCACCAATATTAACAAGATTTTGCGATGAACCTTTATAATTTTTATAAAAGCAAAGTATAGCGGAATAAAAAAATGCTCACGTTTTACTCCAGCCCTGCAAAACAGAAGAAAGGTGTCCATCAGTTAGTATTGTAGCATAAACACTAATGAACATTATAAGACTTTTTGACACTAACAGCATGTTACATCACTGTTGAGAAAATAAGCTAACAGGTCAACAATAATATGAGGTGAAACTATTTGTGGAATCTGAAACTTACAAGGTAATGAACGAAATATTTCCACTCATTCTTACGAATCTCGGATTTTAGTACCTACAAGATTAAAAAACAAAAACAACACATAAAGATATTAGATGAAATGTAACATGAAACACATGGCAAATCGTAATAACAGATAAAGCATAGTTAAAAGGCAATCACAAACTAGGGTTAGCAGCATGGTCAGTGCATGAAACACGAAACATGTATGTGTGTCTTCAATCGCGAGATCATCAAGTATCTGTAGTACTTATTATTCCGTACGATTTTCTCCACTGTAGTGTCTTTACCTATTTTGGAAGACATCTTTAATGCTATTACAAATCACGGTTACTAGAGGCAATCGTCACATAGTTTATATGGTCTGTCCTACAACCACAACGATCCTAGTCAAAATTACCATGTCATTTAATCATGAGATAACAATTAACTATTACGCTAGGTTCGACACGCCCCACACGCACAATCCAACCTAGTAAACTAGATCATAAATCATAAATGGTAACACTAGTTCAGGCTTTATGTATAAGTATATCCCCCCTCCCATATGAATCGTCATATAGATAAACCATATCTAATCCCAATCACGCGCGTAAATCTTACAACACGGACGCTCACATTGTCTACGTAAATGAGCATCCTCTGTTCCACTTCAAACATTAAAGAACTTCAACACTAACTAATTAACTATTAAACATATACCTAGGTTGTTGTTTCACATAACCGATTAACATATCATCCAAAACATTACTAAACACAACCAAATCAACCCTCTGAAAACAAACAAAACAAAATGCAACTTCAATTAACCCTGCAAGAACTTAAAAATTCAGCGATGAATCCGGTGATTGAATCTGTTTGTCTGTTTACAAGTCAATAATCTATGATTTAAACATTTCATTTCAAATATATAATTCACCAAACATAACAATAACTTTGTGTAAATCATCTAAATATTCAAACCCTAACAATCGGATTAAGCCAGATATATTCAATAAACTAATCAAAACCAATCTAATAAGATTTCTTCAAATATAAACTTATAATTATATTCTAATACACTCCTCAATCCTCATTATCTATCGAATCTCCATAACTAAAACTCAACCGCATAAAAGTAAATAAAACTCTCCGATCGATAATAGAACCTATTTGTCTATTTACAAGTCAATAACCTATGATTAAATCATTTCATTCCAATACAAATCACAATTCCTATAAATTATCATTCAAACATGCAAACTCATCACCAACATTTACGACAATCAACAATCGTCCTATACGTATAGACAAATTCAGAAACCCTAGCAATCAAATCAATCCAGATAAACTAATCAAAACCAATCCAATGCGATTTCTTCAAACAATAACATACAGCTCTGTTGAATCTATTCTAACTAACACAGTCCTCATTATCTCGATTCGATTCGATTGAATTCTCCATACAAAAACTCAACCGCATAAAAGTAAAATTAACCGCTACGTAAGAAACAAAAATGATAGATCGAGTGAAAATAATGCACATGCCTTTGCTTCGTAGATGCGAGGACCGTGATACGCGAGAACTTTCTCAGCGTCATCGAAGAACTTGGTGTTGGAGTTAGCGCGGCGGCGATTGGCGGCAGAATTGTCGGAATCGTCTTTCGAAGTCGCCATTCTGGTGGTTCGGGGTAAAGCTAAACCCGCCTCTTTTTGATTTCGTGGTTTACGCTGGCGGTGTTGTGGTTGCATTTTGCTCTCTTTTTTTTTTTAATTATTATATTTGTTTTGGTGAATAAGCCTATGTTGTAAACTGTATAAATAACGAGGGTATAAGTATATAAGAAATGTTACCGTTACATATTGTTGAATGTAATGAGATTTAACGAGATTACATGTTATTACATCATTTAATGTAAAAGATATCGTATGATTTAAATTTTCACACATATAGTAATTGCATAATGGTTGTTTGAATCGGGTCATGTTGATAATTAATTCATTTCGATTATTATTTAATATTTAAAAATAATTTGGTCAAAGTTAAATAAGAAAATGTTATATGACTCTGATAGCAATAAGCCAATAACTAGTGATTTTCTTTTCTTAATTAAGTGTTTGAATAAAACGTATTGGTGATAGGTTTATACTTTTGTAATTATATTGAGTGGTCTCTTTTTTTAGATGATTATTTATGTGTTACTTATACAATAATATGCATATATGTTTGGTTAAACAACTGGACCACTGAATCACACGTTATGTTCTCATTAGTCATCGAACTACTACAATAGAGTAAAATGCACGGATAGTTCCTGTGGTTTGGTAAAATTTCACCTTTAGTCTCCAACTTTTCAGAATTACACTCTTAGTCCCTATGGTTTGACTAGTTGTTACTTAGATAGTCCCTAAAGCGGATGAAGGTTACTCGGATAGTCCCAGTGGTTTGACAAGTTATTACTCAGATAGTCCCTGTGGTTTGACAAGTTATTACTCGGATAGTCCCTAAAGCGGATGGAGGTTAGTTTTTCTGGTTAAGTGGGTTTGAAATGACAAGGACTAAGAGTGTAATTTTGACCAGAAAAACTAACCTCCATCCGCTTTAGGGACTATCCTAGTAACAACTTGTCAAACCACAAGGACTAAGAATGTAATTTTGAAAAATTGGAGACTAAAGGTGAAATTTCATCAAACCACAGGGACTATCCGTGCATTTTACTCACTATAATATTTATTCAGGCAATATTTGTTTCACAAGTGGGAGAAATTAAATTCAAATCCCATTGTATAGGTGTGGTTGGCAAAAAAAAAAAAAAAAAAAAAAGAATTTGAATCCCACTTAATTGAGTTAATTCAAACAACATAAGTGATGAATTAAATGTTATTATTGATAAGATTTTAGATAAACTCATTTCTATGTTATATATTCACTCCGGTTTTGGGTCTGGTGGAATAAGGAGGGTTGGGGTTAGGTTCTCTTAAGAATATGAATGCTAGTCTATTACTAAAATGGTGGTGTCGGTATAAACATGAGAAGGAATCAGTATGGGGTAGAGCCATTACGGCAACAGTTACATATGCATTCTTCATCATATTTACCAGTTAAAGAGGGCATTTCGGGTGTTTGGAATAACATTGTAAAATTGGTAAGGAACTTGAAAATATAATATTAATGTTGGACAATTAATAAAATGTGAAATGGGGAATGTGAAAGAGATTAGATTTTGGTTGGACTGGTGGGTGGGGATGGTCCATTAAGGGATTTATTCCCTGAATTGTAAGGTCTAAAATTCTTATTACAAACATAGGAACTTAAACCCTGAAAACGAAACTGGTCAAACATCAAACTTATAAAATTTTTCCATAAACATCGATATAAACAAACCGAGATGATCTACAAAAAGGTTTACATCCAAATCCTTAAACATCCATCATAAACATAAACTTCAAAAGTTTCGACATCTTTTAAAGTTGAGTTTTACATAAGACTAAACAAAACGAAGAAGTTTCCATCAAAAGTTTTGACCCGTTTAGTTAAGTATCGTAGCGGAAGCTTGTGAGATAGTGTGTCTGTTCCAACGTTATGCCACTTATCAAGATGATTCACCTACATCCAATACAAACAATTAGTCATTTAAACTCAAACAATCTTATAGTGCGAACCTCTATTCGGACTTGATGGTATCACTTCAAGTATTCATTCAATACACTTTCTAACGGAATTCAACATCAATCTTCTACCTTACTTTATACTTAGTTAAACATAAACTTTCCAAACTCGACATATGACCCATTCTACACGTTCGACCCATATTCATGATATAAACTTTTACATAAACTCATTTGACATATACAAGTTTACGAATCTAGGATAATAACATATCATAAACATTACACATTACTAAGATTTGTAAGCGTAAGGACTTACCTTTGTCGTTTTTCTTTTGCGATCCGGAATGACTTGAGCCTTCTTCATTAACTCCTACAATCCAAATCAACTTACTTTAATCTCATGTCATTCTTTTCATTACGTTCTTAACATAATCGAATTAGCAACTAATAATTCCCAAATTCTAACCATTTAACATTGTAATAACATATATCATTTCATTCAAGCATTTTAACAAACACTTGGTGTGCATACCATTTTCAAAGCATGATGTAATAGCCCGAACCTTAATGTACTGGTTATAAACGTATGAAATATGTAATGTAATTTATATTTCATATATTGTTAAACGAGTAAGATGATGTGTGAAAGGTGAAATATCTTGACATGCCTGGGCTAATATAGGAGACCGTTTAATATTAATAATTAAATATATTATTTTTGACCTTACTCCGTTTTTAATGAAACTTAGGTTAAAACGTAGATAAAAATATGCTCGTTCTAATGACATATTCGTCGTTTTATAAAACGTCATATTTTAAAAGTTATACGAGAAAAACGAGTGAAGCAGTTGAGTTAATATATATAAGCAAGCAAGCTAGCAGGTCAAGCAGGCAGGTAGGCACGTCAATTGAATCACAAGGGTTTTGAGGTGCTTGCTTGCTTGCTTACTTTAAATAAGAGTCTCAGTAGTTTGTTTAGGTACCAGTTTCTTTGGAGCGCGAGTAGTAGCAGGAGTAGGGAAACTCTACATCAATGTGCCATAGATAGTTTTAAGGTATGCTCTTGTTTACGTTTATGTTTAGTTATTTATTATTTAATCTTAGTAGTTAATAGGAGTATTATTATTGTTAGTAGTAATATTATTATTCGTAGTAGTAATGTTAGTATTATTTTTAGGTACTAGGGTTATTGTCAGGGGCGGGTATTGGGTAGCCTAGCCTTAGTTAAGCATGGACTGATCAACCATTGCTTAAACAAGGCAACGCTAACCAATATCCAACCATGATAATGACTAGTTAGGTGTACCATTACCTAACCTAGGATTATGTAATTGTGTCAGGACCTTAAGACATAACCCAATCGTACTAGCGGTTGTTAAGCAATTGCTAATCAGGTGAGTCACCATACTTGTCTTTTAAACTGTGATAGTATACTCGTCATAACTGGTAATAATGAGAATGCTGCAATACGCATGTGTCAGTAGGGGTATATGGGATCCTATTATGCTTAATGAGGTGTGTCACTCTGGGAAGGGTAATAAGGTGTTCTACCCACAGGCACCTCGTGCTTATAAGGTCCAGCGACACACACTCATACCTATGTGACGGCCGTAGAGGGACACAGCTGGAGGACCAGTATGTCTCTTGTACGGTGGTTTGTGACAAGTCAAATGTGACCTATAAGGTTCAATGAGGCCCAACCTGACTATAATGTGGTCACATGCCCATATTGTGTATGCATATAATGTAAACTGTGGTCTGTCTTTATAAAAATTGTATAGTATGAGCTCACCAGTATATATCTGACATCTTTTTGAGTATACTTATCTCAGGTAAGTCATGAGGAAAGCTATAGGAACTACTTGACAGTTGTGGAGTTTTAGAAGATCAAGGAGTTCTTAGTTGCCAAAAGTTTGTAAATAAATATAGAGATGAACAAGGGTCTAGAAATAATCAAAATAACAGAAGGGGAGAGGAAAGTTCTTATAGGACTCGAACTCCCTCTCACAGTGTTAGATCCCGGTCTAGTACAAGCATGCGTCTAAATACTGAGGATATCCACAATATAGCCGTGGATGTGGCTAAGGTAATAACAAATGCACAAACCGGTAATGTTAACCGATCTGGAGAACGACCTGAAGAAAGCTCAACTGCCTCCACGCCAGTACAAAGGGAAAGAATGGGCGAGAAGAAAAACACTATTGCAACCATGCCACTAGAAGGAAAAGGTGAATATTCCAAATAAAAGGGATGTACTTATAAGCACTTCATGTCCTGTAAACCTCAGTCCTTCGACGGAAGAAAGGGAGCACTAGAAGCTCAAGACTGGCTCAACAGAATGGAGTCAGTATTAGACCTTTGTGAGTGTGATGACCGCAACAAAGTACGGTTCGCCGTACATATGTTTGAAGCTGAAGCCCTTCACTGGTGGAACATTGTGGTCCGAACAGAGGGAATAGAAAAGGTTAAGGAGATGAAGTGGGAGGAGTTTATTCATAAGTTTCTTGCTAAGTATTGTCCTCCCAGTGAGACTGAGCAACTCGAAGTGGAATTCTTTCAGTTAAAGATGGGAAATAAAACCTATCGATAGTATGTTTCTCGTTTCAATGACATATCTCGACTGGTTTCTTATTTAACACTGACTGAGGAACAACTGACCAATAGGTTTATTTGGGGTCTACCCTCTGAAATGAGGGTGTTTATCAAATCTAAATCCCCCAAGACTTTTGCAGAAACTGTTGAGGCTGGCGCCGTCATGGCTGCCGAGATGATTCTGCAGCAGGCTGAATCTCTCGCACCAAAAAGGAAGTGGGAAGAAAGAAAAGGGGGACACCCGGAATAACAACTTTAAAAGGCCTGAAACATTTCCTCAATGTCAAATTTGCAAACGCTTTCATACGGGGGAATGTCGTTTTCCTTGTCCAAATTGTAAAAAGACGGGTCATGCTCTTCAAGAATGCAAGGAAAAGAAGAAGTGTTTCGAATGTGGAGACCCTAACCACATGAGATCCGAATGTCCCGAACTCAAAAGAAATAATAAGACACAACCAAATCAGCCAAAAGGGCGTGCATTTGTACTCACCACGGAAGAAGCCAAGACCAATACAGACGTTATCACGGGTACGTATCTCGTAAATGATGTATATGCGCGTGTGTTATTTGATACAGGTGCAAATAGAAGTCTAGTGTCGACTACCTTTAGACCTTATTTGAACCAGGCGTCCCAAAACCTAGATCATGCCTTTACAGTAGAAATGGCTGATGGAAGTCAAAGAGAGATAGTTGACATTGTTAAGAATTGTAAAATAAGCTAAAACAACCATGTTATCCCTATAGACCTAATGCCTATAGAACTTGGAGAATTCGACATAGTCATAGGAATGGACTGGTTGACACCATATCATGCGGAAGTTATATGTGACAAAAGGATCGCCCGACTCCGATTACCCAACGGCAAACAGCTAACTGTATCGGGAGACCGCACTGACAAGACTAAGAACCTCATCACGATAGCACAAGCACATAAATGCCTAAGGAAAGGGTATGTTGCCTTTTTAGCATATGTCGTAAAAACTACAGAAAAGCAGAAGGTCGAGGACGTGCCAATAGTACGAGAATACCCCGAAGTGTTTCCCGATGAGCTCCTGGGACTACCATCGGATAGACAAGTTGAGTTTGGCATTGACCTAGTTCCTGGTACATCGGCGATTGCTAAGTTGCCGTACAGACTAGCCCCGACAGAAATGCAAACTCAAGAAGCAACTACAAGAGTTGCTTGACAAGGGGTTTATCCAACCTAGTTCGTCGCCATGGGGCGCACCCATCCTGTTTGTCAAGAAGAAAGATGGGACGATGCGCATGTGCGTCGATTATAGAGACTTGAATAAAGCCACTATAAAGAATAAATACCCTTTACCCAGGATCGACGACTTGTTTGATCAATTACAAGGGGCAACTTATTTCTCTAAAATAGACTTGAGGTCTGGATACCACCAAGTGAAAGTTGCACTAGAAGACATACCTAAGACTACCTTCAGGACTAGGTATGGTCATTATGAATTTTTGGTAATGCCATTTGGATTAACCAATACACCTGCAGTGTTCATGGACCTCATGAACAGGGTTTGTAAACCTTACCTCGATAAGTTTGTGATCGTTTTTATTGACGATATCCTTATCTACTCTAAGAATGAGTCAAAACGTGAACAATACCTGAGAGCAGTCCTTGAATTTCTCAAGAAAGAAAAACTCTATGCAAAGTTCTCTAAGTGTGAATTTTGGATACGTGAGATGCAATTCCTAGGCCACGTGATAAATGAACATGGAATACAAGTTGACCCTGCAAAGATCGAGGCCATCAAGAAATGGGAAGTACCGAAGAATCCCATTGAAATCAGAAGATTTCTAGGGTTAGCAGGAAGGTTTATTCAATACTTCTCAAAGATTGCAACACCATTAACCACACTAACCCAGAAAGCCTCTAAGTTTAATTGGGGACCTAAACAAGAAGAAGCCTTTAACACGTTAAAGCATAAGTTATGTAGCTCCCCAATACTGTCACTTCCTGAGGGAATAAAATATTTTGTTGTCTACTGTGATGCATCTCACTATGGTATGGGATGTGTACTCATGCAAAGAGGCAAAATGATTGCCTACGCCTCTAGATAGTTGAAGATTTATGAGCGGAACTACACAACCCATGATTTGGAACTTGGTGCCATAGTATTCGTGTTGAAAATTTGGAGGCACTATCTCTACGGTACAAAGTGCACTATCTATAGTGACCATAAAAGTATATTTGAGCAGAAAGAGCTCAATATGCGTCAGAGACGATGGATGGAGTTATTAAGTGATTACGACTGTGAGATCCAATACCATCCAGGTAAGGCAAACATAGTAGCAGATGCTCTAAGTAGAAACGAGAAACCTCAACCAATAAGAATACGCGCAACCAGAATAGAGGTTAGAACTAGTCTCTTAGATCAAGTTAAGAATATACAACAAGAAGCCTTAGAAGAGAATCATATTGTAAAAGAAAGAATGATTGGGAGACTGAAGCTACTGACAATAGGAAATGATAATATCCTTAGGTTCAACAATAGGATATGGGTTCCTAATTTTGGAGGACTGCAGGATACAATCTTAGAGGAAGCTCATAAGTCTAGGTATTCCATTCATCCAGGCAGTGACAAGATGTATAAGGATTTAAGGAGAGATTATTGGTGGCCGGGAATGAAGCGATCTATTTCCCATTATGTGGAAAAGTGTCTTACATGCCTTAAGGTGAAGGCGGAACATCAAAAACCCTCTGGATACTTGCAACAACCAGAGATTCCAGAATGGAAATGGGAGAAAATCACCATGGATTTCGTCACGAAGCTCCCAAGGTCAAGTCACAGTTATGATACAATTTGGGTAATAGTGGACATACTGACCAAGTCTACACACTTCGTGCCAATTCGTGAGGACTATAAGATGAACAAGCTAGCTCAAATTTACATCAAAGAAATAGTCTCGCGACATGGGGTGCCTGTATCGATCATATCACACAGAGATAGTCGTTTCACATCTAAATTCTGGCAAAGTTTCCAACAAGAGTTGGGAACCAAGCTTAATCTAAGCACTGCATCTCAGACATTAGAAGATATGCTTCGGGCTTGTGTAATTGATTTTGGTGGAAGTTGGGACACTCATCTACCACTCATCTAATTCTCCTACAATAATAGCTATCACGCCAGCATCAAAGCTGCACCTTATGAAGCTTTATACAGAAGGAAGTGCCAAACTCCTATCTGTTGGACGGAAGTAGGGGAAAGTCAACTAGCAGGACCAGAAATCATTGTGGAGACCACATAAAAGATCCAGCAAATAAAAGAAATGATGAAAAGTGCTCAAGATCGACAAAAGAGTTATGCAGATCAGAGGCGTAAACCCCTAGAGTTCCAACTAGGGGATAAAGTGATGCTTAAGGTATAACCCCTGAAAGGAGTGATTCGGTTTGGAAAGAAGGGAAAGTTGAAACCCTGATATATTGGGCCATTTGAAGTAACAAGAAAAGTAGGACCAGTGGCTTATCGGCTAAAACTTCCTGAACAGCTGGCAGGAATACATAATACTTTTCATGTATCAAATTTAAGGAAGTGCCTGGTCGACGAAGCCCAACAAATACCCCTGGAAGACGTACAGGTTGACGAAAAACTCAACTTCATTGAAGAACCATTACAAATTGAAGATAGGAAGGTTAAAAAGTTACGCAAGAAGGAAATCCTGTTAGTCAAAGTCAAGTGGAACGCACGTCATGGACCCAACTTTACATGGGAATTAGAAAACATAATGAAAGATAAGTATCCTCATCTTTTTAAGTGATGACAAATTTCGATGACGAAATTTTTGTAAAGAGGGAAGGATGTAATACCCCGAACCTTAAGGTACTGGTTATAAACGTATGAAATATGTAATTTATATTTCATATATTGTTAAACGAGTAAGATGATGGTGTGAAAGGTGAAATATCTAGACATGCCTGGGCTAATATAGGAGACCGTTTAATATTAATAATTAAATATATTATTTTTGACCTTACTCCGTTTTTTAATGAAACTTAGGTTAAAACGTAGATAAAAATATGCTCGTTCTAATGACATATTCGTCGTTTTATAAAACGTCATATTTTAAAAGTTATACGAGAAAAACGAGTGAAGCAGCTGAATTAATATATATAAGCAAGCAAGCTAGCAGGTCAAGCAGGCAGGTAGGCACGTCAATTGAATCCCACATCGACCAGAAAGGGTTTTGAGGTGCTTGCTTGCTTACTTTAAATATGTCACACCCCAACCGATGGCGGAATCATCGGGGCGCGACACTGAGCGAAACAGATTGTCCAGAAGTTTCCACAACAACTATTATTACAAATACAGTTAAGTGATACGTCCCATACCGTATCCCAAATAAATAAACAAGTTATCATAGAATACAACTAAACAAATAGTACTGTTTCGACAACTCAGATTCAATTTATTACAAACCAAATGTTTAAAATAGTGCCCAGCGTCATTAAGACTCATATGGACAAGATCTACAAACAGCTAATGCCATAGATGCTTGATCAGACAACTCCAACGGCTCCATGGCAATTGTTTATCTGCTTCTAGAGACCCCTAGGTAGGCTACGGCCTACAACTGCTAGATGGGCTCTAAAGCTTTATCACTACCTCGCTTTCCTAGCAAGCTAACACCTTAAACACCTGTCACATACGTTAAAATAAAGTCAATACATAAAATGTAAAGGTGAGCACACAAGTTTGATAATAGCATATAGAGTTCGAATAGTTTACGCATAACCAGGCACGTACACAGAGGAAAACGATGCATGTTAATTATCAACATGGGACCATCAGTACCAACGACTGCGGATTGACTGTCCGAGACAGTTCGCAATACATGAATACCACCGTAATCCATGCAAGTAATTGTCCTTAACAACCCCCGTGTGAACGGGTGCTGAGTCCAAACTATAGTACTATGTTGCTAAGGCAGGTAAATAACACTCCATGTGTAAACATAATAAACAGCATACATTTAGTCAAATAGCACATGCAAGTCGGTTAGAGTTCAAATAGTTTGTGTTTGAATGTGATTTGATAGATAACGTATGTAACACCCAACAGTGCTAAAGCAAAAAGGGATCGAGTATACTCACAGTGATTTAGTTATGGATTGAAGGGAGCGCTGAGAGTAAGTTAGCCTGAATAGTTCGATAACATAACGATGAGCAACGCGGAAATACAAAACAAGTGATATCGGGTCGATTGGTCCGGTCGATCGGACAACAGGTTCGATCGGACTGGTCGTTCGTTCGGTTTGAAAGTCCGTTTGAACAGTCCAGTTCGATCGGCCGGTTGGCTCGATCGGCTGGTCCTTTCGAGTGGATTGTTTCTTCCTTTAGGAAAGATGTGTTTGTGTATGATGGTTTGAACTTTTGCAGTTTTTGCAGCATTATCAGGACACATTGAAGTATCCTTACCTTTCAGGTCGGTCGATCGAATGGTTCGTTCGATCGGTTAGCCCAACCGATCGGTTAGTCACCCAATACAGTCCCTTTGGTAATGTGTCACTCGATCGAGTGGCATGCCCGATCGGGTGGCACTCCAATGCTTTGAACGAGTTGGAAAAATGGTTTAGTGTTGAAGTATAGTATATCATGATCCGAAGAGTAATGTTACCAATCGAGTGGTAGGTTCGATCGAACATCACTTCGTCAATACTATACTTATGAAATTGTGGGACCATGTGTTAGCCGATCGGCTGGCCCGGTCGATCGGCTGGGAAGTCCATTCGGTTGGGCTGTTCGATCGAACAGCCTAACCGTTCGGCCAACATTTCTGACCTGGTTAGCCTACCGTCTAACACTTGGCTGTTTTGGTTACTTTGGTAAGATTTTGAGGTATTTTGACAACGAGTTAAACCGTAGAACTTAGGTTCTTACTTGTTTTACTGGTTCGGGCAGGAATTACCCAAGTCCGGCCAGTAAATTGTTCGGAACTATAGTTTAACGTTCGACCCGAAATCGGTGAACCTCGTAGTTAGGATCCGAACCTTGAACCATGTGATAGTTTAGAATGGTTTGTGAGTTGGTTCAAGCTCCGTTTGTTGAGTGTAAAAGAGTTGAAAGATGGTTGGAAAATCCGTCTTTCAATCTTTCCCACCGTGAAATGTTTAAGATCTTTGATAGATTTTAGTTTGTTTATGTGGAAATCGGCTAAATCTAAGCTAATCACAGTTGAATGATATCAAAACATGATGTTCTTGAAGAACACCATGACGACATCACCCAAGAACACCTAGATCTTGGTGATTTCACGGTTAGAATCCAAGTTTTGAAAGATAGAAAGGTGTAGAATCATTAAATGAGCAAGATCGTACAAGATTTAGGGTGAAAACTTACCGAATCGGAGAGAAATCTGAGAAAAGATGAAGAATAGGAGCTGGTCAGTCAGAGTTTTCCAAAAATGGTAAAGATGACAATGACAACCCTATTTACAGGCTTCCAAAATAGGAAAGGTGTAACCGATCGCCCAGGCTGCACTGATCGAATGGGCTGGCCGATCGAACAGGGATGTTCGATCGGTTGGCCTGTTCGATCAGGTTGTCCTGTTCGATTGGCACATCCCTTTGAGTGTTTCGCGACGATTTTTGATATTTCGATCTCGATGAACGATGATTTGAGTATGATAGAGTTCCTAATCAAATTACTTTTAATCCCAACTACTATATCTAACATATAAGCATTCTTACCTCACAATTCGGGTTCGATTTCGATTGAGTTCGATTACCTTTCGAGTTTCGATTTGATTCGATCGATTCACCACACATAATAACGTAAAGTAAACATGCACAGTTAACACACAAGGCACACACACGCGTAATAAAGCACCAAAATTCGCATAATTCGAGATTCGAGTTCGATGATTGATGCGATTAGCTTGATTATTGATTGATTAGCTTTATCGCATTGTTACTTCTTACCATTCAAAGTCGATTAACGATTCGCATTCGATTAATATTCGATTCGTTTTGATTATACAACACTTACTCCACATAATACAAAAATTAATATAGATTAATTCCAATAACAGTCAACATTTGACTTTGACTTTGATATTTGGAAAACACGGTGTGTTACAAAATAAGAGTCTTAGTAGTTTGTTTAGGTACCCGTTTCTTTAACGGAAACACTCTAGTATAGAGAATTCCGAGTATACGATACCCCGTTGGGTGTTGTTAATAATCGTTTTTAGAGCGTGAGTAGGAGCAGGAGTAGGGAAACTCTACATCAACGTGCCATAGATAGTTTTAATGTATGCTCTTGTTTACGTTTATGTTTAGTTATTTATTATCTAATTTTAGTAGTTAATAGGAGTATTATTATTAGTAGTAGTAATATTATTATTAGTAGTAGCGATGTTAGTATTATTTATAGGTATTAGGGTTATTGTCAGGGGCGGGTATTGGGTAGCCTAGCCTTAGTTAAGCATAGACTGATCAACCATGCTTAAACAAGGTAGCGCTAACCAATATCCAACCATGATAATGACTAGTTAGGTGTACCATTACCTAACCTAGGATTATGTGATTGTGTCAGGACCTTGAGACATAACCCCCCAATCGTACTGGCAGCTGTTAAGCAATTGCTAATCAGGTGAGTCACCATACTTGTCTTTTAAACTGTGATAGTATACTCGTCCATAACTGGTAATAATGAGAATGTTGTAGTTTTCATGTATCAGTAGGGGTATATGGGATCCTATTATGCTTAATGAGGTGTGTCACTCTGGGAAGGGTAATAAGGTGTTGTACCCACAGGCACCTCGTGCTTTTAAGGTCCAACGACACACACTCATACCTATGTGACGGCCGTAGAGGGACACAACTGGAGGACCAGTATGTCTCTTGTACGGTGGTTTGTGACAAGTCAAATATGACCTATAAGGTTCAATGAGGCCTAACCTGACTATAATGTGGTCTCATGCCCATATTGTGTATGCATATAATGTAAACTGTGGTCTGTCTTTATAAAAATTGTATAGTATGAGCTCACCAGTATATATCTGACGTCGTTTTGAGTATACTTATCTCAGGTAAGTCATGAGGAAAGCTATAGGAACTACTTGACAGTTGTGGAGTTTTAGAAGATCAAGGAGTTCTTAGTTGCCAAAAGTTTGTAAATAAATATAGTGTTGTACTCAGACTATTATAAGTTTTAATGAAAGTTTAGTTTGTTTCCACTGTAAGTGTATCAATTGTGCATAATCACCCGGGTTACGGGGTGGGTGTTACACATAACGTACAGGTATCATATACATAATTTCACTAAATGATGTCAAGAATAACAACATCATCGAACTCAATCGAATATCATATATCCTTCCATCTAATTCAATTCCAACTAACAAGTTATCATTATGAACATCATCATACATGACCCTTGTACTAATTTACACAAGAATTCCGCATTCATCTTATAACACTCCTATTTTAAGTGGGTTTTCACTTCTAATATCAATTTAGTCAAATTCAAGTATTCATCATGTTCTAAATAGTGTTCTTAGTTCATCGTCATACTAATTTCATACAAGCTCATGGATTTCTTGAAACCCTATTTCATACAAGACCGTCATACTAATTTCATAACACCTCGTATCTTCGTATTTCTATTTTTAAAATGTTCGTATTCGTATTTTAATTTTAGAAACCTTACATTCGTATTTTAATTTCAATCTCACAATTCGAGGCGTTAATCATAATAAAATTCATGTTTTATACATATTTTTTTTATTCACACAACCAATCATTTAAATATGTATTTATACGCAAACCGACATAATTATATGTATAAATACTTATACGCACATCCTCAATACTTGAATTATACTTTTATACTTTTTATATACCCAATTACATAATATATACTCAAGAAATACCAAGAAATATACCAATCATCTTTCCTCCTCATCAATCCTCTTCCACCTTTTTTAGCCAATCATATTTCACCCTTTTCCACCTGCTTTCTACACCAATCATCTTTTCAATCCTCTTCCACCTTTTTTAAACCAATCATATTTCACTATTTTCCACCTTCTCTACCTATAAATACCAACATCCTTCTACCATTTTCTTCACACCATTCTTCTCTCCATCTCTCTAATTCTCTCAATCTCTCTAAATCAAGAATTCTAAGTATTCTAAAAGGACATTAAGTGTTCCCACCATTCTTCTCTCAACCTCTCTACTTCTCTCAAATCTTCAAAGCAAGGAATAGAACTCTAAGAGTTCTAAAAGAAAACACTAAGTGTTTTAAAGGAAGCTTTGAAGCTCCAACCTCTAACTCTTCGTGGAATCACCAAAGGAAACTTTGCAATACTGTGAGTATACTTGAACCCCTTTTTCGTTTTACTACTTTTGGGGTGTAACATGTTATCTACTAACTTACACTTAAACTTATTCATAATGCACAAACATTCCGTATACATGCATGCCTACTTGATTGCTTAATGCTTTAAACTTGGGGTTATACGTTTTGTGTTATAATTATCATTAACTTCGTACGAGCCTATCCTTGACATATATAGCGCTATAGGATTAACGCAACGCCTGTAGACTTTGGGTTATGTCATGAGCTTATTGTGTTTCATCATTGGTTTGATTTGTTAAACACATGCCGATTTTAATGTTTATCTTGTATCAAAAAACTTGCCATATGGAATTGTTTAAACTCATTTTTATACTATGTATGTATCAAACTTGTATACTCGCCTTTGCTTTTGCATTGAACTTTATTTTAAACATGTTATAGGTTGAGGATGACGACGCTTTGAAATTAAAGTAGTGATGAAGCTTAGATACACACTTAGACGTCTTAAGTTTTATTATGTTGTATCAATTTGTACTCGTTTGTTGTATTCTTGTAGAACATGTTGTATATCAAGTTGTTGTATTTGATTTTAACCTTTGTAATCGACTTCTAGAAATGAAATGAAACCATTTATTTAATTATTGTCACAAATAGTGTTATGAAGTCTCTTGCAAATCTCGTTTTCGTCTCACTCCGATGTTTCCGCCATCAGTTGGGGTGTGACAACTTGTCTCTTAAGTTATAGTTAATTCGTCTCTTAATTTACTATTTAGGTTGCTTAATAACGTTCAAGGGTTTCGAATCTAAAAAATCGATTTTTATTCCTATTCTAGATTCAAACAAAATCTGACACAGTTATCACGTAATATGTATTTTTTCGACAAATTCAAGATCTGGGTTATGTTGATTTGCTTGATATCACAATTTTGGGTCGTGGATGATAGGTCCTCATTACACTTTTTAAATTAATTTATGGTTTTGAACATACGATGAGTTGGTTATGTTCTCATGTTTATTGAAAATCCAAATATATGACTATAGGTTCCACTATTCAATTGGTCTCGCTTAGGAATGAGGTGTGTCGAGGATAACATGATCAAGCAATAACACCATTTCAATTACACACAATGGGTATTAAAAGGTAGTTGTAAGATATATCTAACATCTTAATCCTAAGTTGCGCATCCAATTTCGAGAACCCTAGATCACAAGGTTAGTTTAATTTCCTTACAATTGTTTAATTATATATTAAATTACATTTAAATTGTTTCTTAATTCATCGAGTAGATTGCTTAATACGTCGAGTGTTACAATCTGAACATAAAACCTGCAATTTATTCTAATTTGATTGTAAGTCATTTGATAGATTCAAACAAAATCTGACACAATTATCATATAATATGGATTTTTTCAATAAATAAAAAATCTGGGTTGTGTTAATTTGGTTGATATCTCAATTTGGGGTGTGGGTGATAGGTCCTCAATTACAACTTAAAAAAAATGTTATGAAACATATGATGAGTTTGT
Source organism: Helianthus annuus (assembly GCF_002127325.2). Classification (NCBI taxonomy): domain Eukaryota; kingdom Viridiplantae; phylum Streptophyta; class Magnoliopsida; order Asterales; family Asteraceae; genus Helianthus; species Helianthus annuus. The sequence goes on along the minus strand of NC_035446.2, from coordinate 135,228,414 downwards.
TATATTCTCACGTTTACTGAAAATCTGAATTAATGATTGCAGGTTCGACTATTCAATTTTTCTCGCTTGATAACGACGTATGTTGAAGATAACAAGGTTTATTTTCATTTAGTTGGGTTCCATTCGTGTGATGAATGTGGATGTTTTCAGAAATATGCTAAACATTAATAGGTTGTTCACTAACGAGTAACACATTTGATCATAGTCTGTCATAGAATCCCTTTCAACCTGTTTTGTAGCATCTAACAAGTTTTGTCGGTGAGTAATAACAAAAATAGTTTCCATTTTCTATAGTCCATATCAAATGTGGATTTGTTTCACGACTGTTGATTCCGATACCAATGCCAATTTCAGTTTCAAGAAGATATGTGATTAGTTTTTGTTGAATATTTTTAGTTAACATGTTTAACTTTGCAAACTCTTAACCCCTAACTTGATATTTTATTTTATATATTTTTTTATCGGTATTGACAAATATGAAAACATAATTGCTTGCGCATGCTCACGTGTAATGAGTATAATCAAGCTGAATTATATAGAGTAAGTTTTTTTAGTGTATATTCAAGTTTGTTAATGTTTTTGTCAAGTTTAAATGTTATACATTGGTTATGGATTTTAACCATCTTTATATTATTAGGTAATATATGACCAACCGCCATATATGGACTAACATGTTAGTTTTGATGTAATTGACATACCTCTAACACATAAGAAATGTATATTGTTGACATCAGTCTTATTGCACAAATTATATTCTTCATTGTGTACATATTAGTTAAGTATAAGTGTAAACAATTTGTACTACATAAATTCTTACACACATATGTTATTAATGTTCAAATCTATATTTTAATTAAATGAATCAAACAAAAAACCGTCAATCTAAATGAATAAACCAATCGATTAACTGAAAACGGATTGGTTAATAAAATAAGCTAACCGACGACCTCGATTTCAGTTGAGGATTATAATCTAACCAACCGAACAATGCACACCGTAGCAATGTCTGTGTTTCCAACCGCATCGTGCACGCACCTATCAGTTATTAACCAAACCGAAAAACAGATGAAACCGAACCCAAATCAACCTGAAACTGAATTAACTAAAAACTAAAAATCGACTTAACCAAAAACCCATTATCAGTTTTTTTTGTACTCTCGTTTAACCAAAATTAGTTGAACCGAACTGAATCATTCATATTTTCATACTCGCATGATGCCCGCGCGATGCGCATGAGCTACAAATCGTATTGCGATACTCGTTTTCGGTAGTTTTCTTATTCATATAATACTTATTGTAGCATTATTGTGGTAGATATACATCAAAAGCGAAGTAATCGGGTAATCCATTTCATTATGTTGTGCATGGTTCGGTTATTATCCTCAGCCGAAGCCGAAACAAAAGTCATCGGTTAGTCAATTTTAGTAACCAATCGGTTTTCGGTTAATCACTTCGGTTTGTTCGGTTAGATTGACGGTTTTCGGTTTGGTTCATTTAATTTCAGTTAATAGAAAAAACCAAACTTGGGCTAAAACTTTTGCTTAGAAATATATGAAATTGAGGTATAAATACATGAAATGAAAGTATAAATATATGAAGAGAGATATAAAATATGAAATATATGAACGAGAGGTATAAAAGTTAGAAATATATGAAAATATGATTTATTCGGTCCGATTTAGCTAATTTTAGTTAAACTAGACTACAAAAAAAAAACCGATAACGGGTTTTTGGTTGGTTTTTAGTTTTCAGTTAATTCAGTTTTTGGTTGATTTCGGTTCGGTTTCGTCTGTTTTCGGTTTGGTTTAGGTTTAACGATTTAGTTATTGCTCACCGATAACTGGTTTTGGTTAATAGGCAGGAAACACAGACATTGCCATGGTGTGCATTGTGCAGTTGGTTAGATTATTATCCTCAACCGAAATCGAGGTCATCGATCTGTCCATTTTATTAACCAATCCGTTTTTAGTTATTCGGTTTGGTTTATTTAGTTAGTTTGACAGTTTTTGGGTTGATTCATTTAATTTCGGTTAATAGCCAAAAAGGAAATTTGGGCTAAAACTTTTTATTAGACTTGCATGAAATTTATGTATAAATATATGAAATGGATGTATATGTACATGAAATAGATGTATAAATACATGAAATGAAGGTATAAAATCTAGAAATATATGAAAACAAGAATGGTTCGGTTCAGTTAATTTTGGTTAAATGAGGGTACAAAAAATGGATAACCTTTTTTGGTTAATTCGGGTTTTGGTTAATCAGTTTTTCAGTTAACTACATTTTTGGTTGATTTCGGTTAACAATTCAGTTATTACTCACCTTTAGACACTGTTAATCACGTAATATATCAGTTTGTTTAATTACAAAAACTATAAAAATACTATACTCAAATTATAGAGAATAAAATAATCGTTTATATGGTGAAATTTAAAAAAAAATATTAACGTACCACAAAGTTATGACCGTTTAAAATCTGGGGGAGTTAGATTTTTTATAAAAGGATAGAGTGTAACTAGTAGCTAATTATATGTTATTTTGTTAAAGATGAGGGTTTAATCACTTGACACATTCTGTAGCTATTAAATATTCTGAGATAATGATTAAGTACGTTGGGCTTTAATCACTTGTACACTAAGGCATCATCTACTTGTACCTTTTAATCCACACGTCAATATTGACTAAGACAACTATCGAAACGTCAACGAAAATGAGTAGGTCGTCACGGTACTTTTAGATTTTTTTAAACATTAAAGTTTATAAAATATGATAAGAATGCCTAAAAGAATTATAAGTTTGTTGTGGAGGGAGAAAAATGTAACTAATTACCTATAATTGTGTTAAAACTTAAGGAGTTAAGTGTAATAAGATGTGTCTCTAAAATATAATTATTAGACTAAACTTCCGTTTTGCTCCCTGTGGTTTGGTCACTTTAAAGGTTTTGCTTCAAACCTTTAAAAATAGCAATTTTACTCCCTGATCTCTGAAGCCTTTCATGATTTCACTCTTCGTCTCTAACTCCATCCAATTCAACTATTAAATTCTGGTCACATGCCCTTCACATGAGGGGCATTTCAGTCTTTTCAAATCCAAACTTATCTTTATAACCTACTACTGTAACAACAATCACCACCCAATCACTTTCATCCCCTTATCTTTATAACCTACCTACTGTAACAACAATCACCCCCATTGTCAGTCACCACACGCTGCCACCTAAAATCGGAGTTGGCCACCACCATCTCTATCCTAGCCGACCACCATCATCTCTATTTCTACCTATTTATCTCTCTAAACTAACCAGGCCACTATCATCATCATCTGCTGGTGGCGACAACCTGAGCAACCCATTGTCACCTACTCAACACCCCATCGTCAACATCACCTGACCGCCAGAGACCACCGTAGCGCTTCGATTTCGGCGTCGATATAGGGTTATAGAAGACAACACAGTTAGGGCTTCAATCTAGGGTTCAGTCCATCTAATGGTTTGGGTTTAAATTATAGAGATCGCTTGCCTGTTGTAGTTTTTATCAAAGTTTTCCAGGTACTTTAGGTAAACCCCAAACTAATAATTTCACAATAATGTTGATTTTGAGGGAGAAAGATTCACATGGTGAGCCAGTCATACTTACTTACTTTCAAGCACACAATTTCTATTCATCTTTTATACTTAATCATCATTCAGCATAAACATGACACTTATAACACGATCAAAATCTTGTGTTTCATATAACAAATACAAAGAACAGAATAAATCAATCCGTTGGGCATGTGGATGATACAACGCATGCACTCCCCTGAAACCATTAGATCAAATGTTGTATTGATGTCTTCGAATGGTAGACTGTGCGTGATGAGGTTGTCAATCATGATTTCCTCTTTTAAAAACATATCAATCAAGCTTGGAAGATCTGACTTTGGTTTCCATCCTCCCAAAAGAGACCCTCTTAGTGTTCTATGGCAATCACATATATCGGAAACCGGCGGTACTGCCGGAAAAAGGCGGTGATGTCGCACATGAAAAGAAACGATGACAGACAACTATATCCCATAGACTGAAACACAAATTTCAAAGTTGAAAATTATTAATGGGTTTTGGTTTGATTTGATTATGGTTTGGAACTAGATTGAAATTTTGGTGAATTTGATAATGACAAGGATGATGCAAGTAGTCTTAGATCAACTAAGGTTTGTTGTGGGTTTTATAGGGTATTCCAGTGGTGGTACGGTGTGAGGTGGTGGGTGGTGGTGTAGAAGAGAGAGAGTGATGTTGTAGAGAGAGTAAAGACGGTAGGGATCCTGTACATTAATCCAGAAGTGTGAGAAGTGTATTATAACACTATATATAACACTATATAACACCATATAAACACCGTATAACACTATGTAACACTATATAACAAATATAACACTATACATCTATCATAGACATGCTATCAGACAAAATATAGTGTTACATAGTGTTATATGGTGTTACATAATGTTATACGGTGTTTATATGGTGTTATATAGTGTTATATATAGTGTTATATATAGTGTTATAATACACTTCTCACACTTCTGGATTAATGTATAGGATCCTCTACCTATATATACATATATATATTGATAATTTACATTTAAATATAAATTACCAAAGTACCCTTATTTTATACTTGAAATTACTAAAATACTCTTTCAGTTAACATACAATATGGATGGAGTTAAGACCCCGTGGAGAAAAATGGCGACAAAACCGAAACATCAGGGAGTAAAATGGCTATTTTTAAAGGTTTGGAGCAAAACCGTTAAAGTGACAAAACCACAGGAAGCAAAACGGACTCTAATTATTATTTAAAACACCAATCTACCCTCATTTTAGTGATGTATTTATAAATTAAGAGGGGAATTTTTTTTAGCATCTTAAAATGCTCACCCTCATGCATTATAATATAGTATAGACATTTCTAACTTTTATACCTCTAGTTCATATATTTCATGTATTTATATCTCAATTCATATATTTCTAAGCAAAAGTTTAGCCCTTGGTTTTTGCTATAAATTGAAATTATATGAACTAAACCGAAAACCGTCAATCCAATCGAACAAACCGAAGTGATTAACCGAAAACCGATTGGTTAATAAAATAGACTAACCAATGACTTTGGTTTCAGTTGAGGATAATAATTGAACCATGCATAGCCAAAATGAAATGGATTACCCGATTACTTCGCTTTTAATGTATATCTATCACAATAATGCTACAATAAATGTTATATGAATAATAAAACTACCAAAAACAAGTATTGCAATGCGATTTGTCGCTCCCGCCGCATTGCACGGGCATCCTGCTAATTTTATTTTAAACAGAAAACTGGTATGAATTTAAACGATTTTTAATATGATAACCCACATATTACTATTGTTAGGAGGTGGAAATTAAATCAAAAGAAAAAAAAAGTAAATCTGTAAAACTATGAGATGAGATAGGTGTCGTATAAAAAAATATTGATACCGAAAACGAGTTAAAAATATAAACCGAATAACATATTGATTATAGCGGTGTAGGATCGCTTGGGTACCGGTAATGCAAAAATACTGACTAGTACCAAAATCGAAATGCCTAAAATTGAATACAAGTATTGGTACCAATTTTTTCGGTCGGTACGGTGTTAGGGATGGCAAAAAAGCCCAAACCCGACGGGTATATCTGAAACCCAAAACATACGGGACGAGTATACCCATAGCTCAATATGATGTGATTAGTTTTAAATAAAAATTGCGGTTATGAGATTAGGTGATACCGAAACCACATACACGTTTATCCAAACTATATACCTGATTTTTTTTATTTATATTTATATTTGCCTTTAACCTTAATGACTTATTTAAGTAGATTTTATGTGAGGAAAAAAATCATTTAGAATACGTATTTAATGCAATTATTTCTATATAACGACATAAAATTATAATGATATTATATGTTTATTTATAGTAAAACTTATATATGTATGTAATGTATACTTTAATTTATAATAGTTGATATATAAATTAAAAATATATAGTAATTATAATAGTAAAAAATGTAGGTAGGAATCTTAATCGCTATCTTTTAAAAAATACCTAATATTGACCGGTTTGTCTGATACCCGATGAATAATTATCTGGCAGGTATTGGATTGGGTATGAGACACATTTTAACAACCGAGTAAGAGAGTATGGGATTGCCAATACCTGGCACGAACCCAGCCCATTAGCATCCCAATACGGTATCAGTACTTACTTTATTCAGTAAAAAATACTCACCTATGATGTATGAATTATTAATTTAATTAACTCTTATTATATGACATCATAAAATAACATTATTTACATTAAAAATTTCTTCACGATGTCATCTTCTTCATAAATCGCAATTTGATGCATTTAAATTATAATGGGAGAGGTGTGCGGTGAATGATGGCAGGTGGTGTTGTTGGAGTGCGGTGGACGGTGGTGACAGGTGGTGGTGTGGAATGTGGTGAATGGTGTCGACAGGTTGTGGTGAGGGTGGAGTTGGCGTAGAGAGAGAGGAGAGAGAGAGAGAGTTTTAAAGAGAGTGTGTCTTTATATAATATAATATTTAAATTACATTTTTTATAATTATTAAGGTTATTAAAATAGTTTTTTATATAAATAAGTAAAAAGATTAATTTGCCCTTCACTTAACATTTAAAGTTAACTAGGTTACGTTCAAAAGATAAATCGTGCAGGATTTTGAAACATAAAGTATACAATACATCAATTTTAAAGATAAAGGACACCGCCTAATATTAGGTATAAAGGTAAAGAACAAAATTTGCAATTCACCCTATAATTTATATTTATTGCATTTATACAGTTTTAGTTGATTATGCATATGCAAAGAGCTATGATGAAACATGACGTTGTGGGTACCAATTAGATGCGATATAACACCAATTTTTGTGTAGAGATTTGTTTTTAAGTGTAACTTTGTCTTTTCAATTATTATATGCAATACTAGTTATAAGAAATATTTACAAATTTATAAATTATATCATTTTTTTCATTATACAAACTGTATAATACACAGGTTCATATCTAGTATAATATCCTTTTATTCTTATTATACGATATCATAAAATAACATTATTTACGTTAAATTTTTTCTGCACGTCGTCCTCTTCTTCATAAATCACAATTTGATGTATTTGAATTATAGTTTATATCTATCGCTAAATATATCGTTTATTTTGATTATGAAGATGTAAAAAGCTAAGATGAAACATGATGTTCTGGGTTACCAATCAGACCAGATGGTAAACTTATCAATATAACATTAGTTGTTGTATACAAAGACATATTTTCGAGATTTGTTTTTTGTTGCAACTTTTGTTATTCATTATTATTTGCAATATTAGTCTATAAAAAAATAGATTTTTAATTATCCCATTTTTCATTATACAAACTATGCACTACACATGTTTATACCCAATACAATATACTTTAATTAACTCTTGTTATACAATATCATAAAATTACATTATTTATGTCTTATAATTTTTCTACACGTTGTCCTCTTCTTCATAAATCACAATGTGATGTATTCAAATTATAATTTATTTTATGGAGTTTATGTAGTTTTAATTGACATGCAGATGCAAAGAGCTAGGATGGCACCTGATGTTGTGGGCTACCAATCAAATGGTAAACTTATCAATATAAGTAACATCAATTGTTCCATACAAAGAAGTATTTTAGAGATTTGTATTTAACTATTATATGCAATACTAATTATAAGATATATTTTCAGATTTATGAATTATATCATCTTTTACTATACAAATACACAAGTTTATACCTACTATAATATACTGTAATTAACTCTTATTATACCATATCATAAAATAATATTATTTACAAAAAAAAAAAAAAAAAAAAATTCTACATGTTGTCCTCTTCTTCATCAAGTCACAGTTTTAAGTATTTGAATTATAATTTATATCTTTATCACATTTATGTAGTTTTAATTGAATATGCAGATGCAAAAAGCTAAGATGATACCTGATGTTGTGGGCTACCAGTCAGATGGTAAACTTACAATATAAGTATGTAACATAATTTGTTCCATAGAAATAAATATTTTAGAAATTTGGATTTAACTATTATATGCAATACTAGTTATAGGTGTCACACCCCAACCGATGGTGAAATCATCGGGGCGCGGCACTGAGCGAAACAGATTGTTCAGAAGTTTCCACAACAACTATCATACAAATTCAGTTAAATAACACGTCCCATACCGTGTCCTAAATAAATAACAAGTCATCATAGAAAACAACTAAACAGGTTGATACTGTTCCGACAACTCAGATTCTAATTATTACAAACCAAATTAAATATTGTCTGATGTTTCTAAGACCCCTAATTGTGGACCCCTCTGGCTACAAGTGCCAGTGGCAAGATGTTTCTAAGACCCCTAATTGTGGACCCCTCTGGCTCAATCGGGTGACATTCCAATGTTTCGAAAAAGGTTAAGTGTTGAAGTGTAATATCTCATGATTCGATGAGTAATGTTTACAATCGAGTGGCTCGATCGATCGAACATCACTTCGTCAATATTACACTTGTGAGTTTGTGGGCCTAAGTGCTAGTCGATCGGTTAGCCCGGTCGATCGGCTGTATTGTTCGTTCGGTTGGGCTGTCCGATCGGACAGCCTAACCGTTCGGCCAGCATCCTGACCTGGTTAGCCTATCACTTAACACTTGGTTATTCCCGTTACTTGGTGATGATTTGGAGATAGTTGGATTACGAGTTGAACCATAAAAACTTCAGTCTTTACTTGACTCACTGACTCGGGCAGGAATCACCCAAGTCCGGTCAGTGGGTGTTTCAGAACCTAAGTGTAACGTTTAACCCGAAATCGGTAAATCTTTTGGTAGAACCCGAATCTTGAACCATGTGTTTGTTTAGAATGGTTTATAAGTCGGTTCAAGCTTCGTTTTTACCGGTTTGAGTGTAAAAGAGTTGAAAGATAGATGAAAACCCATCTTCCAATCCTTTCCCACCGTGAAATGTTAAGATCTTTGGTAGATTTTAGGTTATTTATGTGGAAATCGGTTAGACCTAAGTTATTCGTGGTGGAATGATGCCAAAGCTTAGTGTTCTTGAAGAACACCATGATGACATCATCCAAGAACACCTAGATCTTGGTGATTTCACGGTTGAAATTCAGATTTCGAAAGATAGAAAGGTGTAGAATCGATTATTGAACAAGAACGTACAAGGATTTGAGTGAAATACTTACCGGATTGCAAGAAATCTGAGATTTAGCGAGAAGGGAAGGCTGGTCGGTCAGAGCTTTTCCAAAAGTGGAAAGTTTGACAAAGACAGCCCTATTTATAGGCTTCCAAAAGAGGAAAGGTCAGCTGATCGAGCAGCATCCCTGATCGAGCAGCATCCCTGATCGAGTGGGCTGCTCGATCGAACAGCCTGTTCGATCGGCTAGCCTGCTCGATCAGGTTGCCCTGTTCGATCAGATTGTCCTGTTTTGAGCGTTTCGCGACGATTTTTGATATTTCGATTTCGATGGATGAGGAGTAGAGTAGGATAGAGTTTCTATTCAAATTACTTTTAGTCCCAACTACTATATCTAACATACAAGCATCCTTACAACCTATTTTCAAAGTCGGTTTCGATTGAGTTTGATTATCATTCGAGTCTCGATTGATTTGATTGATTCACCACACACTTTAACATAAAAGTAACATGCACAAGTAACACGTAAGGCACACACACACACGTATAAAAGCATTAAAGTATCCACATTGAGCTCGATTATTGATTCGATTAGCTTGATTATTGTTTGATTAACTTTATCGCATTGTTACTTCCTACTTTTCATAGTCGGTCGTCGATTCGCGGTTCGATTATCGGTCGATTAGTTTGATTATACAACACTTACTCAACATAATATGAAAATCAAAATGAAACTAAAACAAAATAATCTTTATTCATCTTTAATTCCAATCACAGTCAACACCTTGACTTTGACTTTGACTTTTGGAAAACACGGGGTGTTACAGTCTCCCCTCCTTTAGGGAATTTCGTCCCGAAATTAGGCTGAGAGTCGTACATCGCCGTGTGATTTTACCAATTTGATGCTTCAGATCTATTTGAACAACTGCGGGTACTTGGCCTTCATGTCACTTTCGAGTTCCCAAGTGAACTCTGCGCCTCGCTTGCCTTCCCACCGGACCTTCACAATAGGAATGCGGGAGCGTCTGAGTTGCTTGGTCTGTCGGTCCATGATTTCGACAGGCTTTTCCACGAAGTGTAGTGTCTCATTGACCTGAAGATCGTCAAGTGGTATTATTGCGTCGTGGTCGGCTACACATTTCCGAAGATTTGAAACATGGAAAGTCGGGTGGACATTGCTGAGTTCCTCCGGTAATTCGAGTCTGTAGGCCACTTTTCCGATTCTTTCCAGAATCTTAAAAGGTCCAACAAATCGAGGCGCAAGTTTCCCTTTTTTGCCGAATCGGACTACACCCTTCCAAGGGGATACCTTTAAAAGTACATAGTCACCAACTGCAAATTCGCGGGGCTTGCGTCGTTTATCGGCGTACATCTTTTGTCTATCCCGGGCCTTTACCAAGTTTTCCCTGATCTGGTGGATCTTGTCGGTCGTTTCTTGTAGAATCTCGGGCCCGGTCAATTGCGAATGACCGACCTCGTGCCATACAATAGGCGAGCGACATCTCCTACCATACAAGGCTTCGAAAGGTGCCATTTCGATACTGGAGTGATAGCTATTATTGTACGAGAATTCGACCAACGGCAGGTGTTTACTCCAACTACCACCAAAATCGATAACACACGCACGGAGCATGTCTTCAATAGTACGGATCGTCCTTTCAGTCTGTCCGTCGGTTTGCGGGTGGAATGCGGTACTCAAATTCAGCGTCGTACCAAGAGCCGCTTGAAATGTTTCCCACAATCTCGAAGTAAACCGAGCGTCACGATCAGAGATGATGTCTCGAGGCGTACCATGATTCTTAATGATCTCATCGGTGTAGATTTGGGCTAGCTTGGCCACCTTATAGTCTTCTCGTATTGGCAGAAAGTGGGCTGATTTGGTTAGACGGTCGACTATAACCCAAATGCTGTCGTGACCTGATGGCGTGGTCGGAAGCTTAGTTATGAAATCCATAGCTATGCTTTCCCACTTCCATACGGGTATCGGCGGTTGTTCGAGTAAGCCGGAAGGTCTTTGATGTTCAGCCTTGACTCTTGCACAAGTTAAACAGCTACCAACGTATAGAGCGATATCCCTTTTCATCCCAGGCCACCAGTACTTGTAGCGCAAATCCTGGTACATCTTGTCTGCACCGGGATGAATGGAGTATCGGGATTTGTGGGCTTCGTTCATGATGATCTTTCGCAAGTCAGTCCTCCTCGGAACCCAGATTCGGTCCAGATAGTAGAGTATCCCATTGGCCTTGCTTACGAGCTGAGCTCCATCGTGATAGATTCTTTCTCTCTTTAACGTACGCTCGTTAAAGCAAGCGTGTTGTGCTTCACGGATGAGAGCTTCGAGGTTATACTGAGCCTGGATGTTTCGAACACCTATCACGTAATTCTTTCTGCTGAGGGCGTCTGCAACTACATTCGCCTTGCCTGGGTGGTAACGAATCTCACAGTCGTAATCGTTGAGAAGTTCTACCCATCGGCGTTGACGCATGTTGAGTTCTCTCTGGTTAAAGATGTGCTGTAGGCTCTTGTGATCGGTGAAGATCGTACACTTTGTACCGTACAGGTAGTGTCGCCAGATCTTTAATGCAAAGACAACTGCGCCTAGCTCGAGGTCATGGGTTGTATAGTTCTTCTCGTGGATCTTGAGCTGTCGAGAAGCGTAAGCTATAACCTTGTCTCGTTGCATGAGAACACAGCCAAGACCAAGGTTTGAAGCATCACAGTAGACAACGAAATCATCGCTTCCGTCCGGCAGTGTAAGAATCGGTGCATGGCACAGCATGTATTTGAGGGTTTGGAAAGCAGTCTCTTGCGCGGTTCCCCACACAAAAAGCTTGTCTTTATGAGTAAGGGAGGTAAGCGGCACGACAATCTTCGAAAATCCCTCGATGAATCGTCGGTAGTAACCGGCTAATCCGAGAAAAAAGCGAACTTCTGACGGATTCTTGGGCGTGATCCAGCCTTTAACTGCCTCAATCTTTGCAGGATCAACGTGTATACCCTGACTATTCACAATGTGACCCAGAAATTGAACCTCCTCCAACCAGAATTCACACTTGGAGAACTTGGCGTAGAGTTGATTCCCCTGAAGTAACTCGAGAACCAACCGCAAATGCTGCGCATGTTCGGCCCTCGATTTGGAATAGATCAAGACATCGTCGATAAATACAATGACGAAACGGTCTAGGAATGGCTTACACACGCGATTCATCAGATCCATGAAGACCGCGGGTGCATTCGTCAAACCAAAAGGCATGACAACGAATTCGTAATGGCCATATCGGGTTCGAAAAGCGGTCTTGGGTATGTCTTCCTCTTGAATCCGCAACTGATGATAGCCTGAACGTAGATCGATCTTGGAGAAGCACTGAGCACCTTGTAACTGGTCAAACAAATCGTCGATTCTGGGCAAGGGGTATCGGTTCTTGATGGTTAGCTTGTTCAACTCCCGGTAATCGATGCACATCCGGAACGACCCGTCCTTCTTTTTGACGAAAAGGACTGGCGCGCCCCAAGGTGAAGTGCTCGGGCGAATGAAGCCTTTTTCAAGTAACTCTTGAAGTTGGTTCGAAAGTTCTCGCATCTCGGAGGGAGCGAGTCGGTAAGGTGCTTTGGCTACAGGGTTGGCTCCAGGAATAAGGTCAATTCGAAAGTCGATATCACGACTTGGAGGTAATCCAGGAAGATCATCAGGAAATACCTGAGGAAACTCTCGGACAACTGGGACATCTTTGACTTCAACTTTCTTTTTCTTTTCCTCCTCCGCTACTACAATATTGGCCAAGAAGGCTCGATAGTCCTTGCGGAGGTATTTGCGAGCTTGAAGGCATGACATGAGCTTGAGACCTTTCGCAGTAGTTTCACCATACACACATAGAATATCACCACTAGCTAATACAAATCGAATCATTTTATCGAAGCACACAACTTCAGCATGGTTTTCGCGAAGAAAGTCCATGCCTACTATGACATCGAAACTTCCGAGCTGCATTGGAATGAGGTTAATTAGGAAAATATGATTGTTGAGCTCAAGAGTACAATCACGGAGCACGGAATTTACAGCAATGGTTCTTCCGGTAGCGACTTCAACTTCGAATGACGACGAAAGATAAGAGCGCTTACGTCTAAGAAGCTTCTCAAATTCAAATGACACAAAGCAGTTATCGGCTCCAGTATCAAACAAACATGATGCATATATACCATTCACAAGGAACGTACCATTGACCACGTTGTTGTCAGCCTGAGCCTGACGTGCGTTGATGTTGAAGGTTCTGGCGTGAGCTGCTTGCTGTTGAGGCTGCTGTTGTTGTTGAGGTTGTTGGGCTTCTTGCTTTACCACCCTGTTCGGGCACCGGTTCGCGAAGTGGTTAGGGTCACCACATGCAAAGCAGGTCCGTACATTGGTTGCTGGGGCCTGAGCGGCTTGTTGAGCCTGAGGAGCAGGGAGTAGAGCTTGGTTAACAGCGGCTTGAGCTTGCGCTTGACGAGGACCATAGCGGCAACTTGCTATGAAATGTCCGTAGACATTGCAGTGGGCACAGAATCGGCAGGCCACACCCACCGGGTGATGATAAGAACATGTAGCACAGAGTGGGTGGGGGCCGGTGTACGCACGCTTAGCCGGCGGCGCATTGATCACTGGCGCAGTGCGCTGTGGTTGTTGCTGCTGTGCGGGTACAGACTGGAGTGGAGCGGCAGTGGTTGCGGCAGCGCAACTCTTGTTCTTCTTTCTTCTTCTTGAAGACTTGGAGGCTTGAGCAGTGGTGTTGTCGGTTGATGCTGTAGTAACTTGATGCAGCGACTTGGATTGCTTGTCCCAGAAACCAGCCTTCACCCGCTTGTCATTGATCTCAGCGGCGAGTAGGTAGGCTTCCTCGATTGATGAGGGTTTGGAGGCGTGAACAAAATCGGCAACACAATCCGGAAGAGCACGGATGTATTTCTTGATGGTCATGTCAGGAGTCTTGACCTGGTCTGGGCAGATAATGCTCAACTGCTTGAAACGGGCAGTGAGACCAGCGTTGTCGCCCTCCTTTTGCTTGATTCCCCAGAACTCATCCTCCAACTTTTGGCGTTCGTGAGGAGGACAGAACTCATCCAGCATGATTGCTTTCAGCTCCTCCCACGCCAGCTCGTATGCAACGTCGTTCCCGCGCTTGTTCCTTTCGGCTGTCCACCAGTCTAAAGCTCGCGACTGGAAGACACCGGTAGCATTGAGAGTACGAAGATGGTCTGGACATCCGCTTTGACGAAGGGTAACTTCCACAGAGTCGAACCAATGAAACAGCGCCGTAGGGCCATCTTCACCGGTGAACTCTTTTGGTCCACATGCCTTAAATTGTTTGAAGCTAAACGGAGCTTTGCTGGAATCTTTGGGAGCGTCGATCCTGGATTCCTCAGACGATTTACTTGCGTTTTCATACACGTCGCTTACAGCCTTAGCCACTTGCTTCGCGATGATTGCAGCAAGACGTTTGTCCCTCTTTTCTTGGCGAGTGAGACGTCGGCGAGACATTGATGATGACGACATGGTCTGCAATAGACATCGCCATAGGGCTCAACACAACGAAATTGAATCTCATCTCACACGTCTTAGATTACTAAAGCTTAGAATCACGTCGTATCTCACGTCACGTAACACATATAAACACATAAGCACCGATTTCATAAAGTCCATGTAATCACAGAAGCACATAAACATATAAACAATTAGAGCACGTAAGCAATTTAAGCACACAATTTCCTAACACATACGCATCTTAGCACAGAGTAGTCAGAAAACAGAAACCTATTAGTCATGAGTCGGGTGTCGTTCGTATTGCATATCGAGTAGCGTCACATTGTATTGTCTAACTTAGTTGTATAGCGTAGCATTAGCATATTGGTTTCGTCTAGATCACATCAACAAGGGATTGAATCGAGGTAGGATAGTAACAAAGGTCACGCAGATTGATAACAAATCGAGTAACCAACGAATTTATAAAACGCGTAAACAGGCAAAGCATATAGAATTAACGAAACAACACTTAAAATCGAAAGGTAGATTGTCTGCGGCTACTAGACTTTGACTAACCATGGCAATTCAACTATTCACAGTAGACTTGTCGTCACTTTCGACTCTAGGGGTCGTGTTTCTGCCTCGGTTCTCGGGCATCATGCACGCGTATCCTAGGTCATACTCGTGAGTTCAGGTCGTTGGAGTCCGTCAATTGCCTTGGCGAGATGAAATAGGGTTGGAACAACTGCCAAGGTTAGGGTTTCACCCCTAGCTTAGCAATTTCTTCCTTGTTTTAAGAAAATTTCAGAGGAAAATTTGCATCAAATTGCGGGTTTCAGCCCTGATTTGGTATAACTTTCCCCGTTTGTTGATGGAAAATTTTTATATGGATGACTGGCAAAATCCAGCAATTTGGGCAGGAATTTACGGCTTTCACACCTAATCCCCTCCCAACTGCAGATTTTGTCTTAGAGTTCGAATGCTTATGATAGAATAGAATAAGAGAGCATGAAATAGCACATAAACTTGGTCTCTTGGTTCTTAGCTATAGTCTAGGTTTCTAAGACAGCGATCCGGACTAGATCGTGTCTAACCTAATTCCCTATAGTTATGGCTCTGATACCAATCTGTCACACCCCAACCGATGGCGGAATCATCGGGGCGCGGCACTGAGCGAAACAGATTGTTCAGAAGTTTCCACAACAACTATCATACAAATTCAGTTAAATAACACGTCCCATACCGTGTCCCAAATAAATAACAAGTCATCATAGAAAACAACTAAACAGGTTGATACTGTTCCGACAACTCAGATTCTAATTATTACAAACCAAATTAAATATTGTCTGATGTTTCTAAGACCCCTAATTGTGGACCCCTCTGGCTACAAGTGCCAGTGGCAAGATCTACAGATAACTATGGCCCTGGAACAGGTACGTGGGCAGAGGCCATAGGTTATGGGCTCCTAGAAGCTTATTATCGCCTCGCTTCCCTAGCAAGCTAACACATTAAACACCTGTCACATACGTTAAAATAAAAGTCAATACATATAATGTAAAGGTGAGTACACAAGTTTGTTATAGCATATAGAGTTTGAATAGTTTACGCATAACCAAGCACGTACACAAGGGGAAACGATGCATGTAAATTATCAACGAGGAACCATCGATACCAACGACTGCGGGTTGACTGTCCGAGACAGTTCGCAATACATGATTACCACCGTAATCCATGCAAGTAATTGTCCTTAGCAACCCCCGTGTGAACGGGTGCTGAGTCCAAACTATAGTACTATGTTGCTAAAGCAGGTAGATAGCACTCCATGTGTAACATAATAAACAGCAATCATTTAGACAAGTAGCACATGCATATAGGTTAGCGTTCAAATAGTTTGTGTTGTTTGTGATTTTGATAGTTTACGTATGTAACACCCAAAAGTGCTGAAAGCAAAAAGGGATCGAGTATACTCACAGTGGTTGATGTGGATTGAAGGGAGCACTGAGAATAGGTTAGCCTGAATAGTTCGATAACAATACGATGAGTAACGCGGAAAGTAAGCAATGGATATTGGATGGAGTAGGCCATTCGATCGGACGGCTGGTTCGATCGAGTGGGCTGTTCGACTGGTTTGAAAGTCCGTTTGAACATTCCCATTCGATCGGCCGGCTGGCTCGATCGGCTGGTTCTTTCAAGTGGATTGTTTCTTCCTTTGATGAGAAGGATGTGTTTGTGTATGATGGTTTGACCTTTTGAAGTTTTTGCAGCATTACCTTTCAAGTTGGCCGATCGGACGGTCTGTTCGACCGGTTAGCCCGACCGATCGGTTAGCATTGCAGACTTGGCAAGATGTCACTCGATCGGTTGGCATGCTCAATCGGGTGACATTCCAATGTTTCGAAAAAGGTTAAGTGTTGAAGTGTAATATCTCATGATTCGATGAGTAATGTTTACAATCGAGTGGCTCGATCGATCGAACATCACTTCGTCAATATTACACTTGTGAGTTTGTGGGCCTAAGTGCTAGTCGATCGGTTAGCCCGGTCGATCGGCTGGTATTGTTCGTTCGGTTGGGCTGTCCGATCGGACAGCCTAACCGTTCGGCCAGCATCCTGACCTGGTTAGCCTATCACTTAACACTTGGTTATTCCCGTTACTTGGTGATGATTTGGAGATAGTTGGATTACGAGTTGAACCATAAAAACTTCAGTCTTTACTTGACTCACTGACTCGGGCAGGAATCACCCAAGTCCGGTCAGTGGGTGTTTCAGAACCTAAGTGTAACGTTTAACCCGAAATCGGTAAATCTCTTGGTAGAACCCGAATCTTGAACCATGTGTTTGTTTAGAATGGTTTATAAGTCGGTTTAAGCTTCGTTTTTACCGGTTTGAGTGTAAAAGAGTTGAAAGATAGATGAAAACCCATCTTCCAATCCTTTCCCACCGTGAAATGTTAAGATCTTTGGTAGATTTTAGGTTATTTATGTGGAAATCGGTTAGACCTAAGTTATTCGTGGTGGAATGATGCCAAAGCTTAGTGTTCTTGAAGAACACCATGATGACATCATCCAAGAACACCTAGATCTTGGTGATTTCACGGTTGAAATTCAGATTTCGAAAGATAGAAAGGTGTAGAATCGATTATTGAACAAGAACGTACAAGGATTTGAGTGAAATACTTACCGGATTGCAAGAAATCTGAGATTTAGCGAGAAGGGAAGGCTGGTCGGTCAGAGCTTTTCCAAAAGTGGAAAGTTTGACAAAGACAGCCCTATTTATAGGCTTCCAAAAGAGGAAAGGTCAGCTGATCGAGCAGCATCCCTGATCGAGTGGGCTGCTCGATCGAACAGCCTGTTCGATCGGCTAGCCTGCTCGATCAGGTTGCCCTGTTCGATCAGATTGTCCTGTTTTGAGCGTTTCGCGACGATTTTTGATATTTCGATTTCGATGGATGAGGAGTAGAGTAGGATAGAGTTTCTATTCAAATTACTTTTAGTCCCAACTACTATATCTAACATACAAGCATCCTTACAACCTATTTTCAAAGTCGGTTTCGATTGAGTTTGATTATCCTTCGAGTCTCGATTGATTTGATTGATTCACCACACACTTTAACATAAAAGTAACATGCACAAGTAACACGTAAGGCACACACACACGTATAAAAGCATTAAAGTATCCACATTGAGCTCGATTATTGATTCGATTAGCTTGATTATTGTTTGATTAACTTTATCGCATTGTTACTTCCTACTATTCATAGTCGGTCGTCGATTCGCGGTTCGATTATCGGTCGATTAGTTTGATTATACAACACTTACTCAACATAATATGAAAATCAAAATGAAACTAAAACAAAATAATCTTTATTCATCTTTAATTCCAATTACAGTCAACACCTTGACTTTGACTTTGACTTTTGGAAAACACGGGGTGTTACAATAGGAGATATCTTCAGATTTATGAATTATATCATTTTTCATTATACAAACTGTGTAATACACATGTTTATACGTAGTATAATGTACTGTAATTAACTCAGATTATACACCATTTGATGTACTGTAATACACATGTTTATCATAAAATAATATTATTTACATTAAATATTTCTGCACATTGTCCTTTTCTTCATCAAATCACCATTTGATGTATTTGAATTATAATTTATATTATTAAAGCAATTTATGCAATTTTAATTGAATATGCAAAGAACTAAGATAACACTTTGTGTTGTGGACTACCAATCAAATGTTAAACTTATCAATGTAAGTATATAACATCAATTGTTTATACAAAGAAGTATTTTATAGATTTATATTTAACTGTTATATCCAATACTAGTTATAAGAGATATTTTCAGATTTATGAGTTATATCATCTTTCAATATACAAACTGTGTAATACACAAATGTATACCTAGCATAATATACTTTAATTAACTCCTATTATACGATATAATCAAATAACATTATTTACATTAAATTTTTCTACAGGCTGTCCACATCTTCATAAATCACAATTTGCAATTTGATGTATTTGAATAATAATTTATATTTATCACATTTATGTAGTTTTAATTGAATATATGTAGAATTGTAGATGCAAAGAACCAAGATGAAAACCTGATGTTGTGGACTACCAATTAGATAATTTTATCAATCTAACATCAATCGTTATATACAAAAAAGTATTTTGGAGATTTGTTTTTAACATCTTTTTGTTTTTAATTTTTATCAATATTAGTTATAAGAAATATTTATATATTTATGAATTATATCATTTTACGCCCCGCTTGTGGTATGCACATATAATGTATATATGTGTGGGCCATCAGGGGCAAAAGTGAAAGTGTACTAATTTTAACGTTAGTTTACTAATTTCGTGAAAATAACGTTAAAAGCTGAGAACGTTTAATCATGCATCATGTGGTGGCGTTGATAGCTGAAAAACAAAAGGGTACGTGCATTAATCGGTCTTTGTCCCGATTGTTAAGTGTTATGTGCCTTATGTTTAAGGTTTGATGCAAAACTACTATCGAGTTGGGGGTCTCACTGGAAGCAATCTCTCTATTCTTACGGGGTAAACGTAAGGCTGTCTATATCTTACCCTCCTCAGACCCTACCTTTAATTTGTTATTGGTGGGATTTAGTGAGTATAATAATAATGATAACACAAGAACTTGTATATTTAATTAAGTCTATGTTATATGATAACACAAAAGAACATTAATTATGTTAAAATTCTCAACACGTTGTCCTCTTCTTTATCAATCACAATTTAATTTAATGTATTTGAATTTGGATTTATAAAAAATAGAATGGTTATTTCATTGCTTGGATGGTATGTACGTACACAAGTGAAAAAAACTAAGGACTCGATTGCAATAAAATATGGCTCTAACTATCTGCACACTCAGTTTGCCTATTTGCACACTTAGGGTTTACCTACGCAGCGTATTGGTCAATACACAACGTATAGGGTTAACCCTATACGCTGCGTATTGACCTATACTCAGCGTATATAAACCATGGATCTCAGTGTCTAATTACCAATCATTGCACAGAAAACAAGGGTATAAAAGACATTTTCAGACCTTTATATACGCAATTATATTTGTATTATTTACCAATAATATTGTTTTTTTATAAATAATTTTCCTTTTTTTTATAAATAAACAAAGGAATACACAATAAAAAAATACAAAAATGGAGCTTTATATACGTTCCTTAGAGGTCCCTACGCAGCGTATGAGACCAAAATGACACAACTACCCTTCTATTTGGCTTCGTATAGCCTGAACACAAGGGTATAAAAGACATTTTCAGACCTTTATATACGCTGCTTAGAGGTCAATACGCAGCGTATTTAAACTTTGTGAAAAAATGATCCCTCAAACCTACCAAAATGACCAAAAAAATCTAATGGTTTATATACGCTGTGTAGAGAGCTATACGCCGC
The DNA here is from genome assembly GCF_002127325.2 of Helianthus annuus. Taxonomy (NCBI): domain Eukaryota; kingdom Viridiplantae; phylum Streptophyta; class Magnoliopsida; order Asterales; family Asteraceae; genus Helianthus; species Helianthus annuus. The sequence continues at coordinate 135,207,719 of NC_035446.2, read as the reverse complement.
TTATATAAACCTTGTTTTCTGTGCAATGATTGGTAATCAGGCACTGGGATCCATGGTTTATATACGCTGAGTATAGGTCAATACGCAGCGTATAGGGTTAACCCTATACGCTGCGTATTGACCAATACACTGCGTAGATAAACCCTAATTTTGCTAGGGTTTGGTGTGCCAATAGGCACACCCTAAAATATTAATTGGTTCATTGTCGTCTATATTTAGTAAAGGTGAAAGAAGACTTGAATACTTGAAACCCGGAACGTTTGTCACATGTAACATACAACTATTTGTTATTAAAGTTTTTTATTGTTTCTTTTAAAAGTTTTCATGGGCTGAGAGCCTGAGACGAGAAGTGTACCAACTCATATAGGGTGTGGTTTTGGTATAAATGTGTTTTAAGATACAAATGAGGCTTAATATGAGAAGTGAAGAGAATTTTTTTTTTTTTTTTTTTTGAATTTTGTTCCCATCTTGTTAGACAAAGTATTTTAGTTCAGAATTAAAACAAAATCCGTGTATTTACACTAATAGAGTAATTATAATTACTCTAGGGTAATTACAAAATTAAACATCGTACTTAAGTAGATGGAAACAAACTTCTTTCACTTCTTATGTTAAAATCCATTTGTATGTTAAGACCAATTTATATTTTATCTATACATTTAAAATATAATAAAAAACATTTTTAATTTGTAACGAAACTATAATAACTAATACTATAATTTTTTTAAGTACAGCTCAATATTTAAGATTTCGTTTATATAACAACTATATTTCGTGTAATTTCCATCCGAACAAGTAATTACTAACGATATGAGACCATGAGTAAATAGTAACTGGTATCGAAAAATATAAAACTTGGTATAAGATACAATTTTATAAGGGTGAGGCTAAACGTACTCTCATGTATGTTTAACGAACTCGCTATGATAAAAAAGTAGAGTGCTAATGTGATCGATCTAATAGGTTACGAAAGGTACCATAAGTAAAAATTATAGGGGAGGTAATACGTTTAGCACAATCTTTTTCAGGCTGATCGTAGTTGGTTAATGCCTCAATGTTAAATCAGCATTGGAGGCGTTAATACACCACTCTCCATTGTTAATTAGGGCACCAATTGCTCACATTGCCATTAGATTTAGTGATTCTAATACGCATTTGATTTTAAAAAGTAATAAAAAAAAAACATTACGAAATGTCACATGTTTTCAAGCTTGATATGATATATAAATTCTTAGATACGCGCTGTTTGTCAACATCTGAATGGTTAAGTGCTGAACCAGTAAGAGGTCTGAATCATTAAGTGCTGAACCAGTAAGAGGTCTGAACCGTTAAGAGCCTGTATAATGCTTAACCCCGTTCAGAGAAAAATGTCTGACCGATTCAGATTAGAGGTCTTAACCATTCAGACTCTGTATAAATCTTAACCATTCAGAGACAAATGTCTGAACCATTCAGACATCTGCTCGTAAAACAAACAGTCTGAACCATTAAATGCTGAACCAGTAAAATATCTGAACCATTAAAAAACTCATTAAGGGGTAAACAAACAGCCCGTAATTATTCCACTACACTCTAGTAATAAAACCAGGATATACAAGAGTGGTTGACAACTTGTCATCCTCTACTATATATACACCACCCTCACAAGGTTTTTACTTGTTGAAAAACAAAAGAAGTCCTCTATACCAACTGTCCCCCCCCCCCCCCCCCTCTTGAATTGAAAGCAGCCATTGTTTCCGGCAAGATTCATCTTTAACTCCATTTCTGATACTTTCAGCCATTGTTTCCTGCACAAAACCCCTTTCTTTCATCCAATCGCTACCTAATTAATTTGTTCAAGAAACATGACCAACCTCACAGCCAGTGAGTTGAATTACATGGTCTTCCGATACCTTCAAGAATCAGGTAAATCCTACTTGATTATGCACATATGTCTAGATTCGGATCGATCGATCACGATCTCCTTCTTCCATGCACAACTTTCACCGATTGTTAGCGGTTGCAAGTTCAAATCGCCCCTTTACGTCTGAATATTTATAAATTATAATCTATGATTCATCATACCGTATAGTTGTAGAACTCATATGTTAGAATTATTACTCGTTTGGTTTTTCTAAATGATTTTATTTTGTTGACGCATAGTGTTATTTTATTTTATTTTTTGTTTGTGTAAATGTGTTTTTATTTATTTTTTGTAAAAAAATTCTAGGGTTTGTAACTTGTAAGTTGTTGATATGTTAAAATTATTAATCGATTAGTTTTTGTAAATGATTTAAAATTCTTTTTGTGTGTGTTTGTGTGTGTGAGGTTTTTTTTTTTTTTTTTTTTTTTTTTTTTTTTTTTTTTTTTTTTTTTTTTTTGTAAATTTTTTTTTCTAGGGTTTGTAACTTGTAAGTTGATGATCTATGAAACATTTATTGGATTATTTCACTTAAATTTCGGAATTATATCTGTAATCTTAGTTGTTATAACATATAAGTAAATGGGATTTGGGGACAAAAAATGTGAACAGGCATTAAAGAATTAATAGTTCATTATATGTGTAAACTGTAAACTTACCCCTAAATTTATGTAACCTTGAGATTGAATTTAATCGATAATCAGTGCGACTGAGCGGTGTACGTACAGGGGAACAATGAGATTCTTGTGTTTGATCTGTGAGTATACAGCCTAAGATGGTTTAGTTATTTATGTACTGATCAGAATATATTGCTCATTTTACTTTCAGGTTTTTTACATACAGCTTTTAATTTCGGACATGAGGCGGATATCCAGAGGGAAGCCAACATTGATCCAACTTCGGTTCCACCTGGAGCCCTTGTCACCTTTGTACAGAGTGGAATTCAGTATCTTGAAATGAAAGCAAATTTAAAAATTGTCAGCACACAGTTCTGATGTATTTTTATTTATTTTTTATGTATTATGGTACTGATCATGTTTTTTTTTTTTTTTTTTTTTTTTTTTTTTTTTTTTGATATTTCCAGGATGATTCAGATATAGCGGATGATTTTGTATTCGTAAAACCTTTTGACCTCCTTAATATGAATGTTGAGGAACTAAAACAAAATATAGAAAAGAATAGGGTTCTTCAGGCTGCAATGAACCTTCAGAGTCTACGTAAGGGGAAAGAAAGAGAGGATAGCGAGATAGTTGGTAAGGGTAAGGAAAAGATAGATGACGACGTTAACTATAAACTTAACGAAAGTGTGGCATTTGGAGGTAAGTTTCTTGAATTTCTTCGTTGTGATTGAATGCATTATAAGCATAAGATACACGTGCATGTTTCATTTGGAATTGTTACATCGATTTAAGCATACGCTTTCAGTTTAGAATTTCGGATAGAGTATATTACTATATTTATAAATTCAAAATCTGACATGGATGCTTTCATTTTATATGCATAGAATGGTTATAGTGTAAACTATTAGCCGTTCTTAGCCTCACGTGTGCAGTTTGACGCATAATCCATGATCAAATTGAGGAATCCCATTTCTTAATTTTTGCATCGATGGAAACATGCCAAGCAATTAGAGTATTTTGTCGTAAAACAAGTAACGCCTTTAGTGTAGATAACGGTTTTTGGGTGCCCTGGTGGTGTAAATCACAAATTTCCCACCTAAGAAAGTAAAAGAAGAGTTTAAATTAACTCTTACCCGTGCAATAATCAGGGCTTCAGTTCTGATTCGAGCTTCGGAATGGGATAGAAGGAGAGACATGAACCAAAAATGATTCAAAACAGTTCGTTCCACGATATGTCTTTCCACGATACGTCTTTCCACGGTCTGTCATCTTCTTTGTTATTTATAAATTTATTAGTGTATTACCATAGTTTCTTGTGCATCTCCTTGTGCGCACCTAGCAGTAATCCTTATTAGGAATCGCGTGTGTGCATTAATCAGGAATCGCGTGTGTGCATTAATCAGGAATTGCGTGTCTCCCAATTTTACACAATATGTAACCTTATTTTGTACTGATAAGTTCTTAATACTAAAATTTGACAGGTGATACATTTGGTATGTTTACTTCTGCTAATTTAAACACACACATAAATACATTCTTAGATACACATTTACGTTATACTAATATATATTGTTTTTCGGCTTTTACAAATGTATAATATAACATTTTAAAAACTTTGCAACATTATTTTTGTGGTGTGTATGTGCGTGTTTGTGTGGGGTGTGTTCATGTTAGATTCATTATACGGACAAGAGATTAATGAAAACACAAGAAGCTTGGATATAAGAGCATGCCAATAATGTCAAATGAAGATTGAACATACTTAGATTTTCTTAACAAATAAATGCTATTGAATATAATATCTAATCGTTTCTAGCATTTGATGATACATGCCAAGCATATAAACTTTTACGCGGTATGTTATAGGACTTGAACCAATGCATTTTGCTCCCTCTTCAACACTCCAACCTTGGGTACGGTATCGTGGGGTCCGTAGTCGCGATGTATTGGCCTTGGAAGGACATTCTGCTGAGGTTCGGGAATCTTCTTCGCGCTTATAAAACTATTTATTAATTTTTCTAGCCTTATTCCTTTTTTCATTTTAGGTTTTTGCCTGTGCTTGGAGTCCAGCAGGTTTAGTTCTCGCATCCGGGTGGGTCATTGTAAAAAACAAACAAATATCTTTCATTTTTACCTGCACATTTAGTTAAATTTACTATTTTAACGGTTCAGGTCCGGAGACTCGACAGCTAGGATTTGGAGAATTTCAGATAGGAGTAACAGCACTAGTGCTATTAACAGGCTTGCTAGTATGCATGTACTGCGACATTTCGAAGCTAGATCAAAAGAAAAACGAAAAGGCGTCTTAACACTCGATTGGAACGTGAGTTCTATTGCTTCTCCGGCTATTATTTCATTAAAGTTATAATTTTTGTTTTCTAAATCATCAAATTATGCGCAGTTTGACGGGACGCTTCTGGCCACGGGTTCACACGCTGGTGTGACTCGAATCTGGCATGCATCTGGTAAGCTTTTTGCTGTTTTCAAATGTTTCTAGAATCCTCAGATCAAATTCAATTTAGCTATTTCTGACTTTCTGTATCCAGGTGAGATGAAGAGTATCTTGATGAAACACGATGGACCGATATTTTCTGTTAAGTGGAATAAGAAGGGTGATTGTGTTCTTACTGGAGGCTTTGACCGAAGCGGTGTTGTTTGGGACATTAACACTAATAAATTGATCCAACAATTCGACTTCCATTCAGGTGCTATTCTTAATTTTTGATTTACCTAATGCGACAAATAATTGCTTTGTTTAAAGTCGAAAACTAAATGCCATGTGTCACAACCTGGTAGGTTCTATCCTGGATGTTGATTGGCGAACGAATCGCACGTTTGCCACCGGCTCAACTGATACACTGATCTATGTTTGCAAAATCGGCGAAAGTCAACCAGTCAAAAGAATTTCTGGGCATAAGGTTTGTAAGATTTTCTCAATGATGTCTACACGGTATTTTTCGGTCATAGAAATCATTTGATGTATATATAACTGTATTTGGTTTCAGGATCAAGTTAATTGTGTTAAATGGGATCCAAGTTGTATGCTATTGGCTTCCTGCTCGGATGATACAACGGCAAAGGTTATATATACTTATTTTCGTTATAACAGGAAAATATAATGTAATAATATGTGTTGCATTATGAATTTATGACTTAACTTAGAACTATAAATTGTTCAGATATGGAGGATGGAGCAGCACATGCCTGTTCATGATTTCAAAGATCATGATAAGGTGAATCTTTGTCGTTATCATCACTTCACTTGATTATTACTGTTTTTGCTTTGAACATAGATGTTTAATTTCTAACTGAGGACACTAATTAATTACTTGCAGGAGGTATACACAATCACGTGGAGTCCCACCGGACCCGCAACAAACAATCCCAACAAGAAGTTACTGTTGGCAAGGTATGTTAGTTTGCTCGTATTATAATAATCCTGTAAAAAGCATGGGTTATCGTATCACAATCAACCTTTTTTTTCGTTTCAGTGCTTCATTAGACTCGACGGTGAAGCTATGGGATGTCTCGTCTGGAGGACTTTTCGGCAGCTTGAACGGCCACAGGTGTGAACTTTTCACTATCCTCGCTACATTTATCTCCTCATGAACCACAAATTTAAATTTAATTTGTATAAGTGTATATGTAGCTCTCGCAATTTATCTCCGCATGTATTTACTAGTATTTAGCATTTAATGGAAAGTAGGCTTAAGATATGGAATATTAACAGCGTATGTGTAATAATTATAGGGACGCAGTGTATTGTTTGGCGTTTAGTCCAAACGGTGAGTATCTGGCAACTGGTTCTGAGGACAGGTTGATGAACATATGGTCAGTAAAAGATGGGATGATTGTGAAAACCTATTTCTGTAAGGGGAGTGTGTCTCAAGTGTGCTGGAACAAGGAAGGTAACAAGATTGCTTATGGTACGCGTAAGAACAGTGTTTGTATTTCGGATTTCCGAATGTGAACCCACCTGGTGGTTGTGGGGTGGCCTGTTGTGTACAGAGCTTAGTGTGAGTGATAGCATGAACTCAGTTGCGTTGTTGTGTTAAATACATGGATGTCATGTGTGTTGTGTGCTTGTTTTATTTCTTTGGTAATCCTTTATGAAAAAGGTATCTTTAATAAAGATGGTGTTGGTGGTGTTTTTGTCCCATAATTGTTTTGTGAATTTGTGCATATTCTGGATATTTGTGCATATTCTGGATATTTGTACATAAATATAGTATGTTTCATAAGAGCATTCCAATGCACGGTTTTGGGCGGTTTTAAGCTCACGTGAAGGAGTGAGTTGCTGATGTTGAGGGTAGAGGGAGGATAGGCGTTTTTGTTAAAAACGCCAAAAAACGAGGTATGTGAGGGGTGGGAAGAGGAGGCATTTTGGTGTGAGAGGGACAAGGTGGCCTTTTTAGAGGCTCCATTGATGTTTTTATATATAAATATTAGAATATTAGATTAGATTTGTGTTCTGTTCATGAATATCTTTACTAAACATTTCCTTTAGTCAAAATTGTTATTGAACATCTGTCAAGAAAGTATGTATATACAAGATAATAAACTTCGTGTTTTGTTAGTATGTGGTTCGTAGTGACAACATGCAACAATGTATTAGACGCTCCATCGAAAAGAAACGCGCATATAGTTGATACAAGGCGTGTTTGTTGTGAGATTCATTCGGAAACAACTAATCATTTACTTCTTAATTGTGATTTTGCAAAAGTAACATGGGATACATTAAACTGCTGGTGCAAAAGATCAGATTTGAAAGGTCAATCAGTGAAGCAGCTAGGTGAGGAATTTAAGAGGAAACAAGTTGTATAAGAAATCCATTTTGGCAATCGTTTTGAAAACCTTTTGGTGCATATGGAAAGTGAGGAACGACGGGATGTTTATGTGGTGCAGTGAAGCCCTGGCAAGGTTCTCGCAGACATAAAGGCGAGTACTTTCCTTTGGTTTAAATATAGGGCAAAACACCATCTACTATAATGGGATGATTAGTGTAATTTTAACATTGATTTTTGCTGTATTGGGCTAGATTTAGTTTCATTTTATAGAATTATTGTTGCAGTTCAAACAATAAAACTTTGATGATATAGCAGAATAACTAATGGGAGCCAAATGAATGTTATTCAATGGGATTCACGTTATATTAAAAAAATTGAAGGAGTTCATGTGTTGTGTGATTGTTAATGGTCTAGATTTGAGTGGTTATCCTTTATGCAAAGTTAATAATGTGGGTCATGGGTGGGTTTTTTCTTTTCCTGGTCTTTATTTGGGCCATAAGCTGTTTAAGTATTTATTTTCTGCATATGCTCACTCATCATTAATTTTGATTGAGTTTCTTCAATTACACAGATGTTTTTTTATGAACAAATAAATAATGTTCCATAACAACATTTCCATTATACGTTTTTAGGTGATTTTGCACTTGGTTCAAACGCGGGCAATAGAGAAGAGACGTTTTTGGCTGTGAGAGGAGTAAATCACGAAAAGAGATTCGCAATTCGTATACAATAATACAAACCCGACTGAAAAACTGAATGTGAGTTCATATTCTGATTTGAATTTCGGTATTTTAATCAACTCTTTAAACATAATTATTATTAAGCATCCAAATCCTTATCCTTATAATAATCTTAATCATCCTTTAAAAAGTGATAGCAATGATGAAAAAAAAAAAAATAACAAAGACCAATTATAACATAACCGTTTTAGTAAAAGAATATTATTGTCGGTTACTTAACACATTCAAAAGGACCCTACTATCGCTATTGGCATAAACACCCATCTAACCCCTCATTCCCACAATTTCACCAAAAATCACCATGTTCACCTTCAACAAAACCATTATTCACTCCATCCACTCTCATATCACTTCACACCCTCTAATCTCCCTCTTCATCCTCACCCTTTTCCTCATCGAAATCACCCTCTTCTGCTCCCACTCACCGCCGCCACAACCACTATTCCCACCAACCGACAACCTCTGTACCGACGGCACAATCTACGTCTACGACCTCCCACCCATGTTCAACTCCGACTTACTCGGAACCTGCGACGATCTAGACCCCTGGCACTGGCAGTGCGGCGTCGCCACCAACCACGGTTACGGCACCACCGCCACCGAGCTCGCCGGAATTGTACCAGAAAGTTTAGCATCAGCATGGCACCGTACCAACCAGTTTTCATCCGAGGTTATTTTTCATAATAGGGTTCTGAAACATAAATGTAGAACTATGGAGCCGGAATCTGCTACAGCATACTACATACCCTTCTACGCTGGACTCGCAGTGGGGAAATATCTGTTTTCCGACAGTAGTAACGAAGAACGTGATTTTCATGCCGTGGAGTTAATAAAGTGGGTCCAGGATCAACCGTACTGGCGAAGATCCAACGGCTCTGATCATGTTCTTGTCCTGGGCCGCATCACATGGGATTTCCGCCGGTTAACCGACCCGGAAAAGCTCTGGGGGTCCACTTTCTTAAACATGCCGGAAATGCAAAACGTCACGAGACTCACAATTGAGAGAGCACCGTATGACTACCATGACATCGGTGTACCTTACCCCACCGGATTCCACCCCACTTCAGTAACCGATATCCGCACCTGGCAAAGCTTTGTCCGAACCTACAACCGAACCAGCCTGTTTACGTTCGTGGGTGCGGCTCGGGAAGACATTGGAGATGATATTCGAGGACTGTTGTTACGAACCTGTAGGAATGAGTCCGGGTCTGGGTCCGGGTCGGGTGCTTGTCGGGTGGTTGACTGTGCGTTGACTCCGTGTGCTAACGGAAGTAAGGAGATAATAGAGGCGTTATTGGGGTCTGAATTTTGTTTGCAGCCGAGAGGGGATAGTTTTACTAGACGATCGGTTTTTGATTGTATGATTGCGGGTTCGGTGCCGGTTTTGTTTTGGAACCGGACGATGTATGATCAATACGAGTGGTATATGCCGGAAGAGCCGGAGAGCTACTCGGTTTTTATAGATCATGGTGATGTTTCGGCGGGGAAGAGATCGATAAAGGCGGTTTTGGAGAGTTATAGTGTGGAAAAAGTGAGGAGGATGAGAGAGAAAGTTATTGAAATTATACCGAAGATTGTTTATAGTAACAGTAATAGTAGTAGTAGTAGTAATGATGGGATGAAAGACGCTTTTGAAATTGCGGTGGAGGGGGTTTTGAAGAGGTTTGGAGCGGAAAGAGAGCAACTACGGCTAGAATCTGTTGGAAAAGGTTTTTTGGAAAGTCCGTAGAAAACATGATATATGCGTTACTATGACGGTTATATCATGGTGTTGTGTTTTTGTTGATCGTAAGGACGTAATGGATGTGTGATGTGTTGGGAAACAAATTTCTGATTTTGTTTGATTTTTGATAAAAATGTATAACACCGATTGGGAAGGACTTGTTATTTGTTAATAGTGTGCATTTAGGATAATGAGATGGATAGTAACATGTTATAAATATTAACACTCTCAATTTAGTTTGAAATTGCATGTGTTAAGTTGTTAACCATGTGAATTTGCTGAATTATAAATATTAATACTCTCAATGGCAATCCCATGAGACTCAAGAGGACTTGGTAAGCAAATTAAGTTTGATTTTTCAAACGTTTGGCTGATCAAGCTTGAATAGCTGGACACTTATCGAATAATGGCTTGAAGGTGACATTGAGCTTAGTAGATAAGTTTATTTTGCTTGTTTAGTGAGAAACGATAAATCTTTTTAGTTATCTTTCCAATCATACTCCCAATTAGCGCAACTCAATAATCATGTGATGTGTAACTTTTCTAGATGCACGAGAAAGTTTGCCTATGCATTGTGGACATAATTCATATTCAAGTCGAAATTGATTTATTTTTAAGGGTGGAGATATAATAGGAAGTTTATTTGGCTAGGAAGGCTAGGAAGTGATCTTGACCATCCATTTACTTAATCAATGGCTAAGATTAAATCAGGGAAATTGAAAGTAAAAAAAGAGGCGCGTGACTTTTTTCAGGGGCAATCTAGTCAATCCAAGCCAATAGTTTCTCTCTCCTCCAATTCCCCCCATTTTTTAAACGTTAATAACTCTTTCATACGACATTATTTTTTTATAAAAATTGCACCAAAAAAACGAGTGTTTTTTTATCTTTAAAACGAGTATACTATTGCTATATTTTGAAAAAAAAAATTTAAAACCCAGTTGCGTAAAACGCAATAGAAAAAACCCCAGTATCGTAAAACGCAATGAAAAAAAAACCCTAAAAAATGACATTTTTCTAAAACGCAATGCACAAAAAACACAAAGAAATGACTTTTTTGTAAAACGCAATGGCCAGAAAACACATAAAAATGTGTTTTACCTAAAACGCAATGCACCAAAAACACAAAAAAATGACTTATTTGTAAAACGCAATGGCCAGAATACTCTTAAAATGTCTGTTTTCTAAAACGCAATGGACTGAAAACACATAAAAAAGTGTTTTACCTAAAACGCAATGCACCAAAAACACAAAGAAATGTCTTATATGTAAAACGCAATGGCCAGAAAACACTTAAAAATGACTCATTCTAAAACGCAATGGACTGAAAACACCTAAAAATGTGTTTTACCTAAAACACAATGACTAAAAACACTTAAAAATGTGTTTTTTTCTAAAACGCAATAGCTGTCTGTCACTGTGAACTGTCTGTCACTGTGAACTGTCTTATTTCTAAAACGCAATGGACACATAAAACTGTCTGTCACTGTGAACTGTCTGAATTGTCTACGAATTACTGTCTTCGAAATGAGCCAATTTATGGAAATTTAATTTTTCTGATGCGTTTTTAGTACAGCAATTTAATAGAAAAAAAAAATTTTGTCAGTTTAGTACAGCTCAATCCCAGCCAGGGGCTCTGCCCCTTGGACCCCGCCAGGGGCTGCCGCCCCTGGGACCCCGCTACCGGGGGCTGCCGCCCCCGGACCCCCGCAAAGATCGTAAAACGCAATGACTAAATAAAAAACCCAGATCATGAAAATGAAATTAAAGAATTTCTTACATGGATCGAAGCCGATTTCTTCATCAATTGACGGAATTTGAATGATAGAAACACTTATCAACGCTCGAATCGAACGAATCGAGTGATTATCTCCAAAATCACCGGAAAAAACGAGATTTTTTTATGAAATTAAACTGGGTTTTCTTCAAAAAAAAAGCTGAAGAACACGATGATCGGGTTCTGAATCATTGATTTGTGATGAAAATCGCACTATAATGTAGTGATTATTGAGATATAAAGTGAAGAAATAGTTGAAGATGGTGGATTTTGAAAATGATGGGTTTTTGAATTTACTGGGTTTTGAAAAAGGAAGAAGAAAGAGTTGGATTGACTAAAATACCCTTTCTCTTTATTTTAAAATTTGCCACATGTCATAATCCTATGGCTTCCTATCCTTCCTAGAGAAAATTAACTTCCTATTTGATCTTTACCCTTATTTTTAATACTAGGTTATTACTCGAGATTGCTTTTTTAGCTCGAGAAATTACTTATATTAAAAAGTATTTATAATAAATTCATAATTAAAATCATATAAAAAATATTATACAGAGTCTGAATGGTTCAGACTGTTTGTTTCTCGGATAGATGTCTGAATGGTTTAAACATTTGCCTCTAAATGGTTAAACATTATACAGAGTCTGAATGGTTAAGACCTCTGATCTGAATTAGTCAGACATTTGCCTCTAAACGGTTAAACATTATACTGGCTCTCAATGGTTCAGACCTCTTACTGGCTCTTAATGATTCACACATTTTACGGGTTCAGCAATTAACAATTCAGAAGTTGCCAACAGCCCCTGAGATTTTTTAAAACATGCTTTTGGGTGGTGTAAAGGTGAAAAGGTGGAGTCTCTATATTTAGTGCTTGCGTATGAAGACTAAAAACTTCATTTGATAATTTTCGAAGAGTTAAATGCCATTTTAGTCTCTGTGGTTTGGGCCATTTTGTCAGTTTAGTCCAAAGGTTTCATTTTTAACCTGTGGGTCCAAAAAGGTTTCACAGTTGCCATTTTAGTCCACTGGGTTAACTTCATCTATTTTTCTGTTAACGAGAAGGCCAATTTGGTCATTTTGTATGTAATTCTGTAAACTAAAAGGGCAATTCAACCATATAAAATGACCGAATTGGACTTCTCGTTAACAAAAAAAATGGATAAAGTTAACCAAGTGGACTAAAATGGCAACTGTGAAACCTTTTAGACCCACAGATTAAAAATGAAATCTTTGGACTAAACTGGCAAAATGGCCCAAACCATAGGGACTAAAATGACATTTAACTCATTTTCGAAAGAAAGAAAAACGCCCCCCATGTTGGTGTAACATTCGTTTTTCATCGGCAATTTTTTTGTTTTATTCGGATTTGGCTTAAAGCTTGAAACACAATGTAAATTCACATATGACATGCAAATGTTTTCACATTTTATAATTCGGATTTGGCTTAAAGCCTTTCACAACGTAAATTCACATGTGACATACTAATTTTTTTCACATTTTATTCGATGTTGATTCGCATATAAATTTATACATTTAATTGGCTAATATTAGTTTGCATGTGAATCAGTATTGTTCACATGTGAAGTACGTCAATTGAAGTTGATCTGAAAATGAATTTCTTGATCATCTAGTGGGTGTTATATTTAGCTTAAACACTAAATAATGATGAGAAACCCTAAAATCATATGTAGGAAATTTATCTCATTTCACAGACCATTCGTTAATTGATTGTTTATTTTTAATTCCATTGCGATAAAAGTAGTAGAAAACTCTCCCTAAGTTTTTAATTTCATTGCGACAAAAGTAGTAGAAAACTCTCTCCGAGTGAGTGGGCTTTGGGCCCCTCGCCCACCTTGCCCTCTCTTAGTGCCAACCCAATACATGTAAAAAGAAAAGATAATCACTTGGATCTTTGGAAGTAGAATTAACTATAATACAAGGATCTTTGGAAGTAGAATTAACTATAATACAAATACAACCAACCTTTCTGAACACTGATTTCTACCTTTGACATTTTTTTGTTTTTTTTTCTTTTGTTTTTCCTTATACTTTTATCACTTTATTTTCATCATTAACAATTACAATCCCTTAATTTTCTAAAGATTTTGTAAACGAGTTTTACGTTTTTATTTTTATGTAAATGTCGGTATAAATTGAAGTTAATTTACGTTTCGATGTAATTTTTTCACGGAAATGAGTTGGGCTAAATATAATATGTTCTAATGCTTATTATTAAGTACGTTTTTAGTTGGTTTACTTTTCAACATAAATTTTTTTTCGGAAATATGTCAGGTCAAATATAATAAGTTTTCGTGCTTATTTTTATGTATTATTTCAGTTCCTATTGGCTTTTTTTGGACTTTATTATTTTATTTTTTTACTTTTTTATGTTTATTGTTTTAGTTTTACATTCATTTTTCATTAAAGTTATATTTAAGATAACGTTTATGTTTCCATTTAGTTTTACGTTCCTTTTTCATTAAAGTTATATTTAAGATAACGTTTAGGTTTCCATTTAAAATTGATTTAAAATAAGCCAGTCCCGCTATCCAATTAAATTTATATTTACGGATTTCGATCGATGTAAAACATGTGTCAATATTCTTTTGAGCATATTTCTTTGGGTTACTATACTGAACCAAAATAGATATCGACCGAAACCCCGCAACGTAGCGCGGGTAACCTTACTCGTTCTATATATTGTTAGTGCTAATAAAAAAACCCCCGCTAAGATCACAACCTTCTTGGTCAATTGAAAATTTTAAAATTATTTATCCTTTTACGTTATTATATCTTAAGCTGAATAATCTTAAATTAAAACATTTATATAACTAAAAAGGTTTAATCTCATTATATTAAAACATTTATATAACTAAGAAGGTTTGATCTCAGTTCGAACGACATACATGAATAAAAAATGTTCTGAATTTTAGCATATAAAATCAACATATTATTTTCAGTTATATACGAAGAAATATGATACAAATAATGCAGGCATACCACTAATTAAAAGTTAACTAAAACAACTATTGCCATGGTTTAATCAGTCCAATACACTGATGTGGGTTGAAAAAAGAGAGGCCCAAAATCAGATAAAGTGATGGTCTACCAGGTTGACCCAACCAGTCCTAACAATCATCAAGCCCCTAAGATTCGGGTACCTTTTGTGCAACTAGATAAAATGTTCCCCTAAAATATTACCTTTTGTGCAAGTAGATAAAACTAGTTCTTTTGCGCGCCGCGCGTTGCGGCGGCGTCATACGCGAAATGATAACATATAGACTACAATCAACCAGACCTGTTTTCGAACTAAATTTATGTCAAATCGTATGATAACTCAGATTTATACATTCCAATCAAAACGTATTACATTTGACCTGATTTGTTTCCAAATAGAATTTACGTCAAATCGTAAAGCTATCAGATAAACTGAATCCTGCATCGATTGAACAAAAATTCATAGTAAAATGATCCTTATAATAATAATTCAAAACTCATAGCAAAAGGTATTCGTGATAATTAATTTGGAGTAACATTAACATTACATTTAACTGATAGTCGCAAATTAAATTCATTAAAAGCAACAATAAAGGGGAACCGACAAAGTGACTGAAAACAACTATCTCGTTACCTCTGATCAATCTAGGATATTAAAGAAAACATCCAAGAAAAACTCACGGACAACTATAAGTTGAAGGAAAAATCGACTTCTATTGCGAGACGCAATACGCCGACCTTTGTTCCATCTATCCGAAGTGACTTTTACTGTTATTCCTCTTTGTCTGGGTTCAAACAAGGCCAAATCCTACATGCAAATAACAAACCTCAGAAATACCAAAAATCAAACAACCAAGTGGGGGAGAAGATACGAATCGTAAATAAGAACGGAAAATCAATGAACACAGAAAACCCACCTACACTGAGAAACACCAAAGAAGAATTAAAAGAAAAGGGATGCAGGGGGGACCGAGCAAACAATCAAAGGAAAGTATGATGGCCAAAGTGTAAACGCAAAAGGAGGATTAAAAGTGCAAAAGGCACCGACCTTTAACTTTAATATTATATAAATGTTCCCTAAAATATAAAATTATATATAGAGTTAATTACTGTTTTCGTCCCTATAATTTGTCAAAAATCACTATTTCAGTCCATTAGTTTAAAAATTGCAATTTCAGTCCCTGTGGTTTTACTTTCGTAACCATTTCAGTCCCTGTGGTTTCACTTTTGTAACCATTTCAATCCATTATTCTGTTAAGTACATGGACTGAAATGGTTACGAAAGTGAAACCACAGGGACTGAAATCGCAATTTTTAAAGTAATGGACTGAAATAGTGATTTTTGACAAACCATAGGGACGAAAACAGTAATTAACTCTTATATACATAAAAAATCTGAATGTGTTATGTGTGTATATATTATACATTTTATATATATTTAACAATTATTTAATATATTTTGTTTTTATACAGAAGGGCATGTTAGTCATTTCGCACCCCACCTAACACCAAAATTAACCTCCATCCGCACCAGGGACTATTCGGGAACGAAATTGAAAAAGTTGGGGACTATAGGTGTAATTTTAGAAAGTTAGGGACTAAAGATGAAAAATGGGCAAACCACAGGGACTATCCGAGCATTTTTCTCTAAACAAAATATAATTATTATAACAAAATGATTCTTTTTACACAGAGAAAAATGCTCGGATAGTCCCTGTGGTTTGCCTATTTTTCACATTTAGTCTCTAACTTTCTAAAATTACACCTATAGTCCCCAAGTTTTTGAATTTCGTTCCCGGATAGTCCCTGGTGTAACGCCTCGCTTTTCGCAGCTTTCTGTTTTTAGAAAGTTCATCTTGTAATTCTATTTTCGGAAACTCGTTTCCTTTGTAATCGTATTTCGTTTCAAGCTATTGTAAATCCGAGACTTGATCGTAATGAAAGGAATCTTTTATATGAAATATACATCGTTTATACATTATTTATACATTGATACGTACGTTTGTTTGACACATGATTCGTAATTCGCATAAACATAAGCTTAACTCGTAAACAATGATCGTGTATTCGTAATCCCTAAATCTTCATACATTCAAACACTTGGTTATTCGATTATAAGATTAAGTTGTATGTTTTTTTTCACTTGATCATACCAAACTATAAACCATACATACTTGTTACATTTCATGTGTTATACACACCTATGTTATCACACTTTTTGCTAAATTAAAACATGTCATTTATGCATTTTGGACCTTGTTACAAGTTACATACATACTAGACACCATGTAACACTTTATTAAACATCAAATATATACCTTCTAATGTCAAATAAATAAAATAAAACAAAAATTATAGGGCTGTTAACAGCCTTGCATCAGCCCACTTAAATTCTTTCTTTTTGAGTTATTCAGCCCACTAATCACTTCCAAAGCCCAACCCAATGAAACCCTAATCTATCCCCTATATAACCCAAGCCTCCTCCAAGCATTTTTCACTTTCTAAACACTCTCCATTCACTCTCAAACACTCCAAACCGTAGCTGACTTCTGAAGTTCGAGCAGATTGATACTACTTCACTAAAGTGAGCATAACTCACTCAATACTTATCTGATTCACTCGATTCTTTTTGCTACTTCTTTGTATTGACCTTAGCTACGTTTCCATGGGTTTTTCCTGGAAAATCAGAGCCTGGAACGTCGCTAAAAGGGCTCCAAAGTTGACTGATTTTTCTGTTCATGTTTCAGTCTTTGATAAACTTGGTTAAACTTGAGGAAACTCATCTCAAACCTATGTCATTATGCTTATAACCACATCTATGGTTAGTTAGGCTTAAAAACAAGGTTGAGACATGTAAAATCAGAGGTGCAAACCTCACAAACTTTCTGTTTTGGTCAAGGGTTTAACCCACAAGTGATGTTCAAGCCTTAAGCTTGATGAATGTGTGATTTAGGATTAGCTTGGGCTATCCTACTTAAAAATCCACACATTGCTTGTTGTTTTCTCTTAGATTAGTTGTTCTTATTCCATTATTACTTGTAAGTTCATGACCCTCCTTGAATGTTCATAACATCAAGTGTAGTGGTGAACATCTAGAGGTACCTAAATGAAAGACTTGTTCTTCCTACCTCCTACATGACTTCCATGATACAAAGAGGTTCCCAAATGGTGGATTCATCCTCCTACCTCATGCTTGAACTATTGGACTTATTTATATACATAATATATATACTACTTATATATACTATCCAAATATTCGAACCTTTGATGATGAATTCGTGTTCATTCGTCAAAGTACTAGAATACATCATCTAAGACCTAATAACTTGTTACGATTCTAATGGGTATTCTGCCTATGAAAACGTTTTAAACCCTTGAGGTTTCATAGTGTCGAACAAGTATTATGTGTTAAAGATGATTACTTTTCTTATGTTATTTTCATATAATTAAATTTCCGTATCTTGACTCTAAACATACCATGAACTCCAAACCGTATACATTCAACCTCCTAAACTCATTCACTCGTCAACACTTGGATAATCGGAAAGCATAAGCAAATTGTGAGTATACTTGACCCATTTTACCGCTTTCACACTTTTGGGTGTAACATGTTTTTATATACAAAACACACTTAGTATACATATTCTTATGCAAATACATAAACAAACAATCCAATACATGCTTACTATTTGTTATGCTTGATTCGTGTTTTCTGGGTGATTCTTATGTGATGAACTTGTCATTAGCTTCGTACAAGCCTCCACTTAACATGTATACCGCTATAGGAGTAACGCACCACCCGTGAACGAGAGGTCATGTTAGGTTTATTCATTCATACTTGCATAAACAGAGGGTTGACTAGTAAATCGCATGCCAGTTTATAAGTTAATCTTGATAACTAAGTTTGCCATGTGGATTGTTCCTTATCATTTTTATACTTATATACTACGCACCAAACTTGTATGCTCGCCAATACCTTTGTATTGAACTACACTTTTAAAACATTTTACAGGTTTAGTGATGACGTTGGTGATGCATGGAATCTAGCAGGATGCTTAGACACTCACTTTAAATTTTGTACTTTTATTGTATTATATTTCATTATTCATGTTGTTGTATTTGTTTCAAATCCTTGTAATTGACTCTTTAGAAATGGAATGAAATTTATTATTTAAATACTTGTCACAAATATTAGTGTTATGATGTCTCGAGCAATCTATTTCGTCTCACTCCGATGTTTCCGCCATCGGTTGGGGTGTGACACCTGGCGTGGATGAGGGTTAGTTTTTGGTGTTAGATGCGTGTGAAATGACAAAAATACCCATACTGACTAACTAAAAAGTTAAAAGAAATAGTTAATATTTTACAATTTATGTGGGACCCACCACCGACTTCATCTTCCCCACTCCACACCACCACCACCACCACCACCACCATCTCCACCTTCAACCACCACCACCATCTACCCCCTACTGTCACACCCCGACCACGTATAACATGCAACCACGGCGGAAACGTCGGAGAGTGTTGAGACAGAATTAATTGTTTCACAACTATGGCATACAAAGTTATATTTTATTTATTAAACACGAGTGTTACATTGTTTCAAAACAGGAAATAAAGTGTTCAGAACATATTCAAACTAAGTCTATCTTCGTTTTATGTCTCTAAGGCACAGGTCCGCCCTAGTGTCACAATCGTCATCCTAAGCGATAGCTCCTGAAAACAAATGTGAAAGTAGGTACGTCAGCATAAAAATGCCTGTGAGATACATAGGTTTGGTGAAAATGGGATTCATGACTTGAGTTTAAAGAAAACGTTTAATAACAGTCAGTCATGAACCTTGTAAATTGTTTTGTTTTGTAAATCATGTGAAAAACGATAAGATCAGATAATATGTATAAATAAAATGTAAGGTTAAATGAATAACCTAGTAAAATGAGTTTGTATAAGATAAGTTGTTTGTAAAAATAATGTCTTGTGAAGAATATGTTATTTGTGTAAAACGTAATATGTCTAAACTGAAATGATTTAGATAACGCTACGACATGTAATATTATACAAACACTTATATATAGGAAGTACCAGCGGCGTATCCACCATGTTTGTATCGTATTACACACGTTTCGTTACTCAAATCATTTACCCAAACCAACCACCAATGTAAATTGTTTATGTATAAATCAATTATCAAGTGTTATTGTGTAAATCATATCAAAATGTCCATGTCTAATGTAAACCACCAAATGTGTATATCAATGTCAAATTGTTTATGTTTAATGTAAATCATTGTAATGTGTATCCAAAATATCATGTATGGCATGTGAAAATATATCAATTGGGCCATAGGTAAAATGAACAAAAACAGGG
Source organism: Helianthus annuus (assembly GCF_002127325.2). Classification (NCBI taxonomy): domain Eukaryota; kingdom Viridiplantae; phylum Streptophyta; class Magnoliopsida; order Asterales; family Asteraceae; genus Helianthus; species Helianthus annuus. Next base: position 135,187,811 of record NC_035446.2, on the reverse strand, counting down.
TATTGAATTAAACATAGTTTAAGTCAAAGTTATGTTTTGTGGAAAAATTGCATGCTATACTGATACAAACATTTATGCGGTATTGTGAAAATGCATACATTCAAGCCTTTGTGACTGTAGTGATAGACCTTTAAACAAATTAAAGGTCTATATGTGTTATTGTTTATTGTATTCGGTCATTCCTTCCAATCCAAACAAACCCGAGATTTCTGGAATGGGAGTTGTCAAGTCCTATGGTACCATTACCTACTAACGGGCGGCATGATCGGTGTTAATGAATGTACATTGTATAATTTGAACAAACCAAATGTCATACCAAAATGTGAGCATGTGATGAATAAATGTACTAAGTACGCACACAATGGGCATACATAGCATAAAATGTAGTGTAAAATGTTGTACTAAGTACGCACACAATGGGCATACATAGCATAAAAGTCATGTAAATCAATGTGCTAGCATGCTATCTGTCAACACACATAGCAGAAATGTAACGCAAATCAATGTACTAAGTATGCTAAGTAAACATACATAGCGAAACAATGTAATGTAAATCATGTACTAATGAGCATAGCAAGTATATGATGTGAAAACAGGAAAGCATGAAAGTAACAAGTAGGCACATGTGTTTCTCCCCAAAACAATATGGAAAACAGTAAAAGAGGGGACTATGTACTCACCTGAGATTGCTTAGAAGTCCTTGTGTAATAATCACACAATGCTAGAGATCACGGAATATCAAACGGCACCTAATATAGGTAACTATGTTAATATTCCGGACCTAAATTGGAAGATTGGATAGAATGAGGGTTCGTAAACCAAACGAGTATAGAGACTCATGTAATATGGTTTAACAAGGCCTACATTCTAAAATGAAACCTATCCTAAGTGCTTACGACCCATTACGACCCGTTTAGGTAGCTTATGCTATCTTAACGCGTCGTTTGCGTAAAACGCGTTTGGAACACCTAACATCGTGACCATAAGGTATAACCTCGGAAGGTTATTCCCTATATACTATGGTCACCTAATGTGTTTGGTCGGATCCTAAAGATCGACCAAATGGGTCGGGTTCGAAAGCATAAGCGATTGTTTAGATCGCTTACCTTACGACCCTATATAAGCACTAAACTAAAAGTGACGAGCTAAGCATGTTAGAACATGCTTAACTAAGTTTAGAAAACAGGTTTGGCATCAAAACAAACGGTTTTGATACCTATGAGTCGTTTGGTTACAAAATACACAAGAATGCGCATTTTGGCCGAAACTACGACTCGTCACTGAGCCTAGATAACGTGGTGATCAGTAGGTGTAGTCACTAGGGACTATAACCATCGTGATCACGCTCACGTTATGAAGTTCAAACGAACTTCGTGTTGACTATAGGCTGGTCAACGCAGAAAGTCAAACATAGTTTGACTTTAGGACTAGAAAGCGATTAAAAGAACGAAAGAACACTTACGAAGGGTCCCCGAAAGCTAATCTCGATCCAGGAGCTCAGGTATGAAGCAAAGGCCTCAACTTAGAGCTTTAGATCAGATTTTGTGGGTTTTAACACAAATGAGGGGGGGGGTATTTACAGGAAAAGCATGACGCGGCCCGCGTGAAGATTTAGACAGGGCTTACGTGTCCCAATCCCTGATTCCCGGGAACGGGCAGCCGTGAGCCAGTTTCGGTGGTATCACATTTATTTATCCAATTTGGCAGCGGAAATTTTCATCAGGACCGTAGTTAGGAAATATTTTAATCAGAGTAAACCACCATGTTTTATAACATTAAACATATGGGTAAAACCCAAGTTTTCAATACACACGTTTCATAGGAATAAATCCTATTTATTTGAATAAAAACATCCATTTTATTATTAGGTAACTTTATTGCCACTTTTCCAAGCCTCCAGTGCTGTCCAGCTGGCTTCTATTTGGCTTTCACATTTTGTTACCTGAAACGCGTTTTAAAAACATTTTGTCAGTGGGAAATACTGGTGAGTGATTCCCAGTTTAATCAAGTTTAAGTAAAAACCAATTTGCAGTATTGAGGGCACATCCGCAATTACATTTGTATCCAAGACATCACAATTAACATCAGTGGTACGGTCATACTCAACATATGGGATGTTACCACGCCAGTAACCAATTTTGTATACAAAACCCCAACATAACCACTATAATTGTATTCTTTACAAATACTCAATAACTGCTTTGTATATATTTAATTAAGTGAGGTTTTGTAAAAACAGTAAACAAAAAGGTTTACAAAAAGTGAATCAACTCACATTGCTGTTTTAGGTTTTTCGTAAGGGTTTCCTGGAGATAATCTATAAATTACACAAATGCACGTGTGTTAGTATAATAACCCATTTTAACATTAGTAATACCCTCCCCGAGACGGCATTCCAATGACTACGTCGGGCAGAACCACGACAGCCGTTACGGAACCCTAGATCAATCGGGCAGCGTATCTAATACGTCTCCAGGGGTTATAATACTTACATCGTAGCAGAATCTCGCTATTTTTAGGGGGTATAATGCCCGGGTATAGTGTATACTATTCAGAAAATTAAGAAAGAAAGAAAGAAGTTGAGCGAACGGACTGAAGGCCTGTTGCCTTCTATTTATAGTGCTGAAATCGGACATCCTCGCGGCCCGCGTGAAGTTAAGGCCAGGCCTTACGCGGCCCGCATGGCATAGGGGTCTAGGCTAGCTGATCCGGGTCACCACCTAGGTTCAACGCGTGTTATGACACGTGGCCTCTCAGGGTCGTGCCACACTCCAGATCGCTCGCGGCCCGCATGGACTTAAGCAATCTTGCACGCGGCCCGCTTTATCTTTAAAACCCAAGCAAATCCGGATCACATCCCCGCGCGGCCCGCGTTAAATGTTGGGGTGGGTCTATGCGGCCCGCCTCAACTTAATAGTTATTGTTTTTAATTTATTTTATATGTTATTTTGTATTTTGGGCTCGGTTTTCACATACGGGACACATATAAAGACATATTGAGATATTTAAAGATATATTAGGGTGTTTAGAAATATTATGAGGGTGTCGGTTTTATCGAGGGTTGTTATATCCTCCCCACCTTGTTTTAGAGCTCGTCCTCGAGATCTACTGGAACAAGTGTGGATATTTCTTTTGCATTTCTGATTCCAGTTCCCACGTGTATTCAGGTCCTCTTTTGGAGTCCCATTTCACTTTGACCAGAATTAATCTCTTATGCTTGAGATTTTTAATTTTTCTATCTTCAATCTGTAGAGGCTTCTCTACAAATTTGAGTTGTTCATTAACCTCTATATCCTTGAGAGGTACTACGAGTGATTCATCAGCTAAACACTTTTTGAGATTAGATACATGAAATACATCATGTACTCCTGCCATTTCCTCTGGCAGTTGTAGCTGATAGGCTACAGGTCCTATTCTTTTAAGAATTTTGAAAGGTCAATATACCTAGGACTTAGCTTTCCTCTCTTGATGAATCTTACCACTCCTTTCCAGGGAGAGACTTTCAATAATACTTTATCTCCTACTTGAAATTCTAATGGTTTGCGTCTGTTATCGGCATAACTCTTTTTTCGATCACGTGCTGCTTTCAGTCGTTCCTTGACTTGAATGATTTTGTCAGTTGTTTCTTGTACTACTTCAGGTCCAGATAATTGTTTTTCCCCAATTTCTGCCCAACAGACTGGGGTTCTGCACTTTCGTCCATAAAGTGCTTCGAATGGTGCAGCATTGATACTTGTGTGATAACTGTTATTATAAGAAAATTCTATTAAAGGTAAGTGTTCGTCCCAATTACCTCCAAAATCAATTACACAAGCTCTAAGCATGTCCTCTATTGTCTGAATTGTCCTTTCACTTTGTCCGTCCATTTGAGGATGATAAGCTGTGCTTAGATTTAACCTAGTTCCCATTGCTTTTTGGAAACTTGACCAAAAATGAGAGGTAAAACGGCTATCCCTATCAGAAACAATTGATAAAGGAATGCCATGTAATGAAACAATTTCATTTACATACAATTTGGCTAATTGTTCCATACTAAAGGTTTCCTTCATTGGTAAGAAATGAGCTGACTTGGTTAATCTATCTACAATCACCCAGATTGTATCATTACCTTTCCTTGTTTTAGGCAATTTGGTAACAAAATCCATTGTTATCAATTCCCATTTCCAAACTGGTATTTCTAATTGTTGTAACAATCCTGAGGGTTTCTGATGTTCAGCTTTAACTTGTGAGCAAGTTAAACATTTAGAAACATAAGCTGCTACATCCTTTTTCATTCCTATCCACCAGAAATTTTTCCTTAAATCCTGGTACATTTTATCACTTCCTGGATGCATCGTATATTTAGACTTATGGGCTTCTTCTAATATACGGTGACGTAAATTTCCTAATTTAGGTATCCACATTCTCTTTTTATGGAACCTCCAAATTCAATCTGTTCCTTGTTCTAATTCCTTAATCATTCCTTTTAATTTTTCAGTATCCTCCTTGATTACTGATTTTTGTGCTTTTCTAATTTGATTGTTTAAATCTACTTGTAGATTTAATTTAAGAGAACGTACCCTTTTTGGCTTTTCGTGATATTTTCGACTTAAAGCATCAGCCACCACATTGGCTTTTCCTGCATGATACTGGATATCACAATCATAATCACTAAGTAATTCCATCCAGCGTCTCTGTCTCATATTCAATTCTTTTTGCCCGAAGACATATCTTAAACTCTTATGATCCGTGAATATGGTAAACTTACTACCATAAAGATAATGTCTCCAAATCTTAAGGGCAAAAATTATGGCTCCTAATTCCAAATCATGGGTCGAATAATTTCCTTCATGACTCTTAAGCTGTCTAGATGCATAAGCTATAACCTTTTGACGTTGCATCAATACGCATCCATAACCTAACTTAGAAGCATCACAAAAGATTACAAAGTCTTCAGTTCCTTCTGGTAACGCTAGTATGGGTGTATGGGTTAATCTTTGCTTAAGGATTCTAAAGGCTTCTTCTTGTTTTGGTCCCCATTCAAACTTAACAGATTTACAGGTTAACTTAGTTAAAGGAATGGCTATTCTAGAAAAATCTTGAATAAATCTTCTATAATAACCGGCCAATCCTAAGAAACTTCTAACTTCAGTTGGTGACTCTGGGGTTTTCCATTTGGTAATTGCCTCGATCTTTGTTGGATCTACATGAATTCCTTCATGGTTAACTAAGTGTCCGAGGAATTGTACTTGTTCTAACCAAAAGTCACACTTTGTAAATTTAGCATAAAGTTTTTCCTTTCTCAATAGACTTAAAAGTAAATGCAAGTGCTTTGCATGCTCTTCTTTACTTTTAGAGTAAATTAGAATATCATCTATGAAAACAATTATGAATTTATCCAAATATGGCTTACATATTCGGTTCATCATGTCCATAAATGCGGCTGGGGCATTGGTTAAACCAAATGGCATGACAGTAAATTCATAATGACCATACCTTGTTCTGAATGCGGTTTTAGGAATATCCTCTTCCTGTACCTTTAATTGATGATATCCTGATCTTAAATCGATCTTAGAGAAAAATCGAGCTCCTTGAAGTTGATCAAACAAATCATCGATCCTCGGTAATGGATACCGATTTTTAATTGTGACTTTGTTCAATTCACGGTAGTCAATGCACATACGCATTGATCCGTCCTTCTTTTTAACAAATAAAATCGGCGCTCCCCATGGCGATGAACTTGGCTGTATAAATCCTTTCTCCAACAATTCGTCTAATTGTTTCTTTAGTTCTTGCATTTCAGCGGGTGCCAAACGGTAAGGTGCTTTGGCAATCGGTGCTGTTCCTGGTAACAGGTGAATTCTGAATTCAACTTCCCTGTCTGGCGGTAGTCCTGGCAATTCTTCTGGAAAGACATCTGAAAATTGGAACACTACTGGAATGTCTTTTAATTCTTTTCCTTTAGTGTTAGTGATTATAGAAATCAAATACACTATAGATCCTTTCCTTATACAACTTGCAGTTTTCATTACAGAGATGAATTTAGTGGATCTAGATGGTTTATCTCCTTTAATTGTGATCTTTTCACCTCTTGGTGATTTTATCTGTATTGACTTCTGATCACATAAGATATTGGCTTTATTGTCTATTAACCAATCCATTCCTAATACGACATCAAATCCTACCAGATTCATTGGGTAAAGGTTTGCAATAAATTTTTGATTAAAAATTTCTATTCTCGCTCCTTGCAAGATTTCAGAAATCTTAATGGTTTCTCCATTTGCTGTTTCTACTAGACATTCTTGTGGTAGTTTAGTTAATGATTGATTTAGGAGTTTGCAAAATGAAGTATTAATAAAACTTTGGTTGGCACCAGAGTCAAATAATACTTTAGCAAAAATATCATTAACTAAAAACGTACCAGCAATGACGTCCGGAATTAGTCTAGCTTCGTCTGCAGTTAGCACGAATGCTCTAGCATTTTTAGGATTTTTGTTGGTTGCAGCTGGAGCCAATTTCGGACAGTTTGTCCTAATGTGACCTTTTTCTCCACAATTGAAACACATTCCATTACTGGATTTCTTCTTGCAATTCTCTTCCTTGTGTCCTGGGGCCTTGCAAAAATTACAGTAAGTAGAGCATCTTCCAGAATGCTTCTTTCTGCAGGCTTTGCAGTAGGGTGCAGAGGTAGAACCTACATTCCTACGATTGGAATTCCCAGAACGGAATTCTTGGGTAAGCCTTTGGGCTAGGTTTCTCCTCTGGTCTTCTTCTCTAGTACGGATTAACTCATCTGTCAAGGTATTGGCTAGTTCTACAGCTTCCTCTATGGTTTGGGGTCTAGCTGCCTTGACTACATGTCTAATCTCTCCAATTAATCCCCAGATATAACGGGAGATTAATACCGGTTCAGGGGATGCAAGGGTAGGTACTATCCTAGCATATTCAAAGAATGTGGTAGTGTAACCCTTACTGTCTACTCCGGTCATTCTTAGATTCAGAAACTTATTTGCTATTTGTTCCTTTTCATTGGGAGGGCAGAATTTCCTTTCTACCATATTCTTAAATTCCTCCCATTCCATGTTATAAATCTTATCACTTCCTCTTGACTGGAGGATAGTGTTCCACCATTCTAAGGCTGCGTTTTTAAACAGATTTGAAGCAAACATTATCTTATCTTCTTCAGCACATTTGCTTATTTTTAAAACGGCCTCAGTTTTCTCCATCCAGCGTAGAGCTGCAATGGGTCCTTCATTGCCCGAGAATTCTATTGGTTTACAGGACCAGAATTCCTTGTAAGAACAACCATATGACATGGTTCTTCTTCTTTTGGGAATGGGCGCTTGAAGTACGGGTTCATTGTTCACGCTGTGTTCCGGTTCACTTGGTCGTTTACTGCTATGCTTACTTTTATTATTCGCTTCTTGAATCGTTTGAATAATAAATGGCATTGCATCTATAATTCCTTGTGCCACTATATGTTGAACGACACTATTATCCATTTGGTTTCCATTGTTATTGTTGTCCGGATTCTCATTAACCACGTTAATGTTACTCTGGTTATCGTTATTCAGATTATCTTGATTTCCTTCGTCGGCCATCTGAATTTTAAACAATTTACCAAATATTAATATCACAATTAATATTTGAATATATTTGAATATAGTCAATTACATGACACGCACGTTTAACCAAAAACGTCGAGCATTGCGACTTTTACTCTATTTATATAGTATGCATCATTACACACTAGTACTGAAATTTAAATTACAATACCGGCTGAAATGTAAAACTACAATACTAATAATAAGCATCCGTAGTTTTTTTTTTTAACACATACACACATATATTATTTTATTATTATTATTACTACTACCGTTTCTGCCATCACCTTCACTGATATGGATTCATCCAAAAATCCATATTACGCTCATCGTATTTCCATACGAGGCGTTCTCCCACCTGTCGCATACGATCACTGCTTTCTAAAATTTCCTCCCCAAAAGTCCTAAGTTCCTGGACATTTTCTGCACTCATTGGGGGTGCAGGTTCTAGGACTGGGTTTGGAAACTGAGGTACGGGTTCCTGATACGGAGGCATAGGGGCCTGGTACGGGTATGGATTCTCTAAAATTTCCCTAACATATGCATCACTAATGTTGTAGGGATCTTGAGGATCTAACCCTGGATAAGCTCCTAAGTTGGGCATTGGCACATTTTCCTGTATTGGGTTTTGTTGCACGTAATCCCTAACATCGTCCCACCAGGGGTCGTAATTGTTTGGGTCTAGAGGATCAGGTGCAGGTACCCTAGGTATCTCCTCCGGGTTGTAATCAGGCATTTCTATCTGGTCTTCTACTTCCATGGGTTGGTCAGGATTTTGTGGTTGTGGTGCTAGCATTTGTTCCAGGTTTGGGTCAGCAGCTGTGGTTGCTAAAATATGGATATTAGCGATACCCCTATTGAGCATATCCTGATTATAAGCATCAGTTTCTCTTTTTGCTGCGGCTAACACTCGCTGTTCCTGCAACTTTTTCATTCTTTTCCCACGCTCGTGCGCTCCCCTACTGAACCATCCCCTCTTTTTCTGAGGAAATGGCTCTTCAGACTGAGCCTTAAACACAAAGATCCCTTCTTCTGTGTCAGCAGAATACCCTGAGAGGGCAGGCTGAGAAGAGGAGGTGCCTTCGCTCCTAGGCGAACCAGACAGTTGACGATAGGCGTCAGAAGGTCCTTGGTCACTCATACTGTAAACTAACAAATAGTCAGATAACACATAGCAAGAAATACAATCATACACGTATTTCCATAATTTATTTCCTAACACTTTGAATTTTGATGTCAGCAGAACACTTCTGTGGCTGAATCAGTGGCATAGCTCTGATACCACCTTCTGTCACAGCCCCCAATCCCTGATTCCCGGGAACGGGCGGCCGTGAGCCAGTTTCGGTGGTATCACATTTATTTATCCAATTTGGCAGCGGAAATTTTTATCAGGACCGTAGTTAGGAAATATTTTAATCAGAGTAAACCACCATGTTTTATAACATTAAACATATGGGTAAAACCCAAGTTTTCAATACACACGTTTCATAGGAATAAATCCTATTTATTTGAATAAAAACATCCATTTTATTATTAGGTAACTTTATTGCCACTTTTCCAAGCCTCCAGTGCTGTCCAGCTGGCTTCTATTTGGCTTTCACATTTTGTTACCTGAAACGCGTTTTAAAAACATTTTGTCAGTGGGAAATACTGGTGAGTGATTCCCAGTTTAATCAAGTTTAAGTAAAAACCAATTTGCAGTATTGAGGGCACATCCGCAATTACATTTGTATTCAAGACATCACAATTAACATCAGTGGTACGGTCATACTCAATATATGGGATGTTACCACGCCAGTAACCAATTTTGTATACAAAACCCCAACATAACCACTATAATTGTATTCTTTACAAATACTCAATAACTGCTTTGTATGTATTTAATTAAGTGAGGTTTTGTAAAAACAGTAAACAAAAAGGTTTACAAAAAGTGAATCAACTCACATTGTTGTTTTAGGTTTTTCGTAAGGGTTTCCTGGAGATAATCTATAAATTACACAAATGCACGTGTGTTAGTATAATAACCCATTTTAACATTAGTAATACCCTCCCCGAGACGGCATTCCAACGACTACGTCGGGCAGAACCACGACAGCCGTTACGGAACCCTAGATCAATCGGGCAGCGTATCTAATACGTCTCCAGGGGTTATAATACTTACATCGTAGCAGAATCTCGCTATTTTTAGGGGGTATAATGCCCGGGTATAGTGTATACTATTCAGAAAATTAAGAAAGAAAGAAAGAAGTTGAGTGAACGGACTGAAGGCCCGTTGCCTTCTATTTATAGTGCTGAAATCGGACATCCTCGCGGCCCGCGTGAAGTTAAGGCCAGGCCTTACGCGGCCCGCATGGCATAGGGGTCTAGGCTAGCTGATCCGGGTCACCACCTAGGTTCAACGCGTGTTATGACACGTGGCCTCTCAGGGTCGTGCCACACTCCAGATCGCTCGCGGCCCGCATGGACTTAAGCAATCTTGCACGCGGCCCGCTTTATCTTTAAAACCCAAGCAAATCCGGATCACATCCCCGCGCGGCCCGCGTTAAATGTTGGGGTGGGTCTATGCGGCCCGCCTCAACTTAATAGTTATTGTTTTTAATTTATTTTATATGTTATTTTGTATTTTGGGCTCGGTTTTCACATACGGGACACATAGACATATTGAGATATTTAAAGATATATTAGGGTGTTTAGAAATATTATGAGGGTGTCGGTTTTATCGAGGGTTGTTATATTACGTGCCCCGCCTGGGAGTCCAGATCAGAAAATAAGTTTCAGAAATGACAGTTTAGATCCCTGTTGTGGTTTAAGGCCATTTCCGACACGTTTAAGGCCCGTTAAGCCATCTTTAAGGCCCTAAAATGATGCTTTAACATTGAGGACATGAAACATGCTCAAAAATATCTTGGATGTTGGTTCGTTTGGTCGTATGATCGCGATGTTCGCTTAGTTACGACGGAATGCGCATAAGCGCGAAAAACGATCCAATTGCGCGACAAATGGATTTTTCTCATGCCAAACACTAAGGCATAATATAAGGATGCTTACATAAGTTTTTGGATGTCCGGATGTATTCAGAACGTAAGTTATGCGCGAAAGTGCAAACTTATGCACTTTTTGACACTTTTAGTCCCTGAATGACCCAAAAGTTTATTTTAGCACACCGAACCTCTCAAAGCCTATTTCTAAGCTATGTAAAGGATATTTAAGGTGTGTTTAACTTATGGTCATGTTCCGGAATGTTTGTTACAGTTCAAATTGGCATACTTTCGCAGTTTGTCAAGTTTAGTCCCTGTAAGCGAATTAACTTGTTTTTGCCATACCAAAGCCTTTAAAACTTATTTCTAAGTTATGTAAAGGTTATTTAAGGTATGTTGAGTATATGTTGATGTTCCGGAGTATTTGTTGCATTAAACTGAGTACGTTTACGCACCAGTTTGCGTATAATTCTCCAGAAAGCGATGTAGAGTTTAAAATCGAACAAAAGTCAAAACATGAAAAATGTAAAACATAAACAAACAAACATTGGGATCAAATAACATTGTTTTATTGATTATTGAACTATTCACAATGATTTCAAGCACAAATGTTACACCTACTTCACCGTAACCATCACATCTGAAGATAGCGAAGGATTGGTTTTGATTTGTTGATTTCAATAACTTCTAGGTTAACTACAATTTGAGAACAAGGAACAATCGAATGGGACGACAATGGAGGTTGACAAGAGTTTGAGTGACACCAGCCCCTCCCTCTCCCTTGTTCGTCATCAACAAACCTCTGTTCTTCACTCGGTGATGGAATGAGGACCTGATTCGTATTCCCCAGCATAAGATTGATCAGAACAAGATGCTGAAGATGATGGATTGATTGCTATGAGCTTCAAGATGAAGAAGTAGATAGATGAAATAACAATCTGGGGGAAAATTAAGGTTTTATTATAGGAGTAGTAAGTAAATAAACGGAGATATTACTAATATACCATTTAACCGTTTAACATTAACATGGACTTTAAACAATTACCAACAGCAGAGGGTAAGATTGAGGCAATTAGCATTCGTCCAGGGGTAGGGCAGCAAGATTTTGGTTTTAGGGGGTAAGAGTGTCAGCAGGATAGAAATCCAGAGGGTAAATTTGCATTTTACACAAAAGTAATTTATGATAAAATTAAATTGAGCATTAACTAGCATGACTAAAAAAGCAATGATCTAAAATTTTAAATACTCAGGAACTTACAATTTAATTGTTTGCTTTCTCTAGTATAGATACATGTTTGATTCTCGTTTGTGCTATTTTCGAAGGACATCTTGGTGAAGGGACGAATCAGGGTTTTAATCCTAGATTCGAACTTAACGGGGCAAGGATTTACGAATTCCATCCGGTTCCTGCGCATCGAGGGGCTCAGTCTCATGACGGTCAAGGAGTCGACCTTGGACGTAGCCCTAAGCAGGGTGAGTTTACACGTGAAATTCTTTGCCGTTCAAAAAAAGATAAAGACAAAGAATTTTTTTTTGGAGGGAAAAGATGTTGATACGTGGTATTATTTGAAACTGTTTATTAGAAAAATAAGATAAAGATATGATATTATTACTAACCTATAAATAAGTAAGTTATATGTGCATAAAAGGTTGTACCTTTAGCTTTGGGAGTCTTTAAAAAAATGAAAAAATTTCTTTTTAACCCTAAAGTTTTAATGTTTAACAATTTAAGTTTAAACTTCTAATCTTTGTTTCCTTTTTAACCCTAAAGTTTTAATCTTTGACAATTTACCCTAAAGTTTTAATCTTTGACAATTTAAGTTTATAATTTTTAATCTTTGTTTCCTTTTTAACCCTAAAGTTTTAATCTTTGACAATTTAAGTTTAAAGTTTTAATCTTTGGTAATTTAACCCCTTTGATTAATTTGATTTTTTACTTCTAATTCAAAAGTTTCCATCTTTTGCGATTTAACCACTTGGATTTTTTTTTTTACTTATGTGTTGTAATCTTGGCTTTGGAGGTTTTTCAAAGAAAAAATGGTTATGCATATGGTTGTTGTAACCTTGGCTTAGAGGGTTTTTCAAAAAAAAAATTGATTTTTTTACTTTTCACCAAAAAGTATTTCATAAATTACTTTTAACCCAAAACTATATGTTCTTTTTACTTTTAACACAAAACTTTTTATCTTTTGCAATCTATCCTCACAACTTTTTTTACTTTCAACTTTGGTCCTTTATAGTTTTCATTTTCCGTAAATTTTTCGCTTTATGCTTCGTTCTAAATTTTGTGACTTAACACATCGCAACGTGCATCTTTGGTTTAGCGTTTTTACGTTTCGTTCTAAATTTTGCGAGTTAACACGACGCAACGTGCGTGTGTGGGTGAACGTTTTTATATCGTCTATTTTTTTCCCGTTTGACAGGTTCAACATAACGTGCGCATCCTAAATCGACTTAGTTATAACTAAAGAATTCCCGCCGGATTGCAGGCGGTCGTAATTCTATTCTATTCTAGTCTATACATATAATAAAAGAAACCTACTTTGGGACACTTGTCACTCAATGAGGGCTTCTTTGACTCTTTTACCCGCTCAATGCTAGAACCGGGTTATGTAACCGGGTCATACGGTGATCCATGACCCGTATCTCATTCAAAACTAAACTCATTAATCGTATTATTCAAAACCTAATCTTCTCCACCCCACAAACAATCTTCTCCACCGTTGTCTCCCACGTCACTAACACACAAAACCCTAATTTCTCTTTTCACCATACGCATCGTCGATCCAGCAGTTCATACACGTCTACAGCAATGCTTCACAAATGATTCAAGTCCGCCAAATGGTAAACATTTATAGCCGATTTATGGAAAATCGTATTTTTACGGTTTCGATTTTTACTATACTTGCTTATGTTTTCGTTATTTGATTGATTCAATAAAACAACGATGAAATTAGCTACATCTCGGATTAAGTTGATGAAAAAAAAGGAGTACAGATGATGATGAAAACTGGCTCAGTTGCTTGAGACTAGCCAGGACCATACTGCACGAATTCGGCTATGTTGTTTTATTTTATGAATATGATTGTTCACCTTATTGATAATTACCGTATTTATTAAATTAATTTGTCATTATAATCATTATGCTTAATATTTTATTAGGTTGAACATGTAATTAGGGAAGAGAATATGGTGAGTGCATATAATTTGATTGAGATATACTACGAACTTAGTGTTACTTGGTGAGTTTGGTTCTTTTTATAACATTTGATTTTCTTCTTTTATTTGAAAGTTTGTTTGATTGTAGCTCTACTTTATTTTAGAATAATGATTCATTATTATATTATTTGAGTTCTTGGTTATTAAGTGGTGAGTTTTTGATAATATTCAGATTACTTGCGAAATCAATTTAAGAAGAAGAATCGGGACTTAACTTGAATGTTTAGATATTGGAAGCATCAGTAGGTCTGATTTTTGTTTTATCTTAGCCCTTTACCATGGCTGGGTTCAACTCATGATTCTGTTGTTTGTTTTGTTTTGGCAGGTGAGCACTTGATGGGAAAAGAGACAATATAAGATTTTGGTAAGAATTATATATAGCCGGCTAAGGACATGTATCAATATTCTCATACGCTTTTGACCCATTTTGAAGCTGTTCATGTTTTCGTTCAACTAATAAATTCTTTGTCCATCTTTTAATGATAGTTTAATCTGTGAAATATGATTAAAAAAGAATATTAATTCTTTGGGTAAAATGGTTTATAAGCTCCTATGAAACAAATTAGACTTTTGCTAGCTTTCTACAAATGTAAATTTGCAACTGAAAATGAATATCTTTGGATGCATTGGATGCGAAAATTTATAAGGAACATCATCAAAGTGGTTTTTGCTACCTAATTTTATTCAAGGTAATTGTTGCTTTTTAACCCATGTATCATACTATTATGAATTCGTTGATTTGGATTATGTTTTATAAAGAAAAGAATTAACTTAGAAGTTACAAAACTTGCTAATAGTTTTATTAAAAGATCAAATTATTATTGATATAACATAATTTTAACCATGTCCATTTTGACCTGAACCTGTTTTGACCCGATAGTGTAATCAGTTCAACTCATTTGGCATTTGTTTTTGAACAATGGTTTTACAGGACAAAATTGCTACTCACGTGTTCCTGAGCTGCTTATAAGCGTATGTGCATACCATAACGCAAGACGGATGTTGTACATAAACACAACCGAAACACTCGAAGAACGACACAAATTCAAAATCTAAAGAGGGAAAATGTGGATCGAAGAACGACAAAAAATCAAGTTTTTAGGTGATGGTAATGTATTGCCTTAAGTGCATACCAAATAAATATGAGTTTAAATGTATTATAGCAACAATATTTTTGCTTAAAATAACCATGAAACTAAAACTGGCATTTTAAGTTGTTAACCCACACGTACAGGTATCCCAAAGGTCTTATCAAGCCTGAGTTTTTAATGTGTTTGTTGAATTCATCGGTGTCATCAAACAAGATTTTCAAAATTTATTTATTTCTATCTTTGTATGCTTTTTAAAATTAATAACAACTATAGTATTTGCTTTTAAACTGTTAAAGTGTTACATGAATCTATTAAGTGTTTTCAAAATTAACGTAAGTTTAGGCTTATTTTACATTTTAGGATATGTTTTATAGTTATATCGTTTTTATTATTCAACCCCGTGTAATACACGAGAACTTATTTTTCGAGTCATTTCTTTTAAGATTAATTTCTACTTTGTGTGTGAATTTCTAGAGTGTGACACTTTGCTATATGATCATTCTACACTCTACTCATATGTCTAGAAAGTACTATATCTTTACATTTTTCTTTTGTTGTTTGCAGGTGGATCTTAATACAAGGAGGTTAAATTTACAAGTTGTAAATATTAAAGTTGACAGTATAGGAGCACTGAAAGTTTAATATACCATTATTTTTGTCGATGTTTGGAATGTGAATAACCAGGAGCCAAATTTGATAAAAATGACGGGAAGCCTAAAGTTGGTAGGTGTACTCCCCATGGGATTATTTTGTTTAGAAGGTATTTTTTTTTTGTTAGTTATTCTTATAAATTAATCATTTTTAATTGAATTTCATATGGGAAGGGGATGCGGCAACTGAGCAACAAACGAGCTAAGACTCTCAATTCATATATATGTTAGAGTCGAAGCGTGTTCATTAAAAAAAGTTACAACGGGTCATTTCCTAATGCAAAAATGGAAAACTATTGCTCGACATGTTTAAGATCAAAACATGTCAACGTTTTTTATATTTATCTGGATTATATTTGTAGTTTCATTTTTGTCGTTAGACTTATGTAATATATTTAACTTTATGTTATACACCTTTTCTTTTAGTTTCAATCAAGACCCTTAAAATGTCATAGTATTGTTATGTGTTAAAACCTTGTGTTACTTATATTAGATAATGATGGCAATTTTAAAAACAAGACAACCAATGTGGAGTATAAGGACTTTTTTAGTGAAATTTGAATCATTGGTTGTATTTTTTTACCTATCATGTGTGTTTTTAAGTGTATTTTATTTATATTAAATTTATTTCCATTTAATCTTAATTTAATTTAGACAAATTTAAAATATTTTCATTTGTTAAACCGCGTGTATACGCGGGCTCTAACCTAGTTATATTATATTTTGTAACCCATCTTTAAATTGACACAAAACTCATTGGTCAATTACCCATCTTTAATAATTAAGCCCTACCCATTAGGCCATTACCCTTACCCCTAAGCCCACCCAAAGCCCATTTCAACCCATTGCCAGCAGTAGAGTTCAACTCAAATAACCGTTGTTGCTGCCTGGCGTTGCTTCTCCGGCGACATCTGCTCCTCTGGATACTGTCCCGAAATAACCCCAATTTTAGGTACGTTTTTGAAATATTGCTTGTCTAAATTTTACTTATTTGTACTGAGTATTTTGAGCTCATGTGATAACTTGATGAATTTATTAAAAAAAAAAAGAAATACATGTTAACAACTCCTTTTTTTTAACAGCAAATTTCTTTTATTCCATGTTGTCTATGGGACTTGAACCCAAGACCTCCCTCTCCCAAGGTGTTTAAAGGCCTTACCTTTACTAATGGACCACCACCCGATTGGCATGTTAACAACTCGTTAGCATTTCTAGTCACTTGGGTTCTAGTAGGGGTATATGAGGGTTGCTAAAAATACATGTTTTATGATTCCATCTACTTATTATCCTTTAGTGCTGTTAAACCTTTTTGGTAATATGTACGTTTTATTATAACTAGAGGCAGGCAGACAGGTTTTAAAAGCCAGTTGGAAGGAAGTGGTAACAAAATGATGCATATACTGAATAATAAAAGTTATATGTCATATGTGCTTGTGCCTGTGAGAGGTGGTGAGTCTTTTAAGGTTGTTTTTGCAATAATGTATGTCAGATTTTGATATTTGTCTTGGAGATCAAATGTTGGCTTAGACAGACAAAGACAAATATGTGTGCTCTCTCTCTCTCTCTGTGTTTTCTCTGTGTTATTTGGATAACGCCAACCAACCAATTATTATTTTTATTCTTCTTACTTTCATAATAATGTTCTTCCTCTTCATTTCTCAATTAAATCCTTTGTTGTTTTAAAGAAAGTATTGATACTGTTTTTTTGGTCAAAACGCGTTCTGACAATTGGACGGATATTAACAGTGGCGAAGCTTGAAATTTTTTTAGGGGGGTCGAAAACGTATATACCCAAAAATTTCTATAGAACCGGGGGTCGAAAACATACATACCCAAAATTTCTATACGAAAACTACATATATAACACTACTGGCCGAAAAGTTCGGGGGGGTTGGGCGCCCCTCCCGGCCCCTTCAAAGCATCGCCCCTGGCCCCTGCGAATATAGACTCGAGCGGAATGGGTTCGGGGCTAAAAGTGACATTTTATAAAAAGTCTTAATCTTGTTTGGGTCAAAACGAGCTTTCACTAAAATATGCTCGAGTTGAAATGAGTTTGTGCGAGAACAGACAACTTTAAAAACCTTTCAATCTAGTTTGAGGCAAAACGGGCTTGAAATAAAATATGGTAGTGTTGAAATTTGTCGCTTTAGAAATAAAATCAAAATGGGTTGATTCGCTATATTTATTTTTATGGCGTCATGTGGCAATGGGTGTTGACCGCGTATGCGGTGTTATTTGCGATGGCGATGGTGACGCTATGTCGATGATTGTGACGACGACAGTTGTGGTAGTGATGATGGGAGATAGGTGCTAGCGACAAACGGTGGCTATAGGTGTTGCTCGTGCATACAAGATCATCTGGAATTAGAACGTGTTATAAACTTATAATAGTGACTAGCTTTTTTTTTTTCTTTCAACGACCAACAAAAGCTCGATCAGTTAGGTACACCTAATGGCAAAAGGCCACTCACGCCCACGACTGCAGACGTCGCGGTTACCTAACCTGTCACCATTACAGAGGAAACCCACTGTCTGGAGGCCCACTATGACACAACCCATGGCTTAACCTAGAGAAATCTTGCTCCAAGAGAGAGGCTCGAACCCATAACCTTCACATTGAAAGATTAGGAGGTTGCCAATGCATCAGAACATACTTGAACTCATTTATATTTTTTTTTTCCAAATCAACCAATTATCTTATCATATTTTTGTTCATAAATACGAAAACATATTTATGTCATCTACTTAATTTTCCTGATAAGGACTTTATCTTTTATTTCATGCAAAGGTATAATATATGGCCTACATGTGTATCTTTTGTTTATGTTTTGTGTTTATACTTTATTTTCCAGAAAAGTGAGTTCTATACTTCTATACATATAAACTTGTTTTATTTGTTCCAGAGAGTATAGAAATCTGGCCCAGAGAGTACAAGCTGCCTTGTATTATTTCGAAAATTCATGATCACACAAAATCACCTTTTACATCTAAGTAGGTAATGTATTTTGTGAATTTTTGGCGTTTAATTTTTATGAGCGCGGTGTTCTATCTCCGTTCAACTCATTACTATCAAGCTCTCAACCGTGATTTACGACACTATAAGGCAATTTACTCGTGAAAATAACACGCTTACGTCTATGTATAAGGATTTCTATTTAAAAACTTGGTAAACAAATGATCATGATCTCAAATAACAAAAATATAAAGCAAGTATAATTGGGTGTTAAAAATGGTTAGATTATTGGTATAGCAATAGCAGTTTACTTTCAAAGATAATTATGAAAAAACGTAAAAAAAATTATAACTACTTTTTCTGTAATCTTCATTAAATTTGTATTCAGATTACGTATATCGATAAACTTGTGGAAATATGGCTAGCTTGATGCTTATTTATTTCACAACTTGGAATTATAATACTTTCCTAACTATTTAAGTTTGTTTTATCTCTATTATTTTATATCATCTAGAATTCTTTCATAGAGATGATGTTTGTAGTTTTGACATCAAATACTAGATTGCAATTCGGTCTGTCAACCAATTTCTTTAACAACTTTTTTTTGTTTGATTAACGGTCTATCATTACTGATATCATCTTAGGGTGTAAGGAGTGGTTAAACACTTGAGAGTGACAAACTAAAAAATCAACCAATGAAAGTGTGTCATGTCAAAGTGGTAAACTATGCTCAAAAGTGATGGCAATGGTTAGACACTTGGTGAAGTGGTAAACTATTTAAAAAAAAAGGAAAAATGTGTGATTGGTTGTGATTGGAATGGGCCCACCCCACACTACCCTCTCTCTCTCATACCTCCCTTCACCACTTCGGCAAGCCTACACCGAGCGTCATTGAAACCGCGCGGCAAAGGGTGTCGGCGGCGGTGTTGCCGCACGGCAAAACCCTTTGCCACACCCCTTTGCCGCACCACTCTGGACACCCTTATATTTTTAGCTCATAACTTATAACAAATTACGGTTCAATCTCTCCCACTAACTTTCTCCTCAAGCCTGCATATACTTTTAAACGGTCCCAGAGTCGACATCACAACGAGTTAAATCAATTATTATCAATCAATCAAATCAATATAAAAGCTTAATGGGATATGTAGAGCACGACTAGTTAGTTATTATGTTTTTTTAAAGGTTAGTTATCATATAACCGTATACGTTGGAATGAAATGAGTTGATTTTAAGAATTTGAGTTGTTACTTTGATAAGGTTTCTCGAGCGAAATGACTCGGGCTATAGCATTTTTTGGCAAGTAAACATTGCTTGGTCGCATATTTTTATCAAGAGTTTTAACGGTTTATGTGTATGATAATAGTATGATGAAACATGATGCGTACGCCAGTTTATGTTTAATTGTTACATTGAGACAACATGCATGGAAAATAAATGAGAATGAGAGAAAGATATCTGAATTATGTTAAACATAAAATGTAAATAAGTTTGACAAAGTTAAAGTAGTTCGGGTCAAAACCGATTCAGAAAAAAAAAAAAAAAAAAAAAAAAAAAAACCTAGTCCTTTTGAAAAGGCAGAAATGTAGTTCGGGTCAAAAGAACTTTTGTTGAAACTGGTCATATAAGAGGGAAAAACATTATCATAACGAGTTCACACCATATATTTGTTTTTATGGTGTACATAGCTGGTAGTGGTGCATGGTGAAGGTAGTGGAGGTGGTGGCGTCAACACCAACCAGTTAGTGTTGGGTGGTCGTTCTACTTCATCAAGTTTCATATGAACGATCCATTTTAGCTTAAGTGTGTAATTCAAACATACCCACATAAGCTACCAAGCAAATAAAAGGATTCAAAAACTAAGTTCAAGATCCGTCAGTATATAAATAGATTATATATGTTTTCAAACACGTATATTGTTACCCTTAATATGACATACTCCACCTTGTAAACGTAGTCGTTTGACTAGTTGGGCACCATTCCTAAAGAAAAGGTTACATGAAGATTTGGTAGGCCTGGGAATCTTCAATAATTCTTAGGTACTACTTAGTCTACCTTAAAATATTCAGAAAAAATCCACACTCTTTATCCCCTCAAGAATCCAATGCCCCAAATGAGACCAACAATTTGCAATTCCTCCACTATATCATTAGACCATCTTACTGTTTTTATTCATTTAAGTATCATGCACTAATAATAACTAAAAGAAAGTTTCTCATTTAAATATTAACTATATATATATTCCTACATAAACAATACCATTTTAAACTCACTTATCCTTGTCGGTTGTGAAACATTAAGATTATGTTTTCATTGAAATGAATACGCGATTTAGTGACCCATAGTTAGGGCGAATATGATTTCAGTTTTTAAACGCATTGTGGTATTTAACAGAATGAACAAACATTAACATAAGAATGTGTTGTTGAGTTGTACATATCAAAACTTTGTTTGCATCATCATTTAAAGTTGTAAAAAATTGACTACATATAGGAGACAAGACATGTTAAAAGTCCATAGTAGACATGTAAGAGAATATGTATAGGGTTGTTGCCCTTTCAAAGGGGTTTTAGAGTACAAGGCCTCACGAGAAGGAATAAAATAACTTGTATCATTTGCTCAACTTAGGCACTATACTTTTAGTTACTAGGTTGGAAAAATCAGTACAAGACAATTTTGTATACTATACAGATCGTAAAATAAAAATAATAAAAAAAACGATGCTTTGTTATGTGTTTATGAGAAAATGGCTACATATGTTCAAGAGAACGTTCAATAAACACACAATCTCGGAAAGAAAAACACATAAAGAGTATATACAAGCTTTTAAAAAAAGTATGATATTGTTGAAATTAAGTCCAGTTAAATTGTCTTTTATATAGAAATTTAAAATTAACAGCTAATTAAGGAAGTAAATGACAACTAGTAAGAATATATATAAAACCCTAATCTATCGAACGAGTTGATGACAACTCACGACTAACTTATCAAATAAACTATAGAAAACATCTATAAAGTTAAGTTAATATTTATGGTTGTTTTTCTACACGTTTTCACAGCTCCCCGGATCTGCATACAACAATCAAGTAACTGAGTTATTCGTCCCTCGTAATTTTTCCTCTACATAACGACGACGATAGAATTAATGCATCTATACTACATCTAACCCTAAACATTTAAGTAACTACCCAATTCTTTTCTTCTTGTTTAGTGAAGTAATATATTTTATATACATATGATTAAATTTATTGAAGAAAACCCGATATACATTCTAGATTTGGAAATTTGCATATGAATCCAACCATGATTAACACGAATGAAATAATTAATGTTAAATGACAGAACTAAAACAGCTTCACATGTTGACGAAAGTCAAAATTATTTCTTGGTATCCTCTCCAAATACCATGTTATTCCCACGCTATAATTTTTTAAATACACTCCCCTCATTTTCATTCAGATGTTCAAATTTGACCTAGAATTCCAAAACATGGAACCATGTCTATTGGAAAAGCTTCACCATTCATATCACACTGAACAAAAAGAGGATTATTTTTTTTCAATTCTATTTTATAATGATTACTTTATTAAGGAATGTATGTAGTTGATCAATATATCATATAGTTTTGACTTGGTAGAAACAAGAAACTGGTCAACAATTTTGTACCAATGAGTACATCAGTACAATAACAAGTACAATAATATTTGGGAGTCTAAATTTTATTATAAATTGGATTCCCTTTTAACCATAAGAAATTATGAATTTAGTATGATATCTCTGCATTTTAATACATCCAACGTTCCTGTTTGTGCTTACTAACCCGGGGGATGTCGTGTACGTGAACTATTAGGCTGACCAAAAGTTTCGAGAGGGCGTAAAGTGATGGGACCCAATTTTTTTTTCCTATCATTATGTTTCGGGTCGGGTCGGCTATCGATTCAGGTTAAATCAAATAATAATAGTTCCAAATAAAACTAAAAAAATTCATTCATTCAAAGGACCCGTTCTTAGACATAAAAATTTATGATTAAGTTTATTGTGTGGTGGGTAACCTAGGGTTAAACAAATAATAGTTAAAATATATTTACAAAACTATCCATCACTTATATGGTAAAAAACTTTGTTTTAATTTATATATTGTATAAATATTTAGGATAAATAATTGGGGGGAAGTGATCCTATATATTTTTTCCTAAATATTTATACAATATATAAATTAAAGTTTGTTACCTAGGGGGAGACGATCCTATATAATTTTTAAAATTTCCGGACGAAAAATCGAAACCTATACATTTCTAACCGAAATATTGGGGTGGGCGGGTGCACCCCCGGGCACCAACAAACCTTCGCCCCTGGGCTACATGGTATGGTTGATGGAGGATGGGCCTCCACGTCAACGTCACGTAGGATGAGTGTGAGGATGAGGCAAAAAGTATGGACCTAAGGAAATGAGGAATGGACCTAAAATATATATGTATATGTTGTATTTATATGTGTGTGTGAGAAGAAGATGCAATAATTTTTGTCCTTTACCTCCCGTCCTCATCGTCCCAACCCCGACGTTCAAGACGCCGACGAGCCACTCGGAATGGTGTGGAGGACGTCGCCGGGCCTGGACGACCCCACACCGAGTGCCCTTACATATGTAGTCCAATTACGTGTATAGCTAACATTTTATATGATATGAAGTTTTACATCAATCCCGTGACCAAGGAATAAGATATGAAGGTTTTGACTTTTGCCATGCAACTTAGCAACATTCTCATAGAAAAAAAAAAAGAAATAAAAAATATTGTTAAAAAGCTGAAATTGGTAAATTTCCATATACATACTCTTTCTAGGAAAGTATTTGATATATATAATAGTCATATTTTAAAAGGTTGTAATGTAAGGAGGAAGAAACTGTCAAAAGTCAATGAAGTAAAAGTAAACGTAAAGAGTTAAATACTTGAGAATTTTCATATAATTAAATTAAAACTGTCGAATTTTCATATGGAAAAACTTGTAATAAAATTTGTCATACGGAAAATTTTGCTATATCCAATGGAGAAACTAGTGTAATATTGACTTGTAAGTTTTGTTTTTAATGAGAAAAATAGAATAATTCAATTATAATTTAAAGGTTTAAAAATAATCTGAAATAACTAAACTAATGGAGAAGGTGATGATTTGATTATGGTTGTTCTATAACCTAAATTTTGTGTTACGATTATGGTTTATATGTATAAATAATTAAAATAATCCTATCTCGTCATCATCAATAAAACATAAGATTTATACTTTTGTTTATTACAAATAATATATTGTATTTCAGAATTCAGAATCGTCATTACAAATGCCTGGATTTGTTTAAAAGTAAAATATATCAAACATTCACACCACAAATTCTTTCTTTCTTTTATGATGGAGAATGGTGAGGTTTAACGAAGCTTCTCTTGGTTGCCGAAAGACTTTTATGTTGAAAGTTGAAAAAAATCGAGTATAAAAAGAAATAAAAGTAATAAATATCATAAGACAGCGTGCTTCGTGAGATAATCTTGAAGAATATCGAATTCAAATTTTATATTGAAATGGAACTAATTCTTGGAGTCTAAACAAATAAAAGTTAGAGTTAAGTCTATTTAGTTTAATTGAGTTCAAGCTTGATTTTGACCTTAGAAAACTTTCAATGTTCGGGCTTGATTCGTTTACTATTTGTTATTTATTTATTTATTTTATTTATATTCATCTATAGGGGAAGGATCATTTGAGAAGACTATTCTTTCAAGAACAAAATAGAATTGATCTTAGTCATCCATTTATTTGATCTATGGCTGTGAATGATGATGGCATTTATGTGAATATTGTAATCTTTTTGGTCAAGTATCTTAATTAAAAGGGTATATTAGACAATTTGTGTAGTATCAATTATTTAAGACTTCACAGTTACAAAATTCAACACAACCAAGCACCGTGATTTACTCCCTTCAATGAACTCGCCGGCATAAACATAATCATGATTTCTCCCGAAAATGTCAAAGACGATGCTACACTGGTTCTGTCGAAACTCTATACTGTCACGATCGGCGACGATACATCCAATCTCTTCAAACTCCACAGTATGTGTAGGTATTCAAGATTCATTGCTGAAGAGGCTCGTTTCGGCGATCGAGTGTGTAGGGACCTGAATTTTCTGCAGTAAATTGATGTACCCAAGAGAGGGCTTTTTTGATGATTAAAAGGTGTAGTGTGTTTCCTGTATATAAGTATGCTCCTCAAAATATCCCACGCGGGATTTTGCAGTGAAATTAAAAGGATTGATTTGGGGGAATCAAGCATAAAATACTTTTATATTTGGGCAATATGAATTTCCCCTATTTTTTGCTACCATGATTTCCTCCCCACACAATCACGGTGGAATCAAAACCCCTAATGGTAGAGGATTTTGGTTTGTGGTTGAAGAGCTGTATATAAACCCACGCGACTACCAAGATGACACACACCACTACCAATCATTATTTATCAAACCTGTGTGTGTAGCTGTTGACGGATTCGTTGTGTAGGTTGGTACATATATATGAACATTCATTGTGTATTAATTGCATCCTGTTCATTTTTATTTTGTATGTACATGTATTCTCCTGTAATGTTGATTAGTTTCCAGAATACGCGTTTAGGTTTAGGTTCAATTTTGTGTTGGTTCGACATATTGAGGGTGAAAAATGTTTTCCTAAAATTTGGTTTATTTTTGCCCTAATGTTAGGTTCCACTTCTGGAGTGTGAAATATGTATGAAAGTAAGTTTTTTATTTTTATATGTATATAGATTTCATAGTTACTCATGTTGCAATGTTTGTTTGTTATATAATGTGTGGTTAATATTTACAGTTCGGAAAAGCCCAAGGATTGGAAACATCAAATCTGCCAGTGTGAACGTGGACAAGGCATCAAAAAAAATTGGTATTGCATCTGTGTCAGAAACTGGCATGTACATATGTTTACGGATTCATATTTGTTGTTTGTGTGATCATATATTAGTAGTTGATGTGATTATTGTGTAGGGAGGTGGGGGGGGGGGGTATAAGGTTTATCATTTTCTGGAATTCACTCGGATTGTATGTTTTGTAACTGTATATATTAGGTGTGTACGTAATCACTTCTAAAAATCAATCAGACTATATGGAGTAACTGTATATGATGTAGGAAAACGTTTTGGTTTTTAAGAGATGCTTGATCATGTGTTTGTTTGTTTTCAATACTGTGTAGGTGTTTATTTTTTGTGTGCACGAGGTTACTATATTTTATTCTCAGTTTGGTAAAGGGAAGGTGGTAAAAGAGGGGCATTTATTGTTTGATTCTGAGTAATAGAAAGTTTTAGTATATGTTTATAATGTAGGACAGTGGGTGTAGGCAAAAAATATGTTTTGTGTATGGTTTGTTTAATGTGTTATGTTTAAATCAACCAACAATATGCCAGGGTGTAATAAAAATATGTTTTATCTGTATGGGTTTTGTGTGTCGAATGGTGTAATGTTAATGGTGGTATACATGGTCTGTTTGCGGGGCATTTTATACTTTGCGCACGTTGTTACAATATGACAGTGGATGTTCATGAAGCCGGTATGTTAGGAAAGAGGCACCACTCGGGAAATCTGATTAATGGTAATAGGCCTTCAAAAGGTATGACTTCCTGATCATGCATTTAGTCTGTTTCGAGTATACGTGTTAAACATTTGTTTATATTTTATGCGGACCGTTTTTTAAATTGATGTAGGTGTCCTTCAGAAGGCTGCACCTGCGTCAGACGGTATGGTGGAAGATGATGATTTTGTTGAAACCGTCCCCAAGATGTTAGTACCAAAACATGAAAAGCCAAAGTTAATAGACAGGAAGAAAAAGGGTGAAATAAATATTGGTGGAGAGTACCCTCATAAGATACGGACGAGATCATCACCTAAGTCGCTTTATGAAGCTCTTCAAAAGTTGTCTACGGAGCAAAAAGATTGTGTAAGACATATGGGGTTTGGGAAGATGTTGTCGTTTACCGTTGACGGTATACCTGGACAGCTGGGACACTACGTCGTGGACAATTTGGATACAAATAGGATGTGTATTAAATTGGAGAGGGGGTCGATTGATATTACCAAAGAGGCGATACATCAGTTAGTTGGTGTTCCCAATGGTGGGGTGTGGATGAATAATATTGATGATAAGAGAGCTGATAAAGCAATGAGCAAACTATGGAGAGCTCACTATCCGAGGGATGAGGTGAGCCCCGGTGATATTGCTAAGCGACTAGAAACACACAAAGTTGCTGATTGGATGTTTAGGGTTGATTTTCTGCAGCTGTTCTCAAGCATAATGATTAACTGCCAGAAAAACGGGAAATGCAAGATGTGCCTCCTCCCCTACTTCACGGAGGAAAGAGATATTAGTGAACTAGATTGGTGTTCTCTTATATACAAGACAATAGCTGAGTGTAAGGACGATTGGGTACGGGACGATCGAAAAAGTTATTTCGCTGGTCCTCTTACAATTCTGACGGTAACTGTTTTTTTTTCATATCTGTTTTTTTTTATTTTTTGTCTTGCTTAAAAGTTAAATGGAACCTAAACAGGATTTTTTTCATTTTTTTTGTCATGAATCTCATCCCAGCTGTTATATGTTGATTGCACAAATTGTTCTGGGTTGCCGCTTGAAAGACGAAAGATTGCATTGGCTGATTGGGATATGAATAAACTTAAACAAAGACAACATGCTGAAATACAGTGTGGAGGATTTGGGAGAGGAGAAACCAGGAAGATATTTGTTGAATGTGGAGCAGGCACTGCTCAAGTATCTGAAGCGAAATCAGAGGGACAGGTTACTGAAGAACATTATATTCGTATGAATCAGTTAGGCTGTAGATCAGCCCAAGTGTTGGTAAGATAATTAAGACCACATTGTTTTCTTTTGTTTTCTTTCTTTTTTTTTTTTGTATTCAAAATATGTAATGTCAGGCTAGTAAATTATATTGTGCATGGCGCAGGGGTATGTGTCAAAGTTGAATGATCTCATGTCGGCTATGTCTCGGTACAAGATGGAGTTTGAGATGGTCATAAAGGAAGCCTTAGGATCTAATCCACAAAATTCAGACATCATAAATATATCATCTAAATACGATGATTTGTTTTCTGTGAGACCCGATGGAAATAAATCCAATGAAGTTAGAAATGAGTCTATATCCAAAGGGAAGGAGCTGATGGGGGTTGATGAAGAACCATTATCACAGTTCTGGACCGACCCAACATCTTTTGACAACATTTGCAAAACTGTTGACAGTCTGGTGCAGAAACACCTCAATAGTGGAAATGGATTTTTTGATGGGACATGTGAACCTTCCTTCAGCCTTGGACTTACGCAGGGGGATGTAATGTGTGATGCTGATTTCATCACACCAACGCGTGGGCAACACCAAAGTGTGGAAAGTGAAGATGATGACCATATACCTTTGAGTGTTGTTATGGCACGGCTCAGTAAGGATGCAGCTAAACGTGAGAAATCAAAACGGATCACACGTGTAAGCAACTTACTGAGGTCGCCATATAAGAATAGGGTTGTTGATATCAACAACCCTGAGCATAAAGAAGAAGAAAAAGTGTGGGAGTATCTGTGGCGTATATCAGGAGAGCAAGGGTTTGATTCCAACCTGCTTTTACTACTTTCGTTTAATGTTTCCTTCTGAGAAATCTAGTCCTTTGAATTATTTTATGGTTTTGGTGCAGGGAGGTGATTTTCTCCACAAGGGATGGACGTGTTGGAGTCCGTGGTTTGTTTGAGAGCTTGCAGCCAAATGCGGTGGTTGAAAACAATGTCATTGATTGTTGGTCGATTGTTTTGAACCACGAGGAGGGTGCGCGAAGCCCGGATTCAGAATACAGACTCTTTATAGGATGCTCTGTTCTTGTAAGTATTAGTGATTAGTACATACGTAACCTGTTTGTCGAACATAGTGTCATCATATGGAATGGTTGTTTTAATCATGGGCCTCATGTGGGGTGGGGTTCAAACATAGCATGTTAAAAACACAGTTGGTTAGTTTCCTATATATAGAGTATGGATTTCATATTACGCACACGTACCCTATACAGAGTACGGTTTACACATTGCAAAAATGGGCCATACTTATTAACATATTGTGTGTTACCCCTGGTGGGTGGAGGGATATATCCAGGGACAGTTCACAGAAGTCGAACATTCCAACTGGGTCCAGAGGATGCTGGTACATTCCCTGAAGTTAGCCCACGCGGTGGTGTAGGTTTGCTACCTGGTGACGTAGGCTCGTTACCTAGATGTGTAGGGACACATTCACTGCACATACCCCAGACAAATATGTATAAATTTTGTAATATGAAGTCAAATCACTGCTGATAGTTTTGAGGTTGTGCACAACTAGTCTAGTGACGTCTTGTGTAAGTTTTGAGCCAACACACGATCCAATGTAGTAGTGTGTTTTGTTATGATCCAGCAAAGTATTGATTTTGCGAACACCCTGCATTGTTACCCGTTGTGTGTAGGGACCTAACCAGGTACGGATCGCCGAAATCGCACGTTCCAACTGTACAAACATAGAACATTAAAAAGCGTTATCCTCATAAATATAAATAGTAAATGCATCGAACGCGCAAAAATTAATTTGTATATAAACATGTATAATTTATTGATTGACCAATCACTCCTATTATTTTTGTTTTGGTTTTTTTTTTCTTGCAGCTAAGTGAACTTGGGGTGGGATTCAGTAGAATTGAAGATAATAGAGCTGTTGCTAAGATAAAACGAAGTATCTTCCTAACTGTGAATGGAGACAAATCACTAATGAACCTAGCTACCTATGACTTAGTTTTCTTCCCGATCCAGTTGGCGATGCATTATTTCCTGGTTTGTTTTGATCTGAAGAATCCTACAATTTTCGTTGTTGACAGCATTGATATGAAAACCAAAAAAAGATTAAAAAAGGCTGAGAGGGAACTAGATGAGAAGCATGTGCAGGACATGAATGAGAAAGTTTTGAAAGTGGTTAGTCAAAAAAGATTAGCATCAATGATATACATGTGTTCTGTGTTATGATGTTGCGAAAAATATGATAAGATGACGTTTTTTTTGGGTTTTTGTTTTAATTATTTTTTTTTTGTGTTGGCAGAGACATCATTTTGCGAATTATCTACAATCGGTGGGACATGTGAAGACAAGTGTCATTAGAGCCCAGACACCCAAATGGGTGAAATTAAGGTGGGCAACATACGGCAACTATGTAGAGTCCGGTATCTACATGATGCGGCATATGGAGACCTACATGGTCAAGAGAGAAAGAAATTTCGAATGTGGCTTCGCTTTGGGGGGTGCTAAACAAAAGCAACAACTGCTAAGTTTGAAAAAGAAGTATGCGGCGAAGATCCTTTTGTCAGATGCTAACATTCTACGCGGTGACATTGCGAAGGTTATTGAAGAACAAGGAACCGTGAAGTAGTAGTATAATAACGGTTATAGTGTTTTTGCGTGGCATAATGACTGTTTTGGGAAACCTGATGGTTTAAACTTTTTTCTTTTTCTTTTTCTTTTTCTTTCTTTCTTTTTTTTTTTTTTGCAATGTGTTTTCGAGTTTTATTTTAGCACCTGTTGATAACTCAAGTTTGGGTTTTATGTTTGAAGTATGAAATGTTTTAATTGAATATGTTGGATGCTACCTTTAATTTTGAGTACTTTATGTATTAAATAATGCTTCATATCACGTCTATTGATTGTGTTTGAGGTGCGTTCGCATATGTATGCCTGTGTTTGTGTACAATTTGTGATGTGTTTATTTTATGTTATCTGCACCCCAAAATAAGTTTGGGGTGTCTTTCGTTGTTAATGCATGTCCGAAAGTGTGGAAAGTTAACCCGAAAGTGTGCACCCCAAAATATGTTGGGGGTACCTACACACACCCGTTTAGTGGTCCCCCCCAGTGGGATGCCTACACAACCCCACCCAATGTCCCTACACACACCAAGGATTGCAAATCGAGACATCCCTGCTCAACAGTCGGGTCCTCTACTCATTGATAACCCTATATGGTTACCCGAAAATGACCGCACACGATTCAGAACTGCACACTGTATATATAAATCAATCAAGACGTATGTATGTACAACCCATTTAAACCCATTTTGTAGCCAACTAGTGATAGGACCCTACACATCCCCTTGAGTTATCCCGACACACAAGGTGACAATATGTATGTACATCAAAAAAGAACCCACAGATTAGTTTAGAGATTACAAACGCATTAGGTGCCCAAATTAAAACAAACGCACGACTTAAGCGTGCAGACACACCAGGACCCAAGAAATACAAACGCACGACTTAAGCGTGCAGACGCATTAGGGGCCCATGCAGCATTCGCACGCCCGATGCATGTGAGTTTAGAGTTTAAAATTGAGACTTGTATAATTGAGGTTATAGTCATCAAAATGGTAATCGTGTACGGGGTTCGTATACAAGGCATTTTTTAAGGTTTAAAATAGGTGATAGCATACATGAACCCATGAGTTAGCAATGGTTTACAAGTGATGAAAGTGAGTAGACAGAGTTCTTATATGTGAAATTAATGATGAAAAGTCTGACTATTTAGGTGGACAAACATCTTTTGTCCACCAATGGCGATTTCCTTTTTTTTTAACTATGTAAACATATTCAATGTATTGGGAATATACAAAGTATCACTAAGTGTAGGACCCTCCCAACCTCGCCTGATATACGTGCACACTAAGTGTTGAGTGTAGGTCCATAACAGAGTTGGAAAAAAAATTGTTCAGTCATGTCGGCAAGACAAGTATCCAGATGTCCGTAATCGTAAACAACCAATTTGCTCCTCGTGACTTGTCCACACTGTAGGCACCATTCTATCAGGCCCACATGAAAATTAAACAGTCAATCCGCCCTTGTGCTTCATAAGTGAAATATAAATGTGGGTCAAAATAAGTGAAGAAAACCATGTATCAAAATGTTCCAGATTTCTTTATTTCAAAATAAAAAGTACGATACTGAAGGGACATGCAAAAAAAAAAAAAAAAAAAAAGCTGACATGACAACACAACGAAAATAAAGAAACTAGAGGATGGGTCAAGCATCGTCCTGCGCCCCCTTGCCTTTTGAATTGGAAGACTTTTTCGCTTTCTTTTTACCCTTTGGATCCTTGGCTTTGCAGTTGCGAGAGTCGTGTGTTGTATAGGTAAAGCACGTGCGACATAACCTTTTTGGCTTTTGGCTTCGTTCCACCGCTTTTTCCCCCGGTCCAATCAAACGGCGACTAGTACCACAACCTTTGTTCCGTATTCCCTTAGGGGCTGTGGCTGTAACGGACTCTGGTTCAGAGTAACCGGTCAAGTCTGATATGACTACAGCCTTACTATTGTACGCAGGCTTCTCTGGAATTGCTTGGTATATTTTTTCCTTTAGCATCCTCATGTCCTCCACAAAATCAATCAGATTCTCGAGGTCGCCACGGACCCGGTCAGCACATTCATTGAATAAAGTTGTTGCCTCCTGTCTTTTGATTGTTTTTTCGTCTCTACCACCTAAGTACCTAGCATCAATACTGAAGATTTTAGGTGGTAGTACATCATGCCTCCAGCGCGATGCAACATACTGGTCTGGGATGACATCAATATTCATGTTCCTAAAGACACAAAAAATGTGCCTACACAGGTACCCAATGCGTGTGAACCCCCTACATGAACATTCGATGGTACCATCGTTCAGAGTGAAAGTAACCTGCACATTAAATCACGTGTGAACATGCATAGTTGAAGGAATGTTTAGTACAATGAATAAGAATTGGGGGAATATGAACATAACCTTAAACTCCCCAACTAACCCCTTGCTTTTGTCATGATGATTAACAAAGCTAATCCTACAACCATCAACTGTTTCTACGCGATCAAGACCACACGAATATAACCCTTTATGGATTTCCTTTTGAACTTCTTTGAAAAGGTTGTGCGTGTATATATATGAAGCATGACGTTCAATTGGTAGGCTTGTCAACATTTTTGGTGACGTTGTCGTAGTTTCGTATTGGAGACGACGGTGTTCGAAGCGTTGAGCATTCAGTGTGTTTTCATAACATAGCATAAACTGGACAAGTGTGTTGCCTGATGAGGAATATACTTTGAATAATGAATTTGAGCTCTCGCATCTCGATGTTGTTTTCATCAGACAACACATTGGTAAATCTCTGAAATAAGCCGGCACCCATTGATCCCTTATTTCGAACATGTCATTCAGCCAATTGTTGTCACCTAAATCGAACTCGTCCATTAGGTCTTTCCATCTCGACTCGAACGTGGAAGGTTTTATGAACACGTTCCATACAAGTTTGTGAATACGCGACCGAAGGTCGGTGTTCTCCAACTTGTCACCACAAACCTAGCGACAATAGGGTGTAAAAATATGAAAGTAAGAAATATATTTTGAAGGTCTAAAAAGACACAACAACCTGATGTAGGAAAAAAAAATTAAAATTACTAAGTTATATTGTTTGGAGAATATGTGGTCAAGTAGTGTGGCACAAGGGATAGGGAGATGCGGTGTGTGGAGGTGATGGTGTATTGAAAACTATTTATGACCCCCCCAACCCCATTCCCTGTGTATGCGGAAAAAAAACTCCTGGGATGGAATCGAATCATCAGTACATACATACCTTTGCTGGTAGTTTCTTTGTGACATGCCACATGCAAAGACGGTGTGTTGATTCTGTAAAAACAGAGGAAACCGCTTGTTTCATGGCCGCATCCTGATCCGTTAACACTAACCGTGGATGCTTGACGTGGGCCTTAAGGAATGAATCCAGTAACCACGTGAACGACTCAATTGTTTCGTTGTAAAGCAACCCAGCCCCAAACGTAACACATTTTTGGTGGTTGTCGACACCAGTGAACGGAACAAATATCATGTTATATCTGAACAACACATTGTGTTAGTATACCAAGAATTTTGTGTGTAAATCGTATGCAACCTACTGTAGCCAATCATATTTTGGCGTGTAAAACCAAATACATGTTATTTAAAAAATAATAAAGTGGTAAACTTACTTGTTTGTATCGTACGTAGCATCAAAAGCAACCACATCACCAAACGCATTGTAGTTACACTTGCATATATCATCCACCCAAAAAAGTGATCTTAGCTCACCATTCACTACGGTGTGATTGAAATAAAAGTTCTCCAAGTGAAGCATGTTACCATTCAGCTTATCGATGACCATTTGCGCATCTCTTTCACCGATAAACTCCCTAATATCTCGAGCAAAGTTCTTGTGGTCAGTTTTTGTACCTCTTACCAAGTGTTCGCCACCCTTTAAAGAGGCTTGCATCCGGTGCGATACAGTTGCACCAAACCCAGATGTTTGAGCTTTGTGAATAAACTCCTGCTCCGTAAACGTTAATTGTCTTCTCCCTCTTGTTAAATCCATGTTGTCCACATCAACAAGACCATGGTTATGGGGCTCAATGAACTTATAAATACTATACCCCTCAGTACCTTTAACTGGTTTAAGTTTTATGCATGCCTGGCAATCAGTGACCTTAAAACTGCTATTACGTTGCTTGGATGATGCTGGTGTTACATCCATGGAGTCACCAGTATTAGAGTTCGGATTACCGAATCTGCTGCATACAATGTACCTGTGTGTTATGACACCCTTATAACGTGCAACAGTTGATAACCTGATGTCAAAGCCAGCCCTTTGTGCATAATCTTGGTACAAGGTAACAGCGTCTTCCCATCTCCCAAACACCATTCCGGTAGCAGGTTTCAAAGGTGTAGGAACATTAGGAATCCAATACTTGGTCCCACGTGGTGAGTGATAGAAGTTGGGGGTCACAGCCTCATCTAAAAAAAGGTAAGAAAACATAGGGATTACATAATTTGTAAGAACACAAAATGTTAACAAAAACATATTATTGAACAACTTTACCATTTTGGTCCGTAATAGGTTGAACACTTGACTCTCCATTCACTGTCACCAACCAATATCATGAATGAATGCTAATAGTATAAGACATTATGGTAAATATAAACTAAAAACACGCACAACCTCATACCAAAATAAATGATTAGACTACATGCTTGGTTTTAAAAAAAATAGACAAAAATGACCACCTACACCGTTTTTTTGTTACTACATGCTTGGTTTGTTCATGAATATAACACTAAAAAATAATGATAGCCAAACCTTCGGTAATGTTAGCAGCTTGAACACTAGGCCCTTCATTGGCAGACATCTTGTAAATCAGGTTTTTAGTACTAAAACACTCTGTGCTTCTTCTCAAAGTGTGTTATATCAAAAAGGCAGACAAACCACGTATATATATATATATACAAATCATAGATATCCCTACACTTAAACATATCTTCAGTTTCGTATAAAATAAAATCTGAGATAATTTACATAATCAAAACACATAAAATCAAATATCTCCTAAAAAAAACTGGGATTATTAATATATTGAATGATTAAAACGATATTATACTGTGCGAACAAACCAAGTAGAAAAAAATAGTTACCTTTCACCAAAATCGTTGCTGAATCATTTACGAAAACAACTTATATCACAACATTCGCAAAAAGAAATCCGTCATTGATGAATAATCGATATTTGGGGATCCATTTTTTGTTTGAATCTGCAATGTTTATATCACTGGAATTGAAACGGATGATCCCCAAATCCATAGTTGAATGATAAATCTCCATATGCATAATCAAAGGATTGTAAAGATATTACGGGATTTGTAATTTCAAATGCCATCTTTTTCTATTTTCTTTTCACGATAAAAAATAAAATGAATAAGCAAGTTTAATTAATTTGTATAGCAAAATCATAGGATGTGATAACATTGAATGTTTAGTTAAAATTACCTGGATACCCTTCTCAAATAAAGAAATCCTATTGGTTGGAATTATTCTCATTCTTCTCAACTTATTTTTTCTTCTCAAAAGAACCTCCCACTTCATCTATATTCACATATAGTTACTTTTTACAGTAATTCTTAACATATATTTTTTATATTAATCAAAAGGTATTATTATTATTATTATATACACACACTAGCAGGTGCTCGCGTAATACGGCTGAAAATACAGACACCGTTAATCACGACATTTTTTTAAATTAAAAAAAAATCACATACCATACACCATTTATCACATAACATTTTTTTAAATTAAAAAAAAATATCACATTACTATACTAAAAAGTAAAGAAAATAAAATGTTCGTTTTACGGCGTACTTAAAAAAACTAGAAGTAAAGAAAATAAAATGTTTGTACGGTGTACTTACAAAAATCATGTATGGAAAAGTTAGGCGATTTCAAAATCCTGTGAGAACTTTTTACAATATGTTTTAAATGGTTACATAAAAGTTGTAATTTTTAAAGTTTTAAAATTATGTAAAATTGGCTTGTTGTCTTTCTTATAACCCTAAACTCTAAACCGATTTGATTTGGTATTTTAGCAAGCCGGTCTCAAATAGCTACTGAAAGTTTCTAATCGTTTACGCCTCTAATTGAGGTTCCTTTAGGAACTTTATATTAATATATGGTAGGGGTGTGCAAAAAATCGAATTAACCGAACCATAACCGAATTAACCGAAAAAACCGAACCAAATAAAAAACCGGTGGGTTAATGTTTTTGACTAAAGATTTTTAGTACCTATGGGTTTTTCATATCATTTTGTGGTTTTGGTTAAATGTTAATTTGAATTTATGGAATGTATCATGTCACTTTCGAATATTCGATAATAATAACTGGTATTAATATTATAGATTATATATACTTTTTTAATACTATGTAATATACTGATATATACAAATATGCAATAACAATTTATTCAGTGTTAAAAAAAATTAAGCTATTTTTAGCTAAGCTAAATACACGGTTAACCACCCATAACCGACCTGCTATAACCATCAAAACCGAATAACCATAACCACCATAACCGATCGGTTATGGTTATGGTTATCCAATAACCGACATCACGGTTATGGTTATGGTTTTTGATCAAAACCGACCCATGCACAGCCCTAATATATGGCTAATCAGATACGTATATGACTAATAAGAGTCCAGTCTTCCTGTTGAAGAACATGATGCTTTTAGAACCAGGAAAAACACACTGCTTTTAAGTTTTGGACGTAACTCATAATTAACAATTTTAATCACTTTGTTCAATATAAAATGAGAAATTCTAACCAACTTAATATTGATTATTAGCAAAATATTTAAAGGCTGCTAGCGCAGCATGATAGTTGCCGCCAATACTTGATATAAAAAATAAAGCACATATTCTCCTCAAAATAAATAAATAAATGATGCGCAACCATGCATATATGTTGTTTTCATTTTCTCCTTTTTTATCTGATACTTGATCTACTATCACAATACGCAATAATTAAAAAAATAATTATTTGATAACTGAAATTAACTTTAATATAAACGATCAAATCAAAACAATTTTAAAAATAATTATTTGATAACTGAAATTAACTTTAATATAAACGATCAAATCAAACAAAACATATACGGACTACGATGACATGTAAAACCTATAAGAAAATTAACATGTCTTTTCGACAGTAGACAAGAACATAAACAAAATGACATGCATATACAAAAGGAATATTTAATAAATACATTGTCATTAAATTAGTTAATCTAATCAAAATAAGAATTATAGCTGCATAGATATGACAACACCGAAGATAGCCACGTGAACGCTAAATTGCCATAATCTATATCTATATAATATAATAAGAGTTAATATCCGTTTTCCTCCCTAAGACTATGCGTAGACGTTTAGGTGAATAATATCTCATTCTTGGGCATTGTACGTCATGTGGTAGCTCAGTCAACAATGAGACGTTTTTCTAAAATGAGTGTAGTGGGGATGTGGGCATTATGTTAAAAAAGGGGTGTAAATAAAATTAAAAAAAAAACCATCAAAAAACTTTATTGGACAAGAAAAAGTAGAACATCACTGATTGGCCAAAAATTTTGAACATGGGTGTGGAAAATACAACACCAAAAATTCAAAAAAAAAAAAAAAAAAAACGCACCGAGGGGCCGATCCTGGGCGTGTTTGGGCGTTTTCGAGCACAAGAACGCCCCAAAATGGAGCAACTACACACGGTCTGAGGTTTGTCATTTTTAACTAGTATAGTCCAAAAATCTAATTTATAACAAATATAGCCCTGAAGTTTGCATTTTTTAACGTTTTTCATCTAAATAGCTAACTTGATTTCTTATTTTTGGGTTAATTGACCAGAATGCCCTCAAGGACTAAAATCAAAAATAATTCTTATATATAAAAATATTATGTGTGTGTGTGTATATATATATATTTGAACATTTTTAAAAAAGAAACACAAAAAAACACACAGTAATTTTTTTGTAGTTTTTTTTAAATGTTACAAATTTCAGGTTATATAATATATATGTCCAAAAAAATGTAAGATACAAATTTTCAACATTTAAAAAAAGCTGGTAAGCGTTTTTTTTTTCATTTTTTTTCATAAATAGGTTCGTGTACATTTATACTACATTCCCTATTTTTTTAGAAAAAAAAATAAAAATGTTACATAGTGTTTATTTGGGTTTTCTCAACTCACATGAGTTTTCGATTTATTAAGATGATGAGGTGGCATTTTTATAAATAATGAGAACCTTATAACTACCAGGAGGGGTAAAATTGAAAGATCTAAACAAGGGTGCACATGCTAATCACATGTTATTTCCCCCATCATATATAAACGCCAATAATTTTTTTATACGTGGTTATTTTTCTAAAAAAATTACACTATAAAACTCAGCGTTTTTTAATCTTTCCAACGAGTATACTATTGATATACTTTTCGAAAAAAAATAAACTGGGTTTTTATGCGTTTTTCTGAACTAGGTGTTTTATGGCGTTTTAGACTACGTATTTTCATTGCGTTTTTCTGAACTAGGTGTTTTTATGGCGTTTTAACTAGGTATTTTTCATGGCGTTTTTCTGAACTGAGTATTTAATGGCGTTTTCAACTGAGTTTTTCATGGTGTTTTTCTGAACAGGGTGTTTTATGGCGTTTTTAACTA
This sequence comes from Helianthus annuus, assembly GCF_002127325.2. Lineage (NCBI taxonomy): Eukaryota > Viridiplantae > Streptophyta > Magnoliopsida > Asterales > Asteraceae > Helianthus > Helianthus annuus. Next base: position 135,149,209 of record NC_035446.2, on the reverse strand, counting down.
TGTATTTTCATGGCGTTTTTCTGAACTAGGTGTTTTATGAAGTTTTCAACTGGGTATTTTCATGGCGTTTTTTTTTTTTTTTTTTGAATTGGGTGTTTTTATGGCGTTTATTTGAACACCCAGTTCATGTGAGTGGGTTTTTTGACAATATTACCCTTAGTGTAATTTAGCTTCAATGCCACATGTCAACACCAAAATCGTTCTCACCATTCTCACACTTTTCACCGTTTTCCCTAAATCCTGACACTATATATATACATATATATAATTATTTTTATATAAATCTAATTTATTATTTAATGTTTAAAATTTTTGAGGTGTTAAAAAGTTTAAATAAATTATTCTCTAAAAAATGTACTAATAAAAACACACATAGACATTAATATGTGTGTGTGAGTGTGTGTATACATATACATACACAATAATAAATAACATACCATATCTGAACTAAAATAATCCTAAGGAAATAAATCATAACAATACTATACTCAAATTATATTTATATAAATTACGTAATTTTTATATGTGATTATATTTTTACTAGCGTGTAATTATTATGTGTAATTACATGTGTATATATATATATATATATATTTATATATTGCGTAACTATTTTACCTTAAGCGTAATATTATATATATATATATATATATATATAGAGAGAGAGAGAGAGTAGGGATCATACGAAAAGTGTGTTTTTCCTATAAAATCTAGGAAGCGATCTGGGTCATCCAATGGGTGTGTTTAATGGTTGAGATCATCTTGGTGGCATTTTGGTGATATGTGTTTCTTAAAAATAGGATTATTTAATTAATCAGGGGTAGATATATCATTTACCTTGTTTTAAATATGGAACTAATTGTCATTCCATAACCATCCCACATTTCTTGCAAGTTTTTTTTTCTCTCTCTCTCTCCCCCTCTCTCTCTCTCTCTCTCTCTTCCTTCTATCTTTCATGAAGAAACACATCAAGAAAACACATCATATTAATCTTCTTGCTAATCTGCTTGTTAAAACACAGCGTCAAGAAATCCTCCAGCATTACCAGCATGGATGGTAAAACACAGCGTATGAATCTGCTTGCTGTTAAAACACAACTGTATGAATCTGAATGCTAAAACACAACTGTATGAAGCTGCTTGCTGTTAAAACACAACTGTATGAATCTGAATGCTAAAACACAACTGTATGAATCTGCTTGCTGTTAAAACACAACTGTATGAATCTGCTTGCTGTTAAAACACAACTGTATGAATCTGCTTGCTGTTAAAACACAACTGTATGAATCTGAATGCTAAAACACAACTGTATGAATCTGCTTGTTGTTAAAATACAACTGTATGAATCTGAATGCTAAAACACAGATGTATGAATCTGCTTGGTGTTAAAACACAACTGTATGAATCTGAATAATAAAACACCGTTGTATGAATCTGCTTGCTGTTAAAACACATCACCAAGAACAAACTGTTAAAACACAGTACCAAGAACATGCTGATAGATTCCAGATGCCATGATTTTTCTCTCCGTATAAAAATATGATCAGCGATGAATCTTGTGAGCAAGAAAACAAAGGAATGATTGATATTAAGTGAGATCAGAAATCGAAAACAAAAAATTCCGAAATTTATGGAGCAAATCGGTTTCATTATGGATAGTTAGTTATTGAAGATAATTTTCTAAAATAAAAATAGATTGTGAAAGTACATAATTGCCCTTCTAGTTAAAATCCTTCAATGCCACGTGTCGCATTCTGATTGCTTCCTACACTTTCTAGGAAAAATCCACTTTCTACCCAACTCCTCCTCTATATATATATATATATATTAAATATTAAACAATTTTTAATTTACATAATATTTTTATATGTAAGAATTATCTTCTATTTTAGTCCCTGAGAGCATTATAGTCATTAACCAAAAAATAACAAACCAATTTAGCTATTGGATGAAAAACGTTAAAAAAATGCAAACATCAGGGCTAGATTTGTTATAAATTAAATTTTTTGACTATACTAGTTAAAAAGGACAAACCTCAGGGACGAAAACAGATATTTACTCATATAATAAATGAGATGGATTTGGGGAATGTCACACCCCAACCGATGACGGAAACATCGGGGCATGGCACTGAGTGAAACAGATTGTCCAGGAGAAATCCATAACAACTAAATTTACCAAATATTTAAGTTAAGTCCCATACCGTAACATACTTAGCAAATTAGTTAATACAGACATAATATCTCACAGACAAATAAATTGTTTCGACAACTCAGATTTCAAATAAATTAAATTGTCTTTGTTTCTAGACTCCATACTACTTGATTCCACAAAAGCAGGGAGTACACAGCGTCCTAGCAGATAGCATCCTAAACACCTGTCACATACGTTAAAATAAAGGTCAATACACATAGTGTAAAGGTGAGCATACAAGTTTGATAATAGTAATAGAGTTCGAAATAGTTTACGCATAACTAACATGATTCATGTATAAAGTGAAGGCAAGTAGGTTATCGACAGAGAAATATGCACATACGTGACTGCGAGTTGTAGAATGCGCAACACATATCCCCACTGGGACACGTGAAGTAAATCCCTTAACAACCCCTGTCCACGACAGGTGCTAAGTCCAAACTATAGTACTATCGTTGCTAAGGTGTCAGGCAACAATCACTGTGTTAAGATAACATACAAGCATTCATCAAATAACACGTAGCATGCAATAATGGTTAGCGTATAAATAGTGTTTGTGTTGTGTGTCGATTGTGATTTGAATATAGATAACGTATGTAAAACCCAAAAGTGCATAAAGCAAAAAGGGATCGAGTATACTCACAGATTGTGTTTAACAAGTAAACACGCTCTTGGATTGAAGGGAGCGCTGAGAGAGATTAGCCTGAACAGTTAACGATAGCATAAACGATAAGCGGCGTGTAAAACGGTGCAAAGTGGTAAGTGTCAGATGGTAATCCGATCGGATGGCTAGTCGATCGGATGTCAATCCGTTCGGATGGTCATTCGATCGGATGGCCATTCGATTGGATTGACATCTCGTTTGGTGAGGATGTGTTTGTGTATGATGGTTTGTACTTTGAAGTTTTCGTTGTAGCATTTTGAAAACAGAGAGGTATCTCTACCTTTCAGGTCGGTCGATCGAATGACGGTTTGATCGGACGGCGATCCGTTCGGCGAGGTAATTCTCAGAGAACAAGTTCATAGTAGTGTTGTCATTCGATCGGATGGTCTACCGATTGGGTGGCAATCCGTTAGAACTGATAGTGCATTGAACATGTTGAAATTTGTTAAGTGTTGAAGTTCCAGCCATCACATAGTCGGGTGGTCGTTCGATCGGATGGCAATCCGATCGGACGGCAATCCGTTCGACGTTCAAAACTTGAAAAGTTGTATTAAAAGTTTAAGTGTGGGACCAAGGTACAAGCCAATCGGATGGCGATCCGATCGGATGGCGATCCGATCGGATGGCAATCCGATCGGATGGCACTCCGATCGGACGACAATCCGTCCCAACGACCTGACCGTCTTGACACTTGGTTGTTTTGAAAGTTTGCAGCTTTTGATCGAGACGGTGTGATACGTGCTAAACAACAGAACCTCGTCAAGACCCTAGCGACCCGATCGGACAGGAATCACCCAGATCCGACCCGTTCTCTCGTGACGGTGGTTCATGTTTAACCCGGAATCGGTCGTCTCTTTAGTAGAACCCCGATCTTGAACCAACACATCACTTAGTAGGAGTTGAAGATCAGAACAAGCTATGATTCTACCGGTTTTGAGTGCATTGAGTGTAAAAGAGTTGAAAGAAAGTTGGAAAACCATATTTCAATCCTTTTCACCATGAGTATGTTCAGATCTATGCAAGATCTTCGTTCATTCATGTGGAAATCGTCCAGATCTAAGTTGTTCTTGATGGATTGAAGCCAAAACATGAAGTTCATAAGAACCCCATGATGACATCATCCTAGAACACCTCAAATCTAGTGATTTCACGGTGAAAATTTAAGATTCAAAAGAGAGAAAGGTAAAGGAGTGCGTGTAGATCATAGAAGTACAAGATTTAGGTTGAAAACTTACAAGAATCACGAGAAATCGAGAGAAAGAAGCTTGAGAGCGGTTGGGTCGAGTGAGGGTGTTGTCACATCACAAATGATGTGACAGGTAGGTATTTATAGGGTTTTCCAAAAAGGAAAGTGCATAGGATCGGGTGGATCTCCAATCGGATGACTGTACGATCGGGTGGCAATCCGATCGGATTGCAATCCGATCGGTTGACCATTTGATCGAGCGGTCACTCGATCGAGTGGCTCTGACGACTGAGTTTCGGCGTTTCGTTCGTGCGTTGAGCTTTGCGATGTGCTTAAGCGATGCGATAGAATTATCCATTAATCCAAACTACTATATCTAACATACAATCATCCTAAGTAAGTTGCGTTTAGCGTCTGTGATTCGATTGCGATAGAGTTGCGATTGCGTTTCGTTTAATCACCACAACACATAAAGTAAACATGCACAAATAACACATAAGTAGTATACCCACGTAAAACAATATCCAGAATGCATAATTCGAGTTGCGAATGCGATTGCGATGCGATAAGCGATAAAACATGCGATAAATAACGATCAAACCTCGATTATTAACAAGCACTCCACATAATACAACTAATGCGATAAAATAAGTAGATTATCTACAAGTCAAAGAAGTCAAAGCAGGAGTTGAGCAAGGAGGGACAGATCGCAATTAGCAATCTTTTCTTCCTTTGACTTCAAGGTTGACTTTGACTTTCGAAACACGGGGTGTTACAGGTCACGTGGCATGTTATGGTGGAGGCTCTGCCTTTTTTTGAGAGGAAAGCAATATCAGGCTATGTGGAGGCGGGATCCAATTCTATATATTGTTTTAACAAACCCTAATGCTTCATAACAACAGTTTTTGCTCATCGCTCTGTTGGAGAAACTCTCTTCTCCCACCAATTCAAACCCTAATTTCATGGCGGTCTATTCATCTCCCACCTACACTTCACTTTTTTAGTCGATCCTAATTCGTTGCGTGATTTGATGAAGATTGTTGCTTCGCGGTGTTCTGGTAAGAGGTTAATTGCGATTTGATGAAGATTGTTGCTTTGCGGTGTTCTGGTATGAAGTTCATTATAGGGCTTTTGTTTTCTGTAGATCCTCGATGTGTCTCTATTGTTTAATGTGTTATCTTTTGATTGTGATCTATAATGTTAGCATTGATAGACTGTTGACGATCATGTAGTGATATTTTGTAAGCTTTATAAAACTAGGGGACATCAACATGGCATTAATCAACACCCACAAAATGGTTCTTGATGCGTGTGGGTGTGTATATGTTTTAGGTATATATTTTAAGCCCTTTTTACACTTTTTAGCCAAGTTTTAAATTTATAAAACACGAAATTTACTAACGCTACACATACATATGGGCAAGTGCACCCATCGTGGATGTAGTATAGTGTTGGTAAGATACCGAGGTCATCCAAGGACACAAGAGCTTTTAGTACCGGTTTATCCTCAACGTCTAACCAAATCAAAATGTTAGAAAAGATTTTTTAAAACTAAGAAAATAAAACTAACTAAATGCTGAAAAATAAAAATAAAAGTAAAACATATAGACAAGATGAATCACTTGGATCCGACTTGTGTATAGTGTAACCTTTGATTATTTTCGCACTTTTGCACTTGTTTAAGAGATTATCTTAGTTATTGTAGTAGGCCCCTCTTTTGAAGGTGACGTTACCCTCAACCCAGTAGTTTGAGTCAGCAAGGATACAATCCTAAGGGTCGGATTATTGAAAGATAATTAATTAAGTTATTAATGCAAATTATGGTAGGCCCCTCTTTTGAAGGTGACGTTACCCTCAACTAAGTAGTCTGAGTCAGCAGAGATACAGTCCTAAATAGTCGGCTTATAGTATTAATAGTAGTTTACTTATGAGGGGGTCAAAGAGTTTGGATCCCCGCCATCCAATACCTTTGGGTATTGAAGGAAATCCTACTAAATTTGACCCAGGTCCCTTGCAGGACCTCTAAACGCTGAACAAGGGCAAGACCCTTACCAAACCGTTCCCTTAACCCCGACCAGGTAGCCAACATACCTCCATATAGATCGTGGAGATATGAACGGTGAAAATCTTTTATTTTATATAGACAGTAAAATAATGTCAAGACACCACGGACAAACGATAAGGAAGAATCACCTTCAACATAAGAAACTAGTTATTAAAGTCATTAATACAAAACCAAATAAAAAGTGCAAAAGATTAAAAATAAAAAGTATTACACAAGACACTTGTCTTCACCAAGTGATGTAAGAGACTTAGGCAAACATGGCCTTTGATTGTCAAGAACTCTTACGATCAATCTTGGATCCCGAGACGACTCACACACTCTATGATGGACAATGGATGATGGTGGTGGATGATGGTGTTATGGTGGTGGTGGGTGGTGGGTGAAGTGTGAGAGAGTTGGTGTGCCAAGGGATGAGTTGAAATGGATTCAAGCACTCCTATTTATAGGCTGAACAGAAGCCTGGACATGGCCCCGTGCCCGCTGGGCACGGCCCCGTGGCCGTCTGACACTCTCTCTCTTCATTAATTGTAATTCGCAATTACAATAAATGCGCCTGCAGTACTCTGACCACGCCCCCGTGTCCGTTGGGCACGGCCCCGTGGTGGGCAATAGAAGCTTCTATTAGTTTGTATTTTCTGCTGCTTCTTGGGCACGGCCCCGTGCTTGCTGAGCACGGGGCGTGTTCAGTCTTCTGCCTTCTCTGTTTTGCTCGGGAGGATGCTGTCGAGGGGTCGGGCAATCCACTTTTGTCCCTTTTCTTGTATTTATGTTAGATTTTGTGTCTTTTTGCTTCTTTTGTTAATTTGAGCTCATTTAATCCTGAAAATACAAAAGGAAGACAAAAACACACTTTTTCCAACATTAGTACTAAAAAAGGGTTAGTTTTATGCCACAATTGATATAATTTATATGTTGCATTTTGCGCGTATCAAATACCCCCACACTTGAATCTTTGCTTGTCCTCAAGCAAAACTCTTTATAATGTGGCTTTGTTCACTCTCAAATGGAATGGGTAGAAGAGAAGGTTTTTGGGCTTGTCATAGAGTGTCGGGATTTTCCAAGATCGTTTAGGTTTTATTTTTATTTATTTACAATCCTATTCGTCATGATTTATTAAAAACATTTCATAAGATAAATTATTTATTAAGGCATAACATACCTTTTTTAAAATTCCATTTATATATAAGTTCACATACCCCACGGGGGAAATCACTCACACTCGGCCGAAGGTGTATTTTTAGTGAATCACCCGAGAGCGGCGTGGAACTTATTTCTACCATAAGCTTGCCAAGCAATCAATCCTCCTCCTTTTTAACTTTATACCTTTGTAAATATCAAGAGGACTTTTTGGGTGAAGGGTTAGGCTTGGGCTAAAGGTGGGTGGTTGGGTTAGTGGTTAGTTGAAAAGGGCGAAAGGCGTAAAAAGCGTTGGTTTTCGTAAAACATTTTGTTTTTGTGACTTTTTATTTTTAATGAAGTATTTATTCAAACAAGCTTTTGTTTGAGGAGCTTTGTTTGTTTATTTCCAACTTCATCGTCATTCATCATATATATATATATATATATATATATATATATATATATATATATATATATATATATATATATATTTTTAAGAGTCACACGAAAACCAAACTTTGTTACTAAAATAAGGGGTAAAAAAATGAAAAAGGAATTTTGGTGGGTAAAAAGGGTTTTGAGTTAAGAAATGAAAAGGTTTAGGCTCAAAGGGGTTAACTAGGGGGAATTTTTGGGTAGGTGAAAAGAAAATAAAAATAATGGTGTTGAAAGAAAAATGGTTAGTCCTAATGCCTCCATCATTTACTTACTTGGGTTTAAGTTGGTAGGGACCGGGAATGAATTGTCGTGGCAAGTTCTAGAGTCGTAAGAACCAAGCGGCTATTCACACAAGAAACGAAAAATGAGCATTTAGTGTAAAGATATGTATTTGTATGCTCTTTAAAGGCTCAAAACTCACTTTTGTGGGAATGAGTTTTTACGTGATCAAGTATATAATATCAAATTTTAACTAAGTTTGTCATGCCGTTTCATAATTTTCTTATGTTGGTTCTTTTTATCACGACGCTATCGGTTGTAAATTTGTAAAAATATAACCTTGTTAGAGTTAGAATTCCCAACTTAAACTTAGACAAGTAAAAAAAATGCAAAATTTTTGAAAAAAATTTGGGGTGATTAGCGATTCAAGGTTTCAGCATCCCCCCATACTTAAATTACACATTGTCCTCAATGTGTCCCAAAAACAAGTTTTTAGGTTGATTGAATGTGTAAAATGGTGTTAAAAGCAAAATTTTATGTTACTGGCAGTCTGGACACGGCCCCCTGTTCGTTGGACACGACCCCGTGTTCAAGTGCCAGTAACGAAAACTTACAGAAGTTGGACACGGGGGCGTGTTCGCTGGACACGACCCCGTGTCTGGCTAAAAATCTGCAGAAATTTAACAAACAACAGGTCTGGGAGGTGGGCACGGGGACGTGTCGGCTGGACACGTCCCCGTGTGGACTGTCTGCAAGGCTGAAAAACAGGTTTCTTTCTCCGGTTTTCCTATCCTGGCTTTATTAGTGCTCATGATTAGCACTCTAAGCCTCACTTGTACCTGTTTTATCACTAAATACCACACCAAGCAATACCAAACGTCCTAAATTACCAAGTTAATCATCCAAACAATAAAGTAAAAGAAAAATAAAGCAGAAAGTAAAAAGGAGTTAAGGAAAGTAAATTGTCTAACACTCGGCACGCAGGCCGTCAATTGTTTTGATAGAAAAAGGGGACTTTAACCTGTGGGTTCACCATCAACCCGCTCCTGCTCCTTCTTCACCCACCTAATCCATGTTCTCATCGATGTCATCACCTCCGTCCCCATGACCCGCCATATACTCCCGGATGTTCCCGATGTCGTCTTGAATATCGGTGATGTTCCGCTCGATAGCTCCGACCCGGTGGTATGTGTTGTTGGCGAGGTTGTATGTGTTCCTGGTGCACATGAGGTTTTCCTGCAAAAGATCATGTAAACTTTGAAGGTTAGGAAAACCACCTCCTTGGGAGGAGGATTGGCCCGGATCACCATGGGGTTGATATTGGTAATGGGGAGGTGGAGCGTGAAGGACTAGGGCCTCCTGTGGGTTCCATGCATGGCCTTGCATCCTTTGAAAGCTCACTGATCCGTCTTCCGCCTCATAAATTAGGTTCATGTAACACCTCGAAAAAATTCGTCCAATAATGTCTTGACACGTGTCATAAGGTTCCGTTATGTGAAAACATACTTTAGAGGGACTAAAAGTGACAAACAGTGAAAACTATGGAACGTTAGGGTCCAAAGTGTCAACAATGGATAAATAGGCTCTATGATAACCCCACATAATGTTTATAACCTTTAACGGATGGTTCATGGATCATACGACGCGGAAATTGCACAAAAGTGAAGTATTGTAAACTATAGGGGCCAAAAGTGTCAACATGTTTAATTTATACCTCTGAGTGAACTTTTGGCAGACCCGAAGCTTTGTATAGCTAAAATATACTCACTAGAATATGTGGTAAAAATTTCATGAAGTTTCGTCAACGTATGAGAAAGTTATGGCCAAAACCGTACTTAAGGGACTAAAAGCGTCAACGTCGAATTTCAGGGCTTTTCGGTTGAGCGCAAAGTTATCCGAGAGCATTACCATGTTGGTAAAAGTCCTAAGGTTCTTAAAAACCAAGTTTGGGGGTTTACGGGTCGAGAAAAATAGCCGAAACATCACGTACAAGCTCAGGGACCATTTCTGCCAAAGATTGAAACTTGTTGGCTGATCAGGAGGGTCAGGCGACCCGCCTGGACATGCCCAGGCGGGCCGCGTGGGACTGCCAGCGACAGAAATTCGATTTTTGGGTTATTTGGGTCCGAATTCAAGTGTTATACAGCTCATTTTCGCCTCCTCTTGCACCAATAGCATGCCATGCATGCCTACTACTACAGGAACCTCGAAATCTTGGCTTTAAATCAGATTATTGATCATTTCTTGATCATTTTTCATTGTAACCAAGTGCTCTCAATATTCAAGAACTTCAAGCAAGCTTTCTGGAGGAAATCTGATCATCAAGGCCGACTTCTAGTGTCCACTAAACATCTTTAGGACCATTGTAAGCCTTCAATTCGTTCTTTAATCCGTTTTTATAGTGATTATTGCTAAAAGTCAAACTGGGTGTTCATAACCTTTGACTTTCTGATTAAACGGATTTCTTTCAGTAATTTCTCGAATTGAAACTTGTTATAGATTGGTATTTATGTGGGAAACAAACCCTCTAAAGGTTACTAACTGATTCCCACTACATGCATGCTTAATGTCGAGTCAAACCTATTTCTAAAAAGTCAACAGAAGTGATTTTTGTGAAAAATGACATGATTAATGATATAGATGACATGCAACCTGATTGATCATTGAAAATAACTTGTAATATATATATAAATGTGTTTTAATCATCATCAACTCGACAATCTATAGTATAGCCACGAATCGGAACCGAAAGTCTTGTAAAACGATTATTTCGTAGACTATCGATTCGGATTCATACATGCATGTTCGAGATCTGTATTGGAAAGTATTTTTGACTATTTTTATTTTAGTTAAACTTTCTGGAATTTTCTTTGATTGAGTCTATGTTTAGCCTATTCGAATGTATGTTTCCGGTTTATGCATAAAGTTGACTATTTTGCCCTTTTTGATTTAAAACGGGATTTTTGGAAAAGTGAAAGGATAGAAATCTTTATTTTTATTATATAAACTTGCACCGAAAGTTTCGGATCAGTTGGTGGTCCAGATTGTGAGTTATGGCCATTAGCGTAAAACTATATTATAAATTTACATAAACGGTCCTTTTCGCATAGAACCCGTTCCTGGCCACGTTTTGGTACAAAACTTTTTACCAACAGAAGTAATATAATATTCTGGGAATTTTGATGATTTTTAATTAATTTTTGGCTGAACGGATCCTAGTTCTCCTAGTCATTTCGGCTTATGTCGGTTTTGACCGTTTTAGCCATAAAATGAGTTTTACACATCCTTTTGACCCGAAACCTTTTTCTACTGATTTTATATGATGAATAAATTATTATAAGACTTCTGGAAATATAAAAATCTCAGATTTATTGTGAAAACCCGAAAACGCCCTTAAATCGTATTTTTAGCGTTTTAACGCATAGTAAAGCGTTATACTTGTTTTAAACATATAAGACCTATACCTACTGATGTGTTTAGCTTATTTTCATATAAAAACAGTAAGTATAAGTATATGAACTCAGATTTCCAGTTTTGGCATTTTTAGCCCTTGTGAAATTACTAAATTGCCCCTACGGTGCATAGTTTGGTTTTAAAATGATATATTTGGTATATGGGTCATACCCTACTGATATAATATGTTATATTAAGTATATTTACTGTATGGACCAGACCCGAAACTCAGATTTCTAATTTTACCCTTTTATTATCTTTTAAATGACCAAAATGCCCTTCTAAGGCATAATTTGAGTTTAAAATTATCCCGGGCAAATGTAGAACATAACTTACTGATATAATACCATATTTTAAGCATATTACATCAGGGAACTTGCATTTGAATCATTGGCCTACCCGTATCGCCCTTTTCGCGTTCGGTTCGGTTTACGTAACTAGTTTGCGTAAATTGACCAAAACGGGTCAAACGATATCATTTTTATTTCAAAATCCAGAATGTATTTAGTATACCCATATTATACGAGTATTCAAACTTGTCGGGTCTAAATCACATTCTATCCGGTCTTTCGCTTAATCGTGCGTAAACCGCATCATTCCTAAAACTAACCGGTCAAAGCTTAAGCTTAAATAAAAGGCCGTTAGGAATCTAATAGGTTAATTATAAACCTTTGTTCCAGATTAGGAAGCCCGGTAAAAGCTACCGCTCTTATCATTTGTGTTACATACTTACTCAGGTAAATACATTTTGACTTATTTTCCCTATACGGGCTTGGGGTACGGTATTTAAAATACCGCTTGATCGGGCGCACAAGTCCTGCTCCTTATAGGTGTTCAGTCTTGAATAGCTTGTGCGACTTCGTTTAAACAGTTTTGTCTTACTTAAAAGGCTTTGGGGGGTTGTTGACCGTGTCCCGGATATCCTTGGCATTTTCTTACGAGATGGCCACGACCAGAGCACGGGGTGTAGGCGTACACCCGTCGTGTATAACTCTTTGATGTGGTGTGTCAATTAAATCTCTAGCCCGGACAGTAGATCCCGGGCCACCAGAGATATAAGTGCATGTAATTCGTTCACAAGTTTATATTATATAATTATCCCAAGTTAATAAAAATATTTATGCCTTGTGCATTTAAATAAATTTTCAATCATTTTCAAAATGAGTCAGTCGATTTGTATTTACCAGTGTAAACTGACGTATTTTTCCCAAAAGATTAAGTGCAGGTACTATACGGAAATAGGCTGGCTGTTTCCTAGAGAGCGTCCACAATAGTCTCGCAAACTCGGACGACATTTATCTGTTGAACTATTTATTTCTATTTTTATTTGATCCGCCTGTGGATCCATTTCAACTACTGTGATATTTATTATTACACTTTGTTTAAAAGTTGAAATGTTTCTATTCTGCTTCCGCTGTGCATTATTATATTGTGTTGATTGTCTATGACGATGCCAACTACGTCACTGTACCCCACACCGGGCCCACCGGTGACACGTGGAAATGGGGGTGTGACAGGTTGGTATCAGAGCCAACGCTGAGTGAATTAAACACTATCCTAATGTGTTTAATCTCAGTTACACAATTGCACATTTCTCGATTTTCGAGTCTAGACAAGGAACTTAGGAAATGTTCAACTTTTCGTTTAATTTATTTTTATTATATTGCATTGTCTTATATATTTTGTTGTGCAACTTGTTTAACTTTTGACAGGATCAGGATGCCGCCAAGGATGAGAGGTCGTGGAGGATTTCCTACATCGCACGATCATGAGGCTGGTCCCTCACATAGGCGAGCACCATCCGCCACACACAACACAGCCGCTAACGACCTTTGGAGGTCTTTTGCCGAGCCTGCTAGGCATTCGGTTTCCGCGAGCACTTCTCCGTCATTACCCCACTCGTTTGGGCCCCACTCGGAGAACGGGCCCCATGGTTCGCATGGATCGTACATACCATTGCACCAGTCACCGCAGCAGTATCCAGCGCCAGCCTACCAGGGTTTATATAACCCTAATGCTTATGAGGAGGAGCCAGTGGGCCACAACCCACTCGGGCCGGAGGACCATTTTCCGGGAGAGCACGAGATGGACGTAGACGAGGATACGGACCCGTCGCTACCACCATCAGGTACGCCTAACCATCCGATTGAGATATCGGATGGGTCGCCATTTAGGGGATCACCCTATAATGGTGGGGACAGCTTTCAGGAGAGGTTTAAGCAGCATGATTGGTACTTCACCCCTAGCCACAACTCTCCGATGCTTCAATCACTCCATGGTACTCCGATGCTCCAATCGCTCCATGGTTCGCCGGTGCACTCGCAGCACCACTCGCAGCAGCAGCAGCTCCAGCAGCAGCCGCCTCTACCGCAGGACCTATCTGAGGCCCTGTGGCGTGACGTGATCACTCCGTCACCACCGCCGCCGCCAGTTTTACCTCCTCCACCTCAGAGGCCGAGGAGGAATGCGCGCATGTCTACGCGCGGAGGGATTCGCATAGGCACCCCTCCACATGTTAGTAGCAGCCGCTACACGTCTCTACCCGGGGAGTCTGAGACAGGGGAGTCTCAGCATCCCGTATCGGAGGTTACTTCTGTTCCGATCCCGCCTCTGCCGCCGCAGAATTTTGGAGAGCCGATTCCGGCTTATGCTAGTGCCGCTCAGTTTAACCCGTTCGAGCATGTTTTCCCTCAGGGTTATGATTACACGGGAGACCCTTATTGGCAAGCTGTGAACTACAGCTCACTCCCACCCAGTGGTCCATTGGGAGACACTTGGACTGCTGGGCAGTCTACTTTTGGTTACCCTCCGGGTTACCAGCAGCCACCGCAGCCGCAGCCTTACCAGCCGCCGCAGCCGCAGCACTACCAGCCACCACCACCAGTGCCTATGATGTCGCCGCCGCAGGTTCAGGAGATCCTGCATGGGATTGATAGCATGCGACGGGAGTTGCAGAATGATCGCCGTCACAACCGTGGCATGTTCCAGAAGGTATTTGACCTGCTCAAGGGTAAGAGCAAGAAGGATCGTTGAATCCTTCGATTATCATTTCATGTACTCATGTCCCTGCGTGGACATTTATTCCAGTACTCTACCCCTGCGTGGGTATATCTATCTTTCTCTACCCCTGTGTGGGTATGTTATCCTGTTAACCCCTGCGTGGGTTTGTTTTATTTTATTTTGTTATTGTTGTACTTGTTTAGCCCCTGCGCGGGCCTGTTATTCATGTTATCCATGTTATTTCCAAGTCCCGTTTAGGGCAAATATGTACTGGTATTTTATTAGAAATTTAAATGGTTAATTTGAATTTATCATTATATTTATATGCATGAATAATATTAAAATAATGGAAAATATCAATTTTTATTTGATTTGCCATTTTATAAGAATCTTAGTAAGGTATAACCTAGCTTGAATGCCTTATTAACAGGCCTGGCCTTGATGGTAAAACCTGGTTGAAAGGATTCAACTCCCTGTTAACATCTGAAAACGTGTTAACATTCTGGGCTAAGCGTGATCTGTAGAATCACACGACCCACCTTTTAATAAATTATCTACAGATTATATCTGTATACAAGTCTATTAATGACTTGATACCTACGGGTTATGACTATGTCATATAGTGGCAGTTGTGGTCTATGACTCCCTGCCTAGTAAAGAATTATCTACAGACTCTTATCTGTATACAAGTCTATTAATGACTTGATACCTACGGGTTATGACTATGTCATATAGTGGCAGTTGTGGTCTATGACTCCCTGCCTAGTAAAGAAAATATCTACAGATTTTATCTGTACACAAGTCTATTAATGGCTTGATACCTACGGGTTATAACTATGTTATATAATGACAGTTGTGGTTTATGACTCTCTGTCTAGTAAAGGATTATTTGTTTAATTATACAATTTATAGTCCTATAAAAATCTAAATTTATAATTTAGTGATTGTCCTTGTGACTAGGCCTATGGTGCCAATATATGTATTTTCATTCCTTGATTGCTAATAAGAGCTTGAATGAAATTTATTAAATTAACTGCTAAGGTTTTTGATACCATGGTTAATAAATCGTCTAGAACGATAATACTGTTAGGTTCTAAATTAGACCTTGTCCTTTATTGTAGCTTAAAGCTACGATGGCCAAATCGGAAGAAACCAACAGTCATTCTGGGGAACGCTCAGATAATGCAAAGATTCACGTTACCGGTGCAGAATTGCAAGCACTGATAGATAATGCTGTCGCCAAGGCTATGGATAGACAGTTCAAAGAATCTAGCGGTACTCAGAGTAGAACCCGCTCAGTGACGCATGTCAAGGCTAAGACTCATTCTGGGGCTCATAGTAAGCCGCCATCTAAAAAGAGTGAGCCAAAGAAAGTTGAGGATGATAATCACTCCTCCAACCACAGCAGCGTCCCAAAGCAGGAGATTGAGCTGAAACGTGACACGTACGGCAGGTCCTGTACGTACAAGTATTTTGTGTCTTGCAAGCCCAGGGATTTCACTGGGGAAAAAGGAGCCGTCGACTGCATGACGTGGATTGACGAGATGGACACTGTAGTTGATATCAGCGGGTGTGCTGATAGGGACGTCGTGAAGTACGTGTCCCAGTCATTCAAAGGAGATGCGTTAGCGTGGTGGAAGTCACTTCTACAAGCTGCCGGTAAGGCCACACTGTACGGTTTGTCATGGGAACAGTTTGTGGCCCTGATCAAAGAGAACTTCTGTCCGCAGCACGAGGTCGAGCGAATCGAATCGGATTTTGTATCCTTAGTCATGAAGAACCTCGATTGTCAAGCGTATCTTACTACGTTCAACACGCTGTCTCGTTTAGTGCCTTACTTGGTGACCCCGGAGCCGCGTAGGATTGCTCGATTCATTGGGGGTCTGGCACCGGAGATTAAAGCCAGCGTCAAAGCTTCAAGACCTACTACATTTAGATCCGTGGCGGATCTATCCCTCTCCCTCACTCAAGACGTGGTTAGATTGAGAGCTATGAAGAGCTCTGAGGAGAACAAACGGAAACGTGAGGATGACACCTCACGAAGATCTGAAAAGCGACATAGAGGGAACAACGACCACAGGAAAGGGTCGGGGTCTAGGAAAAATGATCATCAGTCTGGTGAGAAACCCAGATGCAAGATTTGTAGGAGGCACCACTTTGGGAGATGTCGTTTGGAAACGAAATCCCAGTCTTCAGAGAAACGATGTGGAATCTGCAAGTCCACAGATCATAAGGCTGTGGATTGCAAGAAAATGAAGGATGCAACGTGTTTTGGTTGCAACGAAAAAGGTCACATTCGGCCCAACTGCCCAAAGTTTGCAAAGAAGGCCGAGGAAGGAAAGAAGACTAATGCGAGAGTCTTCAGGATGGACGCAAAGGAAGCAGTCCTTGATGATAACGTCATTACCGGTACGTTTCTTGTAAATGATGTTTTTGCTAGAGTCTTGTTTGATTCGGGGGCTGATAAGTCATTTGTAGATGATAAGTTTTGTAAACTGTTGAACCTCCCTGTTAAAACCTTAAGCGTGAAATATGAGGTGGAATTAGCCGATGGAACCATAGAAACCGCCTCAACTGTTTTAGATGGATGTGTTATATCCATTAGGAATCATTCCTTCCCGTTATCCTTGCTTCCCTTTAAGTTAGCTGGATTCGACATAGTGATAGGCATGGATTGGTTGTCGAGTAACCAAGCCCAGATTCTGTGCAATAGAAAGCAAGTAATAGTTAAGACTCCGTCTGGCGAGTCACTTACTATTCAAGGAGATACCCAGCATGGATTGCCGGAGCAAGTGTCCATGCTCAAGGCATCCAGGTGCATACAGAAGGGATGTGTCATTTATATGGCACAAGTTACCATTGATGAGCCGAAGCCGAAGATTGAGGATATCCCTGTTATATCAGAATATCCTGAAGTATTTCCTGAAGAGCTACCCGGGTTGCCACCGGATAGGCAAGTAGAGTTTCGGATAGATATCATACCAGGTGCAGCACCTGTAGCAAGAGCACCATATAGATTGGCACCAACGGAGATGAAGGAGTTGAGGACGCAGTTGGATGAGCTTTTAGCTAAAGGCTTTATTAGACCTAGCTCATCTCCTTGGGGAGCGCCAATCTTGTTCGTTAAAAAGAAGGATGGTTCGATGCGTCTGTGCATCGATTATCGTGAGCTTAACAAGGTCACTATCAAGAATCGGTATCCGTTACCCAGGATCGACGATCTGTTTGATCAGTTGCAAGGAGCAAGTTACTTCTCCAAGATTGACCTCAGGTCAGGATATCATCAGTTGAAGGTCAAAGAAGAAGACGTACACAAGACCGTGTTTAGGACTCGTTATGGACATTACGAGTTCCTAGTGATGCCGTTAGGGCTCACTAACGCACCAGCCGCATTCATGGATCTCATGAATCGCGTCTGCAAACCTTATTTAGATAAGTTCGTTATCGTCTTTATTGACGACATCCTTATCTACTCGAAGAGCCAAGCTGACCATGAGAAACACCTTCGTTGTATTCTCAAACTTCTGTATCAGGAGAAGCTTTATGCCAAATTTTCAAAGTGTGAATTTTGGCTTCGAGAAGTCCAGTTCCTTGGACATGTGGTAAGTGAGCGTGGTATCCAAGTAGATCCCGCTAAAGTCGAAGCAGTCATGAATTGGCAGGAGCCGAAGACGCCTACGGAAATTCGCAGTTTCCTTGGATTGGCAGGATATTATAGGCGATTTATCGAGAACTTTTCAAGGATTGCTGCGCCCCTAACTTCGTTGACCCGTAAGAAGATTAAGTTTGATTGGGGCCCTAAGCAGCAGGAATCCTTTGACATTCTGAAGCAGAAACTGAGCAATGCGCCAGTGTTGACATTGCCCGATGGTATAGATGAATTTGTGGTGTACTGTGACGCATCACATACGGGCATGGGTTGTGTACTCATGCAGAAAGGCAAAGTCATTGCCTACGCTTCTCGACAACTCAAGGTGCACGAGAAGAACTACACCACCCACGATTTGGAATTGGGTGCGGTGGTATTTGCTTTGAAGCTATGGAGACATTACTTGTATGGAACCAAGTGTATCATTTATTCGGATCACAAGAGTCTTCAGCATCTGTTCAATCAGAAGGAATTGAACATGCGTCAAAGGCGATGGATGGAAACTCTCAATGACTATGATTGCGAGATACGATACCATCCAGGCAAGGCAAATGTGGTTGCCGACGCCTTAAGCAGAAAAGAAAGGGTTAAACCGATCAGAATCAATGCCAAGCGCATTGAGATAAGAAATAACTTGAATGAAAGGGTGTTAGCTGCACAGAAGGAAGCTGTGCTGGAAGCTAACTATCCTGCAGAAAAGTTGGGAGTAACTGAGGAGCAGTTATCCCACGACAAAGATGGAATGCTACGCCTAAACGGACGAATATGGGTTCCAGTATATGGAGGACTTCGGGATGTTATCCTCCAGGAAGCCCACAGCTCTAAATACTCAGTTCATCCTGGAGCTGATAAGATGTACCAGGATTTGAAATCAAACTACTGGTGGATTGGTTTGAAAAAGTCCGTGGCCGAGTATGTGGCCAAATGTTTGACTTGTGCGCAAGTCAAGGCTGAGCATCAGAAGCCGTCAGGTTTGCTTCAACAACCTGAAATTCCCAAATGGAAATGGGAAATGGTGACAATGGATTTTATCACCAAGTTGCCAAAGACGAAAAAGGGAAATGATACCATATGGGTCATAGTAGATAGACTGACTAAGTCAGCTCATTTTCTACCCATCAAAGAGACGTATAGCTCAGATATGTTAGCTCAATTATACGTCGATAAAATAGTAGCGCTACATGGTATACCTATATCTATTATCTCTGATAGAGATACTAGATATACGTCACATTTTTGGAAGAGTTTCCAACAGTCGTTGGGCACTCGTTTGAATTTTAGTACGGCTTATCATCCTCAGACCGATGGTCAGAGTGAGCGTACTATTCAAACTTTGGAAGACATGCTTCGAGCATGTGCTATCGACTTGGGTGGTAGTTGGGATAAGAACTTACCACTGATTGAATTCTCCTACAACAATAGCTACCATTCCAGCATAAAGGCTGCGCCTTTTGAGGCCCTATACGGTAGAAAGTGTAGATCGCCCATTTGTTGGGCAGAAGTTGGAGATGTCCAGTTGTCTGGACCAGATATCGTCTTTGAGACGACAGACAAGATCGTTCAGATCCGTGATCGTTTGAAAGCTGCCAGGGATAGGCAGAAAAGTTATGCGGATCCTAAGCGCAAGGATTTTCACTTCGATGTGGGTGAAAAAGTGTTGCTTAAGGTATCACCTTGGAAAGGTGTAATGCGATTTGGAAAGAAAGGCAAGCTAAGCCCAAGATACATAGGACCTTTCGAGATAATTGATGTGTGTCGGTGTGTATATAATTTAGATATATTTTTAAGCCCTTTTTACACTTTTAGTCAAGTTTTAAATTTATAAAACACGATATTTACTAACACTAAACACACATATGGGCAAGTGCACCCATCGTGGACGTAGTATAGTGTTGGTAAGATACCGAGGTCGTCCAAGGACACAAGAGCTTTTAATACCGGTTTATCCTCAACGTCTAATCAAATCAAAAAGTTAGAAAAATGTTTTAAACTAAGAAAAATAAAAACTAACTAAATGCTGAAAAATAAAATAAAATAAAAACAGATAGACAAGATGAATCACTTGGATCCGACACGTGTATTAGTATAACCTTTGATTATTTTCGCACTTTTGCACTTGTTTAAGAGATTATCTTAGTTATTGTAGTAGGCCCCTTTTTCGGAGGTGACGTTACCCTCAACCCAGTAGTTTGAGTCAGCAAGGATACAATCCTAAAGGGTTGGATTATTGAAAGATAATGAATTAAGTTATTAATGCAAATTATGGTAGGCCCCGCTTTTGGCGGTGACGTTACCCTCGGCTAAGTAGTCTGAGTCAGCAGGGATACAGTCCTAAATAGCCGGGTTATAGTATTAATAGTAGTTAGCTTATGAGGGGGTCAAAGAGTTTGGATCCCCGCCATCCAATACCTATGGGCATTGAAGGAGATCCTACTAAATTTGACCCAGGTCCCAAGCAGGACCTCTAAACGCTGAACAAGGGCAAGACCTTTACCAAACCGTTCCCTTAACCCCCGACCAGGTAGCCAACATACCTCCATATAGACCGTGGAGATATGAATGGTGAAAATCTTTTATTTTATATAGACAGTAAAATAATGCCAAGACACCACGGACAAACGATAAGGAAAGATCACCTTCAACATAAGTAACTAGTTATTAAAGTCATTAATACAAAACCAAATAAAAAGTGCAAAAGATTAAAAATAAAAAGTATTATACTAAACACTTGTCTTCACCAAGTGATGTAAGAGACTTAGGCAAACATGGCCTTGATTGTCAAGAACTCTTACGATCAATCTTGGATCCCGAGACGACTCACACACTCTATGATGGACAATGGATGATGGTGGTGGATGATGGTGTTATGGTGGTGGTGGGTGGTGGATGAAGTGTGAGAGAGGTGGTGTGCCAAGGGATGAGAGAGAATGAAGCCAAGCTCCTCTATTTATAGGCTGAACAGAACGCTGGACACGGCCCCGTGTTCGCTGAACACGGCCCCGTGCCCGTCTGACATTCTCTTTCTTCATTAATTGTAATTGCGAATTACAATTAATGCGCCTGCTGTACTTTCAACACGCCCCCGTGTCCGCTGGGCACGGCCCCGTGGTGAGCAATGGAAGCTTCTACTGGTTTGTCTTTTCTGCT
Source organism: Helianthus annuus (assembly GCF_002127325.2). Lineage (NCBI taxonomy): Eukaryota > Viridiplantae > Streptophyta > Magnoliopsida > Asterales > Asteraceae > Helianthus > Helianthus annuus. The sequence continues at coordinate 135,128,077 of NC_035446.2, read as the reverse complement.
GCTTCCTGGGCACGCCCCCGTGTTCACTGGACACGGGGCGTGTTCAGGCTCTGTTTCTCTTCTCTTTGTCTTGGGAGGTGCTGTTGAGGGTCCGGGCAGTTCACTTTTGTTCCTTTTCTTGTATTTATGGTAGATTTAGTAGTCTTTTTGCTTCTTTTGTGATTTTGAGCTCATTTCATCCTGAAAATACAAAAGGAAGACAAAAACACTCTTTTTCCAACATTAGTACTTAAAAAGGGTTAGTTTTATGCCTTAATTGATGTGTTTTATATGTTGCATTTTACACACATCAAATACCCCCACACTTGAACTTTTGCTTGTCCTCAAGCAAAACTCTTTTTAATGTGGCTTACACTCCCAAATGGAATAGGTAGAAGAGAAGTTTTTTAACTTGTCCTAGAGTGTCGGGAATCCAAGGTTTGTATAGGTTCTATTTTTATTTTATTTACAATCTTATTCGTCATGGTTTATTTTGAACTTTACATAAGATAAACTACTTAATTTGGCATAGCATGCCTCATTAAAATTCCATTTATATACAAGTTCACATACCTCACGGGAGATCACTCAATCACTCGGCCGAAGGTGTATATTTAAGTGAATCGCTCGAGAGCGGCACGGATTTACATTTTCCATATGCTTGCCAAGCGATCAATCCTCCTCCTTTTTAACTTTTTACCTTTGTAAATATCAAGAGGTCTTTTGGGGTGAAGGCTTGGGTTTAAAGGTGGGTGGTTGGTTAGTGGTTAGTAAAAAGGGCGAAAATCGTAACAAGTGTCGGTTTTCGTAAAATACCTTATTTTTGGTGACATTTATTTTTGAAGTATTTCTCCAAACAAGCTTTTTGTAGCTTATGTTTGTTTTTGACTTCATCATTTTTTTTTATTTTTATTTTTATTTTTTTTTTTCGTCACGTAAAGGGTATGTTTATGAAAAACCGAGCTTGTCACTAAAATAAAGGTGAAAAAATGAAAAAGGTTTTTGGTGGGTAGAAAATTGTTTTGGGGGTAATGAAATGAAAGGTTTAGGCTCAAAGGGGTTTTCTAGGGGGATTTTGGGTAGGTAAAAAAAATGAAAAATAATGGTTTTGAAAGAAAAATAGTTAGTCCTAATGCCTCCATCATTTACTTACTTGGGTTTAAGTTGGTAAGGACCGGGAATGTATCGTCGTGGCAAGTTCTAGATTTGTAAAGACCGAGCGGCTATTCACACAAGAAACGAAAAATGAGCATTTAATCTAAGTATGTGTATTTTTATGCTCAATAAAGGCTCAAAACTCACTTTTTGTGGGAATGGGTTTTTAATGTGACCAAGCATATATAATCGAATTTTAGCTAGACTTGTTATACCGTTTCATAATTTTCTTATGTTAGTTCTTTTTATCACGACGCTATCGGTTGTAAGTTTGTAAAAATATAACCCTTTTATAACTTGTTTTTCCCAACTTAAACTAAGACAAGTAAATAAAAAAAAAATTGAAAAAGTTTTTGAAAAAAAATTTGGGGTGTTTAGCGGTTCCAATAGAGTTTTGTGTAAGGCTTGTTTTAGGATTTTGCAAAATTCCAAGGTTTTAGCATCCCCCCCACACTTAAATTACACATTGTCCTCAATGTGTCCAAAAATAGAGTTTTTGGTTGATTAGAATATGTAAAAGTGTGTTTAAAAACAAAGATTTGTGTTACTGGCACTCTGGACACGGCCCCGTGTTGACCGGGCACGGCCCCGTGGTCAAGTGCCAGTAACAAAAATTATAGAATTGAGACAGAAGCATGGACACGGGGGCGTGTTCGCTGAACACGGCCCGTGTCCAGTTACCTGAACTGGGTGATTTCCTGCAGGGGGCTCAGCACGGGGCCGTGTTGGTTGGGCACGGCCCGTGTGGAGCCTTCTGTTATGGAGATTTTTGTCGGTTTGTTCTGTTCTTCTGCATTGTTCCATTTTTTCTCGTTCCCTTTTTCATCCATTACCACCATGAGTGTGTTTTATTCTGCAAAAACTAAAAGATTAAACTTAAACTAAGGATAGATCCGCGGAATGCCTCCGTGGTGCGCCACGTTTATAAGGGTCCTTGGCTAGACCCAATTCCCGGTCACACGTCATTTGATTGGGGTGCCTTGCCTCCCAAGTTACACCGTCGGAGAGCGGCATCCAAGCTTGAGTCGATAACCTTCATGTAGTGGACCGGGTCGTCATCCTCTATTCTTTTCCCAACTCCGAATTTTACCTCATCGTCCCCATACCTCAACGTTAGTGTCCCTTCATTCATGTCCACTACTGCTTGTGCGGTGGCAAGGAAAGGCCTCCCTAGAATAAGGGGGACCTCGTTGTCTTCCTCCATGTCGAGTATGACAAAGTCAACAGGATAAACAAACCTGCTTACCCTTACCAAGACATTCTCGATGACACCTTGCGGGAACTTGACCGATCGATCCGCGAGTTGTATGCTTATTTTTGTGGGGCTCGTGGTTCCCAAGCCAAGCCTTTTGAACATTGAAGAGGGCATGAGGTTAATGCTTGCCCCTAAGTCGGCCAAGGCATTGCGAACGGGAGATTCCCCTATTGAGCACGGAATCGTGAAGCTTCCGGGATCGATCTTCTTTTGGGGTAGTTTATTGAGTACGAGGGCAGAGCATTCTTCGCCTAAATTAACTAATTGCAAATTTTCAATTTTCTTTTTATGTGTAAGGAAGTCCCTCATAAATTTAGAGTATTTGGGCATTTGGGTTAGGACTTCGATAAAAGGAATATTGACATGCAATTGTTTTAGCAAACTTTCGAATTTTGCGAATTGCTCGTTGGTTTTTTGACGAATTAACCTACCGGGGTACGGGACTCGAGGAGCCTTGGTAGGCTCTGTTGATGGGGGAGGGTCCTTCTCCTGCAGATGTGTTGGCGTTGATTCTTCCGTGGTTGGAGGTATTTCTGCAGGCCCTACGGTTCGGTTTCGTAGCGTGATGAGGTGAACTTGTGCCTTCGGGTTGGTTTCGGTATTGCTAGGTAACGCGCCTTGTGGTCTTTCGGAAAAATTTTGAGCTAGTTGATTTATTTGTTTTTCTATATTTTGAATGCTAGCTTGTTGATTCCTAAAGTTTGATTCTAATTGTAGGAATCTTTCCGAATTTTTCTTGTCAGTGTCAGAGACGAGGCGAGATATAGTATCTTCGAGCCTTTCTCTCCCACTTTGTTGTTGAGTGAAATTTTGTGACTCATTTCTTGATTGCTGAAAGTTTGTTCGTTGTGGTTGTTGGTTACTACTATTGCCGGGCTCCCTCCAACCAAGGTTTGGGTGGTTTCGCCATCCTTGGTTGTAGGTCCCCGTTGGAGGACCCGACGGCCTAGGTCTATTATCAATGTAGTTTACCATTTCTTGTTGATCGTCCGTTTCTTTCATGCAACTCCAATTTTCATGTGACCCACCACACCCCTCACAAGCCATGACCGAGACTGTTTTTGTCATTTCTAATTTTTTTATTTTTGAAGAAAGGGCCTCGATTTGGGCTTGTAAAGAGGTGTTTTCGTCTACCTTATGGGCGCCCGGGGCAATAGTTTTATTTCCCCGGGGGGTGTGCCACTGAAAATTGGTTTGAGCAATTTCCTCAATCTGATTATATATTTCGTGTGGGCGTCGATTACCTAAAAGTCCCCCGGAGCTAGAATCAAGTGTCTGTCTAGTATGTGGCAACAATCCATTGTAGAAAGTGGATACTTGTTGCCATATCGCGAGGCCGTGATGGGGACACTTGCGTAGTAGCTCCTTGAACCTTTCCCAAGTTTCATATAAGGATTCCCCGTCCTCTTGTGAGTATGTGTTAATTTCAGCCATTAATTTAGCAGTTTTAGAAGGAGGGAAATACTTATATAGAAATTTTTGGGCTAGTTCATCCCAGGTGTTTACCGATCCAGCTGGGAGGGTGTTGAGCCAAGCTTTCGCTCGGTCTTTTAGTGAGAATGGAAACATACGAAGGCGGATGGCGTCGTTTGATGCTCCATTGATCCGAAATGTATCACATATTTCTAAGAAATTAGTTATATGTAGATGGGGATCCTCGTCCGCGAGCCCGTGAAAGGTTGCGGAGTTTTGGAGCATTTGTATCAAGTGCGGTCGAAGTTCGAAGTTATTAGCTTCGACATTCGGGGCATTGATAGCGGCGCCGAGATTACCTACGGTGGGCCGTAAGTAATCCATGAGGGTACGTTGGTCCGCCATTGGGGGTGGGTCACCCGAAACTTTCTCTTGGTTTTTGGCTTTTAACCTTTTTCTGAGAAAGCGTTCGGGTTCTTCTAATGGTTCCTTTATGTCTTTATTGGAACTGGAGCTCATACACTACGCGAGGTTGGCGTCGGGTTCCAAGTCCTGTAATAAAAACAGAAAAGAATGTTGGTCAGAAGGTTCACCACGGCCCCGTGTCGAGCGAACACGGCCCCGTGGTCGGAGATACAGTGGTTGTTTTTCAGATCCCAGTTACTGGAAGTTGGACACGACCCCGTGTTGCACCGACACGGCCCCGTGGTCAGCCTCCTGTAATCTTGAAAAACAAAAACTGCCAGTGACGTTGCTGAGCACGGCCCGTGTCCGACCAGGCACGGCCCCGTGCTGAGCTCTGCAGAAGCTGAAAAATCTAAAAAAAATCCTAAAAAATTAAAGAAAAATAAAAAGATGATTAGGCCGTTGATTCCTAACTTTCTTAAAATCCTTGTGTCCCCGGCAACGGCGCCAAAAACTTGATGTGTGTCGGTGTGTATATAATTTAGATATATTTTTAAGCCCTTTTTACACTTTTAGTCAAGTTTTAAATTTATAAAACACGATATTTACTAACACTAAACACACATATGGGCAAGTGCACCCATCGTGGACGTAGTATAGTGTTGGTAAGATACCGAGGTCGTCCAAGGACACAAGAGCTTTTAATACCGGTTTATCCTCAACGTCTAATCAAATCAAAAAGTTAGAAAAATGTTTTAAACTAAGAAAAATAAAAACTAACTAAATGCTGAAAAATAAAATAAAATAAAAACAGATAGACAAGATGAATCACTTGGATCCGACACGTGTATTAGTATAACCTTTGATTATTTTCGCACTTTTGCACTTGTTTAAGAGATTATCTTAGTTATTGTAGTAGGCCCCTTTTTCGGAGGTGACGTTACCCTCAACCCAGTAGTTTGAGTCAGCAAGGATACAATCCTAAAGGGTTGGATTATTGAAAGATAATGAATTAAGTTATTAATGCAAATTATGGTAGGCCCCGCTTTTGGCGGTGACGTTACCCTCGGCTAAGTAGTCTGAGTCAGCAGGGATACAGTCCTAAATAGCCGGGTTATAGTATTAATAGTAGTTAGCTTATGAGGGGGTCAAAGAGTTTGGATCCCCGCCATCCAATACCTATGGGCATTGAAGGAGATCCTATTAAATTTGACCCAGGTCCCAAGCAGGACCTCTAAACGCTGAACAAGGGCAAGACCTTTACCAAACCGTTCCCTTAACCCCCGACCAGGTAGCCAACATACCTCCATATAGACCGTGGAGATATGAATGGTGAAAATCTTTTATTTTATATAGACAGTAAAATAATGCCAAGACACCACGGACAAACGATAAGGAAAGATCACCTTCAACATAAGTAACTAGTTATTAAAGTCATTAATACAAAACCAAATAAAAAGTGCAAAAGATTAAAAATAAAAAGTATTATACTAAACACTTGTCTTCACCAAGTGATGTAAGAGACTTAGGCAAACATGGCCTTGATTGTCAAGAACTCTTACGATCAATCTTGGATCCCGAGACGACTCACACACTCTATGATGGACAATGGATGATGGTGGTGGATGATGGTGTTATGGTGGTGGTGGGTGGTGGATGAAGTGTGAGAGAGGTGGTGTGCCAAGGGATGAGAGAGAATGAAGCCAAGCTCCTCTATTTATAGGCTGAACAGAACGCTGGACACGGCCCCGTGTTCGCTGAACACGGCCCCGTGCCCGTCTGACATTCTCTCTCTTCATTAATTGTAATTGCGAATTACAATTAATGCGCCTGCTGTACTTTCAACACGCCCCCGTGTCCGCTGGGCACGGCCCCGTGGTGAGCAATGGAAGCTTCTACTGGTTTGTCTTTTCTGCTGCTTCCTGGGCACGCCCCCGTGTTCACTGGACACGGGGCGTGTTCAGGCTCTGTTTCTCTTCTCTTTGTCTTGGGAGGTGCTGTTGAGGGTCCGGGCAGTTCACTTTTGTTCCTTTTCTTGTATTTATGGTAGATTTAGTAGTCTTTTTGCTTCTTTTGTGATTTTGAGCTCATTTCATCCTGAAAATACAAAAGGAAGACAAAAACACTCTTTTTCCAACATTAGTACTTAAAAAGGGTTAGTTTTATGCCTTAATTGATGTGTTTTATATGTTGCATTTTACACACATCAATAATCGAACGTGTCGGGGCAGTCGCTTATAAGTTAAAATTGCCTGAAGAACTTAGCGCTATTCATAATGTGTTCCATATCTGTAATTTGAAGAAGTGTTTCGCTGACGATTCACTGGTTATACCGCATACGGATATACACATAGACGAGAGTCTAAAGTTTGTTGAAAAACCTTTGTCGATTGAGGATCGACAGGTAAAGAAGCTTCGAAGGAAGCATGTGCCTATTGTAAAGGTCAAATGGGATGCCCGTAGAGGTCCCGAATACACGTGGGAAGTGGAATCCACGATGAAAGAAAAATATCCCCATTTGTTTGATTAAATCTCGGGGTCGAGATTTCTTTTAAGGGGGTGAGGATGTAACACCTCGAAAAAATTCGTCCAATAATGTCTTGACACGTGTCATAAGGTTCCGTTATGTGAAAACATACTTTAGAGGGACTAAAAGTGACAAACAGTGAAAACTATGGAACGTTAGGGTCCAAAGTGTCAACAATGGATAAATAGGCTCTATGATAACCCCACATAATGTTTATAACCTTTAACGGATGGTTCATGGATCATACGACGCGGAAATTGCACAAAAGTGAAGTATTGTAAACTATAGGGGCCAAAAGTGTCAACATGTTTAATTTATACCTCTGAGTGAACTTTTGGCAGACCCGAAGCTTTGTATAGCTAAAATATACTCACTAGAATATGTGGTAAAAATTTCATGAAGTTTCGTCAACGTATGAGAAAGTTATGGCCAAAACCGTACTTAAGGGACTAAAAGCGTCAACGTCGAATTTCAGGGCTTTTCGGTTGAGCGCAAAGTTATCCGAGAGCATTACCATGTTGGTAAAAGTCCTAAGGTTCTTAAAAACCAAGTTTGGGGGTTTACGGGTCGAGAAAAATAGCCGAAACATCACGTACAAGCTCAGGGACCATTTCTGCCAAAGATTGAAACTTGTTGGCTGATCAGGAGGGTCAGGCGACCCGCCTGGACATGCCCAGGCGGGCCGCGTGGGACTGCCAGCGACAGAAATTCGATTTTTGGGTTATTTGGGTCCGAATTCAAGTGTTATACAGCTCATTTTCGCCTCCTCTTGCACCAATAGCATGCCATGCATGCCTACTACTACAGGAACCTCGAAATCTTGGCTTTAAATCAGATTATTGATCATTTCTTGATCATTTTTCATTGTAACCAAGTGCTCTCAATATTCAAGAACTTCAAGCAAGCTTTCTGGAGGAAATCTGATCATCAAGGCCGACTTCTAGTGTCCACTAAACATCTTTAGGACCATTGTAAGCCTTCAATTCGTTCTTTAATCCGTTTTTATAGTGATTATTGCTAAAAGTCAAACTGGGTGTTCATAACCTTTGACTTTCTGATTAAACGGATTTCTTTCAGTAATTTCTCGAATTGAAACTTGTTATAGATTGGTATTTATGTGGGAAACAAACCCTCTAAAGGTTACTAACTGATTCCCACTACATGCATGCTTAATGTCGAGTCAAACCTATTTCTAAAAAGTCAACAGAAGTGATTTTTGTGAAAAATGACATGATTAATGATATAGATGACATGCAACCTGATTGATCATTGAAAATAACTTGTAATATATATATAAATGTGTTTTAATCATCATCAACTCGACAATCTATAGTATAGCCACGAATCGGAACCGAAAGTCTTGTAAAACGATTATTTCGTAGACTATCGATTCGGATTCATACATGCATGTTCGAGATCTGTATTGGAAAGTATTTTTGACTATTTTTATTTTAGTTAAACTTTCTGGAATTTTCTTTGATTGAGTCTATGTTTAGCCTATTCGAATGTATGTTTCCGGTTTATGCATAAAGTTGACTATTTTGCCCTTTTTGATTTAAAACGGGATTTTTGGAAAAGTGAAAGGATAGAAATCTTTATTTTTATTATATAAACTTGCACCGAAAGTTTCGGATCAGTTGGTGGTCCAGATTGTGAGTTATGGCCATTAGCGTAAAACTATATTATAAATTTACATAAACGGTCCTTTTCGCATAGAACCCGTTTCTGGCCACGTTTTGGTACAAAACTTTTTACCAACAGAAGTAATATAATATTCTGGGAATTTTGATGATTTTTAATTAATTTTTGGCTGAACGGATCCTAGTTCTCCTAGTCATTTCGGCTTATGTCGGTTTTGACCGTTTTAGCCATAAAATGAGTTTTACACATCCTTTTGACCCGAAACCTTTTTCTACTGATTTTATATGATGAATAAATTATTATAAGACTTCTGGAAATATAAAAATCTCAGATTTATTGTGAAAACCCGAAAACGCCCTTAAATCGTATTTTTAGCGTTTTAACGCATAGTAAAGCGTTATACTTGTTTTAAACATATAAGACCTATACCTACTGATGTGTTTAGCTTATTTTCATATAAAAACAGTAAGTATAAGTATATGAACTCAGATTTCCAGTTTTGGCATTTTTAGCCCTTGTGAAATTACTAAATTGCCCCTACGGTGCATAGTTTGGTTTTAAAATGATATATTTGGTATATGGGTCATACCCTACTGATATAATATGTTATATTAAGTATATTTACTGTATGGACCAGACCCGAAACTCAGATTTCTAATTTTACCCTTTTATTATCTTTTAAATGACCAAAATGCCCTTCTAAGGCATAATTTGAGTTTAAAATTATCCCGGGCAAATGTAGAACATAACTTACTGATATAATACCATATTTTAAGCATATTACATCAGGGAACTTGCATTTGAATCATTGGCCTACCCGTATCGCCCTTTTCGCGTTCGGTTCGGTTTACGTAACTAGTTTGCGTAAATTGACCAAAACGGGTCAAACGATATCATTTTTATTTCAAAATCCAGAATGTATTTAGTATACCCATATTATACGAGTATTCAAACTTGTCGGGTCTAAATCACATTCTATCCGGTCTTTCGCTTAATCGTGCGTAAACCGCATCATTCCTAAAACTAACCGGTCAAAGCTTAAGCTTAAATAAAAGGCCGTTAGGAATCTAATAGGTTAATTATAAACCTTTGTTCCAGATTAGGAAGCCCGGTAAAAGCTACCGCTCTTATCATTTGTGTTACATACTTACTCAGGTAAATACATTTTGACTTATTTTCCCTATACGGGCTTGGGGTACGGTATTTAAAATACCGCTTGATCGGGCGCACAAGTCCTGCTCCTTATAGGTGTTCAGTCTTGAATAGCTTGTGCGACTTCGTTTAAACAGTTTTGTCTTACTTAAAAGGCTTTGGGGGGTTGTTGACCGTGTCCCGGATATCCTTGGCATTTTCTTACGAGATGGCCACGACCAGAGCACGGGGTGTAGGCGTACACCCGTCGTGTATAACTCTTTGATGTGGTGTGTCAATTAAATCTCTAGCCCGGACAGTAGATCCCGGGCCACCAGAGATATAAGTGCATGTAATTCGTTCACAAGTTTATATTATATAATTATCCCAAGTTAATAAAAATATTTATGCCTTGTGCATTTAAATAAATTTTCAATCATTTTCAAAATGAGTCAGTCGATTTGTATTTACCAGTGTAAACTGACGTATTTTTCCCAAAAGATTAAGTGCAGGTACTATACGGAAATAGGCTGGCTGTTTCCTAGAGAGCGTCCACAATAGTCTCGCAAACTCGGACGACATTTATCTGTTGAACTATTTATTTCTATTTTTATTTGATCCGCCTGTGGATCCATTTCAACTACTGTGATATTTATTATTACACTTTGTTTAAAAGTTGAAATGTTTCTATTCTGCTTCCGCTGTGCATTATTATATTGTGTTGATTGTCTATGACGATGCCAACTACGTCACTGTACCCCACACCGGGCCCACCGGTGACACGTGGAAATGGGGGTGTGACAGTTCATGGCGCGGCAAATGTGTATATCGACTCGTCCTGACCATGGGCTTCTTTCAAAGGACCTAGGAATGCGCGTGAAGTGCTTGAAGAGGCGGTACACCCATCCCCCAAAGAAGATAGGTGTTAGGATCTGAGGCTGTCTGTGATTGTGTTTGTTTGCATAAAACGAACAAGTGCAGCGGAAATGAGTAGCAAACTTTGTAAACACAAACAAAGGAAAGTGTAGATTGATAAACAATTTCTTTTCATAGAGTCAAAAGATTTACATAAACCAAAAGATTACAGTGCAAGCTTACAATCTAAACTCCCCCTCAGCCTGATACACCAGAGTTGGTTGCACAAGATGAAAGGATGAATTGAGGAGAAAAACTCACTCAAAACGATCAAGTGTAACAGTACAGAGTACTGTCATACTTATAGGCAAACCAAACTGCTGATATGCTTCAGCTGACGTCACCAAGATAGTGACATCTAACGACCTAACAAACTATAAATACTGTTCTATATCAACTACTGTTATGTAACATCTGATAATCACTAAAGTATAAAACATAAGGAAACTACTGCTTCACGTTCCACTGTTGTAGCCTTAGCACAGATGTTGAGTCTTCAGTGCTTTCTTCAAAGGTGATCAGTCTTTGAGAGGGCAGTGCTTGAGTCTTCAGCAGTACTTAGGATACAGCAGTAGATAGAGCAACAGAGTTTGTCTTCAGCAGTTGTTAGATAATCATCAGAGTTTGGTTTATCAGTTGTTGTAGTTGAGCAGCACTTAACATCCATCAGCTATTAGATAACCACTGTCAAGGGGAGAGATTAGAGTAAACTACTGCTTATTGAGTGTCCACTGATGGGGTCCGGTTTTGGCTTTACATTATCTGTTCCTCTGTTAGGGTTCAATCCCAATAATCTCCCCCTGGAAGAGATAATGCCAAAACCCTTCCTTATTCAGGACCTTTATTACTCATCAAGAGTGCCTGAGCTTTTTCTTTGAATTCAGCTTCAAATTCTTTGGCACTCTGGTCATCTTCATCCCTGCACAGTGAAAGCTCAAGGAGATCCTGCAAATCTTGAACACTAAGGCCTAGTGCTTCTTTCCTTGATATATGCTTCACCTCACCATTGGATCTGAACAAAGTCAATACGTGGGTCTTTTGATCAGACATCCACTTTAGTATTTTTGAATCCAATGGGTTTCTTGGGACAGATTTATTATCTGATGAGTTGAGGGATAATGGCCTTGAAAACACATGCAAACTCTCAGACATTCTTTTGAAAGCTTCTTCTATGACTTTGTTTGTTGCAGTTATGTCTTCTGCAGTTTCTTGTCCAGTAAGCTCTTGTTTTTCATTGTCTATCATGTCTGTTGCAGTGTTTGAGGATGCAGGGCTGTTTAATAACTTCACAAAAAGACTTTGAAGCTTTGATGAGCTATCTTCTTTTAGACCCATTTTCTTGATGGTGTCTTTGAAGAACTCTGCTTCTTTTTCCTTGACCTCTTCTTCAGTCAGCTGTTTGCCTTCATCTTGTTTTGACCCAAGTGTAGGACTGTCTGCTGATTTTAGCATTGTCTTGAGGTTTTCAATTTGTTGTTCCATCTTCATCATTTGTTCTTTCTTCTTCCTTTTCTTCAGCCTCTCATAGGCTTCATCAGTTTGCTGCCTAGACCATTTTGATATGGCTTCAGCAGTGTCTACTTTAGCATCCACTAACTCCTTCTTTCCTTTATATTCAGCAGTGAGATCAGCAATGAGTCTTTTGTACTTACTCCAGTTTGGAGCAGTTTTCTTCTTTGAAGGATCATTTTTGATTCTTTGGATCCTTTCAGCCTCATGCTTCAAAGCTACTAAAGGCCATTCTTTAAACTGGGATTCTCCAGCAGGATAGAACTTTTCTTTCATGATGAAGGCTAGAAGTTGTTCTCTCAATTTCTTCTTTTGATCTGCCTTCTCTTTTTCTAGCTCTTGTGCAAATTCTTCCATCTGCTTAACCTTTGCAAGGTAGAACTCCAGTCTATTAGCAATGCCTACTTCGCTTAGTCTTTCCTTCTCACTGTCAACCTTAGCTTTAACTTTAGCTTGCCTAGCCTTTAACTTGAGATAATCAGTAATATCTTCTGGAGCTATGTAGCCAATGAGTGAGGAGAATTTTCTTTTTGAAGGATCTGTTTCTGTATAAAACTGCCTCATCTCATTTTTGATGGCATCAAGCTCTAGTGGATATTTTTCAGCATTTGGATCATGTATCCCTTCATCGGCAGTAATAGGTTTTCTTTTTCTGCTAAAGAGCCTTGGTTGAGATATAGGAAAGGATAGAGCAGTGGTGGATGGTTGACTAACAACTGTTGAAACAACTGGTGTCTCAACTGCTGCTGTCATTACAACTGCTGATGTATCAGCAGAAGTCTTCTGCTTTTGAGCAGGAAATGAAGGATGTGATGGTGGTGATGGTGGTGGTGACTCAGCATCAGGAATGAAAACCCTTCTCCTTTTTAATGGAGGGGAGGCTGATGATGTTTTGGGTGGATCAGTGGTTTGTGACTGTGACTGACTGACAGTACTAAAACAACTGGTGTTTCAACCACTGTTGTCATTACAACAGATGTTGTAACATCTGCTGTCTTCTGCTTTGTGGCAGGAGGCAGTGGTGGTGATATGATTGTAGATGATGATAGTGGTGGTTTTTGTGTTATAGACATAGATGATGATGGTGGTGGAGCAGTGGTTGTGGTGGTGTGTGTTGAAACAGTAGCTGTGTGTGTTGGAGGTGTGTGTGTTGATGTAATGCCAGCTGTTTGACTACTGACAGCAGTTTTTGTAACTACCGTTGTATCAGCTGTTGAAGTTTTTGAGGATTTGGGTTTCTCAGGTTCAATGTACATCCCATCATCTATACCTTTCTTTTTCAACCTGATTTTCTCCCCCTTTTTGGCATTATCTGCCAGGGGTCTATCCATGAAGAAAATGGTAGATGGACCTTTCTCACTTTGAGCATTATGTTGTATGCTGGCCTTTATAGCCTTGATGTCTGCTTGAGTGTCTTTGAACCGAGACTCCACCATGTTGGTCAGCATTTGTACTTGATTTGCGTGCTGTTTAGCAGCCAATTGTTGCTGATGTTCAAGCAATGGTTGGAGAATATTCCATAGCTCATTTGCAGCAAATGCTTGTGGAGCAGGTGCTTGAGCAGGAGGAGCAGAAGATTGGGCTATTTGAGCTTCTAACAGCTGCTGCACCATATCTTTTATTTCGGCAACTGAAGATTCTAGATTTTCAACTCTGGCCGTCAATTCGTTGTATCTTGAATCATCACCTGATTTATCAGGATCATCTGAATCCCCACCAGTGGTGGTTGTATCAATGTGTGACTTAGGAGCTGTAGCCCAAAAGTCATCCATTGATGCCCCTTTTTCTTGGTACTGGGGACTTCTTTCTTCGGCACTCGATAATCCTTTGATGTTACCAGCAGTTAAAGATAACTCACTGGTGGTTACCGATGTTGCCATGGAAGAAATTGCCTTCAAGGGAGTCTTAGTTATGTAACAACTGTCCAACTGAAGATCTGTTGACCCATCAGTTGTAGTTGCTGCACCACTTGAACTACCACCGAGAGTTACTTGTAACTCAGGGGGTGTAACCTCCTCAACTGTTGCTTGGATAACAGAGGTATTAACATCAGACCCAGTCACTTGTGGAGGTATGCTCTCGGTAATGGGTGATTGAGAGGAACTGGTTTTTGTCTGTGCAATATCAACTGCATGCAACAGGGGTATTATTGATTGTGGCATTATTATTGGTGAGGGTATGGGTGTTGAAAGAGACATGTCCTTGGGATCAGGACTGTGGAAGATAGATCCGAGTGGACCTAGAGCTTCATATTGTGGTGTCCCTGTGCTTACAACTTGATCCTTTTGTGAGGATGCAAGAGGAGTTTGAGGCTGGGGTTGAGATCTTTCTACCAACTGCTGTGAGGAAGTAGCAGCAGTGGTTTCTGGTGACTTTTGTGTTGTCACTGGCAGTTGCTCTGGGATCTCATCTTCCAGAGTTGCCTTTGTTTTGGGTTTGGTGGGTTTTCTGGATGGTTTTCTTTTGGTCTTTTTGGTGGTGGCAGGTGTGGGTTTCAGAGCAGTGGGTGTGCTACTCTGATCACCTGGAGCAGTGGGCTCAGCAGTGGTTTCTTGAGGGTCAGTGGCAGTTTCTAAAATCTGCTCACCCTCTTTTGTTTTTAATTTTATTTGTGCCATCATTCTTGAAAAAGTTTCTATAGTTAAACTGTTTATTTTGAATGAGACACCTTGTTTGGGCACTTCTGCCTCTTTCTCGACAAATTTTTGTTCAAAATAGTAACTTAGAAACCTCGGAAAGAGCAGAAATGCCTTATTATCAACGTTCTTTACCAAATCATCAAATATTTCCTGGGAGTAGTTATAGTTTTCATTGTTCAAAACTGCATACCCCAGGCATTGGATTTTTGTTGGTATCTCATTGAAGGACGTTGTTTTATTTGAAACACACATGAGCAGTGTGTGGAATAAAAATCTGGGTGCAGAAGGGAAGTAACCCTTTTGTAGGGTGTCCCTGTTTGGTTGTTCTGCATAGCCCCTTTTCGTGAAATCCTTTACCAACTCGTCTTTTGTAAAAGAGGTTTTTCCATTTAAGTCATCGAGTTTAAAGGTTTCAGAGATGGATTTTGGTGAGATATTTACCTTCTTACCCTGTATCGAGGAGTTGATTGCAGTGATGATGTCTCCTTGTTTTTCAAGGGTGGCATTTTTCCAGAACTCTCTCTGGGTATCAAGGTAAATAGGAGCGTCTGCTGTTATCAAAGTTTTATACTTTGATGCAGAAAGGATGTCAAGGATGGAGTCGAAAGTGTGGTTATCGGTAGGTTTTGTGAGTATACCCACATAATTGTGTGGAGCTTTGTAGCGGATCTCCGGTGTTTCAGCGGCCATTTGAGTGGCATCTGCTGTTGTGGAGGAAGAAGATGGTTTTGATTTTGATTTCGATTTTGGTTTCGTCATTTTGGATGAAGAAGATCGAAGAGATTTTTGGAGTTATGAGAGGGAAACTGCTATGAGAAGAGAACTTTTGGAATTCAATTCGACAGTAAAACCCTGTTTGGATTTAATCTGGGTTTTATTTAGGGAAAAAGTGATTGCTGATGTGGCAGCGGTTATTTTTTATCTGAAGGCTAAAAACTAACCACGTGTCAAACATCTGATGGAATGGTAAATAATGGAGGACAGTTATTTTGACAGCTACTGATGGAGCAAGTATCAGTAGTTACAACGGTAATAAAATGAAACAGTGGATGTATCAGTGGATGAAACAATGATTTTAAACATCAGTGTTTTTGAAGAACAGAGGTTGACACTTTAGCAGTGGACAGATTTTAGAGAACAGATGTTAAGACACAACAGCATTTTAGAAACAACAGTGGTAGAATATTTGTTCAACAACTGATAGTGCAGCAGTATTTCAACTTTTGACAAACAATGTTAGCATCTGCTTGTTCAGATGTAGAACTTGATTTTGCTTTGTGAAGGCACAGTATCTTATCTAACATCTGTTAAGCATTTGAGATGCTATTCTTCACAAAATACATTTTAGATGTAAATTATCAAGATTAAATTGTCAGCAGTTATCTACAAGGAATTTTGTTCAAGGATTTGCCAAATGTCTATTATTTTAGACAATGGTTTAGCATTCCAGATGATGAAGACATATCTACTAGAGCTGCTCATTTTGTGTCTAATTACTGGAACTAGAGCATGAGTATCTCAGTAGTCTAAATCAATTTGCAATCAATTTTTGATCTGTGAAAACCAAACTTGAGCTTAACATGACCTTGATATGTGTGTCATTTCCTTTTGACCAGTTTTAGGGATATTAATTACACACAAAAATAAGGTAATTATATCCAGACCAGAGATGAACTTTTACTATTAAAAAAGAGTAAAAGAACAAATTATATATCATAAAGGAATGAAATATATCTGGTTTTTATTTTAGAAGAAAAACACCTTAACAAAAAAAACAAAGGAAGTTTTGAAATTAATCAAAAGGATCCGACAAATTTTCCAGTAAATTCATGATCATATCATTCTCAAGTTATTTTGACCATAGTTTGGGTCAATTTCTTGTCAATTGATTGTAAATTCCTTTTAAGCACCATCACGGAAGATGCTATTGTTACCAGAACAATTCCTGTATTGATGAATGCACACAGTTGCACAATAACCACTGATGATCTAATTTGAACCTCAAGAGTGTTTTATGCTTATACTCTTTTGCTTTTGATTTCAAAAGTTTGAGATAGCCACACTTTAAGATTTGTTCATTTTCCTTTTCCCTTTATACCCTGTTTATTCATATGTTCAGAAATACTCACTAGGAGATTATATTTTGAACATACTTTGTCCATAATCATTCTGAAGCAATGTTTTGAGAGATCTGACCATGTTTAATCATGTTTTATTTCAAATCTCACATTACTTATGATTAGGACTGACGTGACACCTTATTTTCTCAATGTGTTTTGGACAAAGTCGATTTGGTCCTTTTGAAGGTACTCAACTTGTCTTTGAGCACATGAGAGATTTTGACCAAAGTTTTATTCCCTCTTTTCCTTTTCAGCAGTATTCTAGTGTTTTTAGATGAACACAAGTTTTGCTGAACTGGGGTACATACTTTAGTTGTTTATTGAAAACATCACAAATATCAAAACAACAATTGAAATCAATTTTGAAAGCATCGAACGATCCCATAACTTATCAGATATTTTACAGATCTGAAAACTATGAGTGATATATGCATGAAAACACTTGTTGTGTGAGATTTGTGTGTCATATGACATCTTGGTTGATTTACAGAGTTTTTGAATAACCATTTTGACCATGATTCACTTGTTACTCTGTTTTTCAACTGGATACAACCAACCTTTTAGTATCAATAACTTTTGAGCTGAACTGTTATGTCAAATTGATTGTAAGATCGAATTTGACTGTCCAAGCTCTGATACCAATTGTTAGGATCTGAGGCTGTCTGTGATTGTATTTGTTTGCATAAAACGAACAAGTGCAGCGGAAATGAGTAGCAAACTTTGTAAACACAAACAAAGGAAAGTGTAGATTGATAAACAAATGCTTTTCATTGAGTCAAAAGATTTACATAAAAGCAAAAGATTACAGTGCAAGCTTACAATCTAAACTCCCCCTCAGCCTGATACACCAGAGTTGGTTGCACAAGATGAAAGGATGAATTGAGGAGAAAAACTCACTCAAAACGATCAAGTGTAACAGTACAGAGTACTGTCATACTTATAGGCAAACCAAACTGCTGATATGCTTCAGCTGACGTCACCATGATAGTGACATCTAACGACCTAACAAACTATAAATACTGTTCTATACCAACTACTGTTATGTAACATCTGATAATCACTAAAGTACAAAACATAAGGAAACTACTGCTTCACGTTCCACTGTTGTAGCCTTAGCACAGATGTTGAGTCTTCAGTGCTTTCTTCAAAGGTGATCAGTCTTTGAGAGGGCAGTGCTTGAGTCTTCAGCAGTACTTAGGATACAACAGTAGATAGAGCAACAGAGTTTCTCTTCAGCAGTTGTTAGATAATCATTAGAGTTTGGTTTATCAGTTGTTGTAGTTGAGCAGCACTTAACATCCATCAGCTGTTAGATAACCACTGTCAAGGGGAGAGATTAGAGTAAACTGCTGCTTATTAAGTGTCCACTGATGGGATCCGGTTTTGGCTTTACATTATCTGTTCCTCTGTTAGGGTTCAATCCCAACAATAGGGGTTGGTGCACGAGCAAGTCGGTTCAGATGCATGTTTCGAAGCAGGAGATATGGAACATCGAGGGGCCTTCGGTTGTGGATGCAGTGAAGGACTACCAAATCCTTTAACCCAACAACGCCGCTACTGTCATGTCTTTGGATAAGAGAGTAAGTGAGGAGCCTATGAATGTAGCGATAAAGCGGGTCCCTCAGCTTAGTACTCTTTGTGCTGCTGGGGTTGTAGTGTCCTTCACCAATTTGGGCCCATGCGGCTTGGCGCTCATTTTCATCCAGATCTCTCAATCCCCCGGTGTTTTCCTCATTTCCCGACTCTTATTCCGTATACAGTCCCACTATTGCCCCGAATTGCGCCATAGAGATCGAGTACCTCGTCCCACCACATCGAAATGCAACCCCCTCATTGTCAAACGGGTCACACCTTGAAGTGAAGGTGAAAGTACTGTAGAATTCCATAGTGCATTGATGTACCGATCGAAGCCGAGTGGTCAAGGCAACCCGTAGTGGTCCGGTAACAAGGTTGTTGAATCGGTCGAGCTGGTTCACCAAGATTAATAGGTCCGTGCACGCTTGCCTTGGGTACTCTTCGGGTCTTGTTTGAAGTATCCCATACCTAGCTCTAGCATCGAGCTCATTTGCGTTAAATCTTGTGAACTTCGACATCTGAAAGAATACACCAAAAGTTAGCACGAAACAGTGAGATTTTCGAAAGAAACTGCAAACGGTGAGCTGGACACGGCCCCGTGCTCAGCGGGCACGACCCCGTGTCCAGGCGTCTGTTACTCAAAAACTTTATTTTTCGACCCGGTCCCGAAAATCTGAAATTTTTTGGTCAAGTAGTAGCAGTTTCCCCCAAAATGAAACCCCAAGTGCCGTTTTTCTCAAAACAAACCGTTTACCCCTTCAATTTTATCTTTTTCGATTCAAAAACAAGGGTTTGAGGTTTTTGTGAGAAATTGGGCAAATCTATCAACAATACAAGTGTAATTACTTCCCATTATACTAATCTAAACTAATGCTAGCAAATTATTTCAGAAATTTGAGGTTTGATCCGGATGAACTTCAAGAACCCTATATTTTTCCCCAAATTTTTGATGTTTTAACTACATGCAAGTAACTAATCTAACTACTAATGATGATAGAAGCATACCTTGATGTTGTTAGATCTAGAGGTAACGTCGGAAATCTGCTGAAAATCGCCTCAGACCAGAGCTTTTTCGGGAAAACGGGGCGTGTGGAATGATGTAACTATTGTGAAAAGAGGGTTTTATCCCGACGGTCGCGCGGACACGGCCCCGTGCCGAGCAAAGTTTTGAATTTTTTTTCGTGCTCGTGTTAGTGCCCGTTTTTCCCAAAAATATGGTGAGAGGACTTACCGGTTTTGATGTATACTCACTTGTTCGTAACATACCAGGTATGATGTGGGTGCCTTTTATTTGTCGACCGTTTGAAACGAGATCTCGTCTTCCTCATCCTCAATGGATCCTCGATAGAGCTTTAGCCGTTGGCCATTGACTTTGAATGGAATTCCATTTCGAGATTTAATTTCTACTGCACCGTGAGGAAAAATATGGGTGATGGAAAAAGGTCCTGACCACCGTTTACCCGGAAATAATCGAAGTCGTGAATTAAACAACAGAACTTGGTCTCCTACCCGAAATTCATTAGGTTTAATATATTTGTCATGTAAATTTTTCATTCTTTCCTTATAAATTTCTGAGTTAGAGTATGCATAATTCCTTAGTTCGTCTAATTCATTTAATTGACAAAATCGATTTTTACCTGCAATTTCTAAATCTAGGTTTACACTTTTTATTGCCCAATAGGCTTTGTGAGCTATTTCTACTGGCAAATGACAATTTTTTCCATAGACGAGCTTATACGGGGTTGTGCCTATAGTTGTTTTATAAGCAGTCCGAAAGGCCCATAAAGCATCATCTAGTTTATCAGCCCATTCCTTTTTATTTAATCCTACGGTTTTTTCAAGTATTCGTTTTGAACCTCTATTAGTCACTTCGGCTTGTCCGTTTGTTTGAGGGTGATATGCTGTTGAGACCCGATGATAGACCCCATATCTTGTTAAGATTTTTTCGAGTTGATGGTTACAAAAATGGGTACCTCTATCACTTATTAATGCTTTGGGTGTTCCAAAATGAGAGAATAATTTTTTCAGAAATTTTACCACAACTCTTCCATCATTTGTTGGAAGGGCTTCGGCCTCGGCCCATTTAGACAAGTAATCAACCGCTACAAGTATATATTTATTTCCTTTTGACGGTGGGAAGGGTCCCATGAAATCGAGTCCCCACACATCAAAAATTTCACAAACGAGAATGCCATTTTGAGGCATTTCGTTTTTGTAAGAAATATTACCTGATCTTTGGCAAGCATCACATGTCTTTGCAAGATTTTGCGCATCTTTGTAAATGGTCGGCCAATAAAATCTTGAATCAAATACCTTTCGTGCGGTACTAGCGGCACCATGATGTCCCCCATATGGACCTTCATGACAATGGCGGAGAATTCTTCGTGCTTCGCTGCCATGGACGCACCTTCGGATGAGTTGGTTAGCACACATTTTGAAAAGATAGGGGTCTTCCCAAAAGTAATGCTTCACATCGGCAAAGAACTTCTTTCTTTGGTGATGTGGCCATCCTTTGGTGACTATACCGCTAGCTAAGTAGTTAGGGTGGTCGGCATACCATGGTTCTTGTCTACTTTCCACCATTTCCAGGGATTCTGTTGGGAATTTTTCATTGATTTGCTCGTCCCTGGTTGCTTCCAAAGCTGGGTCTTCTAGGCGTGAAAGATGATTTGTCGCAGTGTTTTCTGCTCCTCTTTTGTACTTGATTTCAATATCAAATTCTTGGAGGAGTAGAATCCACCTGATCAAACGTGGTTTGGCGTCTTGTTTCTTGAAAAGGTATCGGATAGTTGCATGATCTGTATAGACTACAGTTTTAGAAAGAACAAGGTAAGAACGAAATTTATCAAAAGCACATACCACGGCTAGTAATTCTTTTTCAGTAGTTGTGTAATTCTCTTGTGCATCATTAAGTGTTTTACTAGCATAATAAATTGGGTGGAAATGCTTTTCTTTTCTTTGTCCCAAGACTGCTCCAACAGCAAAGTCACTTGCATCACACATGATTTCGAAAGGTAGTTTCCAATCGGGCGCTATCATGATAGGTGCGTTGACTAGCATTTACTTGAGGGTTAGAAATGCTTGATTGCATTCTTTGTCAAAGATGAAAGGCGTATCTTTTTCAAGTAATTTTGTTAGAGGCCTTGAGATTTTTGAAAAGTCCTTGATAAAGCTTCTATAAAATCTGGCATGCCCTAGGAAACTTCTGATTGCTCTAACGGAGGAGGGTGGAGGTAATCGAGAAATAGTGTCTACTTTTGCTCGATCAACTTCCATTCCTT
Organism: Helianthus annuus; assembly: GCF_002127325.2. NCBI lineage: Eukaryota > Viridiplantae > Streptophyta > Magnoliopsida > Asterales > Asteraceae > Helianthus > Helianthus annuus. The sequence continues at coordinate 135,106,532 of NC_035446.2, read as the reverse complement.
CGCTCAAGATTTTGTGACCGAGTACTATTCCCTCTGTTACCATGAAATGGCATTTTTTCCAGTTAAGGGCGAGGTTAGTTTCCTCACATCGGGATAACATTCGTTCAAGGTTATCGAGGCACTGGTCATATGAATCTCCAAAGATAGAAAAGTCGTCCATGAAGACTTCCATTGTCTTTTCTATCATGTCATGGAAGATGGCCACCATGCAACGTTGGAAAGTTGCGGGGGCATTACATAGACCGAATGGCATGCGACGATAAGCAAAAGTTCCATAGGGGCATGTGAAAGTCGTTTTTTCTTGGTCTTCAGGTGCTATTGGAATTTGAAAGTACCCTTGTTGCTTCATTTAATCGTCTGTAATCTATACAAACTCTCCATCCTGTGGCGGTTCTTATTGGTATTAATCCATTCTTTTCATTAATTATTACCGTCATACCTCCTTTCTTTGGGACTACTTGGACGGGACTTACCCATGGACTATCGGAGATATGATAAATTAATCCGGCGTCAAGTAGTTTGATGACCTCATTTTTAACCACTTCTTGCACATTGGGATTTACTCTACGTTGTGGTTGTATTACTGTTTTGTAGTCATCATTCATTAAAATTTTGTGCGTGCACATGGAAGGACTTATTCCTTTAATATCTACAAGCTTCTAAGCGATCGCATTTTTGTGTTTTTTAAGAAAATTTATTAATTTTTCTTTTTCTACGCTACTTAATTTAGATGAAATAATTACATGTAATTTACCATCTTTGTCTAGAAAAGCATATTCCAAACCTTTCGGAAGTTCCTTGAGCTCAATGGGTGGGTCTTTAGGAGACTTCTTATTACGTGGCTCATCTAGATCAAGAACTTTAAAGGTTTGTTCTATGGCGACCTCTTCTTCAACAAAGTGGTCAATTTCTTCACTTGTATCGGGTGGCTCATCTTCATCTTCAATTAGGGGGTCATTATTGCCAAAAGGATATTTCATTGAACGCTCAAGATCTATGCTCCTTTTGAATGCTCCTAACTGAAGAGGTAGATTATTAAACTTCCGGTTTTTCAGAGCTTCATGAGTTTTTACAAAAGGTCGTCCCAACACTAGAGGAGCGTCATCGAGGATGACAAAGTCGGTTGGGATTACCATTTGATTTGTTTGAACCAAGACATCCTCCACTACACCAATTGATTTTATTACTTTCCGATTGGATAGAAAAATGGGTATTTGAAGTGGAGTAAAATCACTAATACTTAATTTTTCGAAAATGTAATTAGGCATTATGTTAACACAAAGATCTTTATCAATAGTGACATTACTAATAAATGAATTTTGAAAAAAATATGGAACCGGTGTAATGTTAATTTCAAAAGGATCTTCTTTTATTAGCGAAGTTTGATCATTAGTCAACTTAACACTTACCATTTCTTCAATTTTAGTGTTAGTGTTTAACTCTTTTAAAAACTTAGCATGAGTTGGTACTAAACAGTGATTTTCGAAAGAAGGTAACAAGAGATTAATTTCTTCAAAATTAGACTCTTCTTGAATTTTAGCGTTATCGGCCTCACCTTTTTCGTTGTCTAACTCATGTGTCGGTTTTTCACTTTCTTGTTCCTCCATTTTTACATTTTCAACTATCTCTACATTATTATTACAATTTAATTCTTCTCTTGCGCGGGACTCCTCTTCCCTTGCGCGAGATTCTTTTATGCAACATTCGATAGTTTTAATGTGTTCTAATATCCTATCGGTTACTTCGGTGATAGAGAAAGGATCGAGATCCTCAAAGCTTGAATCCGGTTGTTCGATCCTTGGTTCCTCATAGTACCCATATGAAGTAGATGGTTCACACCATTGTTCTTTATTGTAAGCATATGATGGATAAGGGTCGTAATTTTGTTCTTCATAGTACTCATATGAGGTGGGTTGTTCACACCATGGTTCCTCATAATAAGTATATGAAGGTGGTGGCTCATATCTTGACTCCTCAAAGTATGAGTATGAAGGTTCATACCTTGGTTCATCAAAATATGAGTATGAAGGGTGAGGTTCATACATTTGGTCTTCATAGGATGTGTATGAAGTCGATGGCTCGTACCATGGCTCCTCATAATAGTTGTATGAAGTGGATGGTTGAAATAAGTTACAACATTGTACCGAGTGCGGGTTACCACAATTAGTGCAATATTCTCTCATATAATCATCCTCATCATAGATGTAGTTGTAACCTCCTGAGTATTGATCCATAAGAATCACTCAGCAGACCACAACTAAGTCTCGGGACCAGAAAACAGAAATAAAGACGGAAACAGAGACTGGACACGGCCCCGTGTCTGGTGAACACGGCCCCGTGTTCAGGGTCTGTATCTGGGCGTTTTAATTAAAGTTACTGGTCTCGTTGAGCACGTGGGCGTGTTCAGTGAGCACGGCCTCGTGTTCAGAATCTGTATCTGGGTATCTAACTAGAAATATGCAGCACAGGGGCGTGTTCAGTGAGCACGGCCCCGTGTTCAGGCTACTGTAAATGCAAACTAAACTAAAATGCAGAAAAATGTGCGCGCGTTTTAAACAGGTTTTGAAAAACTGATTAGGCCGTCGATTTTAAGCTTTCTTAAAATCCTTGTGTCCCCGGCAACGGTGCCAAAAACTTGATGCGTGTGGGTGTGTATATGTTTTAGGTATATATTTTAAGCCCTTTTTACACTTTTTAGCCAAGTTTTAAATTTATAAAACACGATATTTACTAACACTACACACACATATGGGCAAGTGCACCCATCGTGGACGTAGTATAGTGTTGGTAAGATACCGAGGTCGTCCAAGGACACAAGAGCTTTTAGTACCGGTTTATTCTCAACGTCTAACCAAATCAAAATGTTAGAAAAGATTTTTTAAAACTAAGAATAAAACTAACTAAATGCTGAAAAATAAAAATAAAAGTAAAACAGATAGATAAGATGAATCACTTGGATCCGATTCATGTATAGTGTAACCTTTGATTATTTTCGCACTTTTGCACTTATTTAAGAGATTATCTTAGTTATTGTAGTATGGCCCTCTTTTGAAGGTGACGTTACCCTCAATCCAGTAGTTTGAGTCAGCAAGGATACAATCCTAAGGGTCGGATTATTGAAAGATAATAAATTAAGTTATTAATGCCAATTATGGTAGGCCCTTCTTTTGAAGGTGACGTTACCCTCGACTAAGTAGTCTGAGTCAGCAGGGATACAGTCCTAAATAGTCGGGTTATAGTATTAATAGTAGTTTACTTATGAGGGGGTCAAAGAGTTTGGATCACCGCCATCCAATACCTTTGGGTATTGAAGGAGATCCTACTAAATTTGACCCAGGTCCCTTGCAGGACCTCTAAACGCTGAACAATGGCAAGACCCTTACCAAACCGTTCCCTTAACCCCCGACCAGGTAGCCAACATACCTCCAAATAGACCGTGGAGATATGAATGGTGAAAATCTTTTATTTTATATAGACAGTAAAATAATGTCAAGACACCACAGACAAACGATAAGGAAGAATCACCTTCAACATAAGAAACTAGTTATTAAAGTCATTAATATAAAACCAAATAAAAAGTGCAAAAGATTAAAAATAAAAAAGTATTACACTAGACACTTGTCTTCACCAAGTGATCTAAGATACTTAGGCAAACATGGCCTTTGATTGTCAAGAACTCTTACGATCAATCTTGGATCCCGAGACAACTCACACACTCTATGATGGACAATGGATGATGGTGGTGGATGATGGTGTTATGGTGGTGGTGGGTGGTGGGTGAAGTGTGAGAGAGGTGGTGTGCCAAGGGATGAGTTAAAATGGCTTCAAGCACTCCTATTTATAGGCTGAACAGAAGCCTGGACACGGCCCCGTGCCCGCTGGGCACGGCCCCGTGGCCGTCTGACACTCTCTCTCTTCATTAATTGTAATTCGCAATTACAATAAATGCGCCTGCAGTACTCTGACCACGCCCCCGTGTCCGCTGGGCACGGCCCGTGGTGGGCAATAGAAGCTTCTATTAGTTTGTCTTTTCTGCTGCTTCCTGGGCACGGCCCCGTGCTCGCTGAGCACGGGGCGTGTTCAGTCTTCTGCCTTCTCTGTTTTGCTTGGGAGGATGCTGTCGAGGGGTCGGGCAATCCACTTTTGTCTATTTTCTTGTATTTATGTTAGATTTTGCTGTCTTTTTGCTTCTTTTGTTAATTTGAGCTCATTTAATCCTAAAAATACAAAAGGAAGACAAAAACACACTTTTTCCAACATTAGTACTAAAAAAGGGTTAGTTTTATGCCACAATTGATATAATTTATATGTTGCATTTTGCGCGTGTCAGTTCTCCCAAAAACCAACTTTCAACCACTTCAAGGTACCAAATTTCCTCATTTTTAATTTGGGTCACCCAAATTATACATCGGGTCAAAATGAGTCACTCCTATTAAACGAGCAAACTTAGGAATTAGGACGCAAGATTATTGGGTAGAATCTTTAGGTATTTAGAATTATATTTCTCCATATATATTAATGCCTCAATTTTGGTGCATCTTTGCAAGCAAATTGCAATAAATGGCTCAACTTAGTTTTAAAATAAAAATAAGGTGTTGGTTATTGTCGTTTCTCATCTTTTTGTCGATTATACTGCAGGACGTAAAGTGTTTTGGTGTTTTACGTTTGCTTAGGTTGGTGGAAAACGTTATGAAGATTTGGAATTAGAAACATGGCATGATTTGGCTATGGTGTATATAAGTTTCTCTCAATGGCGTGATATCAAACCTTACATGTATTACAAGGATTTTTTTTTTTTTTTTTGAAATTTATGAATATTTGTGTTTCAAAGTTTATTTAGAAATGTTATATTTCTCTATTATGTTACTCTGTTGTGTTTATTTTATTTTATTTATAGACCTATGATTAATGTAATTAAGTTTTTTCCAACTCATGAAGTTCACGAAAGATGGTTCAGTATGATTGAGTCATTAATGTTACCAAAGGAGTCGTGATTTTGTTTCAGTATAAAGATAATTTAACTTTTCTTTTGTTTATGATTTTTCTTTTGTTCCGGTCAAAATATTTTTGTCTGAAAAAATAAGATTATTTGTTTTTTATCTATTATTATGTGTTAATATGTATTATTTTTTGTTTAACCATTTACATATAGCTATTTTGATGAAACATTTTTAATGTTTTACCCGATTATTATAACTGCCGTTCCTGATATAAATGGTATGTTCCTATAGAAAAAATTTCACACAATATCCACATCACCATTGATGCTCGGGATCAATCAAAGATGATCAGTTTATTGTATTTAAGATGATTTATGAGTCAAAATTTGATATGACAGTTTTTACTTCACAAGAAGCTTTGGTTCGTTCTTGAGAACGACGTGTTGCATATGTTAAGCAAGAAGTTTTACAGTAATTTAAGATTCTTTCAATAATCATGTAAACAAATAGGGAATATACCACAGAATAGTAATGAAGTTTTAGGAGTGTTCCAATTAGGTCACTGATAAAATTTATTGTCTCAATTAGATCATTCTACTTTATTTTGGTGTTCTATTTCTAGATATTTTACCTGAATAGCAAGTTATAGTCCTACATGACATTTATTTAACTTTTTTAAAAAAAAACATGATAACATGGAATCAAATAAAAGAAAATATAATAAATCAAAACAAAATCTAAATCCAAAACAATCATCACGCAAAATAATGAATTATAAACAAGTCAAAACCCCCAACTATAACAATTGTAAACCCTACCATCCATTCGTATAAATGATAAATAATAGGGAATATACCACAGAATAATAATGAAGTTTTAGGAGTGTTCCAATTAAGTCAGTGATAAAATTTATTATTCCAATTAGATCATTCTACTTTATTTTGGTGTTCTATTTCTAGATATTTTACCTGAATAGCAAGTTATAGTCCTACATGGCATTTATTTAACTTTTTTTTTTTTAAAAAAAAACATGATAACATGGAATCAAATAAAAGAAAATATAATAAATCAAAACAAAATCTAAATCCAAAACAATCATCACACAAAATAATGAATTATAAACAAATCAAAACCCCCAACTATAACAATTGTAAATCCTACCATCCATTCGTATATCAATATTCTTCCTCTGTAATTTTAGTACCAATCAAACAAGGTAATCGAACAGCAGGTAGTTAGATTTAGCTTTGGTAAAAATATTGTTGATCTTGCTTTGGTAAAAAAAAAAATCAAGAATAATATTAATGCGACTGAAGATGTGATATAGATTGGAGAGCAATATCATGTGGATGGGATAAGATTATATCGACAAATTTTCTACAATTTAAAAAAAAAAATTAAACCTATTTGGCATTTATGTGCCATGTCAACAAATTTTTTTAAATAAAAAACCTAAATAAATGCCATGTAAGATGGACGACCTTCTATTTAGGTAAAATATCTAGGATTGAAACATCACATCAAACTTGAATGACCTAATTGGAACAAGAAAAATTATGAGTGACCTAATTAGAACACTTTTGAAACTTGGTTACTATTGTACAAAGTTAACCCAAACAAATATGATCAACTTTGTTTTCTTTGTCTTATATTTGATAAATATTTTTAATTTTGAAGAATACTTTATTCGCCATGCATCATTCATTTTTTAAAATCTATATACAATTGTGTTTGATAAAATTTAAATTACTCGAACCCATGAGTATTCACGGGTGATAACCTAGTCAGATATATATTAATTAACTAATTAATCGGCACTAATCAAGGTTTGTTTATGATAATCTTGTTAATTTCACATTGTCAATCACTTCATGTCCATTTTTAACTTTAATTTACTGTATTCTTAAGTTAAAGCTATCTTTTTTTTCGCTTATCATTTCCAACTTGATTTTAAAAAAAATATATATGTGTGTTATAATTTCTACTTTTTATACCTATTAGCTCAAACATGTACAAAATTTAATTTCTTCAAATAATTTCTTACGGGTTCCAGACCAGCAAGTAGTTGGCAATTTCTTAAAATAATGTATAAGCTGTGAATTTTTATTCCCTACTCTACTATGACATCGTCTAAAGAAAATCATTTAATATATTTATCTTTAAAATTATCTATCACATATGAGAGCGAAAACATCTATTTTTAATGTATTAATGATTTACGTGCGATTTTAAAATTAGGAGTAAGGATGTGACATTGTTTTTAGAACAACGTTAATAATAATAATAATCAGTGATAGAGTTTTCTACCAATACTTCGTTCTCATCATGTTTAGATTTATATACTCAATAAATGTATTTGAGTAAACTGTCATTTTGGTCCTTGTGATTTTGGGCACTTTTGCTATTTTAGTCCAAATCTCAAAATTTTTAAATCTGAGTCCCTGTGATGTCACTTTTATTGCCATTTTAGTCCAAAATTTAAAAACCCTCTTTTTTTATTGTTGCAACCTGCCTATTTTGTCTTTTTGTTCAGGGGTATTTTTGTCCATCTGATTTTAATATAACATATTAATAATTAAGATTATATATATATATATATATATATATATATATAAAAGTTACACACTGTCTCTTTATATATGCTCTCTCTCTCTCTATATCCAGCGAAACCACATACCACCACCTACCCTCACACCACCAGCAGCACCACCCCTACATCACCATCGCACAATCCCTACATCCCCATCTGCCACCACCTACAAGCACCACCACCCATCCTTTCAACCAGCCATCACCAACCGACCACCGCCACCAACGGCTAACAAACACCCCGACACCACCCTCCGAAATCCCCGACACCTCCCTCAAACCACCGCGACATCCTCAACGATCTTGGAAGCAGAAGACGAGGCCCCATCAACGTCATCTAAAGAAGAAGCAACCCCCTAATTTCAAAACCCACAAATAAAAAACCCCTAATTTCAAAACTCTAATTCAAACACACCTCAGTTATCATCCGAATCGGAATCAAAATCAGATTCTTCCAGACGAAAAATCAAACCCACCTCAGTTATGTTCGTATATCTGGACGACGTTCCAGACTTCAGCTTCGCCGGAATCGTCAATGGCGGAGTTTGCAGGTTGGTGTGGAGCTGGGGCTGATCACTATGAGCCCCTAATTGCTCATTCTTCTTCTTTTCCAAATTTTAGTTTCGGCGATTGAATGAAATTTTTGTTAAGTGTAGTGGTTTATTGGGCGGCTGTTTTTGTTGTTGTTCAAGGGTATAGAGTTAATTGTTGGTCCCGAGGGTTAGTTTTTGTATTGTTTGGTATTATTGATCAGGAATTGTGCCTGTTTGTTTCTTGTGCCATATTTTTCCAGAATAAGGCTTCTCCTTTAACTGTTATTTCATTCTCACTCTTTCCTGCTTTTTTTCTTTGTAAACTTAACACTTATTAGATATATGTAGGTGTGCAATATGGTTGTAAGGATGGGTGTTGGTGGCAGATGGGGATGTAGGGATTGTGCGATGGTGATGTATGGGTGGTGTTGCTGGTGGTGTGAGGGTAAGTGGTGGTATGAGGTTTTGCTGGATATATAGAGAGAGTGTGTGACTTTATATATATAAAAGGTATATAAAATATAATTTAGTTTATTAATTATTAATTAATATGTTATATTAAAAGTCAGATGGACAAAAATGCCCCTGAACAAAAAGACAAAATAAGTAGGTTGTAACAGTCAAAAAAGATGATTTTTGAATTTTGGACTAAAATGGCAATAAAAGTGAAACCATAGGGACCTAGATTTAAAAAGTTTGAGATTTGGACTAAAATGGTAAAAATGCCCAAACCACAGGGACCAAAATGACAGTTTACTCAATGTATTATTACATAGGGTTAAAAAAGTAACTAACATTCCGATAATAATAATAATAATAATAATAATAATAATAATAATAATAATAATAATAATAATAGTTAACTTTCTTTTTGCTCTATGTGGTTTGGTCATTTTAACGGTTTTGCTCCAATAGTTTAAAAATAGTCATTTTCCTCCCTGTTCTTTCGAGTTTGTCGCCAGTTTGCTCCCTGCCTCTAACTCAGTTAAAACGTTCAATTAAAAGTAGGTGTATTTCGGTAGTTTACTCCTTGGCTCTAACTCAATTAAAACGTTTTGTTAAAAATCACGGTAGTCGTGTTCGGCAGGTGGTGGTTGATGGTTGTGGATGGTGGTGGCCGATAGAAAGAGTCGTTGGAAAGATAAGAGATCAGAAAACAATTATTTATATACATGTAAATAAACAAGTTATAAGTTTATTTAGGTGAAAAGAATCACATGCCCTTGCTTTTATCTATAAAATTACCAAAATACCCTTCTAGTTAATGATTTTTTGGATGTAGTTATAGTCGGGGAGCAAAATGACGATAAGTTAGAAAAATTAGGGAGGAAAATAACAATTTTTAAACTATTAGGACAAAACATTAAAATGACCAAATCACATGGAGCAAAATGGAAATTAACTCTAAAGAAAATAACAAGATATACGAATGATATATAACTTTTAAAACCACTTGTTTTTCTAAGTTTTTGGGATTATAAGTGTTGTCTGACTGGCAAATACAAATTATATATTATAAATTAGCAACTTCTTATTGCATTGTGTGTAGTACCCCATGCTTGGGGAGTGTTTCAAATTTTTTTTTTGATTTTTCACTTTTAATCCAAATATTTTCATATTTTGTATTTTAACCCTTGTCATTTTTTCACTTTTAACCTAAAATTTTTCATCTTTTATAATTTAATACAACACTTTATTATTTACAACTTTGGTCCCCCATACTTTTTCTCTTTCGCAAGTTTTTCGTTTTACGTTTCATTCTAAATTTTGCGAGTTAACATGTCGTAGTGTGCATGTGAGGTTCAACGTTTTTTACTCTATTTTTTCATATTTGACAGACCCGTCGCAACGTGTCCATTTTTTCCCTTTTGACAAGTTCGCCGCAACGGGCGGGTCCTAGATCGACTAAGTTATTATTTTCTATGTTTTACGTTTCTGGTTAATTTCTTCGAATTAACACACTGTAACGGGTGTGCGTGGTTCAACGATTTTAAGTCTGCTTTTCGTTCAGTGTAATTTTCCCATTTTATCTATTTTATTTTTACGATGTTGAGAGTCGATGATGTTGTGGCATTGGTGCTACTTGGCAGGGTTTTACGAACGTTTTTAACCTATTAAATTTTTTACTAATATTTTGTTCCGGTTTACCCCTATACTTCCTTTACTTAAAAACTATTTTTTATGTGCATATTTTATGTACGGGTAGGTATAAATATGATTTGTTCTACATTCCGACGTAAACTTTTTTTATAGACGAGTCAGGTCAAATATAATACGTTTTCGTTTAAAGACACCATTTTTACGTGCATATTTTTATGTACGTTTCGATATAAATTCAAGTTGTTTTACGTTTCGACGTAAACTTTTTTGGGAAATGATTTAGGTCAAATATAATATGTTTTCGTGTTTATTTTATATATATTTCGTAAAGTTTGTTTCGAATCGAGTGGAGTCAAATTATGGTTTCTTTTTCTCCCCTTTTTTTCGAAAGCTCTAATTAATCCCTTTCGATTACATGTGCAGATTTTCCATCATACACGTTACATTTTCTATGTATGAGTTGGGTCACATATAATATGTTATGATTGTTCGATGTGAATTTGATTTACTTTACGTTTGATCCAATCACAATGCTTATACAGGTTACATTGAGTTCAACTGGATACGTCGAATGTGTGTTTTCATATGCTTAATGCATCATATAACGTTTGGACTAATCCATTCAATGTTTATGATGTACCCACGCCACAACGCGGGCGGGTCTTAATCCTCGTTAACACAAAATAATAACACCTCAGTGCCACCCTTATGAACAACAATACATGAAAAATATTGGCAAAGGAGATAATTTGATTTGACATTAACTTTATCACGTATATATTCTATATATGAGATCTCCATTAGACTAAAGGGTATGGGGCTGGCTTAGGCCCGGCGTCGGTCCCCCACACCGCCCCCTCAACCCGGATCGTCCCAACCGGCTCCCACACGACGATCTCGCCGTGCCTCATTCTCTCACATATACCTATACATACATACATATATATACATAAAGGGGCTCATCCCCCACCCCCTTGGTCCATCTCCTTTAGGCCCATCCTCACTTCTGGTGACGTGGCGGGTGACGTGACGGCCCATCCTCCGTCACCATACCTTCCAGTCTTAATCACGTGATATTTTTAAAGAGAATGAATGAAAGATGACAAACATTTTAGAAGAACATCATACTCATACGAACTCTTCATATCAATATATCTTGTATAAGTAGGAAGTGTTGATAAAAATTTTTGAATGGATTTTACATCGTGCATTTAACTCCAACATGTAAAGAAAAATATGCCGATTGTAACAGAAGAGATGAGTTTAACCTACATTTTACAATGTCTTACATTTACATGACGGGCGGTGATAGAAATTAACCAGCTTCTAACAGTGTATATTGTTCATGACTCTGCTTCCAATGACGTTATTGTGACTTTGAAAGGTTTCTCATTAAAACATTTAAAAGTAGTTGAGACACGTGATATATGAGTTTTGTCAAGGGTTGGTTTTAAACAAATTGAAGAGAAAACTAAGCTAATAACACACATAGTTATAGGAGGAGAAATGGAATTGGCGTTATGATTTTTTTCTTGATGAGAGTTGAGGCCGCTAAGCATATCGTAGTATATCATAGTGATTTGATGCGTATTAGATAAGGCATTTTGTAGGTTACGGAAACCTACAAATGATATTGACACCATATACGGAAATTTTCGATATCCGAATTTCAGATATTCAAGTTAGGTTTTGGATTCGGATCTTTTTGTACATCCTATTTATGACAACATGAAAATATTGACATATAACACAGTTCAAGAATAAAAAATGTGTTAAAAATTAATCAAACACTAGGGTTAGAGCTGATAATTTCTGACATGGACTTGTGAACGCGACACCACACGAAATTAAACAAGTTTAGGTTTGGGTTAGGTTTCATACTTTCATGTCTAAACATGTTAAACTTGGCTAACATGTTTATGATTAAATCCATTTAACCATCCAATTTTAAAATTTTAAAACCTTTTGATATATTATATAGAGTAAGGTTATTGTACAAATGGGATTTACCATACAACTTGACTTTTAACGTGAGAAATGAAAATAGACTTTATTTTATTTTTTGAAATTTTTACTATAAAGTAATTACATAATTACTCTACTAGTGCAGAATCACGATTTCTTTTACATTTTGCAATTAAACATCATACATAAGTAGGGTTGAGATCCTGTACAAACAGCACATACTGTGAGAACCATAAGAACAGATCTGAACCATCCAAATTCTAGATCAACGGTTGGTGTTGATTATAATTAAAAACCTTTTAATTAATAAAGATTATTATAAAACCAAGGGTAATAAAGTAAATGTGCTATTTGTAGAGCCCACCAAATTTCCGAACTATCAGATTGTTCCCCCTTTTTACGTTGTAACCGTATGCAGCTACAATTACAGCTCCTCCTTCCTACTTCCTCCATCGATATCCGTGCTGATTATATATAAAAAAAATCATTTTCTATCAAACACACTTTATTCAATCAAAATACTCAGAACATTGTGCTGATCGACCGTGAAGTATCTAGTTTATGAAGATTGTGTTGATCGACAAAAAAAGGTGCGATTTGTCAAGAACCATAAGATCAAGAAAAGCTTGAATCTGGTAAGCATTTATCTCCAACTGTTCATCTTCTTTTTTTCTTATTTTTAGGGTTTTTTTGGGGGGCGAGGTTGAAGGGTGCTGCCTGTTGTTGCGGGAGATGTTCACGGCGGGTGTTGAAGGGTGCTGCCTGTTGTTGCCGGAGATGATCGACAAAGTGCCTGTTGTTGGCGGAGATGTTCACGGCGGGTGTTGACGGGTGCTGCCAGAGATGTGTACGGTGGGGTTGCTGACTGTTGTAGCCGGATATGTTCACGGATGGCGTTGACGGGTGTGTTCGGCAGGGTGTTGTTTTTGCTTAGGTTTATTGAAGTCAGTTTATTGTGTGCTAAGTTCAGTTGAATTGGGGTTATTTTGAAAAAAAAAATAGTATATGAATCATGTTTGAGAGACCTGTTTGTTTGAACATAGGATATGTGGATAACAATGCAAAATTCAATTTATTGTATTGAAGTCAGTATATTGAAGTCCCAAATAAATGTAAAGTTCCCTTTTACAACAAAGTTTCAAACGAAAAGTTGTATTGTATTGAAGTCAGCTTATCGTATTGAAGTCACTTTTGGCAATGATTTACATGTGCTATATAGATACTGTACTGCGGGTATTTTGGAAAAAAAAATGGAGTGTTGACTCAATAATGTGTGCTAACTTTAGTTTATTGTATTGGGGTTATTTTGAAAAAAAAAATAGTGTATGAATCAAGTTTGAATTGTGTAGTGCTGACTTTGATTTATTGTGTCGCGGATAACAAGTGCTGAACATAGAAGCCAGTTGAACCAAAAATGGATGATATTATTGATGCTTTTGCGTTGGACACAACAAGAAAGAGAAACATGAGTCAAGAAAGGAATGTTATGATGACTAAAAAAGGTGTGCTATCATTGTATTTATATGGTTATTTTGATTGTGGTATTTACCTTTTTTTGTTGATTAAATTGCATTTTCAGTCTCACCGAGAACCAAACATAAAAAGGACGACAAAGTTGAGGTGTTGAAGGTTTTATCAAAGTCCCCTAAAGGTTTACACATTGGAATCAGCGCTATGTTTTAAAATGTTAAAAAATAAAACTGTTTTCTATGGTTTGACTTATTTTCATGCAGGTCTTAAAACACCACGCTCCAACAAAGGAAAGGGATACAGGATTGATACAATATGATGGGAGGAAGTTATGATGGTAAATCGTATGGCGGCCAACCACGAATGCTTGTAAGTGTAACTACTTTAAATTATAAAACAAAATTACTATTTTAGCACATTAATATTAATGCGTATTGAAACAGACAACTGCTTTATGTCAATATTTGAGAAAAACTAAACACCCAGTTGCAGAAGACCTATTGAGCTGTGAACCAACTAGATTGGAACTTAAATGGAGAACAAGAAATAATTCGAATGATTGTGGTATCTTCACGATGAGACACATGGAATATTTCAAGGGAGAAACAGCGAAAAATTGGAACTATGGGTTGCGAAAAGAATCACTAGATCAAGTGTACGATTTAAATGATCTACGGTTAAAATATTTAGCCAAAATCCTACTGTCAAACCTTAACACGCACAAAGAATTTGTGTTGGATGAAGTCCGTCAATTTAAAGTGTTGGATCTAGCTTCGAGAAAAGAATACATGGAATATGCATATAAAAGGATAAGCAAGAGGGTGGTCGAATTCTAATTATTTAGTTAGCACTTTTTTTCGAACTCAGTGACTATGTTATTTTGGTAATACTTTTAGAACATTGCATATGGTTTTTTTGTTAGTCAATATTTCTATGTTTAGAACAGTACATATGGCTTTTGGGTTTGTCGGTATTTTGAAGTTCTTGCGTATTTAAATGATGATGGATATCGTATTTTAGTTGATAGTATGCGTCTTATCACTTAAACTTTTTTAATTTCAAACATAGTTCATAATATTGCACAGTTAGCACTTTTGGTTATGTCACACGAGACTGAAAGTTAGCGTTTGACTGATAGGAGAACTGAGGTTGGTGTTGATTTACAGTTGACGTATAGGTTTGACTTTGACTTTGTGGAGGATATGGAACAAATCCGTTGACTGCATTCTATACTGACTAATCTGCAGATTGAAAGTTAGCCGACGTGAGGTTGGCATGAATCGGGCCCGTTTTTTGAATCTGATTTGCGGGTTGAATCATCATCGGTGCTGGTGTGTAAAGGTCAACCGGGTACAGTTGGCTTACGAGTTGGGCATGTTTACCATTACCACTGTTTTTGGCGTGTTTTCTCTCGCGTTTCCCAAAACTCGTCTTTATCAGTAGCGCGACAATGGTCAGCACTTGAAATGCAATTGCCCCAAAAGACACATGGAGCTAGTGAGTCACAAACATAACAATAGCACAGAAAGTATAAAAAGGGCAGAGTTCAAAAGGGCATATTGGTAATTATGAAATCTGTTTGTGATCGGTCCAAAATGGCGAAATAATGAATGTTAAAATAATATTACCTGGTTATAGTGGCTTTGATTTGGGGTAGTGGAGAATGGGAATTTAATACAGAGGTGCCTTGAATGAGGATAATCTCGACACGCAACCTACAAAAAGATCAAGAAACAATAAAACGTAAATTTCCCAGATTGTATTAAGTTATTTAATTTTTTTTTCTGTAAATTAATTGTTCGTGTAGAATTCATGTAGAATTCAAACCACAAGTTCAAATATTTATATGTGTATATATATCAAAATGACCATTATACCCTCTAAAGGCCTAAAACCATCGTTCTGTGTCTACACAGCAAGTTCTTCAAAGCTGAGGTTTTCTTGGACTGTCTGCACATCTCTGGGCAAGGCTGGATGTACCAAGTGCTGGTTCTTAGATTGATTTTGCCGTTTGTGCTGGATTATGTCTGGAAGCAGGATAGAGCAACCCTCTTGCTGCTGATCCGGGGGCAAATCTTATACTTGCTATTTGGGATGACTAAGTGCTGGAATTTTCAGTGTCTGAGCAGCGTTTCTTTTATGCACATGCTTCTAAGTACTATCTTTTTGCTGTTGTACAAGGGTTTTTATATCATAAAGTAACCCCTTCATGGTCTGTTCATGTTAGGTGGTAAAAAGAAATACTTTGACTCGTTTTTTCATGAAAACGGGCTGAATAGGGACATTCTTTTACCAACAGGGGTTCATGTTAATCAAATCACAAGTTAATAGGAAACTTTATCACATCTTGGTGTGCTATGTCAAAACTAGCACGTTTGATAACTTAAAAACATATGAATCACACCAAATACTTACTGATATTATAAATCTTAAAGGCCAGTTCAAACATAATACTACCGGAAAAAACGCATATTGTTGTGCTATGTCGAAAGTAGCACAATATTTACTTATAGACGTTTGAACTACATCAAAATACTTACTGAAATAAAAAATGTTAACGTCCAGTAAAAACAAAACAATACGATCTAACAGTTGGTAACAATAGTCATAATTCGGAAAGAAAAGCACTTGACTGTAAAAAACATAAAAACTAAAAATTTTGATTAACTGGCTTCCGGTTTTTTATCACATTTACGCTTGTCGTGCTCGTGAGAACCACATATACCACATGTCCTTTGCTTCCTTGGTTGTTTAGTAGAAACTTGCTCAAAAGCAGACTTAATCCTTTTTTTGAAACAACACCCCTTAGTTCTAATACCAACAGGAACTCGAAAAGTATCTTTATCAGGTTGCTTAAACCCAAGCAAAGTAGCAATTCTGTCCTTCTTCTGCATAGGTTGAGAAGACCCACAAATCTCATCTAGTTGAGCTATATCTCCTTTAACTTTATCTCTATACAACGCCAGCTTCTCCATGTCCTTTGACAATTTATCAACAATATACTCAGTCCCAATCATAATTTCACGTACAACTTTATTAACATTGTCCACTGTCTGATTAGCTTCAGTGTTTTCCTTAACTGACGTAACAGTCTTCCTTGGGACAGCATCTCTCGTCCATCTTCTCATAACATATTTTTTAGGAAAAGTTTCAACCTTAGACATCTTTAGCACCAAAAATATGTGCCTACATAGCACACCATATTGTTCATACCTACCACAGCTACATTTTATTTCCATATCATCTTCTCGAAAAAGCACCTGACGAAAAAAATATACGAATAGATGAACATAAAATAACTATGGATGCTAGTAAATTTGAAATTTAACTAACTATTCTCACGCAAGACTACCTTCAACATCTATATCCTTAATTGAAAACTTAATAGATTCACCGACTTGTTCAACGTTCATAGAGTGTGATTCTGTAACACCGAGGAGTAACTCATACTGAAGATCGTTAAATATATTCCTGGTATATATTTCATTAGCTTCTCTCTCTATATTTAAATCTGTAACCCAATCTGGAGTTGTATTCCTTGTATCGTGATCATTTTTCCGGTGTATCGTTGTGACTCAATTGCCGTTTCAAAATGACTGATGAATTCAACAAGGGTATGACTGCTGCTTCTAAATTGCCCAAAAAACGATTCTTGCTCTTAGAACGAGATGTTGTTCGCATCAAACCTGACATGTTCTCGTGACGATAATAAGCAGGGATCCGTATCAGCACATTGGATATGATAATAGCACATTGCGATTCATATCAGCACATTAACATAGCACATGAAACAAAATATGAAACCAGCACATTACGATTCTTATCAGCACATTAACATAGCACATGAAACAAAACATGAAACCAGCACATCGAGAATTCGTAAACCCAGACCTTTGTTTTGCTCGAAAAAATCATATAGCACAAAAAAGCAACAAAAAAGGATGAAACCAAAAATGGATCTGACCAGCAAATTGAGATTTATATCAGCACATTAATATAGCACATATGGTTTTCGACAGAAATTAATGAAACCAACCAACAAACACAACACAAAAGCATCTACGAAGCACATACGCCGGCTATATCAACACATGAATTATGAAAAACCAAATACGATGAAACAAAAAAAACACCAGTACGAACAACGTGCATAAAAACGTTTTATACTTAGCACTCTCTGTAATTCCAACTTTAATTTAATGTAAAAGTTGAAACTTTATGGTGAATCTGAAAATATAATGAATCAAACGAATTTTTCGAACGTGCAAATTAAATAATAACCTGGTGTAACTTCCATGGCTGATGATCCTTCCACTGAAATTTCTATATTTGAATCCATCAAATGTACTGATAAAAAACATGGATATCAACACCATGCAGATAATTTGCAAGTGAGATGGGAAGTTACGTATTATTCTTTTTGGTGGTTTCCTACGTAGATAATGATTTTCTTGAAATTTTTAAATTTTGATTTGAAATAGTGCATGAATATAGGGGATAATTAAAATTTTGAATTAATTAAATACAAAAAATAGAGTGATAAAGTCTAAAATACCCTTGTCTAATTTTTTTAATGAAAGACATATGTCTAATAGTGGTTGGTTCTTACACATATTGAAGTTTGTATTTGATCCCATCTCTACGTAGGTATGTGAAAAAAAATAAAAAAAAAAGCTTCCTTCACTTCTTATGTTAAAATTATTTTGTATGTTAAAAATCATTTGTATTTGATCTTTACACATACTATATATTACATAAATATAAAGTACATATTAACAAACCTTTTAAAATAAAAAATAATATTACACAAAACCTATTGACAACCCTAGCTTGTTACTTGTTAGCCACATCGTTCCAATCTTTCAAATTTCATTGTTCTCTCATCTTTGCCCTCTAATAATTCTGACTCATGACCATCGTTTTTCTGACACATGGGCGAAGCTTTTAAGGAGCGAGACGGGGAGGCCAACCCCCCGAACTTTTTGCTCAATAGTGGAGAGTATGTAGTTTTCGTATAGAAATTTTTGGGTATATACGTTTTTGACCCCCCCCCCCCCCCCGGTTTTATAGAAATTTTTAGGTCCGGTGACTTCCACCCACGGTCGGAAATCGCAAGTTTCGCCACTGTTCCGACGGCCAACTCCCGACCATCGTTCTCCCAACGGCCGACCATTGTTCTCCTTACAGCTAACTCCTTACCATTGTTCTCCCAACGCCGACTGTTAACCTTCGTTCCATCTCATTATGTGTATATTGTAGATGGATTTGCTTCCTAATTTGGTTATTGTTATGGGTTGTATATTTTTTGTGAAGGGGTTGTGTTAGGTCGGGTCATGTTGTGTTACTTAACATGTTACATTAATTATGTTAAATTGGTAAGTGTTATGTAACATGTTTATTATGCATGTTTTTATTTGTGTGTAAGGAAATAACACGACCAATTTGGGTACACGTCTAAAATGTTTAGACCTGTTTTACCAACCCTAATTTAGTTCGGGTCTTGTTGGAAGATAACAAGTACATAAAATTTAAACAACCATCGTTACTTCCCATAAGTATTACATTACATTAAATGTTAAGAATTATAAAATCCCAGGGTGTCTCCTTACTGAAGGAACGAGCAGTCAGAACATTGCCAATTCGCCGGCAGGCCGTCGTTTTCCGGCAGAACAATCTCACCATAAAAAGCCATTTACTCCGGTTACCAGACAAATCTCCTTACTAGCCCCTACTGACGTGTCCATACCCTGGTCCCCCTCTTGCCACCCCCTTCTCGACATCATGACGTGTCCGGTCCCACCTGTCCCCCAGAAAAAACAAACTTATTCCCACTGCCCACATGGCATCCTACGTGGCATGTCAAACAAAACAACCATTCCACTCACCACCCTTATATATACTACCGCCATTCACATCACCAAAACACACACAGACATATAAAAACACACACTCTTTGTATAAACAATGGCTGTTGATTCAGTGACGTCATCTCCGTTAGGGCCGCCGGTGACGGAGAAAGATGCTAAAGCTCTTCAGTTTATTGAAGAGATGACTAAGAACTGTGACAGTGTTCAAGAGAATGTTTTGTGTGAAATTTTGTCGCAAAATGCTGAAGCAGAGTACCTTAAAAAATGGAACCTCGGCGGCGCCACCGACCGGAAAACTTACAAGTCAAAGGTTCCGGTAGTGTCGTACGAGGATCTCCAGCCGTACATCCAACGTATTGCTAATGGAGACCGTTCCAACATACTCTCCTCTCACCCGATTTCTGAGTTCCTCACAAGGTTAGTTAATTCTCCCATGCAGTTTTATATTTATAAACAAGTTTTTTTTTTTTTTTTTTTTTATAAAGTTTGTTTATATAAAGTCCCTTTTATTTATGTATGTGAGTGTTGCAGTTCTGGGACATCTGCTGGGGAAAGAAAGCTGATGCCAACAATTGCTGCAGAGATGGACCGCAGGCAGAAACTGTATAGTCTTCTCATGCCTGTCATGAACCTGTACGTTGTTTTAGTCTTTCTTTTTTTTTTAAATTTAATAAAAAAAATGTATATTAATTGACAAAATAATGGCTAATATTTTATTAAGGGTATGCATAATCAATCCACTGTTGTGGTTGGCTAGACTAGTTCATATAAGCTTTTTAAAATGTGTTATGTTTGATTTTTCGATATAATTGAATGGTATTTTGTCAATTGTTTGATGGTCAAGAGTCAAGACCTTTTTGTTTCATGTAAGATAAGTGACCAGAAATATCTTAATCTTAATATTGGATAGACAAAAATATGAGATTTGTTAAAGTAGTAACTTGTTTTTGCTGAAAAGTAATTAAAATTAAAATATTAACATTTTTAATTTAATATATGCCATACATTAAATAATTTCACACATATGAGGATAAGATACACGAATATTTAATCTTCTTTATTTAATTTTTACTAGTCTAAACTCTATATATATTTTTATTCTATGCATGACGTTGTTGTATGTCACATTATTTTAAGTCTTCATGAGAAAGTCTAATAAGTGACTAAAAATAGATAGCGACTTTAAAATGACTAAAATCAGTAATTTGTTTCTAAATTAATTACATAGTTAGTACATGTGGTTTGCATAAAATAATATACTTAGGTACTAATAGTTTAAATTAAAATCACCTTCTAGGTTATTAACTTTTCATTTTGTAACGTTTGAAGGTATTAACTTCTGGGGTATTAACATAGTTGGTCCCTGTGGTTTGCATAAAATAACATACTTAGATACTAATAGAATGTGATTTTAAACCTACAAATAATGTTAATACCTCCAAACGTTACAAAATGAAAAATTAATACCCTAGAATGTGATTTTAAACTATTAGTACCTAAGTATGTTATTTTATGCAAACCAAAGGACTAACAATGTAATTAACTCTTTGTTTCTAACATGAGAATATATGTACAGTATTAAAAACGATTACTTTTATCAAAGAAAATCAGTAACACAAGATTTTAAAAAGCTGTTTAGTTTTAAAAAAACCTCATAATTAATGAATTATTTTGTTGGTGTTACAGGTACGTGCCCGGTCTGGACAAAGGCAAAGGACTTTACTTCCTATTCATCAAAGCCGAGACCAAAACCCCAAGCGGGTTAGTAGCCCGACCCGTTCTCACAAGTTACTACAAAAGCCAACAATTCAAAACCCGACCCTACGACCCGTACAACGTGTACACCAGCCCGAACGAAACCATCCTATGCGTCGACTCCTTCCAAAGCATGTACTCCCAAATGCTCTGTGGTCTTATTTACCACAAACAAGTCCTCCGTTGCGGTGCGGTTTTCGCTTCGGGTCTCGTTCGGGCCATCAAGTTTCTCACGCTAAACTGGCAACAACTTGCCAATGATATTGAAACCGGGTACTTGAACCCGAAAATAACCGACCAGGATATCCGGGCCTGCATGTCGAAAATATTGAAGCCTGACCCGGCCCTGGCCCGGTTTGTTACGGGCCAGTGTTGTGAAGGGAATTGGGAAGGGATTATAACCCGGATTTGGCCCAATACCAAATACCTTGACGTCATCGTGACGGGAGCCATGGCTCAGTATATTCCGATTTTGGATTTTTACAGCGGTAATTTGCCTCAAACGTGTACAATGTATGCTTCCTCCGAGTGTTACTTTGGATTGAATTTAACCCCCATGGTAAAACCGTGTGAGGTGTCTTATACCATCATGCCAAATATGGGTTACTTTGAGTTCATCCCACATGACTCGGTGTCTAACTCAGATGACTCGGCGCCTCCGCTCGTTGACCTTGCTGACCTCGAGCTTGGAAAGGAGTATGAACTCGTGATTTCCACCTACTCGGGTCTCTGTCGTTACCGAGTCGGGGACATTCTCCGGGTCACGGGTTTCCACAACTCCGCACCACAGTTCAAGTTCATTAGAAGAAAGAATGTTTTACTAAGTATCGATGCCGATAAAACCGATGAAACCGAGTTGCAATTCGCTATCGAAAAGGCTTCGGAGCTTTTGAAGGAATTTAACACTGCGGTTGTGGAGTACACGAGCTACGGGGACACGAAAACGATCCCAGGCCACTATGTTATTTACTGGGAGTTGTTGGTGAAAGATCCGGGTCATGGGCCGGGTCAGGAGGTGTTGGATCAGTGTTGTTTGGCAATGGAGGAGTGTTTGAATTCGGTGTATCGACAAAGTCGGGTTGCGGATAATTCTATTGGTCCTTTGGAGATTCGGGTTGTGAAGAATGGTACCTTTGAGGAGTTAATGGATTATGCAATATCGCGAGGCGCATCTATAAACCAATACAAAGTTCCAAGGTGTGTTAGTTTCACACCTATCATGGAACTTTTGGATTCTCGGGTCGTATCGACCCATTTTAGCCCGAAAGCGCCACACTGGGTCCCGGAACGACGCTTCTGAGCTATTGATGTTGTTAGCAACAAGAACAAAATCAAAAAGGGGGGATACTTTGGTTTGTCACTTAAAAGTGATGGTGTAACATGTAGGATTAAGAAGTGATGGGTGTAGTGTGTTGGTTTAAAGAGTGATGGGTGTCATATGTAGGCTAAAAAGTGAAGGGTGTATTATGTAGGTTTAGAAAGTATTGTAAGAATTTGTGATTTGTTGAAATGCTGATTTTTTTTTTTTGTATGTTTTTCTTAGTAATTTTATCATTGTGCTTTTATTGAAAATTACTTAATTGTCAAGGATTTTAATGCTTGAATGATTTTCTCAATAACCTATTGTAGAAAGGCTACAATTAAGCAAGGGGATTGTAGCGTGATATTCTCAAAAAGTGTAGTAAGGTGTTACTCTTTCTAGCGTGATAGTATCAAAAAGTGTAGTAAGGTGTTGCTCCTTTTGATGAATGTTTAAGTGATGTAGTAAAACATTTGTGTAATATTTAAAAGTTGATTTAATTTGTGTGCCCGTTTCAAAATATTTAGTTGGTTGTGGGTTTGCCAAGAAGGTATTCTCAATAAACCAAAAGCAAAAAAATGCTTTTGAATGTAAAAGAAGAATGCAAAGAAACAAAGGGCTGCTCTTACTGCCTTTGGCCATTTTTCTAATTTTTAGTTTTCTTTTTTGAAAGAAAATTAGCATCTACATTGTAAACAAAGAAAGATAAGATGCTAAGTTTGTACATTTATGTACATATACTCTTATTGTAATAACCGTGTACACGCCTTGTATTTTTGTTTTAGCTTTGATACAAACTAGTGAGTTTTTCCCCGGCGTTTTGTGGCGGGAATTCGGTCGTTATCTATTCGGTTCGCTACAGTACAGACACTCGTTGTAGTTAGTGGCAGGTATAGCTTGTAAATAGGGGTAGCCCTCGCTACCCCTTGACACTCCGGTGGTAGTGTAAATTTTGAAAAAAAATTGATGTTTCTTTGATTTTGTTACCCTTTTTTTTCTAAAACGTTGCCCCTATAAGAACTTTTTAGATCCGCCACTGGCTGTAGTAATCGAAAGAGATACCCTTACATCAATCGAAAACAATGAAAATGAATATGATGTTTAGTTGATATCGGTTCATTTGTTTTGCGTTTTATGTTTATTTTTGTCAACATTGCGATATAAATTTTATTGCAAATGAATATTGTGCCACTATCGTACCAAACCTAACTGAAACTGACTGAACAACATGTGTATCGGTACATGAATTTTTTTTTATTGTTGTTGCTTTCGATAAACTAACGTCGTATCACTACCATACTGTGTTAAACCGAACAACATTGATACTGGTATGTTTCTTGTTTAAAAATGAATATTGTATCGTTGCCGCAGTGAGCCGGACCGAAACCAAACGAATAACTTTGGTTCGGTATTCTGTGTTTTCTTTCAATAAACTGACACCGTATCACTATCTTACCGTATCGTATGACATTAGCACCGATACCTATATTCATTTTTATGGTTTCTGGTTTTGAAAATTATTTATTTATACAACTCCTTATGTGATGATAAATGAATATCGATACATGTAGCATGATAATGTGAACCAGTCGATATCGTTCGAACAACATCGTTGCCGCTATTGGTGTTTGTTTTTGTTGTTTCCCACGATGTAAAACATGTGTTGATTTCATACCTAGTGCATGTATTGTACCGCTACTGTAACGAACCGTATCGATACCGATCCAATGCCCGCGGGATGTTAAAAAAAAATAAACATGGACGAGGATTTAGTTTTTTTTTTAAATTTAAGAAACGCAAGTTGTTATACTAACGATACTGTAACAATCCGTACCGATACCGATCTAATGCCTGCGAAATGTTAAAAAAATAAACATAAACGTGGATTTATATTTTTTTAAAAGTTAATAAACACAAGTTATTACTAAAATATTACATTAAATAATAAATAAAATAATAATAATAATAAATAATAAAAAAACAAATACTTAAAAATTATGAATTACTATTTATCACTAAAAATCAAATTACATAATATATAAATTATTATTAAGAAATAAAAAGAGAAATACTTAAAATTATATTTCACTATTCATGATCATATAAGATTCATATGTATAAAATATATAAAATATTATTAAAAAAATAAAAAGAGAAATACTTAAAATTATATTTCACTATTCATGATCAGTTAAGATTCATATGTATAATGGTTGTATAAATGTTTACCCTATTTCTAATTTCTAATTCTCATAATATATAAGGAAAACATAAAAGTGAATTATTTATTTTCAATAGTTCTCCACTTGGTATTGATCATCTACTGAATGTGCCTCAATGAGTGTGTGAGAAACAGTGATGTGTTTACCTTTGATTATGGAATGGTGTGTGTGAGTTTAGATGAATACTAATATACTATTATATAATTAGGAGTTAAATGAATCACTTTTTAGTTTTTTTATCATGAAGCTGATAAAAAGGTGAATTGTCATGGTTCATAAAGTGAAAGATACAAAAGAAAAAGAAATTCAATTATTTATAGGAATACAACTAAAAGAATAAAACATAATAACTTATAATATATGTTAATGTTTATATGCATATCTGTATACATATAGAGAGAGATGGACATTCATTTGAAAACCAATTATATGTTAAGAAATGCGAGAATCCAATGTTTACACCACATACAAATGTAGATAGATATGTTTTATCTCTCACAAACTATTGTGTAAAAAAATTAAAAAAAACTGAGAATAAATATTTTCAATGTTAAAATAATTAAAAACATATAAATGTAATGATTTACTATTTCTTACTCATTTCTCGTTTCATAAAATAATTAAAAACATATAAATGTAATGATTATTATTTCTTACTCATTTCTCATTTCATAATTTATATCTTGTTGTCTTGATCAAAGAATGATGTGGCTAGCAAGTGTCATTTAAATATTTAATTGTAAAATCTTTACTATATTATATATTCAAGTTATTTTGGAATTTATTTGCTCATAATTCATTCCACCGATAAGTTAATTAATTACTCTAGTTCTAGGCTTCTAGCATAGGGCCGTTCAAATCGCTCGCCGCTCGTCGCTCGCTCGACGCTCATTTGGAAATTGCTTGGAAAATGCTCGTTCGATTTGACGCTCGGTTGTAAACGAGCCGTTCTGCTCGGTTCGGTTTGTAAACAAGCCAAGCATGAGCGAAGGTCCGCTCGGATCGGTTCGGCTCGAATTATTATTTTAACTAGTATATATGTACATATACATATACATATACACTGATACACATACATCTATAAACATGTATATACACATCTATATACACAAATATAAATTATACGTATATATACACACATACACCTATATATATAGACACACTTACACATACATATATACTTAAATATAAATTAAATTTATAGTTTTATATGTACCAATCTATTAGATTTTGGTCAACTATATACAAATTTACAACTATATCTATACGTACTAGCCCAACTACTCTAATAAAAAATTAAAATCAAAACTAAAAGTTAAACCCTAAACCAATAAACGACAGTCTGTTCATCGCCTCAATATTTCATGTCGTTACCTAAAGTCGATTGTCTCCTGCTCTCAACGTAATTGTTCGTGCAATATGATCATCGCCTCGTTAGCCACAACATTGTTATTCATAAGAAAAATCTTATGCAATGAAATGTGCATGTTTTTAAAGACATAAAAACTTAAGACCCAACATTGTCACTATCTCTCTCTCTGCAAATTTAAATTGGGCGACACGGTTGTCCAAATCGCTCGAACTTCGCTCGCCGCTCGCTCGGAATTTTTACTGCTCGAAAAATGCTCGCTTGATTTGATGCTCGGTTTTAAATGAGCCGCTCCGCTCGGTTCGGTTTGTAAACGAGCCAAGCACGAGCAAAGGTCCGCTCGGTTCGGCTCGGCTCGTGAACAGCTTGTTCTTTAAATTCTACAAACTTGGCTTGTTCTTAAAAATCTACAAACTTATACAGTTATACTCCAACTAAGCTATGAAAATGACTCATTTAATTAGCCTGTTAGCTAATATATAATCATAAGACATTAATATAAGTGTTAGTTGATACCAGTTAAAAATGAAATAGTCTTTCTGAACTTATAGGTTTTGTCTAAGTAGTTAATCATGTTAAAAAAACAGGCTAAAATGTTTTATTACACATTCTTGAACTAAACTTCTCAAATTTATTGTTTAAGACAACATAACATTAAGGGAGAATCATTTGATAAGAAAAATTAATTGAGAAGAAAAAAATAAAAGGTAAAATTGTAAAACAATAAATATTTTTCACAGGGCCGGCCCTGAGAATTTATGTACCCTGTTCGAGCTCGAAAAAACGTGCCCTTAGGCCCGAAATTAGGTATTGGGCTCACTAAAGGTCTAAACCTAATGCTAATGAGCTAATAACTAATCTAAACCATAAAAATAGTTTTGTAAGTGGGTCTATGTTGGTATTTGTATGGGTATACCGTATACCCTATTAATTTATTTATTTTTACATATACATATTAAAGTTTTTAAAAATAACGCGCCCTTCAAAATATCGGACCCTGACCGGTGGTCCTCCCCGCCCACCTTCAAGGCCGACCATGATTTTTCATTCTTCTCATTTATTATTCTCTTTTACTAATTAATTATTCACAAAAAATATTATTTCTGAACTTAAACCATGTGTAGTGGTTAAGAAAAATAATGACTCCACCATGGGGCATTATCTGACACGTGGCAACCCAGTCAGCATGAGGCGTTATTGCAAAATTGGCGTAGTGGGAATAATGCCCAAATAATGCCCCTTTCAATCCTTAAAAAAAAGTGATTTCTCATTGGTGGGTCAACCCAAGTCAAACATCCAACAAGTGCAAAATGGCGTTTTAATAATAACGTTAATCAAATTTTTTTTTTCAAAAATAACCCACCAAAACGCCCTATGTAATGGGAGTGGGGATGTTTTTTTGGCTTTTTTTGAAAAATAACCCCCACTACGAGTGGTCTTATAGGTTTTGTCTAAATACTTAATCATGTTAAAAAGCAGGCTAACGTGTTTTATTTCATATTCTTGAACTAAAGTTCTCAATTTTATTGTTTAAAACAATATAACATTAGGGAGAGGATCATTTGATAAGAAAAATAATAATGGGTACAATTGTAAAATAATAAATATTTTTCATTCATCTCATTTATTATTATTTTTTTTACTAGTTAATCAGTCATAAAGACTATCATTCTCACATTAAAACTTTTTGTCTGCAAAAAATTAAAATTTATCCTACATATTTCAAAATTTATTCTACACATATCAAAATTTATCTCACAAATATTAAAATTTACCCTACATATATCTAAAAATATCCTACACATAAAATTTTATCTTACATTTATTATACACATTATTGAATTTTATACTATAGATGTCGAAATTTATCCTACACATCTTTTAATTTATACTACACCACCTCTTAATTTATCCTACATTCTAAATTATGTTTTTTTAAATAACTTTTTAAAATAAGTTACAAATTTAATGTACTTAGTTATTAAATAGAAAACCTAGAATTTATTGATATATGTAAATTTACCAAAATACCCTTACAATAACCAAATAAGGTATAACCGAAGCCAAACCATACATTTTTTTTTAAAAGAAGTAACCGAACCTTCGGCATCAAGATGAACTAGTTATTTCGGTATGATTTTATCGGTTACTTCGGTTTTGGTTTTGATATGTTTAATTAGTTTTTTTTTTCATCCCTCCTTTTGTGTTTGTAAATGGAGACAATAAATTATTATTATTCATAAAAATATTTTCTCTATTATTATTATTATTATTATTATTATTATTATTATTATTATTATTATTATTATTATTCATAAAAAAGACTGAAAGAATAATTCTTTAAAGTGAAAAAACTCGGACTTTGGCCGGCGGCATATTGCATGCAAAAGTACCATCAGTAATGGTCTCTGTCTCTTTATAGTTAGAAAAAAATTAAATTTAAGCATCATTTTCAAACCGTCGTATTTAATAATACTAACTCATATATACGTACAAGACACATTTCTTTTCTTTAAATGAGTTAGAACGTTTAAATGGTCAGAAGGGTTGGTGATGATGTTGATGAAATAGTATTATTATTAATTTATTATCATTATTGCTATTACTTACAAAAACAATCATGATAATAATAAATAATTTTTTTATCATTATATATGGATGTTTATTGACGAGGTATGACCCGAATTGACTAAACCGACCCGGTCATTACCTATTATTTTATTATAAATATTTAATTATAAACATTTATTCTAGAATATTCCATCATGCATGTATAAATCATATAACTAAATCCCCATTCTTTTGGGAAGATCATGCAAATCCTTAACTTATCGGAGCCCATCCTAAGTTAGGGAAAACCCTAATGGTAAACTATAAATAGAGGTAAACATCTAAGGTATGATCCATCTTGCTCTCGCTTATTCTCTCTTCCCTATTCACTTATAACTTTCTCCCAAACCGAGACTTATTCTCACGCCGGAGGGTGGTTACAGGAATAACCCCATTCCTGTAACGAGTCCTAACGGTGTTCTGTTTTGCAGCTAGCAGTTCGGATCGCCAGGAGTTGAAGTCCTCGTTGGATACTACTGTAAAGGTTAGTGTTTCTTCATTGACGCCATCCGTGGGACCCTTCCGTAGCAACAACAAGACTAAACCCAATGGCAAGCGATCAGAACATAGCAGTAACACCAAGTCAGGTGATGCTAACTGGCAATCCGTTGTTAGAAACAAGCCTTGTTGTCTCCATGCCAGCCTCACCGGCTGTGACCAGGTCTCTCGACTTGGAATTCAAAGCAGAAGGACCTCCACCAGGTTTTACTGGCACTACCGCCGTTTCTTCTGGGGCAACGGCAGCAGACCTATTTTCATATACTTCTTCACAGTTCCAGTCAGTTGGACCAATTACCACAGGCGTGAATGTTTTCGCCCCAGCAACAACCTCCAGTGCACAGACTATACGTCGTAGCACTATGCCTGTTTTTACATCGGCTAGCCCAAGCACCGTCATACCACCGGTGAGCGCGCCCCAATACTATCAACCCTTGGTCACTTACGCCATGCCACCTCTGTATTCGGCAGTGCTAACGGTGGCGTTGTCTACGCCACCCCATCAACCAGTGGTCATGCCGGCGGGAGTCTTGAACGCCCCAGTCACGCCGGGAAATCAGGCTTATTTCCCCGGATATTATTTCGCACCCCCATACGGGTATTTACCCCCATACAATACTCCAACGTACACCCCCAGGGTGGGGCCACAAGGTTATTCTCAGCAATCGCCATACGCGGCTTATATGCCGCCTTGGTGGACTTTCCCAACATCACAACCCGTTTACAGTCAAACCCCGCCGACAGCGGAACCGACGTATGACAACACAGCCCCAACCCAACACTGAATATTACCCCGGCTCAACCTCCTGTTAGCCATGGTGGGGCAACTCCTCCAATACAACCCATCAATGTAGAAGAAGACGAACTAACCAGACCTTACAAGCTAGTGGATGCTACTTTCAAATCCAAGTTCACCAGAAGAATAGCGGAAGCTTCTATCATGGAAAAGCCCAAGATGCCTCAGACTGTAGGTAAGTAGGATGGTCTAGGCGACCCTGACGACCATCTCAACCTATTCAAAAGTGTCGGGGAAGTAGCATGTTTGCCCATGCCCCTCTGGTGTAAGATGTTTGTCCAAACGCTGGTGGGGTGCAGCCCGGGTCTGGTGGGATAGTTTACCCATCGGGGAAATTGACAGTTTCGAAGATCTAGAGGCCAAGGTCATACTACAGTTCAGCCAACAAAGAAAACACACAAAAGATCAAAACGAACTCCTCCACATTCGTCGGAGAGACAATGAAACGATGGAATGTTTTATTGTTAGATTCAACAAAGAGAGCCTGGCAATCCCAGGTGTCACTAACAATTTAGCGTGTGGAGCCTTCCTACAAGGGGTAAATGATGATGAGATATTAAGAACACTTCACGATAGGGATGGCATGCCTCCCACCATCGACGAAATCTTGAGGATAGGCAAACTATATGTTATACAAGAAAAGGCTGTAGCCGCTAGTCACGCGGCCAATCGAAAGAAGGAGGCTCAGAAAGGTCAGGAGGATAGAGAACATCGGAGTTCTAAAAGTAAAGGTAGAGGAGACCGATATCAGAAAGATAGAACAGACTCGCGATACGATAGGTCTAGAAATACCTACTCAAGGAATGAATCCTCTAAACCGCGGTCTGATTACCCTAGTTTGAGCAAGATGCCAGCAGAAATCCTAGCCTCCGAGAACCTCAGGTTCAACCCTCCAAAGCCGCTAAAGGACAACCCCAACAAAGACACAAGCAAGTACTGTGAATACCATAAAGGGAGCGGCCATGATACCAATGATTGTTTTCTGTTAAAGAAGCAAATCGAGTATTTCATGAAAGCGGGTAAATTGGCACACCTGGTGCGAGACATCAAACAGGGACCGCCTCCCGTTAAGGAAGAAAACGACAAAGCAGTGGGTTAAAGGCCGCGAGAGCTAAACATGGTATAGGCGGACAAGGGAAAAGGGGCCAAATGGAGTTTTTCCACACTCGAACCCTGGATGCTGGCAACCATGACAATTGAACCTCGCGTGGAAGATTTACACCTCACCACTGATGCCTTAACTATATCCGCTGCGGTAGGTGACTATAACATGAGAAGGATAGTGGTAGACACCGGGAGTTCTGAAGATATCATCTACGAGCATTGTTTCAATAGAATGCAACCAGAAGATAGAAGGCTGCTTGAGTCAGTGCACGCCCCTATTAAAGGTTTCACGGGAGAGAAGGTTGATCCAATTGGCCAGATTACTTTCCCAGTTACATTCGGACAAGAGCCCCGGGAAAGGACTATACTCCTAAAATTCCTTTTGGTACGCGCTGAGTCATACCACAATGTAATCATCGGAAGGTTCACCCTGGGGAAATTGGACGCTATAGTCTCCACAGCGCGGGGTTCATGAAGTTCCCCACCCCGCGGGGTATTACAACGGTGTTTCGAGACAAGCTGGGAGAGGTACTGAATACCAAAAGATGCCGCTAAGGGCCCACCGGCGCCATCGGCCCGGAAAGATGGGTATTAAGCACACGTCATCCGGATCAGACAGTTACAATAGGGGACAACTTCTCCCCTGAAGTTAAAAACAATTTGAAACAGCTGCTGAGAAGAAACACGGACATCTTTGCTTTCGAGCACTCTGACATGACTGGGATACCCCGCGATAAGGCACAAGCTAGCAACACTCCCCGGCATTAAACCAGTCGCACAGGGTAAACGTAGTATGGCTCCAGATCGAAAGGCAACGGTTGTCAAAGAAGTATGAAAGTTGGTTGAAACTGGAATCCTCAGAGAAACAAAATAGCACACATGGGTATCAAACCCTGTAATGGTAAAGAAGCCAGATGGCACATGGCGGATGTGCATTGATTTTAAAGATCTGAATAAGGCATGCCCCAAAGACGCCTACCCGCTGCCCGAGATTGTAAGGACCTTCAAAAATGTCCCTAGACGACCCATAATTTCGAACCCGGACCCCTGAAACCCTACTGTACATGAAAAATCAAGAAAATCAAGAAAACTGGGTTTCAGGCGGGCCGCGTAAGGAATAGCTTAGCCTTACGCGGGCCGTGTTAACTTACGTTTGACCGGATAAGTATTCCGGGACCACGTGTTGACTACCTGGTGACCCTACTTGTGACCAACCAGACCTACGCCTAGACTAGGCGGCCACGCGGGCCGCGTAAAGTTTAGCTTATGGGTTACGCGGGCCGCGAGAACATCATATTTCAGCTATAAATAGCTTAGATCATGAGCAGTTCCTCTGTGTCGACGAAAACTTTCGAAAACGAAGAATTGCTGCTCAAAACTATAAATTACTATAGTGAGGTACTGCCACAATACCGGGTATTAACTCGATCGCTGCTACGATTAAATATCCGATCGATTGAAACTATCCAATGGATGTTTAAGTGCTGCCCGCATTAGGGTTATACTTTGTCATTCGTCGTTAATTCGATGGATGTTTAGTATGGCACTTTGTCATTTGTTGTGAGGGTTGTATCTCGTGAGTTATCGTAAATGCTGTATTAGTTACTAACCTGGTTCGTGTGCATTGTTGTTTAAACTAGGTTATTCGACTTATCAGTAGGCTAAACCCTGCCCGTATAAACTTGCAATGTGAGTCATTCTCTTTTTATCAACTGTTTTACAATACCTCAAATTATTTTCAAATGTTATAATTACAGGGATTAAGTCGTGGTTATCTTGAATCACTGGCTAGTGGGATATTGTGCACATTACTAATTTCTCACGGTTAGGCTAATAAATCCTAACAGTGACAAAACGTCACTACTTGGGTGACTGGACCCAATAGTGGTATGCCCATCGTCACACGGGTGGCAAGGCCAGATAAAAATAAGATAAATGCCATTGTAATCGCTCTTATGCTGTAATTTATAACTATGTGTCATTTTATCAAAATGAATGATTCACTCAGTATTTCCCCGTTGACAAAATATTTTTAAAACATGTTTCAGGTGATCTACTGTGAATCAAGAACAAGTGCTACGGAGCACTCCCAGGCTTGAAGTAGTGGCTCAAATAAATAAATAAATGAACATGTTTTGTAAAATAAGGGAATTCCTATGAAATTCCTCTACTGTAAATTACGGGGTTTATCCCGAATTATGAAACAAATAATATTCGGGCATTTTCAAGTTTAAATGATCCTGCTAGACTTCCGTTGTACCACAGGTTTCTGTCCCGCGGCTCCTGGACCGGGTCAAACCGGGCGCGGGGGCCGTGACAGAGATGGACTTTAAGGTTGATTCTCTGGTCCCTTATAGGTATAAATGTTTCTTAGACGCCTATAAGGGTTATCACCAGATCATAATGTCCAGAAAAGATGAAGAAACAACGGCGTTTCATACCGATGTGGGCATTTTTTGCTATACCAAAATGCCCCTCGGCCTGCAAAATGCCGGAGCCACTTATCAGCGGCTCATGGATAAAGCTTTCGAAACACAAATCGGCAGAAACTTAGAAGTGTACGTTGACGATTTGGTAATCAAAAGCAGGGAAGAAAAGCAAAATGCTTGAAGACATTGAAGAAACTTTCCAAAAGCTCAGAGAATACAATATCAAACTCAACCCCAAGAAATGTTCATTTGGGGTAGAGGAGGGCAAGTTCTTGGGGGTAGTAGTCACCCGGGACGGCTTTAAAGCTAACCCGGAAAAGGTAGCCGCCATAACGCGGATGCCTTCTCCCAGGACTTTGAAAGAAGCGCAAGCGTCAAATGGGCGTTTAGTGGCTATAAACAGATTCCTAGCAAGACACGCCGAGAGGTCTTTTCCATTTATAAAGACGTTAAAAGATTGCCTCAACAAGAAAAATTTCAAATGGACCGGCGAAGAGTAAGAAGCCCTACAAGACATGAAACGCTTCATCGAGAAACTACCTATGCTAACAGCGCCATACCCAAAAGAAGTACTTAAAATGTATTTGGCAGTGGCCCACAACGCAGTAAGCGCGATACTTATGGTGGAAAGAGACGGGAAGTAAACGCCTATATATTACATCAGCCGAGTTCTGACGGGACCGGAAACGCGGTATCCAACACTCGAAAAGTTGGTCCTGGCGCTAGTCCACGCCATTCGGCGACTCAGAAGATACTTTCAGGGGCATCGCGTGCAGGTCTTAACGAATTACCCGCTGCAGCAAATTTTACACAAACCAGAGATATCAGGAAGATTAGCCAAATGGGCGATTGAACTAGGAGCCCTGGATATCGAGTATCAAAAGCGGACAGTAATCAAGGGACAGGTGATCGCCGATTTCTTGGCCGAAGTCCCTGAGGGAGAAATTATACAGGACCCCGCAATTCAGGACATCCCAGAGTCCAGTACAGCCAGACAAACTTGGAAGCTCTACACAAACGGATCGTCCAGCGGGAAAGGCTCTGGGGCAGGTCTCATGCTGATAAGCCCAGACGAAATACGATTGATGTACGCCTTACGTTTCTATTTTGAATGTTCTAACAACAAAGCAGAATATGAGGCGCTACTCGCAGGCCTGAGGATGGCCCAATCTATGGGAGCCACAAGAGTTGACGCGTATGTTGACTCCTTGCTGGTTAATAATCAAGTAAACGAAAGTTATGAGGCTAATGACGAGTCAATGGCAAGGTATTTGGCTAAAACAAAGGAGCTTATAGCTTCATTCGACATTGTCACGCTCAATCACGTTCATAGAGGAAAGAACCAAATAGCAGACGCCTTGAGCAAACTCGCCACCTTAGGCATGGAAAGAGAAGTAAAGGTAGAAATGTTGCAAATGCCCTCTATCGAACCTCGGGAGGTTTCCGCCCTCACAGCTGAAGAACCCTGTTGGTACACCCCAATACTAAAGTTTCTCACAAAGGGTGAATTACCCCCCGCTAGTAGGGCTGTAAACGAACTGAACGTTCAGCGAACTGTTCGTGAACTGTTCGGCAGGAAGTTCATTTATGTTCGTTCGATTAGCTTAACGAACGAACACGAACAAAAAATTATGTTCGGTTAGCTTAGCGAACGAACACAGGCCTCGTTTGTTCGACTGCGTTCGTGAACGTTCGGTAATATGTTCGGTTACGTTCGTTCATATTCGTTCATGTTCGTTTGATTATATTAAAAAATTAATAAATAATAAACCTTTTATCTATTGAAAACTTGAAACCCTATTTTTTTCTAAGTTAGCTAAAATTTAGACATTCTAAACCATTTTTTTGGGATAATTATGTCTAAGTTAGTTAAACTTGATTCATTGTTTGGTAGTGTAGTAGACTTCTTGTGTTTTGATTTATCATTTGATGCATGTGTTTAACTACTTATATAATGTTTAAGGATATCAATGTTTTTATTTTTTATTTTCAAGTTAAACGTTTTCGTTCGTTTTTATTTGCTTGTGTTCGTTTGTGTTCGAGACTAGTGTTCACGAACTGTTCGTGAACAACTGAATTTCCTAACGAACGAACACGAACATAAACATATGTTCGGTATGCGTTCGTGAACAGTTCGCGAACATGTTAATTTCCTTAACAAACGAACACGAACATGACCTTGTTCGTGTTCGTTCGGTTCGTTTACAGCCCTACCCGCCAGGAATGACGCCCACAAAACCAAAACAAGGCACTACAATACGAAGTCAACAACGGCGTCCTCTACCGGAAATCATACCTGGGACCACTACTGCGATGTGCATCCCCAGCAGAAGCAAAATATCTAATCCAAGAAATACACGCAGGCATATGTGGCATTCACGCTGCACCCCGGGCAGTTGTGGCTAAAATCCAAAACGCCGGGTATTACTGGCCTGGGATGCACGAAGACGCGGTAGAAGAACTCAGAAGGTGCCGTAGCTGCTAAAAATTTGCTCCCCAAACACTCCGACCCAAGAACAACTTAATCCCGGTCACAGCGGCCTGGCCTTTTCAAAAGTGGGCGGTGGACATTGTGGGACCGTTCCCGTTGGCCCCTGGAAAGCTAAAATACCTTATCGTGGCGATTGACTATTTCACCAAATGGGTCGAAGCCAAACCTCTAGCTAAAATAACTGCTGAAAACGCAAGAAAGTTCCTTTGGGAGCACATTGTGTGTCGGTTTGGATTGCCGCTGTATTTGGTAAGTGACAATGGAACGCAGTTCACGGATAGGGTCTTGCAAGATTGGTGTGCAGAACTCCAGATTCAACAAATCTTCACATCTATAGCACACCCGCAAGGAAACGGCCAGGTGGAGCGGGCAAATCGAAGTTTGTTGGATGGTATAAAAAGAAGGCTAGGTTATGAAGGAAGCTCCTGGGTGGAAGAACTGCCAAATGTCCTCTGGGCACATCGAACAATGCCTAAGACAAGTAACAATGAAACTCCCTTCAGCCTAACCTATGGTGCGGAAGCAATGATACCCGCAGAAGTCGGTTTGCCCTCACTAAGGCGTCTTACTACTAACGACAATAACGACAGGCTCCTAAGGGAAGGCCTGGATATGCTCGAAGAAAGGCGTGAGACAGCCGCCATCAGCGAGGCAAAGTATAAGAAGACTCTGGAAAAATATTATAACCAGCGCGTGGCTCAGCACACTTTCAAGGAGGGCGAGTATGTCATGCGCGATAATGCGGCCAGTAGAGCGGAACCCACAGGCAAGTTGGGACCCAACTGGAAGGTCCCTACGTCATCCAAGAAGACCTAGGCAAGGGAGCTTACCGCTTAGCAAGGCTAGACGATACCGGGGTTCCACGTAGCTGGAACGCGGCTCAGTTAAAAAATGTTATATGTAATACTTTGCCCCTAACGGCGGGTATGAATGCTTTCTTTTCTTTTTGCAAACAAGTGTAATTCATCTATAGTGATGTCTCTTTCCTTTTTTAAGTTTTGAATTAATAAAAGTTATTTCTTTTTATGTTTCCTCATTACTTATACAATAAAATTTACCATCGCATTTATCCTGCACTATACGGTATAAACAATTACCATCACATCTAAACTGCACATAACGGTAAAAAAGCATCCATGACACGAAATATTTTTCATATATATAAGTTAAAGGGTCAAAATATACAGCGCTAAGAGCGGGTATCTTGGTAATAGATACATTAACCGCTACAAAAAGATAGGCATTTTGGTAATAAATACATGCAACTATCTTACAAAAAACCAAGTACTTGTCCATGTTGCTAAATACCAACATACGGGAACCAAAAACGAACATGTTCTAACACCTACTTCTTGGAAAAGGGTTGCCATCACCTCTGCAGGGGTATGCAACACTTTACCATAGTACTCCAATGGATGAGGATCAACAATCAAGTCATTGACATTTTCCTCATCCACCGGAGAAGCCACCATCTCCTGATCCTCAACCGGGTTCTTGCCGGAACGGCCACCACGACGTCTTTCATACACTATTCCACAGCGTTGAATACGATCGGGCGAAACGGATCTTATCAAAGTATCAGCTGATACAGCAGCGACACTTGCCTCAGCATGGGAAGGTTCTTCATATATGATGCTCTTACAGGACCGGGTAACCCGGGGTAAGACATCATTAGGAGGCACTCCTTCTCCCCTGATCATCTCCTCCGTCACCGGAATTTGGAGACGAACCAAGCCATCAGCTGCATCTAAGCGTTGAAAAATTTCGGAGAGTCTCTGTTTATAGCTCCTTCGGCTCATCTTTTTGAATTACCAAATTTGGAAAAGGAAGATTAATTTATAGAAGGATAAACAGGATTGACAGTAATGACGTTAGTAGAATTAATGAAAAACAATCATCACATGTCAAATCGCCACATTTCAGAGGAACGGCGGCGTTATCAATCATGACATTAGCATTAAATGTCTGACAAACCAATCAGCTATTTGCGCAAAAACCGAGTAAAATAGTGCTTATACAAAATGTCTTGATGAAATAGAATAATGATAAACAAAATGAAAGTACTTATTCCTCTTCTGACTCCTCCGCGGGGTCCAGCATCAGGCGTAAGGAATCTATGCCATCCTTGTTCACCTTGTCAATCAAATCTGCATTCGCGAGCAGCGGTTCGTTGTATGCTGCTTCGAGTGCATCTGCCATGTCACCCTGGAACTTGCCCCTCGCCGTATGGAAATCGGGAGTAATCTTCTCCGATTGCTGGCACTCAAAGTAGCCCTTGTAGACACCATCATGGTGGCCAGACTGATACGCGGTGGCAGAAAGGCGATCTATCAACGCTGTAAAAGGTCCCGACTGACGAAGATACTCAAACGCCCCAACTAGGCCGTTAGTTATCAGCCAATTCCCATCGCCCCGCAAGGCAGCCAGTTGGCTAGTTAAGCTGTCCACCTCAGCGTTTGATTGCTCCAGAGCACTTTCCACCTCTTTCAGGTGCGTGGCAGAAGATTGGGCAAGCGCATTCCTTTTAGAGACCAGGGAATCGCAATGTTGCTGGAGTTTCCCAAGATGCTCTTCCCGCTCCTCCAACTCCGCTTGTTTAGCCCGGGATTTAGCATTAGATGCTTCTACCTCAACAGTTAAAGCCTGATATCGCTCCTGCACCTGAGACACAAAGTCAGTGTCAATTCAGAATTTTTCCACCTGAGCAGACATTTCAGATCTCACCTTTTGGGCTTCAGTAATAACTTTACGCTCCAACTCCTCCTGTACACTCTTAGCATGAGCAAGGACCCAGTCCTTCTCCGCTATGTCGCGAGCCCATATAATCCGCTCCTCAGCAAGGTGGGTGGTCACCCTTTTCAAGTCATCCTCAGCCTTGTTTTTCTCTGACAAAAACCTGCTCTCCCTCAACCCAGCGGCTTGGAGCTGACTCTCTAAGCGGTACTTTTCATCCTTCAGCTCTTGGATAGCAGCCCGCGCTTGGTGGAGCTCATTGTTGTCATGCATCCACCTACGCCGGATCTCTGCCAGCCTCTGGGGCTGACTAAGGAGTCCACCATAGTGGAATTCATCAAATTTTCATTGTTCAACCCTTCAACATATGCCGACTCAGCCGGGGGGTAAGCCCGCTCAACCCAGTGCTGAATCACGGTCGGGGGGGGGGGGAATCAGTCTAGAAGATTCAACAATTTTCCACTGGGGCTGGTAGCATTTATCTTGCATATGGGGATCCTGGTTGATGGTAGGCAAATAAAGATCGACGCCCAAACGGGCCCCATCATCAGCAATTCCTATACTGGACCCCCCCAGTATCGCTAACAGCGGCAACACCAGCGCTAGTCGCCTCATGAGCGGCAGACACCACCTCCTTCTCAGTGGCAGAAAATACGCTTAAGGGAGAATCAAACAAGGAGGACGACGCAACACTTGAAGGCAGTGGCGTGGATATGGGACTGGTTGTCATGGTCACGACAGCGGTAGGCATGGACGGTGGCATAACCCAACTAACAGCGGTGGTAGAACTTGCTTTAAGTATAAGCTCTGACAATTCGGTTTCGCCAACAGTGGAAGGCATCACTCCCGCAGATGTCAAGGGGGTGGGCGTCACACCCTCAACCTGAACTCCACCGGTAGTACCTGTACAAAACAAAAACATTCAGTAATATGAATCACATAGCCCACAATAACATCCACATGCAAAATTACATACCAAGAGGCAGGGTGTAAGCGACTTACATAGCCTCGAACGCAGTCAGGGTAGGTACAACAAACGTCTTGCGTTTTTTCGACACGTGGGCCGGACTAGTTAACTCAGCAACAGCAGGGGTAGCACCTCTGGCAGGGGCAGTCACACCAGCAGAGGAGGTGGCGGCACCGGCCGCCATATATTTCTTCCCGGCAACTTTTATCCAGGTTGGTTTCTTCTCTGGAACAGCAACACTACTCCCTCCACTGGGGGAGGCAGGGACATATACACAGCTGGGTCCGCAGGCACAGCGGGCAACAAAAACTGCTCCAGTTGAACTTTCAAAACATCCGGCTCCTGTTCACCAAGCACTCGGTCCGGGGCTCTCAACGCAGCATGCCGTGGGGGGTCGACAAAGTCAAACAAACTCCATTCCCCTGCAATATGCACACTTGTTATTTCGTACATAGTTAACAAAATATATGAAAGGCAAAAAGTATTTGTACCTTCATCATCCCTCCAGAACGAAGGATATAACTTGATGTCACGCCATAGCAGGCTCATCCCTGCCATTACCAAGGCCCCTACTGGGATTACCGTGCACTCGAAGGGGCGCCCACACAATTTTGTATACAGGGCGTTTGCCACGTAAGCATCCTTCGGGGGACCCTCATCTTTAACTTTCTCTTTCGCCCAATCTCCTTCCAATGCATTTCTCCGGGAATAACACTGGAATCAATATAGAAGAATTTTTTCTTCCAATCTTTGTCCTTAGAACTTGTAACGACTCGCACAAAAATATCCTAAAATGACCCATAAGTGAAAACCCGGACCCTTGAAACCCTAACGTGCATGAAAAACCAAGAAAACAAGGTTTTTGGTTTTCACGCGGGCCGCGTAAAGAATAATGAGACCCTACGCGGGCCGCGACAGCTTGAAGGTCTCCGGATATGCATAAAGGCCACGTGTCGTTACACGCGTCTAGACCCTCGATGACTCAGCAACCCCGATCTGATCCACACTCTCTCGCGGGCCGCGTAAAAGCCTTGTTAAGGCTTACGCGGGCTGCGTAAAACTCAAATTTCAGCTATAAATAGCCTGGCCATGGGACTTTGCTTCTGTGTCAAAAATTTCTTTCAAAGACGAAGTATACAGCTCAAAAATCACATTTTCGCATAGGGAGACACTGCTACGGATACAGGGTATTAACTCGATCACTGCTCAATTCTTTTCTTTCTCTTATTTTCTTGTTCTGTCATTCTAATGTCAGAACTTCTAAATCCCGAAAACTCTGCCCGTTATTAAGATAATAACTCTAATCACTGGTACGATACTTTATCCGATCGATTGAAACCAATCCGATGGATGTTCAAGTGCTGCTCAAACTCGGGTTATACTTTGTCATTCGTCGTGAATTCGATGGATGTTTAAGTATTGCACTTTGTCATTCGTCATGAGGGTTTATCTCGTGAACATCGTTAAAGTTGAATTGAGTTAATACACTAATGCGAGTTCCGTTGTATCTAGAAATTAGAACTCGTAACCAGGGAGATCCTAAAATAGAATATTTTGCAATTAAGTAAAATTATTAGTTAAGTAAAACCTAACAGCTAAGAAACCTTAATAGATAAGTATACTTAGCAGTTAAGCAAGATTAATTAATCAGTAAGTAAGATTAATTAACGGCTAAGCAAGATTAATTAAGCTGATTAATCAGCTAAGTAAGATTAATTAAGCTAAGCGAGATTAATTAAGTTACGCAAGATTAATTAAGCTAAACGAGATTAATTAAGTTAAGCAAGATTAATTAAGCTAAGCGAGATTAATTAAGTTAAGCAAGATTAATTAAGCTAAGCAAGATTAAATAAGCTTAGCAAGATTAATTAAGCTAACAAGATTAATTAAGCTAAGTAAGATTTATTAAACACCTAAATAAATATACATGAAAAATAGATATATATGGGGTCATATGAGAACGTTTAATATTAATAATTAAATATATTATTTTTTTGACCTTACTCCGTTTTTAATGAAACTTAGGTTAAAACATAGATAAAAATATGCTCGTTCTAAAGACATATTCGTCGTTTTATAAAACGTCATATTTTAAAAGTTATACGAGAAAAACGAGTGAAACAGCTGAATTAATATATATAAGCAAGCTAGCTAGCATGTCAAGCAGGCAGGTAGGTATGTCAATTGTATCCCGCATCGACCCAGAAAGATTTTGAGGTGCTTGCTTGCTTACTTTCAATAAGAGCCTAGGATTTCATTCTTCTTTGCTCATTCCTTTTATTCTTCTCTCTATACGTTGGTTGTACCACCTCGAATTTTTGTGTCCAATGATGTGTTAACACGTGTCATTTGTTTACACGTGGCATCTATAATAAATAAAGGACTAATTTTGACAAACCTTGAAAGTATATAAATTCGAGGGTTATAAATGTCAACAAGGGTAAATATACTGTATAGTATCCCTAAATAATGCTTAAACCTTCAAACGAATAAATTATAGATCGTACAAAAATAAAACGCGAAAGAAAGTGAGAGATTACAAACTACAGGGGTTAACTGTGTCAACATGTTTAATAATACCTCTGAGTGACCCTTTAACGTTCCAAAGACTTTGTAACGGTATTATACCCTCACTAAAATAATATATATGAATTCCGCGAAGTTTCGATATGAAACGAGAAAGTTACGATCGAATTCGTAGAAGAAGGGTTAAAAGCGTCAACAGTGAAAGTTAAGGCTTTCCAATATAATAAATAAATAAACCGGGGACTTAATAAAGCGGGTAAATAACACGAGGCCCCTATCGGTAAATAACCGAGGGCCAAACCGCAAAGTTACCCCTTCAAACCCGAAAGGTCAGGTAAATCATTACGAAAGATTTCGTTATTAATGGCTGGATTCTGCAATCATTACAAAAAGATTTAAAAATCCTGAAATCTTAACCTTAGGCGGCCCGCGTGAAGGTTAAGGATTAGTTGAGGCGGGCCGCGAGCCTCCTCTATTTCGCGTCTGTTATTTGAACTTTAGGCGACCCGCGTTAAAATGACATGGAACTCCCATGCGGGCCGCGTAAAGTGCCCAGATGCAGAAACTTTGTAGTTTCTTGCCTTTTGGAGCTTTTGAACGATCAAACACCAATTAATGGAGCATGGGCGCCCCCTACACGACCCATACACCTCTAGGACACCTACCCATCATCTCTGGACTATTGTGGTAGTTGTAATGATCATAGGGGCTTGTTCTTGGCTATAAATAGCACCTTTATGTGCGTAACATTCACAACAACTCAAACACACATCTCTGGCCATTCTAAAGGCTCCCATGTGTTTCTTCTCTGCTCCATATTCAAGTTCTAACTTCTGTAAGTTATCTTGATCATCCATTGTTCAGTTTATGCTTAGTTTTTAGCTAAAAACCAAACCGTCGTAACTACGGTTTGACTTTACGATAAATCAGTAATGGTTCAGTCATATGACGAATCAAAAGTGGTTACGAGTTGGTATTTATGTGGGTAATAAACCTCTAAAATGGTTCCCCCTGATCACCACTCTAACTATGTCAAATGTCGAGTCAAACGTGCGGTTAAAAAGTCAACAGAAAGCTATTTTAGCGATTTATGCATAATCTGTAATGTATATGTTATGGAACCCGTTTTGACAATCATAAAACATGATAATAAGTATATAAACCTGTTTGCGCTCGTTTGAATCGATCATTTACTATATAGAACCGGTTCGGAGCCGAATGTCGCAAAAGTTTGACTTTTGCTTTGACTTCAGTTCTGACCCGTTTTAGTGAGGTATAAATATACCGTAGGACTCTCTTAGGACCAGGTCACATGTTGGTATACGCCTCTGTGGTCGGTTCATGAGTTATCCGAGTCTTTTACGTATTTCCGTCATTCGCCTAAAAGTTGACCGTAACGGCCTTTTAAAATTAAAACGAGTATTTCGGACACGTGAACGGACCAAAACCTTGCTTATTAAATTATAAGCATGTCCTTAAAGTTTCACGTCAATCCGAGGTCTAGAATGAGAGTTATGCTAAAAGGCGCACTTTTAAGAAAGTTTTGTAATTAACGGCGCAATTAGCATAACGCCCATCTAACCCAAGTTTTCGTCACCAAAACTTTTACCCACTGTGGTAAAATAAAATTTTGGGAATTTTAGAGATTTTTAATAATTTTTACCTTGCTCATAACCTGCGGTTATGGCTACGGTTCGGTAAATACCGAATATGCCCTTTTTGGCCAAAACGGGAGTTCTACAAGGTCTTTTGACCCGATTCCAGTTGCTACTGATTTTAAATAATAAATAAAGTATTTTAAACTTTATAAACTGTTCGGGAAACTCAGATTTCCTGTAGAACCCGAAAAGCTCTTTTTAAAGTCTTTAAAATGACCGAAAAGCCCCTACGGGGCATAATATTAACTAAAACTCGTTACGGGCATTACGGAAGGTATCCTACTGATACCAAAATACTTTTAAGGCATATTGACTTAGGAAATAAGCGTACGACTCTCATAGTTAACCGTTTCGCCTATTTGCGCACACGGTACGGCTCATGGAACTAGTTTTCGTGCAATAGCCGATATGGGTCAAATTATATCATTTGAACCCCAAAATCCAGAGTATGAACTATAAACCCATATAAAACAAGTCACTGAACTTGTTGGGTCCAACTCATACTCCATTCTCGGTTTTCGCCTTTTCGTGCG
Organism: Helianthus annuus; assembly: GCF_002127325.2. NCBI lineage: Eukaryota > Viridiplantae > Streptophyta > Magnoliopsida > Asterales > Asteraceae > Helianthus > Helianthus annuus. Next base: position 135,062,077 of record NC_035446.2, on the reverse strand, counting down.
AATTAACCATATCTATATATCGGAATCAACCGGTTTAAGCTACGACTAATATAAGGACCGTTAGGATTCTAAGAGGTTAATTAAAACCTTCGTTCCAGATTAGGAGCCCCAGTAAAAGCTATCGGTGACTTGATCTAAATTAAGGATTAATACTTGCAAAGGTAAATACTTTAACTTATTTCCCCTATATGGGCTTGGGTTACGGTATATTAATACCGCTTGATTGAGCATTATATAATTCCATCGCTTAGGTGGTTAATTGATTAAATATGATCGGCTCATTTAAACAGTTTTGTTGCTTATAAGCCTTTGGGGGGTTTAATGACCGTTGTCCCGGATATCCTTGGCATTATTTTACGAAATGGCCACGACCATCGACATCCCGGTGTAGGCGTACACCCGGTATAAAGTGTCGACATTAAAATTAAAAGACGTAGCCGTTGGTTTTTATACTACGGTTTTACGCAAACGTGGTGTGTCTATAAATCTTTAACCCGGCACGACCCGGGCTACTGAACGCATAAAAGAACATGTAAAACGTTCACAAGATCATTATGAATTTTCCCAAGTTATAAAAGAGTTTGTGCCTTGTGCATTCAAATCAATTTTAAATAAACATTTTCAAATGTGTCAGTTGAATGTATTTACCAGTGTAAACTGACGTATTTTCCCTAAAAAGATTAAGTGCAGGTACCTAAACGTAATTGGCTGGTATTAGCTCCCTAGCGTCGGGATAAGCCTCGCAAGCTTGATTGCAGTATCTAATGGAACAATACTTTACCTTTATTTACGATCCACTGTGGATATTCAACTTCTGTAATACATTGATATTATCACCAGAGGTTGAAATATATATATTTATCTTATGCTTCCGCTGTGCATTATATAATTGTGTGGTTTGACTATATTGTTGCCAACATCGTCACGGTAATCCCCCACCGGGCCCACCGGTGAGACACGTGGAAATCGGGGTGTGACAGGTTGGTATCAGAGCCAACATTGAGTGAATTAAACACTATCCTAATGTGTTTAATCTCAATAACACAATTGCACATACTTGAGTCTAGACAATAACTTAGGACAAATTCGGATTATTACTCCTTTTTGTCTTTATTTTCGATTTGATTTTTAATAAGTTTTGGAGCAGGAAAATGCCACCTGTTATATTCCGAGGAAGAGGAAGGGGAAGACGAGGCCGAGGAGAAATCGTGACACATCACGATAACGAGGCTGGACCATCTGGTACAAGACATCCTTCGATGACACGGAGCGAAGAGCCACAACGACGAAGAGATCTTTACGAACCCGCGAGGCATTCCACTTCGCACAGCTCGACGCCATCCTACCGGCACTCCTTTGGGCCAGATTCAGAAAATAATCCCAACAACCCACAACCTTCCTTCATACCTCTGCAACGTTCGGTTTCGCACCGGAACTACGACGACCCTAGTCCGTACTACATAGGTCAGTTCAATCCGGCTGACTACATACAGGAACCTTCAGGTTTTGTTCCACTAGGGCCACAAGACCATTTTTCTGAAGATCCCATGGAGGAAGATGAGGATCCAACTGAACCAGCTCGTGGTACGCCCACGCATCCGATAGAAGTATCTGATGGATCTTCATATCATGGTCCGCAGTATCAAGGCCCAGACAGCTTTATGGCCTTGTTTGACCGACATGAGTGGTACAACACACCATCTCATCAGACATCGCAACCGAGACATCCACAGGATCCCTCTGAGGATTCACGCTTTGAGGCAGTTACGCCACCACCTCCGCCACCGGCACAACCAGTTATACCTGATCCGCCGAGGCGTAGGAGGACAAATGCTCGTATGTCTACACGAGGAGGAGGGGGTATCCACTTCAGCACTCCTCGACATTCTAGTAGTAGCCACTATCCGCCGCTACAAGAAGAAGGACCTTCAAGTCCTATACAGGAGGCGAACTCCGCACCTACTGCACGAAATTCGCCACCATTTGGGTATGACCAACCCATACCAGCTTACACAGGTCCAACGGCTTACAACCCGTTTGAACCATCACAAGCCCAATACAACTACGGCTATGAGCGCGACCCATACGTGGTGTCGGCAAGATATAATGCGCGCTACCCTGACGGAGCACATGGAAACATGGGACCACCGGACTACTCAGCTCATGGGTATCCAATACCTCCCAGACCTCCAGTTCCGCATCAAGCGCCACAACCAAGATTTTCTCCTCCTGAACAGGAAGAAATACTCCATCGACTAGATCGTGTGGAGAGAGAGTTCGAAGAAGAGAAAAAGAGCCACCGAGGATTTCTCAAAGGCTTGGCAAACCTACTAAAGGGCAAAAAGAAGAAACGTGACCACTAGCCCTTAATAGTTATACGAATGTAATTTCTACTTTGAAATAAGTCCCTGCGTGGACAACTTATCGTATTTCAGTCCCTACGTGGACTTATCTTTAGTCCTTGCATGGACACCTATCTTGTATTAGTCCCTGCGTGGACTTGTCACTTATTTTAAAACCTCTCTGGAGGTATGTATTATTTGAAAGACCCGTTTAGGGCAATATGTAATTGTATTTGAGATTATGGAATGTATGTTATGAGTTTTGTTTTAATATATATAAAAATAAATCAAAACCATTCCTTTTATATTGATCTGCCTAAATAAAGAATCTTAAAAGGTGAAACCTAGCTTGGGGTCTGTTAAGATCTAGTCAAGATGGTACGACCTAACTGAAAAGATTCTGATTCCCTGTTAACCTCTGTACGCATGTTAACATTCATGGCAGATGTGATTCGTTATAATCACGCACGTCATCCTTATACAATAATCCTTTAAGGATTTCAAAACCCAACTAAATGATTTATAAATCGCGGGTTAAATCACCAATGAAGGTGATCAGTATTATAAAACATCCATTAGTGATGCAGTGCCTACGGGCCAGAATTATTAAAACATCCATTAGTGATGTAGTGCCTACGGGCCAATATTATAAAAACATCCATTAGTGATGCAGTGCCTACGGGCCAGTATTATAAAAACATCCATTAGTGATGTAGTGCCTACGGGCCAATATTATTAAAACATCCGTTAGTGGTGTAGTGCCTACGGGCCAGTACTATAAAACATCCATTTAGCGATGTAGTGCCTACGGGCCGACTATATTCAAACATCCATTAGTGGTGTAGTGCCTATGGGCCATAATAATTGTCTTATAAGACAAAAGGCAGTAGTAGTCTATGACTCTCTGTCAGAAAGAGATAAAAGAACTACGGTTCAACTCTCTATGCCTTTGATTCTCTGAAATCTCGGCTAACATTATAAAACATCATCATGATTAGGCTTTATGCCGCCAATACTATTTATATAGTTGAAATAGGAGATATTCAGATCCTAATATATAATGAAATAATAAGTTAACCAGATATGGTCTCTGTACCATGGTTGACAAATTGTCATAAAAGACAATTATATAATAATCTCCTAAATTAAAGTTTTGTTATCTTCTGTAACAGATTCAAGTTACAATGGCGGATCCCAATGGAGAGAACAGCCACACAAACGAAGATGACTATGACAATGCGTCAGTACATTTGACAGGCGCACAGCTAAAGGCTCTGATCAACAGTGCTGTCCAGGCAGCTATTGATCGCCAACATACTGAGTCTCAAGGCAGATCTGTGTCAAAACCACCCTCTAAACCAAAGACACACTCCAAACCACCCTCTGAACCCAAGAAAGATGACGACAAGCATTCGTCTACTGAGCACAACGTTCACCGCAATAGAGAATATACTGATGCGTCCAGTGCTAAGGGTTGCACCTACAAATACTTTGTATCATGCAAGCCCCGTGAATTTACAGGGGAGAAAGGTGCGGTTGATTGTATCACCTGGCTGGACGAGATGGACACGATTGTGGACATCAGCGGGTGCGCTGAGAGGGACGTGGTTAAGTTTGTGTCCCAGTCATTCAAGGGCGAGGCCCTGGCGTGGTGGAGAGCTCTGGTGCAGGCTTCAGGTAAGTCTGCCTTGTACAAAATGTCATGGGGGGAGTTTATTACCCTCATAAAAGAAAACTACTGCCCTCAGCACGAGGTTGAGAAGATTGAGGCAGATTTTGTCTCACTGGTGATGACAAACTTGGATTGTCAAGCTTATCTGACAAGCTTTAACACTATGTCACGCCTGGTGCCATATCTTGTGACACCGGAACCTAGAAGGATTGCCCGATTCATTGGGGGCTTAGAGCCGGCGATCAAGGCCAGCGTAAAGGCCTCTAGGCCGACGACCTTCAGGTCAGTTACTGACGTCTCCTTGTCTCTTACACTTGATGCTGTCCGTCTGAGGGCACAAAGGAGCAAGGAGGCTGAAAAGCGAAAACGTGAGGATGATACCTCACGAAAGTCCGGTAAAAAGCACCGTGGAAACAGTGAGGGCAAGAAAGGGTCGGAGGCAAGGAAGGAGGGGCAAGCTGATGGAAGACCTTACTGCAAGGTCTGCAAGAAACCTCACTCCGGAAAGTGTAGGTTTGCGTCTGGTTCGCAGTCGCAACAAAGGACTCCACCCTGTGGGCTATGCAAGTCCAAGGAGCATAAGACAGTGGAGTGCAAAAAGATTAAGGATGCAACCTGCTTTAATTGTAATGAAAAGAGGCACATAAAGAGTAATTGCCCGAAGTATGCCAAGAAGGCAGAGGAGACTAAAAAGACAAATGCGAGAGTTTTTCGCTTGGATGCAAAGGAAGCGGTCAAGGACGACAATGTGCTTACAGGTACTTTTCTCGTAAATAATATATTTGCAAGAGTACTGTTCGATTCTGGCGCTGATAAATCCTTTGTAGACCAGAAATTTTGCCAACTACTAAATATGCCAATCAAAACCCTTGACGTGAAATACGAAGTAGAGTTGGCAGACGGTACGATAGAAACCGTCTCTACCATTCTAGAAGGATGTGAAATATCCATTAGGAACCATTCTTTTCCTTTATCTCTACTTCCTTTCAAACTTGCGGGTTTTTACATCGTGCTAGGCATGGACTGGTTATCCCATAACCAGGCCCAAATCATTTGCGGCAAGAGGCAAATAGTTTTAAAGACTCCGAGTGGTGAATCTCTTACCATTCGAGGAGATACGCATTACGGATTGCCCGAAGACGTATCTATGCTGAAAGCTTCAAGGTGTTTGAACAGAGGCTGTGTAATTTACATGGCTCAGGTGATAATAGAAGAACCAAAGCCGAAGATCGAGGATCTTCCTGTCATTTCTGAATACCCCGAGGTTTTTCCTGAAGAACTACCTGGTTTGCCACCAGATAGACAAGTGGAGTTCAGAATTGACATCATTCCTGGAGCAGCTCCGATAGCAAGAGCACCTTACAGACTAGCGCCAACGGAAATGAAAGAACTGAGGACCCAGTTGGATGAACTACTGGCGAAAGGTTTTATCAGACCTAGTTCATCTCCCTGGGGAGCTCCTGTCCTATTTGTAAAGAAGAAGGACGGATCGATGCGGTTATGCATCGACTATCGAGAACTAAATAAAGTTACCATAAAGAATAGATATCCTTTACCAAGGATCGATGATCTGTTCGACCAGCTGCAAGGAGCAAGCTACTTCTCCAAGATCGACTTAAGGTCGGGTTATCATCAACTAAGGGTCAGAGATGAAGATATACACAAGACTGCATTTAGGACTCGCTATGGTCATTACGAGTTCCTAGTGATGCCTTTTGGGCTCACAAATGCACCGGCTGCGTTCATGGATCTCATGAATCGCGTTTGCAAGCCGTACTTGGACAAATTCGTCATAGTCTTCATTGACGATATCCTTATCTATTCCAAGAACCAAGCTGACCACGAGAAGCATCTCCGTTGCATTCTCGAATTACTTCAGCGTGAGAAACTCTACGCCAAGTTCTCGAAATGTGAATTCTGGCTACGAGAGGTTCAATTTTTAGGACACGTTGTAAGTGAGCGTGGTATCCAGGTGGATCCCGCTAAGGTGGAGGCAGTCATAAACTGGCAAGAGCCAAAGACGCCTACCGAAATCCGCAGTTTCCTGGGATTAGTAGGATATTACCGGAGATTTATTGAAAATTTTTAAAGGATTGCTGCGCCCTTGACTTCCTTGACCAAGAAGAAAGAAAAGTACATTTGGGGCCCGAAGCAGCAAGAATCCTTTGAAATACTGAAGCAGAAGCTAAGCAACGCACCTGTGTTGACATTACCGGAAGGTACAGATGAATTCGTAGTTTACTGCGATGCATCACATACAGGCATGGGGTGTGTGCTTATGCAGAAGGGCAAGGTGATTGCCTATGCTTCAAGGCAATTAAAGGTGCATGAAAAGAATTACACCACCCACGACTTGGAGTTGGGTGCCGTTGTATTTGCACTAAAGTTGTGGAGGCACTACCTTTATGGTATTAAATTTGTGATTTATTCAGATCACAAAAGCCTCCAGCACCTGTTCAACCAGAAGGAATTGAACATGAGACAGCGCCGTTGGATGGAAACCCTGAATGATTATGACTGTGAAATCAGGTACCATCCCGGCAAGGCGAATGTAGTCGCCGATGCATTGAGCAGGAAAGAAAGGGTAAAACCCATTCGAATCAATGCCAAGAGCATTGAAGTTAAAAATAATTTGATTGAAAGGATTTTGGCTGCACAGCGAGAGGCTGTGTTGGAAGTTAATTATCCAAATGAAAAACTGGGAGTAACTGAGGAGCAGTTGACTCTTAGCAAGGATGGAATCCTAAGACTGAATGGACGTATATGGGTTCCAGTTTACGGAGGACTACGTGATGTTGTTCTCCAGGAAGCCCATAGTTCCAAATACTCAGTCCATCCTGGTGCTGATAAGATGTACCAGGACTTAAAGGCAAATTATTGGTGGATAGGCTTGAAAAAGTCTGTAGCCGCCCATGTAGCAAAGTGCTTGACTTGTGCTCAAGTCAAAGCCGAGCACCAAAAGCCGTCTGGCTTGCTACAACAGCCTGAACTTCCCGAGTGGAAGTGGGAATGCGTAACTATGGACTTCATAACCAAGTTACCCAAAACCAGGAAAGGAAACGATACAATATGGGTCATAGTTGATAGGCTGACTAAATCAGCTCATTTTCTACCCATCAAGGAGACGTATAGCTCCGATATGTTAGCCCAACTTTATGTTGATAAGATTGTAGCCTTACACGGCATACCTGTGTCTATTATCTCCGACAGGGATACTAGATACACATCTCACTTCTGGAAAAGTTTCCAGCAATCTTTGGGCACGCGTTTAAACTTTAGTACGGCTTACCATCCACAGACGGACGGTCAAAGTGAGCGTACTATCCAAACGCTAGAAGACATGCTTCGTGCATGTGCGATCGATCTAGGAGGTAATTGGGATAAAAACCTACCCCTGATCGAATTCTCCTACAATAATAGCTACCACACCAGCATAAAGGCTGCGCCTTTTGAGGCATTATATGGTAGGAAATGTAGATCGCCTGTTTGTTGGGCGGAAGTAGGAGAGGTCCAGTTATCGGGACCAGAGATTGTTTTCCAGACGACGGACAAGATTGTCCAGATCCGGGAACGTCTCAAGGCTGCCCGCGATAGGCAGAAGAGCTACGCTGATCCAAAGCGTAAGGATTTTCACTTCGAAGTGGGTGAAAAGGTATTACTTAAGGTGTCACCCTGGAAGGGGGTGATGCGTTTCGGCAAGAAGGGCAAGCTGAGTCCGAGATACATAGGGCCTTTTGAGGTCATTGAACGAGTCGGATCAGTTGCCTATAAACTAAACTTGCCTGAAGAGCTCAATGGAATTCACAATGTGTTCCACATCTGCAATCTCAAGAAGTGCTTCGCCGACGAATCGTTGGTGATTCCACACACAGATGTGCATATAGATGAGAGCTTAAAGTTCATAGAAAAACCCTTGTCGATTGAAGATCGACAGGTGAAGAAGCTTCGCAGAAAGCACGTACCAATTGTAAAAGTCAAATGGGATGCTCGTAGAGGTCCTGAATATACGTGGGAAGTCGAAGCTACAATGAAAGAAAAATACCCCTATTTATTTGAGTAAATCTCGGGTCGAGATTTATTTTAAGGGGGTGAGGATGTAACACCTCGAATTTTTGTGTCCAATGATGTGTTAACACGTGTCATTTGTTTACACGTGGCATCTATAATAAATAAAGGACTAATTTTGACAAACCTTGAAAGTATATAAATTCGAGGGTTATAAATGTCAACAAGGGTAAATATACTGTATAGTATCCCTAAATAATGCTTAAACCTTCAAACGAATAAATTATAGATCGTACAAAAATAAAACGCGAAAGAAAGTGAGAGATTACAAACTACAGGGGTTAACTGTGTCAACATGTTTAATAATACCTCTGAGTGACCCTTTAACGTTCCAAAGACTTTGTAACGGTATTATACCCTCACTAAAATAATATATATGAATTCCGCGAAGTTTCGATATGAAACGAGAAAGTTACGATCGAATTCGTAGAAGAAGGGTTAAAAGCGTCAACAGTGAAAGTTAAGGCTTTCCAATATAATAAATAAATAAACCGGGGACTTAATAAAGCGGGTAAATAACACGAGGCCCCTATCGGTAAATAACCGAGGGCCAAACCGCAAAGTTACCCCTTCAAACCCGAAAGGTCAGGTAAATCATTACGAAAGATTTCGTTATTAATGGCTGGATTCTGCAATCATTACAAAAAGATTTAAAAATCCTGAAATCTTAACCTTAGGCGGCCCGCGTGAAGGTTAAGGATTAGTTGAGGCGGGCCGCGAGCCTCCTCTATTTCGCGTCTGTTATTTGAACTTTAGGCGACCCGCGTTAAAATGACATGGAACTCCCATGCGGGCCGCGTAAAGTGCCCAGATGCAGAAACTTTGTAGTTTCTTGCCTTTTGGAGCTTTTGAACGATCAAACACCAATTAATGGAGCATGGGCGCCCCCTACACGACCCATACACCTCTAGGACACCTACCCATCATCTCTGGACTATTGTGGTAGTTGTAATGATCATAGGGGCTTGTTCTTGGCTATAAATAGCACCTTTATGTGCGTAACATTCACAACAACTCAAACACACATCTCTGGCCATTCTAAAGGCTCCCATGTGTTTCTTCTCTGCTCCATATTCAAGTTCTAACTTCTGTAAGTTATCTTGATCATCCATTGTTCAGTTTATGCTTAGTTTTTAGCTAAAAACCAAACCGTCGTAACTACGGTTTGACTTTACGATAAATCAGTAATGGTTCAGTCATATGACGAATCAAAAGTGGTTACGAGTTGGTATTTATGTGGGTAATAAACCTCTAAAATGGTTCCCCCTGATCACCACTCTAACTATGTCAAATGTCGAGTCAAACGTGCGGTTAAAAAGTCAACAGAAAGCTATTTTAGCGATTTATGCATAATCTGTAATGTATATGTTATGGAACCCGTTTTGACAATCATAAAACATGATAATAAGTATATAAACCTGTTTGCGCTCGTTTGAATCGATCATTTACTATATAGAACCGGTTCGGAGCCGAATGTCGCAAAAGTTTGACTTTTGCTTTGACTTCAGTTCTGACCCGTTTTAGTGAGGTATAAATATACCGTAGGACTCTTTTAGGACCAGGTCACATGTTGGTATACGCCTCTGTGGTCGGTTCATGAGTTATCCGAGTCTTTTACGTATTTCCGTCATTCGCCTAAAAGTTGACCGTAACGGCCTTTTAAAATTAAAACGAGTATTTCGGACACGTGAACGGACCAAAACCTTGCTTATTAAATTATAAGCATGTCCTTAAAGTTTCACGTCAATCCGAGGTCTAGAATGAGAGTTATGCTAAAAGGCGCACTTTTAAGAAAGTTTTGTAATTAACGGCGCAATTAGCATAACGCCCATCTAACCCAAGTTTTCGTCACCAAAACTTTTACCCACTGTGGTAAAATAAAATTTTGGGAATTTTAGAGATTTTTAATAATTTTTACCTTGCTCATAACCTGCGGTTATGGCTACGGTTCGGTAAATACCGAATATGCCCTTTTTGGCCAAAACGGGAGTTCTACAAGGTCTTTTGACCCGATTCCAGTTGCTACTGATTTTAAATAATAAATAAAGTATTTTAAACTTTATAAACTGTTCGGGAAACTCAGATTTCCTGTAGAACCCGAAAAGCTCTTTTTAAAGTCTTTAAAATGACCGAAAAGCCCCTACGGGGCATAATATTAACTAAAACTCGTTACGGGCATTACGGAAGGTATCCTACTGATACCAAAATACTTTTAAGGCATATTGACTTAGGAAATAAGCGTACGACTCTCATAGTTAACCGTTTCGCCTATTTGCGCACACGGTACGGCTCATGGAACTAGTTTTCGTGCAATAGCCGATATGGGTCAAATTATATCATTTGAACCCCAAAATCCAGAGTATGAACTATAAACCCATATAAAACAAGTCACTGAACTTGTTGGGTCCAACTCATACTCCATTCTCGGTTTTCGCCTTTTCGTGCGAATTAACCATATCTATATATCGGAATCAACCGGTTTAAGCTACGACTAATATAAGGACCGTTAGGATTCTAAGAGGTTAATTAAAACCTTCGTTCCAGATTAGGAGCCCCAGTAAAAGCTATCGGTGACTTGATCTAAATTAAGGATTAATACTTGCAAAGGTAAATACTTTAACTTATTTCCCCTATATGGGCTTGGGTTACGGTATATTAATACCGCTTAATTGAGCATTATATAATTCCATCGCTTAGGTGGTTAATTGATTAAATATGATCGGCTCATTTAAACAGTTTTGTTGCTTATAAGCCTTTGGGGGGTTTAATGACCGTTGTCCCGGATATCCTTGGCATCATTTTACGAAATGGCCACGACCATCGACATCCCGGTGTAGGCGTACACCCGGTATAAAGTGTCGACATTAAAATTAAAAGACGTAGCCGTTGGTTTTTATACTACGGTTTTACGCAAACGTGGTGTGTCTATAAATCTTTAACCCGGCACGACCCGGGCTACTGAACGCATAAAAGAACATGTAAAACGTTCACAAGATCATTATGAATTTTCCCAAGTTATAAAAGAGTTTGTGCCTTGTGCATTCAAATCAATTTTAAATAAACATTTTCAAATGTGTCAGTTGAATGTATTTACCAGTGTAAACTGACGTATTTTCCCTAAAAAGATTAAGTGCAGGTACCTAAACGTAATTGGCTGGTATTAGCTCCCTAGCGTCGGGATAAGCCTCGCAAGCTTGATTGCAGTATCTAATGGAACAATACTTTACCTTTATTTACGATCCACTGTGGATATTCAACTTCTGTAATACATTGATATTATCACCAGAGGTTGAAATATATATATTTATCTTATGCTTCCGCTGTGCATTATATAATTGTGTGGTTTGACTATATTGTTGCCAACATCGTCACGGTAATCCCCCACCGGGTCCACCGGTGAGACACGTGGAAATCGGGGTGTGACATTGGTGTTCTAACCAATAATCACCAAATCGATGTTCTGTCCGATCGATTCAAGAACCAACTAACGGATGCCAAAGTACTATACTTTGTGAGTTTCATTAAGGTTCGGATCTCGTGACCATCGTTAGGTTTGATGTGGTTTTACACTAAAACGTATTCCACTCTATTAAACTAAATATTTAACTAGCCGAAACTCTACACCATACTCTTACAATCAAAATGGATGCTTAATCATCAGAAGGTTCAGAACAGTAAAGCATATGCTTAGTTATCAGAAGGCGTAGAATCAAGAAGCTTGTTAAATCAATACTGCATGCTTATAATGTGAGTCATTCTCTTTTTATCAAACTTGCTTTCAAAATCATGTTTGTTTTCAAAGTTATAATTACAGGGATTAAGTCTTTGTAGTCTTCCATTACAGTCGGTATGTGGGGTTTTGTATACATTACTTGATAATCATCACCATTGGACAACGGGTTAGCCAAGGGGTGATATGACCATAGTCACAGACACCATTGGACAACGAGATAGCCAATAGGTGGTCGAGTGACAAAAACCGTTGGGTAGATGGTTGATATATATAAACATTGTAATCGCTCTTAATACTGTAAATTATAACAATGTGTCGTTTTAGACAAAAAGAATGATTCACCAGTATTTCCTGCTGACAAAACCTTTTTAAAACACGTTTCAGGTAATTACAGTAGATCGGAATAAGAGTTGGATACGGCACCAAAAGGCTTACAGAAGTGGCTTGATTTAGCAATTAAATTAAATTAAGAAAAGTTGTTTTATGTATTTGGGTTTATCCCATATTAAAGCTACCTTTGTAAAAACATGGGTTTATCCCATCTATTTAATAAATAAAAATCCGGTGTTTTCTAAACTCTGATATTTTTCCTAACTCACGGTCCTGATGAAATTTCCGCTGCAATATTTTCTAAATGACCACCGGTACCACTTGGCTGCTCGCGGCTCCCGATTCCGTCCAGGGTGGGGTCGGGGGTCGTGACAGAAGGTGGTATCGGAGCCCCTGATTTAAGCCTATAGGTGTTGTGCTAATAATACCTAAGCATATATAAAAGAGTTAGGAAATTGCTATTAACTGGTAGCACACATGATAGCATTTAGACTTGAACTTAAGAAAAGATGCCTTAGTGTAAGCTAAGCTAAATACTTGTGTAAATAAAGTGTGATAGAATTTTTGGTATGCCATGAGAATGATAACTAGAACGTTGCAAGTATATTAAATAAGCAATAACACTTGACCACTGTTGTTTCTTATTTATTAGTACTACTTTGTTCTATAACATGACCCGTCATGTGAAGACTAATTTGCTTAGTCTTTGTTGAAAATCATAATGCACTTTCCAAATCATGATTTAAGAAAAATACTATTTATGGGAAATATAAATTTCTTCTCCGGCAAGACTGGGTATGGTGTAGCAGACTCTCTAGCTTGTCCGGATATAATAAGGTTACCTCTCTGGCAAGAACCGGATAAGACAGGGTATATAATATGTCAAACAAGTGACAAAATTTCCCTAAATAGTATCATGACCTGATATCTGACTTGTTTTTGGAAATATGAATCTGTTAAATACATGAAAGGTATGTATATTACAACATGTGAAATATATGATTATATAGATATGTATATCTATGATATTCGCTAATTTACACATATTTTAGTCCCCCGTTTTACCCCCATTTTATGCGTTTTCGGCCGTAAAACCGTCATTCGGATACTTAATTATCTACATTTTGGTTTACAGGCCTAAAACAGCATACCAGACGAGATGATACCAAAAACGAGGACTTTCCGGACAAAACGATGAAGCTGCGAAGATTCTGTGGAAAAAGACTGACCTGGGCGTTTGGCACGGTCATGCGGCCATATGCACGACCATGCATATCCGACAAACAAGAAAGTCCCGGCGATGAACCAGGCGTGCAACTCACCGTGCAAGGCAATGAAGGCAAACTCGAAAATGCACGGTCGTTCCTCATGGAGAACGGTCGTGCGAATCCGAGATCAAACAACATCTCGGAGTGGAACGACCACAAGTCAAGGCGTGCAAGCCAAATGCCGGAAAGGAACGGTCGTGCCAAGCCAAGAACGACCGTGCGTGACCGAAGACCAGTCAACGATCTGTGACGTCACGCAGTATGGTGGCCCACCACCAATAATGCTTAAAGTGCACGGTCGTGCGATCGGAAGAACGGCCGTGCGACTTCGAAAAAGCATTTAAACAGAACAGCACCATTTTAGACGTAACTCTGGACATTTTGGGAGCTCTGCAGGCGATTTTGAGGCTCCGAAGGCTGCTGCTTTCACTCGGATTCAAGCCACATTGCCCGGTTTTGCTCATTTACTATCCAGATTCTCATTCTTATGCTTGTTTATGGTTTGGTTTCTCAAATCTTTCCATACTTTTGTTAGATTTCAAGCATTTAGATTGATTATTATGTATTAATGTAAGCCTTTGGGCAAAAACACAACAATCCCTTGCTTGATTAGTATGTTAATCTATGTTTGTAGTGACATTTTGAAGTATTTTCTATGACTATCTTTGATGATTAGTTTGCAACCTTGTTATTGATATTGATTTCTTGATTATAAGTAATTGTGTTGGATGATTGGTGCTTGGTTAGGTAAGATAGTTGCAAAATGAAGCTTATTTAATCATGTATTAGTAAACTTTTAATTTGGTTAACTAGTTTAACTTGGTTAAAATGTAGGCACCATGATACTCTAACAGGTTAGTGGTTTAATAAAATGCAATTATTATTAATCTAGAAAGCTTGCCCTCACGGAAGGACTCTAACGGGTTAGATGGTGTTGTTACGGATTCTTGCCATGATTTGTTAGCCTAGTTAGTAGTTTCGGCCAAAATTGCTATCTCGGTGAATTTATGTGTAAGATTTGTAAAATGAACTCGGTTGTGATTTAATCTAGTTTATGCTTGTCTCGGTGGTTGCATTGTGTTTATCGGTGTTGCTTTCCTTGATTAAGTGAGGTTAGAAAACTCCTAACGGATGACTAACTTATTTTTAGGAGATTTTTGTAGACATTTATCAATCGCACGTTAAAGAACAATTTTAGGTGGTTAAAGTGTGTTTATCGTTTTAACTTTCCGAATGATTGTCATGTTAGGATTCCCGAAAGGGATACTAATTGTCTCGAAATGGAAAATTGACCGAATGCTTCTAAATGCCAAAACTGACTTAGTTGACATGCTGCGGTTATGTATTAAGCAAGGCTATTTATATATAATTTACTATGATTTATAAGTATTTATTTATGCTTACTTTAGTTTAATTAAAAACCAAAACAAATTATGTTTTTACCGGTAATTTAGTGACAAAGGTCTAGTATTATTTCTCCGCCCATTTCCGTGGATCGATACTTGGTTCTTACCGATACTTTACTACATATATGACGGGGTACACTTGCCCTTTCGTGTGTGTTTTGATGTAAAAGTAATAATCACTTTTATAAATTTAAAACCAATTCGTGTGTAATTTCATTGTAAAAATATGTACAGTCACGCACGTACCAATCTATAAGGAAATCCAAAAAAAAACCATAAGGATTGACAATTTGGAATAAAACACAAGCATATGTGTCAATAATAAATCTAGATTTCTTTATCACAAATCTCTTGCATATATCTATAATTCCGATATCAAACATTATTTCATTTGATCACCTGTCTCGTAACTCGTGCGACAAAATAAACAATGGAAACCCTTTAAGTTGGGACACCATCAAAAGTATAAGAATTTCCAATGCGTTACCATAAACTATTAACGCAAGTAAGAAACATGTAAAGTTGTGCTAGTGCACAAGAAAACACATGAAACTTAAGTTATACGTCCACAGACGTCGAAGTATATCACACACGACTTTCAAGGCAAGACCTTTGGAAAATATAATTGGGCATGACAACACCAATGCGAATCTCGTCAGTGGAAGAACTACTAATCAAAAAGCAGCATTTTGCCACATGATCCTACAAACGACATGAATCTCGCTGAGGTACGTTGGAGCAAGATTTTTACAACCATCGGTACACAGTCTAATCAGAGTCATAATTATTGGCACTTCAAAAGAAGTCACATATCGGTACAATTCCCTTATTTCATTGACGACCCAATATGCAATATTCGACATTCCAGAATAACGTCACTTAACAACGATTATCACATGAAATTCCAGATAAAGTTCTTATATTTCTTTTGTTGAAATCCTGACTTCTGCATATAATGAGTTGACCTTCGCGTTTCTACTTCTCCTAATGGTCATCATACCATGAGGATTTCTTTCATAGTAGCAATTATTGATCTATTTCATTTCTTGGTAAATCCACATGTCACAGCCCCCGATCCCTATCTCCCGGGAACGGGCGGCCGTGAGCCAGTTTCGGTGGTATCACATTTATTTATCCAATTTGGCAGCGGAAATTTTCATCAGGACCGTAGTTAGGAAATATTTTAATCAGAGTAAACCACCATGTTTTATAATATTATACATATGGGATAAAACCCAAGTTTTCAATACACACGTTTCATAGGAATAAATCCTATTTATTTATTAAAAAGCATCTCTTTTATTCTTAGGTAACTTTATTGCCACTTTTCCAAGCATTCAGTGCTGTCCAGCTGGCTTCTATTTGGCTTTCACATATTGTTACCTGAAACGCGTTTTAAAAACATTTTGTCAGTGGGAAATACTGGTGAGTGAATCCCAGTTTAATCAAGTTTAAATAAAAATTCATAGTGAACAGTATTGAGGGCGCATCCGCAATTACATTTGTTTCCAAGTTATATCAATTACCACCACACGGTACTGTCGTTCCGACTTATGGTCATGTTACTCCTTTACCAGGTGGTAACAAATTTTGTATACAAAACCCCAAATTTACCGACTGTAATTGTATTCTTACAAATACTCAATAACTGTTATTCGCATGGAAAGAAATTTAAGGTTTTGTAAAACAGTTAACAAAAAGTGGATCAACTCACAAAAATGAGTACATAAAAAGAAGGATCATTCACATTGCTGTTTTAGGTTATCCTTTATGGTTTCCTGGTGAATATCTATAATTTACACAAATGCACGTGTGTTAGTATAATAACCCATTTTAACATTAGTAATACCCTCCCCGAGACGGCATTCCAACGACTACGTCGGGCAGAACCACGACAGCCGTTACGGAACCCTAGATCAATCGGGCAGAGTACCTAATACGTATCCAGGGGTTATAATACTTACAACAGAGCAGAACCTCACTAATTTAGGGGGTATTGGACTCGGGTATAATGCCCACTATTTAGAATTTAGAGAGACAGAAAGAAAGTTGAACGAAATGGACTGAAGGCCGTTGGCCTCCATTTATAGGGCTGTAATCGCGATCTCTCGCGGCCCGCGTGGAGTTTGGCCAGGCCTTACGCGGCCCGCATTGACTTAGGTCAATGGCGTAGCTTGGCTGGGTCACCCCCTAGGCTTGACACGCTTCGGACACGTGGCCGCACCGGGCTGTGCCACAATTCTGGGCACTCGCGGCCCGCGTTAACTTAACCAAACATGTACGCGGCCCGCCTGAACTAAAGAAATCAAAGAAATCTGGTTACACACTCGCGCGGCCCGCATAAGCTTGAGGTGAGGCCCTACGCGGCCGCCTCAGCTTAATAATTATTGTTTTTATTTATTTTATATAGTATAATCTATTTTGGGGCTCGGTTTTCACATACGGGGTGCATATAAAGACATATTGGGTTATTTTAAGATGTATTGGGGTGTCAGATTTATTATGAGAGGTGTCGGTTTTACCGAGGGTTGTTATATCCTCCCCACCTTGTTTTAGAGCTCGTCCTCGAGATCTACTGGAACAAGTGTGGATATTTCTTTTTCATTTCTGATTCAAGCTCCCACGTGTACTCGGGTCCTCTTTTGGAGTCCCACTTTACTTTGACTAGAACTAGTCTTTTGTGCTTGAGATTCTTGATTTTCCTATCTTCAATTTGCAGAGGCTTCTCCACAAACTTGAGTTGTTCATTAACCTCTATATCCTTAAGAGGTACTACGAGTGATTTGTCAGCTAAACACTTTTTGAGATTAGATACATGAAACACATCGTGTATTCCTGCCATTTCTTCTGGCAGTCGAAGCTGATAAGCTACAGGTCCTATTCTTCTGACAATTTCAAAAGGTCCAATATACCTGGGACTTAGCTTTCCTCTTTTGATGAATCTTACCACTCCTTTCCAGGGAGAGACTTTCAATAATACCTTATCTCCTACTTGAAATTCTAATGGTTTGCGTCTGTTATTGGCATAACTCTTTTGTCGATCACGTGCTGCTTTTAGTCGTTCCTTGACTTGAATAATTTTGTCGGTTGTTTCTTGTACTATCTCGGGTCCAGATAGTTGCTTTTCTCCAATTTCTGCCCAACAGACTGGGGTTCTGCACTTTCGTCCATAAAGTGCTTCGAAT
Organism: Helianthus annuus; assembly: GCF_002127325.2. Classification (NCBI taxonomy): domain Eukaryota; kingdom Viridiplantae; phylum Streptophyta; class Magnoliopsida; order Asterales; family Asteraceae; genus Helianthus; species Helianthus annuus. The sequence goes on along the minus strand of NC_035446.2, from coordinate 135,044,076 downwards.
GGTGCAGCATTGATACTTGTGTGATAACTGTTATTATAAGAAAATTCTATTAAAGGTAAGTGTTCGTCCCAATTACCTCCAAAATCAATTACACAAGCTCTAAGCATGTCCTCCATTGTCTGAATTGTCCTTTCACTTTGTCCGTCCGTTTGAGGATGATAAGCTGTGCTTGGATTTAACTTAGTTCCCATTGCTCTTTGAAAACTTGACCAAAAATGAGAAGTAAAACGGCTATCTCTATCAGAAACAATTGATAAAGGAATGCCATGTAATGAAACAATTTCATTTACATACAATTTGGCTAATTGTTCCATACTAAAGGTTTCCTTCATTGGTAAGAAATGAGCTGACTTGGTTAATCTATCTACAATCACCCAGATTGTATCATTACCTTTCCTTGTTTTAGGCAATTTGGTAACAAAATCCATTGTTATCAATTCTCATTTCCAAACCGGCATTTCTAACTGCTGTAACAAACCTGAAGGTTTCTGGTGTTCAGCTTTAAATTGTGAGCAAGTCAAACATTTAGAAACATAAGTTGCTATGTCCTTTTTCATTCCTATCCACCAGAAATCCTTCCTTAAATCCTGGTACATTTTATCACTTCCTGGGTGCATCGTATATTTAGATTTATGGGCTTCTTCTAATATACGGTGACGTAAGTTTCCTAATTTAGGTATCCAGGTTCTCTTTTTATGGAATCTCCAAATTCCATCCGTTCCCTGTTCTAATTCCTTAATCATTCCTTTTAATTTTTCAGTATCTTCCTTGATTACTGATTCTTGTGCTTCTCTAATCTGTTCATTTAAATCTACTTGCAGATTTAATTTAAGAGAACGTACCCTTTTTGGTTTTTCATAATATTTTCGACTTAAAGCGTCAGCCACCACATTGGCTTTTCCTGCATGATACTGGATATCACAATCATAATCACTAAGTAATTCCATCCAGCGTCTCTGTCTCATATTCAATTCTTTTTGTCCGAAAACATATCTTAAACTTTTATGATCTGTGAATATGGTAAACTTACTACCATAAAGGTAATGTCTCCAAATCTTAAGGGCAAAAATTATAGCTCCTAATTCCAAATCATGGGTTGAATAATTTTCTTCGTGACTCTTAAGCTGTCTAGAGGCGTAAGCTATAACCTTTTGACGTTGCATCAACACACATCCATAACCTAATTTAGAAGCATCACAGTAAATTACAAAGGCTTCATTTCCTTCTGGTAACGCTAGTATCGGTGTATGGGTTAATCTTTGCTTAAGAATTCTAAAGGCTTCTTCTTGTTTTGGTCCCCATTCGAACTTAACAGATTTACAGGTTAACCTAGTTAAAGGAATGGCTATCCTAGAAAAATCTTGAATAAATTTTCTATAATAACCGGCCAATCCTAAGAAACTTCTAACCTCGGTTGGTGACTCAGGGGTTTTCCATTTAGTAATTGCCTCGATCTTTGTTGGATCTACATGAATTCCTTCATGATTCACTAAATGTCCGAGAAATTGTACCTGTTCTAACCAAAACTCGCATTTTGAAAACTTAGCATAAAGCTTCTCCTTTCTCAATAAACTTAAAAGTAAGTGCAAGTGCTTTGCATGCTCTTCTTTACTTTTAGAGTAAATTAGAATATCATCTATGAAGACAATTATGAATTTATCCAAATATGGCTTACATATTCGGTTCATCATGTCCATAAATGCGGCTGGGGCATTGGTTAAACCAAATGGCATGACAGTAAATTCATAATGACCATACCTTGTTCTAAATGCAGTTTTAGGAATATCCTCTTCCTGTACTTTTAATTGATGATATCCTGATCTTAAATCGATTTTAGAGAAAAATCGAGCTCCTTGAAGTTGATCAAACAAATCATCGATCCTCGGTAATGGGTACCGATTCTTAATCGTGACTTTGTTCAATTCACGGTAGTCAATGCACATACGCATTGATCCGTCCTTCTTCTTGACAAATAAAATCGGCGCTCCCCATGGCGATGAGCTTGGCTGTATAAATCCTTTCTCCAACAATTCGTCTAATTGTTTCTTTAGTTCTTGCATTTCAGCGGGTGCCAAACGGTAAGGTGCTTTGGCAATCGGTGCTGTCCCTGGTAATAGGTGAATTCTGAATTCAACATCCCTGTCTGGTGGTAGTCCTGGCAATTCTTCTGGAAAGATATCTGAAAATTGGGACACTACTGGAATGTCTTTTAACTCTTTTCCTTTAGTGTTAGTGATTATAGAAATCAAATACACTATAGATCCTTTCCTTATACAACTTGCAGTTTTCATCACAGAGATGAATTTAGTGGATCTAAATGGTTTATCTCCTTTAATTGAGATCTTTTCACCTCTTGGTGATTTTAATTGAATTGTCTTTTGATCACATAAAATACTGGCTTTATTGGCTATTAACCAATCCATTCCTAATACTACATCAAATCCAACCAGATTCATTGGGTAAAGGTTTGCCATAAATTTTTGATTAAAAATTTCTATTCTTGCCCCCTGCAAGATTTCAGAAATCCTAACAGTTTCTCCATTTGCAGTTTCTACTAGACATTCTTGTGGTAGTTTAGTTAATGATTGATTTAGGAGTTTGCAAAATGAAGTATTAATAAAACTTTGGTTGGCACCAGAGTCAAATAATACTTTAGCAAAAATATCATTAACTAAAAACGTACCAGCAATTACGTCTGGAATCATCCTGGCTTCCTCTGTAGTTAAAACGAATGCTCTAGCATTTTTAGTGTTCTTGTTGTTTGCAGCTGGGGCTAACTTTGGACAGTTTGGCTTGATATGACCTTTTTCTCCACAATTGAAGCACATCCCATTAGTTGGTTTTCTTCTGCATGTCTCCTCCTTATGTCCTGGTGCTTTGCAGAAATTGCAGTAAGTAGAGCATCTTCCAGAATGCTTCTTTTTGCAGGCTTTGCAGTATGGTGCAGAGGTAGAACCTACATTCCTACGATTGGAATTCCCAGAACGGAATTCTTGAGTAAGCCTTTGGGTTAGGTTTCTCCTCTGGTCTTCTTCTCTAGTACGGATTAACTCATCTGTCAAGGTATTGGCTAGTTCTACAGCTTCTTCTATAGTTTGGGGTCTAGCTGCCTTGACTACATGTCTAATTTCTCCAATTAAGCCCCAGATATAACGGGAGATTAATACCGGTTCAGGTGATGCAAGGGTAGGTACTATCCTAGCATATTCAAAGAATGTGGTAGTGTAACCCTTACTGTCTACTCCGGTCATTCTCAGATTCAGAAACTTATTTGCTATTTGTTCCTTTTCATTGGGAGGGCAGAATTTCCTTTCTACCATATTCTTAAATTCCTCCCATTCCATGTTATAAATCCTATCACTTCCTTTTGACTGGAGGATAGTGTTCCACCATTCTAAGGCTGCATTCTTAAACAGATTTGAAGCAAACATTATTTTATCTTCTTCCGCACACTTGCTTATTTTCAAGACTGCCTCAGTTTTCTCTATCCAGCGTAAAGCTGCAATGGGTCCTTCATTGCCCGAGAATTCTATTGGTTTGCAGGACCAGAATTCTTTGTAAGAACAACCATGTGGCATGGTTCTTCTTCTTTTGGGAATGGGCGCTTGAAGTACGGGTCCATTGTTCACGCTGTGTTCCGGTTCACTTGATCGTTTACTGCTATGCTTACTTTTATTATTCGCTTCTTGAACTGTTTGAATAATAAATGGCATTGCATCTATAATTCCATGTGCCACAATATGCTGAACGGCACTATTATCCATTTGGTTTCCGTTGTTATTATTGTCCGGATTCTCATTAACCACGTTATTGTTACTCTGGTTATCGTTATTCAGATTATCTTGATTTCCCTCGTCGGCCATCTGAATTTTAGACATTTACCAAATATTAATATCACAAATAATATTTGAATATAGCCAATCACATGACACACACGTTTAACCAAAAACGTCGAGCATTGCGACTTTTACTCTATTTATATAGTATGCATCATTACACACTAGTACTGAAATTTAAATTACAATACTGACTGGAATGTAAAGCTACAATACTAATAATAAACGTCCGTAGTTTTTTTTTTCTAACACATACACACATATATATTATTTTATTATTATTATTATCACCTTCACTGATATGGATTCATCCAAAAATCCATATTACGCTCATCGTATTTCCATACGAGGCGTTCTCCCACCTGTCGCATACGATCACTGCTTTCTAAAATTTCCTCCCCAAAAGTCCTAAGTTCCTGGACATTTTCTGCACTCATTGGGGGTGCAGGTTCTAGGACTGGGTTTGGAAACTGAGGTACGGGTTCCTGATATGGAGGCATAGGGGCTTGGTACGGGTATGGATTCTCTAAAATTTCCCTAACATATGCATCACTAATGTTGTAGGGATCTTGAGGATCTAACCCTGGGTAAGCTCCTAAGTTGGGCATTGGCACATTTTCCTGTATTGGGTTTTGTTGCACGTAGTCCCTAACATCGTCCCACCAGGGGTCGTAATTGTTTGGGTCTAGAGGATCAGGTGCAGGTACCCTAGGTATTTCCTCCGGGTTAAAATCAGGCATTTCTATCTGGTCTTCTACTTCCATGGGTTGATCAGGATTTTGTGGTTGGGGTGCTAGCATTTGTTCCAGGTTTGGGTCAGCAGCAGTGGTTGCTAAAATATGGATATTAGCGATACCCCTATTGAGCATATCCTGATTATAAGCATCAGTTTCTCTTTTTGCTGCGGCTAACACTCGCTGTTCCTGCAACTTTTTCATTCTTTTTCTACGCTCGTGCGCTCCCCTACTGAACCATCCCCTCTTTTTCTGAGGAAATGGCTCTTCAGACTGAGCCTTAAACACAAAGATCCCTTCTTCTGTGTCAGCAGAATACCCTGAGAGGGCAGGCTGAGAAGAGGAGGTGCCTTCGCTCCTAGGCGAACCAGACAGTTGACGATAGGCGTCAGAAGGTCCTTGGTCACTCATACTGTAAACTAACAAATAGTCAGATAACACAGAGCAAGAAATACAATTATACACGTATTTCCATAATTTATTTCCTAACACTTTGAATTTTGATGTCAGTAGAACACTTCTGTGGCTGAATCAGTGGCATAGCTCTGATACCACCTTCTGTCACAGACCCCGATCCCTATCTCCCGGGAACGGGCGGCCGTGAGCCAGTTTCGGTGGTATCACATTTATTTATCCAATTTGGCAGCGGAAATTTTCATCAGGACCGTAGTTAGGAAATATTTTAATCAGAGTAAACCACCATGTTTTATAATATTATACATATGGGTAAAACCCAAGTTTTCAATACACACGTTTCATAGGAATAAATCCTATTTATTTATTAAAAAGCATCTCTTTTATTCTTAGGTAACTTTATTGCCACTTTTCCAAGCCTTCAGTGCTGTCCAGCTGGCTTCTATTTGGCTTTCACATATTGTTACCTGAAACGCGTTTTAAAAACATTTTGTCAGTGGGAAATACTGGTGAGTGAATCCCAGTTTAATCAAGTTTAAATAAAAATTCACAGTGAACAGTATTGAGGGCGCATCCGCAATTACATTTGTTTCCAAGTTATATCAATTACCACCACACGGTACTGTCGTTCCGACTTATGGTCATGTTACTCCTTTACCAGGTGGTAACAAATTTTGTATACAAAACCCCAAATTTACCGACTGTAATTGTATTCTTACAAATACTCAATAACTGTTATTCGCATGGAAAGAAATTTAAGGTTTTGTAAAACAGTTAACAAAAAGTGGATCAACTCACAAAAATGAGTACATAAAAAGAAGGATCACTCACATTGCTGTTTTAGGTTATCCTTTATGGTTTCCTGGTGAATATCTATAATTTACACAAATGCACGTGTGTTAGTATAATAACCCATTTTAACATTAGTAATACCCTCCCCGAGACGGCATTCCAACGACTACGTCGGGCAGAACCACGACAGCCGTTACGGAACCCTAGATCAATCGGGCAGAGTACCTAATACGTATCCAGGGGTTATAATACTTACAACAGAGCAGAACCTTGCTAATTTAGGGGGTATTGGACTCGGGTATAATGCCCACTATTTAGAATTTAGAGAGACAGAAAGAAAGTTGAACGAAATGGACTGAAGGCCGCTGGCCTCCATTTATAGGGCTGTAATCGCGATCTCTCGCGGCCCGCGTGGAGTTTGGCCAGGCCTTACGCGGCCCGCATTGACTTAGGTCAATGGCGTAGCTTGGCTGGGTCACCCCCTAGGCTTGACACGCTTCGGACACGTGGCCGCACCGGGCTGTGCCACAATTCTGGGCACTCGCGGCCCGCGTTAACTTAACCAAACATGTACGCGGCCCGCCTGAACTAAAGAAATCAAAGAAATCTGGTTACACACTCGCGCGGCCCGCATAAGCTTGAGGTGAGGCCCTACGCGGCCCGCCTCAGCTTAATAATTATTGTTTTTATTTATTTTATATAGTATAATCTATTTTGGGGCTCGGTTTTCACATACGGGGTGCATATAAAGACATATTGGGTTATTTTAAGATGTATTGGGGTGTCATATTTATTATGAGAGGTGTCGGTTTTACCGAGGGTTGTTATACCACACGTTACACATGCATTGTTTGTTGCGCATGTGGATCGTTTGATTTACGAAGACCACTGGAGGGCTTCATTCCAATTTGTTATTTTATCCAAACTCAAATATCATTTCGCTATACTTGATTTTTGCACTGTGAACCGCATTATTGCAAAACGATGACTCTTTGATATCGAGTCAATGAATTTCTTGAAAAACTCAATTTCCTTTGGCATACATGGTTTTTGTTGTGACCATGTCCAAACTTTCTTATTAATACAAAAACTCATTTTGTTTAAACCAAGTTCAATTGTTTGAACTTACTCGCAATACGTATTCAATTCGGGGTCCCATATGATGGATTGAGACCATCATATTCAAAATAATTCCAACAAGCACTTCATTTGTTTTGAACCATAACATGCTTATTTGTCCTCGACTTCATTAAATTGTTTCTTTAATCACGATCACCTTGTGGTGACGTTTTCACAAATTCGAAGCTTGCGCTAATCTCGTTTGCACACATCATATACGGATTTAATTATTTATTTATATTTAATCCGCTTTGTTGGTTTATCCTATAAAAGCAATCTTAACACAATCGTGTGCTAAGATAATGATACACAAATTCATATCATATTTCAGTGTATCTCTTAATGGTTCTTACAACATCCATCGAGCATTTCGTAATCTTATTACTTTATCATCTTTGATCGAAAAACATTATTTAATTATTTCAATTTCAATCGAAAATCCTACTAGATTTGTTTGAAACAAACATTCGGACTTACTTCATTGAACTTTCATTTGATTTAAAACACGGTGAACTCGTCCAGTCACCGCTATTATTATTTCGATCACTATGACACCTTGTGGCGTCGGTATAGACTTGTAGCTTGAGCTAATCTATATATACACCTTTCGCTTGACTCATTCTTGAAAATAGTCTTAATACAACTGTGTGTTAAGACAATGATACACTAAACTCTATTGTATATCGGTGTATCCTTGTAATTCAATAAATGTCAACCCATTGATTTTACCTAGTTGACAAATCATTTTCGTACTTTTATTTCATTCAAGCTTGTTGATTCTGAGTCTTTCTCAGTTGACAATCGAAGTAAGTTTTCCTTTGGCAAATCATTTACAACTTGTAAACCTTCAATTTAGACATCTATTGGTCTTATATCTCTTTTGACTTGAACCTAGTCACCTTGGAAATTATATCATTTCATCTCATTCGTTTGACATCGATTTCTTGAATTAATTCAGTTGAATTATTAATTCCTATTTATTGTACAACTCATATTCACAAAATTTGATATTTTGATTCTGTACCATCTACCTTAATACTGTTCTTATTGACAAAGGCGTGACATAACTCTAAAAGAAATATCGTAATCCAAATCTCGAGGACGAGATTTAAAACAAGGTGGGGAGGATGTAACGACTCGCACAAAAATATCCTAAAATGACCCATAAGTGAAAACCCGGACCCCTGAAACCCTAACGTGCATGAAAAACCAAGAAAACAAGGTTTTTGGTTTTCATGCGGGCCGCGTAAAGAATAATGAGACCCTACGCGGGCCGCGACAACTTGAAGGTCTCCGGATATGCATAAAGGCCACGTGTCGTTACACGCGTCTAGACCCTCGATGACTCAGCAACCCCGATCTGATCCACACTCTCTCGCGGGCCACGTAAAAGCCTTGTTAAGGCTTACGGGGGCCGCGTAAAACTCAAATTTCAGCTATAAATAGCCTGGCCATGGGACTTTGCTTCTGTGTCAAAAATTTCTTTCAAAGACAAAGTATACAGCTCAAAAATCACATTTTCGCATAGGGAGACACTGCTAAGGATACAGGGTATTAACTCGATCACTGCTCAATTCTTTTCTTTCTCTTATTTTCTTGTTCTGTCATTCTAATGTCAGAACTTCTAAATCTCGAAAACTCTGCCCGTTATTAAGATAAGAACTCTAATCACTGGTATGATACTTTATCCGATCGATTGAAACCAATCCGGTGGATGTTCAAGTCCTGCTCAAACTCGGGTTATACTTTGTCATTCGTCATGAATTCGATGGATGTTTAAGTATTGCACTTTGTCATTCGTCGTGAGGGTTTATCTCGTGATCATCGTTAAAGTTGAATTGAGTTAATACACTAATGCGAGTTCCGTTGTATCTAGAAATTAGAACTCGTAACCAGGGAGATCCTAAAATAGAATATTTAGCAATTAAGTAAAATTATTAGTTAAGTAAAACCTAACGGCTAAGAAACCTTAATAGATAAGTATACTTAGCAGTTAAGCAAGATTAATTAATCAGTAAGTAAGATTAATTAACGGCTAAGCAAGATTAATTAAGCTAATTAATCAGCTAAGTAAGATTAATTAAGCTAAGCGAGATTAATTAATTCGTCGTGAGGGTTTATCTCGTGATCATCGTTAAAGTTGAATTGAGTTAATACACTAATGCGAGTTCCGTTGTATCTAGAAATTAGAACTCGTAACCAGGGAGATCCTAAAATAGAATATTTAGCAATTAAGTAAAATTATTAGTTAAGTAAAACCTAACGGCTAATAAACCTTAATAGATAAGTATACTTAGCAGTTAAGCAAGATTAATTAATCAGTAAGATTAATTAACGGCTAAGCAAGATTAATTAAGCTAATTAATCAGCTAAGTAAGATTAATTAAGCTAAGCGAGATTAATTAAGTTAAGCAAGATTAATTAAGCTAAGCGAGATTTATTAAGTTAAGCAAGATTAATTAAGCTAAGCGAGATTAATTAAGTTAAGCAATATTAATTAAGGTAAGCAAGATTAATTAAGCTAAGCAAGATTAATTAAGCTAAGTAAGATTTATTAAACACCTAAATAAATATACATGAAAAATAGATATATATGGGGTCATATGAGAACGTTTAATATTAATAATTAAATATATTATTTTCTTGACCTTACTCCGTTTTTAATGAAACTTAGGTTAAAACATAGATAAAAATATGCTCGTTCTAAAGACATATTCGTCGTTTTATAAAACGTCATATTTTAAAAGTTATACGAGAAAAACGAGTGAAGCAGCTGAATTAATATATATAAGCAAGCTAGCTAGCATGTCAAGCAGGCAGGTAGGCATGTCAATTGTATCCCGCATCGACCCAGAAAGATTTTGAGGTGCTTGCTTGCTTACTTTAAATAAGAGCCTAGGATTTCATTCTTCTTTGCTCATTCCTTCTATTCTTCTCTCTATACGTTGGTGTTCTAACCAATAATCACCAAATCGATGTTCTGTCCGATCGATTCAAGAACCAACTAACGGATGCCAAAGTACTATACTTTGTGAGTTCGTTAAACGGATGGCAAAGTACTATACTTTGTGAATTTCATTAAGGTTCGGATCTCGTGACCATCGTTAGGTTTGATGTGGTTTTACACTAAAACGTATTCCACTCTATTAAACTAAATATTTAACTACCCGAAACTCTACACCATACTCTTACAATCAAAATGGATGCTTAATCATCAGAAGGTTTAGAACAATAAAGCATATGCTTAGTTATCAGAAGGCATAGAATCAAGAAGCTTGTTAAATCAATACTGCATGCTTATAATGTGAGTCATTCTCTTTTTACCAAACTTGCTTTCAAAATCATGTTTGTTTTCAAAGTTATAATTACAGGGATTAAGTCTTTGTAGTCTTCCATTACAGTCGGTATGTGGGATTTTGTATACATTACTTGATAACCGTCACCATTGGACAATGGGTTAGCCAAGGGGTGATATTACCATAGTCACAGACACCATTGGACAACGAGATAGCCAATAGGTGGTCGAGTGACAAATACCGTTGGGTAGATGGTTGATATATATACACATTGTAATCGCTCTTAATACTGTAAATTATAACAATGCGTCGTTTTAGACAAAAAGAATGATTCACCAGTATTTCCTGCTGACAAAACCTTTTTAAAACACGTTTCAGGAAATTACAGTAGATAGGAATAAGAGTTGGATACGGCACCAAAAGGCTTACAGAAGTGGCTTGATTTAGCAATTAAATTAAATTAAGAAAAGTTGTTTTATGTGTTTGGGTTTATCCCATATTAAAGCTACCTTTGTAAAAACATGGGTTTATCCCATCTATTTAATAAATAAAAATCTGGTGTTTTCTAAACTCTGATATTTTTCCTAACTCACGGTCCTGATGAAATTTCCGCTGCAATATTTTTCTAAATAACCACCGGTACCACTTGGCTGCTCGCGGCTCCCGATTCCGTCCAGGGTGGGGTCGGGGGTCGTGACAGAACTGGTAGGGATGTCTCTTAGGCAAGACACTTCGGGGTCCCTTGTGTCGAAAGTAAAGAAAGGGGATTTCCATACAAGAACGAAAAAAGCCCTAACGACGACGAGTTCGGGAAGATGCCCTAAGGCGGTACAGGCAAACTCGAATTTACGGAGTTTGATCAACCCCAACGGGTGCAATTGAGAAATGTGGATGGGATAATGATCCAAAACCAACTTGCAGAAGTTGGTGATTGGCATTCAAAAGTTACAAAACTTGAAAAAATCACTAAACAGAGTAATTTTACCTTTCTTCAATGGAAACGCCGTATCTGTCTTTGACGGCAGTTCCAGATTCCATTCTGCCCTAATACCATAATCATGGATGAGATTTGTAACACCTCGAAATTTTGTGTCCAATAATGTGTTGACACGTGTCCCGAGTTTACACGTGGCATTAGATATTAAATAAAGGACTAAAGTTGACAAACCTTGAAAGTATGTAAATTCGAGGGTTATAGATGTCAACAAAGGGTAAATATACTGTATAGTAACCCTAAACAATGCTCGTACCTTCGAACGAGTAAATCATGGATCGTACGGAAGCGAAACGCGGAAGAAAGTGAGAAACTACAAACTGCAAGGGTTAACTACATCAACATGTTTAATTATACCTCTGAGTGACCCTTTGACATACCCGAAGCTTTGTAACAGTAAAATACGCTCACTAGAATGTACTATATAAATTTTGCGAAGTTCCGTTTTAAAACGAGAAAGTTATGATCAAATTCGTACGAGAAGGGTTAAAAGCGTCAACAATGAAAGTTAAGGCTTTCCGGATAGTAATTAAACTAACCGGGGACTTGACAGTACGGGTAAACGGCACGAGGCCCTTAATTGTAATTAACCGAGGGCCAAATCGCAAAGTTACCCCTTCAAACCCGAAAGGTCAGGTTATTAATTACAAAGATTTCGTTAATCATTACAAAAGATTCAAAAATCTTGGAAATCAGACCTAACGCGGGCCGCGTAAAGGTTAGGGGATAGTTGATGCGGGCCGCGAGCCACCTGTTAATCCGGTTTCTGACTTAAGGATTCAGGCGGCCCACGAACAAGTTGCATGATTCTTCATGCGGGCCGCGTGGGACGCCCAGTAACAGAAAACATGGGCAGCTTCAATGATTTGGCTTGTAAACGATCTTGTGAGCAATCAATGAAGCATGGGCTCCCTCTACCTGACCCCTAGCACCTTAGGACACTTGCTGATCATCCATGAGAAATGTAGGATGTGTTGTAATGATCTTGTGCACCAAACTTTACTATAAAAAGGCCTACGTTGTGCATAAGTTCACCACACCTCAAACACTGCTCTCAATATCATTCCTGGAGCTCTCAAGTGTTCTTCTATCATCCTAAGTCATGCACAAGCTTTTGTAAGTTGTCTAACCCTTTTATGGCTTAGTTTTTGCTTAGTTTAGCTTAAAAGTCAATCCGTCGTAGTTAACGATTGACTTTGTGATAAATCACGAATGGTCCAGTGATTTGTCGAATCAAAGATATTTATGTGTTGGTATTTATGTGGGTAATAAACCCTTAAAAGGGTTCCCCCTGATCACCACTCTAACTAGGTCAAAGGTCGAGTCAAACGTGTACTTAAAAAGTCAACAGAAAGCCATTTTTGCGATTTTACGCATAATCTTTAATGTAGATGATATGCAACCTGTTTAAACACTCATAAAATATGATAATAAGTGTATTAACAAGTCTAAGCTTGTTTGATTCGACCATTTGCTATATTGACCCGGTTCGGAGCCAAAAGTCGCAAAACTTTGACTTCTGCTTTGACTTCAGTTCTAACCCGTTGTAGTGCAATGTAGATATGCCTTAGGACTCTCTTAGGACCAGGTCACACGATGGTATCACCCTCTGTGACCGGTTCGTCGTTTGTCCAAGTCTTTTACACATTTCCGTTAAATGCTTAAAAGTTGACCGTAACGCCCTTTTCAAAATAAAACGAGTATTTAGGACACGTGAAGGGACCATAACCGTGCTTACTAAATTCTAAGCATGTCCCTAAAGTTTCACGTCAATCCGAGATCTAGAATAGGAGTTATGCTAAATAGCGCAATTAAAAGAAACTTTTGTAATAAACGGCGCAATTAGCATAACGCCTACCTAGACCAAGATTTCGACACAAAACCTTTTACCCACTGTTGTAAAATAATATTTTGGGATTTTTAAAGATTTTTAATTATTTTTAACCTGCTCATAACCTGCGGTTATGGCTACGGTTCGGTAAATGCCGAATATGCCCTTTTCGGCCATAACTCGAGTTCTATAAGGTCTTTTGACCCGATTCCAGTTGCTACTGATTTTAAATAATAAATAAAGTATTTTAGACTTGATAAACTGGTCGGGAAACTCAGATTTCCTGTAGAACACGGAAACCCCTTTAATAATCTTTAAAAAGACCGGAATACCCCTACGGGGCATAAAAATGAACTTAAACTCGTTACGGGCATTACGGGAGGTATCCTACTGATACCACAACCTCTTTAAGGCATTTTGACTTAGGAAACAAGTGTAGGACTCTTACGGTTACCCGTTGTGCCTTTTGCGCGCACGGTTCGGCTTATGTAACTAGTTTACATAAATTAGCCGATACGGGTCAAACCATATCGTTTTGACCCCAAAATCCAGAGTGTGAATATTAAACCCATATAAAACAAGCCTTCAAACTTGTTGGGTCAGAATCACATTCCATTCCCGGTTTTCGCCTTTCACGCGATTAAACCGTTCTATCCTTTGAAACTGACCGGTCTAGGCTACGGCTAATATAAAGACCCGTTTGGATTCTAATAGGTTATTTTAAAACCTTCGTTCCAGAATAGGAGCCCAGTAAAAGATATCTGTGATTTAATCAATTAAGGACTATACTTGCAAAGGTAAATACTTTTAACTTATTTTCCGTATTACGGGCTTGGGGTACGGTATCTAAAATACCGCTTGGTCGGGCAATTGACCCCAACTCATTTGTAGTTGGGTATTATCAATGTGACCCGTTTAAAAACTTGTTTTGTTGGCTTAACGCCTTTGGGGGCTTAATGACCATGTCCCGGATATCCTTGGCATCATTTTACGAAATGGCCACGACCTCGACATCCGGGTGTAGGCGTACACCCGGCATTTTGTCTATATTAATTAAAGGTGTAACCGTTGGTTTACCCACCTCGGTTTTACGCTATGTGGTGTGTCTATTAAACTTTAACCCGGCACGACCCGGGCGACCGAACGCATAGCAAGCATGTAATTCTTTACAAGATTTAATTATAAATTATCCCAAGTTATAAAAGAGTTTGTGCCTTGTGCATTCAAATCAATTTTAATAAACATTTTACAAAAGTGTCGGTTGAATGTATTTACCAGTGTAAACTGACGTATTTTTCCCAAAAAGATTAACTGCAGGTACTAAACGTAATCGGCTGGCTATAGCTCCTTAGCATCTTAAAGAGTCTCGCAAGCTTTTAATGCCTTGTCTGTTGAACAATACTTTTTATTATTTTGATCCCCCTGTGGATACTATTCGACTATTGTGATACATTCGATATTACAATCAATGGTTGAATCATATTTATCTTTATGCTTCCGCTGTGCATTCATATAATTGTGTGGTTTGACTATATTGTTGCCAACTACGTCACGGTAATCCCCCACCGGGCCCACCGGTGAGACACGTGGAAATCGGGGTGTCACAGGTTGGTATCAGAGCCAACATTGAGTGAATTAGACACTATCCTAATGTGTTTAATCTCAGTGACACAATTGCACATACTTGAGTCTAGACAAGAACCTAGGACAAATTCGAATTGTTATTCCAAGTTTGTCTTTTTATTATTATTATTATTTAAAGTTTTAAAAGCAGGAAATATGGCATCTGTAATTTTCCGAGGAAGAGGAAGGGGAAGAAGAGGCAGAGGAACGACCATTACTCACCACGATCACGAAGCTGGACCTTCGAATACGCGAGCTCCTTCGGCCACAAGGAGTGAAGAACCTCACAGACGAAGAAACCTTTTTGAACCTGCGAGACATTCTACCTCGCATAGCTCGACGCCATCGTACCGTCACTCGTTCGGGCCAGATTCCGAAAATGATCCCAATAACCCTCAACCATCCTACATACCTCTGCAGCGTTCGGTATCGCACCGTGCTTTTGACGATCCCACTCCTTACTTCAGAGGCCAATTTAACCCAGCAGATTACATTCGGGAACCTGCAGGCTTTGTCCCATTAGGACCACAGGATCACTTCTCAGAAGACCATATGGATGAGGACACAGATCCCGTAGAACCTGCTCGTGGTACGCCCACACATCCTATAGAGATCTCTGATGGATCTTCTTTTCATGGCACACCTTATCAAGGGCCAGATAGTTTTCAAGCGCTGTTCAACCAGCACGAGTGGTACTTCACACCCTCCCATCAGACATCGCAACACGAGCAGCAACAACAATAAGATCCCTCCGAGGATCCACGTTTCGTGGCAGTTACGCCACCACCACCGCCACCGGTTCAACCAGTAGTTCCAGATCCGCCAAGGCGTAGAAGATCAGGCGCACGGATGTCTACCCGAGGAGGGGAATTCCATTTCAGCACCCCTCGCCACTCGAGTGCTAGTCACTATCCGTCGGTACCTGAAGAAGGACCTTCAAGTCCAGTACAGGAGGCGAACTCCGCTCCAGTTGCACCATCTTCGCCACCATTTGGGTATGACCACCCAATACCTGCGTACACGGGTCCGACGGCATACAACCCATTCGAACCGTCGTTGCACGCACATTACAATTACAACTATGATCGCGACCCATATGTGATAGCGGCTAGGTATAATGCCCGCTATCCCGACGGAGCTTTTGGAAACATGGGTATACCGGACTACTCAGCTCATGGGTATCCAGCACCTCCTAGACCTCCAGTTCCGCAACCGGCGCCACAACCACGTTTCTCTCCTCTTGAGCAAGAAGAGATCCTCCACCGATTAAGTCGGGTGGAACAAGATTTCGAGGAAGAACGAAAGAACAGCAGGGGATTCCTTAAGGGTCTAGCGAACCTGTTGAAGGGCAAGAAGAAGAAACGTGACCATTAGTTTATATATGTTCTAATGTAATGCCTATTTTAAATAAGTCCCTACGTGGACCTTTATCGTATTTCAGTCCCTACGTGGGCTTATCTTTTAGTCCCTGCGCGGACATCTATCTTGTATTAGTCCCTGCGTGGACTTGTCTCTTTATTAACCTCTATGTAGGAATGTACTTGTTTAAAAGTCCCGTTTAGGGCAGCGTGTAATCGTATTTGAAATTATGGAATGTTATGTTATAATTTCATTTTTGTTATTACTACATATGAAATAAATCAAAAATCATTCCTTTTAAATTAAATCTGCCTAAATAAAGAATCTTAAGAGTGAAACCCAGCCAGGTGTCTTTTAGACCCGGCCGAGATGGTAAGACCTGATTAAAAGATTCAGAATTCCAGTTAACCTCTGTAATCATGTTAACGTTCATGGCAGATGTGATTCGTTAAAATCGCACGCGTCATTTTTAAATAAGAATCCTCCTAAGGATTTCAAAGCCCAAATTAATGATATAATAAATCATGGGTTAAATCGTCAACAAAGATGATCAGTTATTTAACATCCATTAGCAATGTAGTGCCTACGGGCCGAACTTATTAAGCATCCATTAGTGATGTAGTGCCTATGGGCCATAATTGTTGTCATAGTAAGACAAAAGACAGTGGTGGTCTATGACTCCCTGTCAGAAAGGGTAAAAAGGACTACGGTTCAAACCTTCATACCTTGATTCTCTGTAATCTCGGCTAATATTATAATAACATCCTCGTGACTAGGCTCTTATGCCACTAGCAATACTAATTGTAATTAGGATAAGTATGTTCAAATCCTAAATAAAAAGTGAGTAACAAATTAACCAGATATGGTCTTTGTTACCATGGTTAATGAATTGCCATAAAAAACAATTCAATAATAAACTCCTAAATAAAATTTTCGTTATCTTCTGTAACAGATTCAAGTTACCATGGCTGAACCTAATGGAGAAAATAGTCATACGAGTGAAGACGATTATGATAACGCCCAAGTACATTTAACGGGCGCTCAATTAAAAGCTCTTGTCGACAACGTTGTTCAGGCAGCTCTAGATCGACAATATACCGAATCTCGGAGCAGAATCGTATCCAAACCACTCTCCAAGCCAAAAACACATTCAAAATCCCACAGCAAACCACTGTCCAAGCCCAAAAAGGACGACGATAATCACTCGTCCAATGAAAACAGCGTTCGTCATGAAAGGGAGTATACTGATGCATCCCGTGCCAGGGGCTGCACCTACAAGTACTTTGTGTCTTGTAAACCCTGAGACTTCACGGGGGAGAAAGGTGCCGTCGATTGTATGACGTGGCTGGATGAGATGGACACCGTGGTGGACATCAGTGGCTGTGCGGAAAGGGACGTGGTAAAGTTTGTGTCGCAATCGTTTAAGGGCGAGGCCCTGGCTTGGTGGAGGGCGTTGGTTCAAGCCTCGGGAAAGGCTGTGATATACAGCATGACATGGGAGGAATTCATTTCTCTCATCAAAGAAAATTACTGCCCTCAACATGAGGTGGAAAAGATAGAATCCGACTTTGTATCATTGGTGATGACAAACCTCGACGGCCAAGCTTACCTAACGAGCTTCAACACGATGTCTTGGTTGGTTCCATATCTGGTAACCCCGGAGCCAAGGAGAATCGCTCGTTTCATCGGTGGATTAGCCCCCGAGATTAAGGCAAGCGTGAAGGCCTCTCGGCCAACGACCTTCAGATCTGTGACCGACTTATCTTTGTCCCTCACTAAGGATGCGGTCCGGCAACGGTCGCTGAGGAACAAAGAAGCCGAGAAGAGGTAGCGTGAGGACGATACCTCACGAAGGTCAGGCAAGAAACACCGTGGGAACGGTGATAACAAGAGAGGGTCAGAGTCGAGGAAAGATGGGCAACAATCTGGAGAGAAGCCCAAGTGCAAAAACTGCCAGAAGTATCACTTCGGGAAGTGTAGGCTCGGGTCAAACTCACAGTCCCAGTCGAGGTCGTATGCTTGTGGACTGTGCAAGTCCAAGGACCACAAGACTATGGACTGCAAGAAGATAAAAGATGCGACCTACTACAACTGCAACGAGAAGGGGCACATTAAAAGCAACTGCCCTAAGTATGCCAAGAAGCCTGAAGAGGCCAAGAAGAACAATGCTAGAGTCTTCAAGATGGATGTGAAGGAAGCTTTGCAAGATGATAACGTAATCACAGGTACTTTTCTCGTAAATAATATCTTTGCAAGAGTACTTTTTGATTCAGGCGCTGATAAGTCCTTCGTAGACCAAAAATTTTGCAAATTGCTGAATATGCCTGTCAAAACCTTAAATGTGAATTACGAGGTAGAGCTAGCAGATGGCACAGTAGAAACCGTCTCCACTATACTAGATGGATGTGAGATATCCATTAAGAGCCACTCTTTTCCTCTATCTCTACTTCCCTTTAAACTGGCTGGTTTTGACATAGTTCTGGGTATGGACTAGTTATCTCACAACCAGGCCCAGATCGTCTGCAACAGAAAACATATAGTGCTAAAGACTCCGACTGGTGAATCGCTTACCATTCGAGGAGATACGCAGTATGGATTGCCCGAGAACGTAACAATGCTCAAGGCTTCAAGATGCTTAAAAAAAGGCTGTGTCATCTACATGGCACAGGTGATTATTGACGAGCCTAAACCAAAGATAGAAGACATTCCCGTCATTTTGGAATATCCAGAAGTTTTCCCAGAGGATCTACCTGGGTTGCCACCAGATAGACAAGTGGAATTCAGGATCGATATCATCCCTGGAGCAGCTCCGATTGCTAGAGCACCTTACAGGCTAGCGCCAACCGAAATGAAGGAGTTGAGGACTCAGCTGGATGAACTGTTAGCGAAAGGTTTCATCAAACCTAGTTCATCTCCCTGGGGAGCACCAGTCCTGTTTGTTAAAAAGAAGGACGGATCGATGCGTCTGTGCATCGACTATCGCGAGCTTAATAAGGTCACGATAAAGAATAGATATCCCTTGCCGAGGATCGACGATTTGTTCGATCAGTTACAAGGGGCAAGTTACTTTTCAAAGATCGATTTGAGGTCAGGCTATCATCAACTGAAAGTCAGAGATGAAGACGTACATAAACAACATTTAGGACTCGCTACGGTCACTACGAGTTCCTAGTGATGCCTTTTGGGCTCACAAATGCACCGGCTGCGTTCATGGATCTCATGAATCGCGTTTGCAAGCCGTACTTGGACAAATTCGTCATCGTTTTCATTGAAGACATTCTTATATACTCAAAGAACAAAGCTGACCATGAGAAACACCTTCGCTGTATTCTCAAGCTGCTACATCAGGAGAAGCTCTATGCCAAATTCTCTAAGTGCGAATTCTGGCTACGAGCAGTCCAATTTCTAGGACACGTTGTCAGCGAGCGTGGTATACAGGTGGATCCCACTAAGGTAGAGGCTGTCATGAATTGGCAAGAGCCAAAGACGCCTACTGAGATTCGTAGTTTCCTAGGGTTAGCAGGATACTACAGGCGGTTCATTGAAAATTTTTCAAGGGTTGCTGCGCCCTTAACTTCCTTGACCAAGAAGAAGGAAAAGTTTATTTGGGGCCCTAAGCAGCAAGAGTCCTTTGATATTTTAAAGCAAAAGCTAAGCAACGCCCCTGTGTTGACACTACCGGAAGGTACCGAAGAGTTCGTGATTTACTGCGACGCGTCACACACTGGCATGGGGTGTGTGCTCATGCAAAAAGGCAAGGTTATTGCCTATGCGTTGAGACAGTTAAAGGTGCACGAAAAGAATTACACCACCCATGACTTGGAGTTGGGTGCCGTTGTGTTCGCACTAAAACTGTGGAGGCATTATCTGTACGGAATCAAGTTTGTGATGTATTCAGATCACAAGAGCCTTCAACATCTGTTTAATCAGAAGGAATTAAACATGAGGCAACGCCGTTGGATGGAAACCTTAAATGATTATGATTGTGAAATCAGGTATCATCCCGGCAAAGCGAATGTAGTCGCTGATGCCTTAAGTCGGAAGGAAAGGGTGAAACCCATCCGAATCAATGCCAAGAGCATTGAAGTAAGGAATAATTTGATTGAAAGGATATTAGC
Source organism: Helianthus annuus (assembly GCF_002127325.2). Classification (NCBI taxonomy): domain Eukaryota; kingdom Viridiplantae; phylum Streptophyta; class Magnoliopsida; order Asterales; family Asteraceae; genus Helianthus; species Helianthus annuus. The sequence goes on along the minus strand of NC_035446.2, from coordinate 135,023,960 downwards.
TGCACAGCGAGAGGCTGTGTTGGAAGCTAATTATCCTAAAGAAAAGTTAGGAGTAACGGAGGAGCAGTTAACTCTTAGCAAGGATGGAATTTTACGATTGAATGGGCGAATATGGGTTCCTGTTTATGGAGGACTACGAGATGTTATCCTCCAAGAAGCCCATAGCTCCAAGTATTCTGTCCATCCTGGAGCAGATAAAATGTATCAGGATCTAAAGGCGAATTATTGGTGGATAGGCTTGAAAAAGTCTGTAGCCGCTTATGTAGCCAAATGCTTAACTTGTGCGCAAGTCAAGGCTGAGCATCAAAAGCCATCTGGCTTGCTACAACAGCCTGAACTTCCTGAATGGAAGTGGGAATGCGTAACTATGGATTTTATTACCAAGTTACCCAAGACGAGGAAAGGAAATGACACAATATGGGTTATCGTTGATAGGCTGACTAAATCAGCGCATTTCTTACCCATCAAGGAGACTTATAGCTCCGATATGTTAGCCCAGTTATACGTTGATAAGATTGTAGCCTTGCATGGCATACCTGTGTCTATTATCTCTGACCGGGATACTAGATACACATCTCATTTCTGGAAAAGCTTCCAGCAATCTTTGGGCACACGCTTGAATTTTAGTACGGCTTACCATCCTCAGACAGACGGTCAAAGTGAGCGTACTATTCAAACGCTAGAAGACATGCTGCGTGCATGTGCTATCGATTTAGGTGGTAGTTGGGATAAGAACCTACCGCTAATCGAATTCTCCTACAACAATAGCTACCATACTAGCATAAAGGCTGCGCCTTTCGAGGCATTATACGGTAGAAAGTGTAGATCGCCTGTTTGTTGGGCGGAAGTTGGAGAGGTCCAATTATCAGGACCAGAGATAGTCTTCGAAACAACGGACAAGATTGTCCAGATTCGAGAGCGTCTCAAAGCTGCCCGTGATAGGCAGAAAAGTTACGCCGATCCAAAGCGTAAGGATTTTCACTTCGAAGTAGGTGAAAAGGTATTACTTAAAGTATCGCCCTGGAAGGGGGTGATGCGTTTCGGTAAGAAGGGCAAGCTGAGCCCGAGATACATAGGACCTTTCGAGGTTATCGAACGTGTCGGGTCAGTTGCCTATAAGTTGAACTTACCAGAAGAGCTCGATGGAATTCACAATGTGTTCCACATCTGTAATCTTAAGAAGTGCTTCGCTGATGAATCATTGGTGATACCTCATACAGATGTGCATATAGACGAGAGCTTGAAATTTGTGGAGAAGCCCTTGTCAATTGAAGATCGACAAGTAAAGAAGCTTCGAAGGAAACATGTACCGATAGTAAAGGTCAAGTGGGATGCCAGGAGAGGTCCCGAATTCACGTGGGAAGTTGAATCCACGATGAAAGAAAAATACCCTTATTTGTTTGAGTAAATCTCGGGTCGAGATTTATTTTAAGGGGGTGAGGATGTAACACCTCGAAATTTTGTGTCCAATAATGTGTTGACATGTGTCCCGAGTTTACACGTGGCATTAGATATTAAATAAAGGACTAAAGTTGACAAACCTTGAAAGTATGTAAATTCGAGGGTTATAGATGTCAACAAAGAGTAAATATACTGTATAGTAACCCTAAACAATGCTTGTACCTTCAAACGAATAAATCATGGATCGTACGGAAGCGAAACGCGGAAGAAAGTGAGAAACTACAAACTGCAAGGGTTAACTACGTCAACATGTTTAATTATACCTCTGAGTGACCCTTTGACAAACCCAAAGCTTTGTAACAGTAAAATACGCTCACTAGAATGTACTATATAAATTTCGCGAAGTTCCGTTTTAAAACGAGAAAGTTATGATCAAATTCGTACGAGAAGGGTTAAAAGCGTCAACAATGAAAGTTAAGGCTTTCCGGATAGTAATTAAACTAACCGGGGACTTGACAGTACGGGTAAATGGCACGAGGCCCTTAATTGTAATTAACCGAGGGCCAAATCGCAAAGTTACCCCTTCAAACCCGAAAGGTCAGGTTATTAATTACAAAGATTTCGTTAATCATTACAAAAGATTCAAAAATCTTGGAAATCAGACCTAACGCGGACCGCATAAGGGTTAGGGGATAGTTGATGCGGGCCGCGAGCCACCTGTTAATCCGGTTTCTGACTTAAGGATTCAGGCGGCCCGCGAACAAGTTGCATGATTCTTCATGCGGGCCGCGTGGGACGCCCAGTAACAGAAAACATGGGCAGCTTCAATGATTTGGCTTGTAAACGATCTTGTGAGCAATCAATGAAGCATGGGCGCCCTCTACCTGACCCCTAGCACCTTAGGACACTTGCTGATCATCCATGAGCAATGTAGGATGTGTTGTAATGATCTTGTGCACCAAACTTTACTATAAAAAGGCCTGCATTGTGCCTAAGTTCACCACACCTCAAACACTGCTCTCAAGATCATTCCTGGAGCTCTCAAGTGTTCTTCTATCATCCTAAGTCGTGCACAAGCTTCTGTAAGTTGTCTAATCCTTTTATGGCTTAGTTTTTGCTTAGTTTAGCTTAAAAGTCAATCCGTCGTAGTTAACGATTGACTTTGTGATAAATCACGAATGGTCCAGTGATTTGTCGAATCAAAGATAGTGATGTGTTGGTATTTATGTGGGTAATAAACCCTTAAAAGGGTTCCCCCTGATCACCACTCTAACTAGGTCAAATGTCGAGTCAAACGTGTACTTAAAAAGTCAACAGAAAGCCATTTTTGCGATTTTACGCATAATCTGTAATGTAGATGATATGCAACCTGTTTAAACACTCATAAAATATGATAATAAGTGTATTAACAAGTCTAAGCTTGTTTGATTCGACCATTTGCTATATTGACCCGGTTCGGAGCCGAAAGTCGCAAAACTTTGACTTCTGCTTTGACTTCAGTTCTGACCCGTTGTAGTGCAATGTAGATATGCCTTAGGACTCTCTTAGGACCAGGTCACATGATGGTATCACCCTCTGTGACCGGTTCGTAGTTTGTCTAAGTCTTTTACACATTTCCGTTAAATACTTAAAAGTTGACCGTAACGCCCTTTTCAAAATAAAACGAGTATTTCGGACACGTGAAGGGACCATAACCGTGCTTACTAAATTCTAAGCATGTCCCTAAAGTTTCACGTCAATCCGAGGTCTAGAATAGGAGTTATGCTAAATAGCGCAATTAAAAGAAACTTTTGTAATAAACGGCGCAATGAGCATAACGCCTACCTAGACCAAGATTTCGACACAAAACCTTTTACCCACTGTTGTAAAATAATATTTTGGGATTTTTAAAGATTTTTAATTATTTTTAACCTGCTCATCACCTGCGGTTATGGCTACGGTTCGGTAAATGCCGAATATGCCCTTTTCGGCCATAACTCGAGTTCTATAAGGTCTTTTGACCCGATTCCAGTTGCTACTGATTTTAAATAATAAATAAAGTATTTTAGACTTTATAAACTGGTCAGGAAACTCAGATTTCCTGTAGAACTCAGAAACCCCTTTAATAATCTTTAAAAAGATCGGAATACCCCTACGGGGCATAAAAATGAACTTAAACTCGTTACGGGCATTACGGGAGGTATCCTACTGATACCACAACCTCTTTAAGGCATTTTGAGTTAGGAAACAAGTGTAGGACTCTTACGGTTACTCGTTGCGCCTTTTGCGCGCACGGTTCGGCTTATGTAACTAGTTTACATAAATTAGCCGATACGGGTCAAACCATGTCGTTTTGACCCCAAAATCCAGAGTGTGAATATTAAACCCATATAAAACAAGTCTTCAAACTTGTTGGGTCAGAATCACATTCCATTCCTAGTTTTCGCCTTTCACGCGATTAAACAGTATCTATCCTTTGAAACTGACCGGTCTAGGCTAGGGCTAATATAAAGACCCGTTAGGATTCTAATAGGTTATTTTAAAACCTTCGTTCTAGAATAGGAGTCCAGTAAAAGATATCTGTGATTTAATCAATTAAGGACTATACTTGCAAAGGTAAATACTTTTAACTTATTTTCCGTATTACGGGCTTGGGGTACAGTATTTAAAATACCGCTTGGTCGGGCAATTGACCCCAACTCATTTGTAGTTGGGTATTATCAATGTGACCCGTTTAAAAACTTGTTTTGTTGGCTTAACGCCTTTGGGGGCTTAATGACCATGTCCCAGATATCCTTGGCATCATTTTACGAAATGGCCACGACCTCGACATCCGGGTGTAGGCGTACACCCGGCATTGTGTTTATACTAATTAAAGGTGTAACCGTTGGTTTACCCACCTCGGTTTTACGCTATGTGGTGTGTCTATTAAACTTTAACCCGGCACGACCCGGGCGACCGAACGCATAGCAAGCATGTAATTCTTTACAAGATTTAATTATAAATTATCGCACGTTATAAAAGAGTTTGTGCCTTGTACATTCAAATCAATTTTAATAAACATTTTACAAAAGTGTCGGTTGAATGTATTTACCAGTGTAAACTGACGTATTTTTCCCAAAAAGATTAACTGCAGGTACTAAACGTAATCGGCTGGCTATAGCTCCTTAGCATCTTAAAGAGTCTCGCAAGCTTTTGATGCCTTGTCTGTTGAACAATACTTTTTATTATTTTGATCCCCCTGTGGATACTATTCGACTACTGTGATACATTCGATATTACAATCAATGGTTGAATCATATTTATCTTTATGCTTCCGCTGTGCATTCATATAATTGTGTGGTTTGACTATATTGTTGCCAACTACGTCACGGTAATCCCCCACCGGGCCCACCGGTGAGACACGTGGAAATCGGGGTGTGACAAGATTATTGTACGACACAAGTCCCCACTTGCAATAAAGGGCATCGGCACTAGCTTGGGCAGAAGAAGATGATTCGTCAGCTTTGGAAGCCATTTTCGATTTTAGAAATTGAAGGACGCAGTTGTAAAAAAGGAGAGAAATGAAATTTCAAAACCCTCAACGGGAACTCTATTTATACGGAAAATGGCAACTTTTCGAATTCGAAAAGACAAACGGATGGAAACACGCGTCAGAATAGGGAAGCTACAGCTGTCACTCTAATGATAATCTAACTGTCACATCTTTTCCCATCGCCGCCATTTTTCAAAAAGCATAACGGTACCCCACTTGAGAAACTTACACTTAAAAGGGGAAATTTTGACTTTTCCTTTTTTAGTCCGATTTCATGAATTTCATTTCATAACTTCGGACTGGGGGGACATGACGAGGTATGACCCGGATTGGCTAAACCGACCCGGTCATTACCTATTATTTTATTATAAATAATTAATTATAAACATTTATTCTATAATGTTCCATCCTGCATGGATAAATCACGTAACTAAATTCCCATTATTTTGGGAAGATCATGCAAATCCTTAACTTATCGGAGCCCATCCTAAGTTAGGGAAAACCCTAATGGTAAACTATAAATAGAGGTAAACATCTAAGGTATGATCCGTCTTGCTCTCGCTTATTCTCTCTTCCCTATTCACTTATAACTTTCTCCCAAACCGAGACTTATTCTTACGCCGGAGAGTGGTTACAAGAATTACCCCATTCCTGTAAGGAGTTCTAACGGTGTTCTGTTTTGCAGCTAGCAGTTCGGATCGCCAAGAGTTGAAGTCCTCGTTGGATACTACCGTGAAGGTTAGTGTTTCTTCATTTATAAAATCACGATCCTGTTTGGTCGGTTTTAACCTAGTTTTTTGGAACTTGCAACTACGGTGTTTCGAGAAACTAAACTAAACAGACTGGGTTAGCTGAATCGCAATTGTATAGACATATGAGGTTGCGTAATTATATACATAACTATGAATGATTATTATACATATCTAACACAATTATTCATCTATTTCTATGCTTCACACGAAAGCTAACTTCGTACGATAAGTCAGGAATGCACTCTATGAATAATTTCAGGGGCGTAGCTTAATTGATACCCGGGGGTGCACCCGTCCCCCTAATATTTAGGTTTAAAGTGTAAAATTTTCAATTTTTCGTCCAAAAATTATAAAATTATAAAGGATTCCCCCCCCCCCAATTCATCATCATCATACTTGGTAAATCCCACCAATAGCAAAGTTAAGGTGGGGTGTGAGGAGGGTAAGATGTAGACAACCTTACATCTATCCCGTAAGAATAGAGAGGCTGCTTCCAGTGAGACCCCGGCTCGATAGTAGTTTTGCATCAAGCCTTGGAAATAATGCACATAACACTCAACAATTAAGATAAGCGCCGATTAGTGCATGTACTCTCTTGTCTTTCGACTATCAACACCACCACATGATGCATGATTAGTAAAATGATGTTAGAATTCGTGCACTTTCACTTTTGCCCCCCGAGCGCACACACATATAGACATTATATGCGCATAACGCAAGTGGCCCCCAATTATTTTGCCTAAATATTTATACAATATATAAGAGTAAATTGTCATTTAGTCCCTGAGGTTTGGTTCAAATTGCCATTTTAGTCCAAATAGTTCTTTTTCTCGTCTGGGTCCCTGACTTTTTCATTTTCTTGCCATTTTGATCACATTGTCTAACTCAGTTTAGAAACCTGGTTATAACTAGGGGTATTTTTGACATTAATAGAAAAAGGTTTCTAAATTGCCATTTTAGTCCAATCCTGAAAAAGAAAAAAACAATAATTTATAAACAGAAAATACCCTAACTCCATTAGCCATTTGAATCAGGAGTGAGAAAAAACGTCAACCATGGGACTTGATCTAACGGAAAAAAGTAATATGACCAAGCCAAGATTTTCAGCAAACCACATGGACCATTTATGTATTTTATTCTAAATTTAAGAGTAAATTGCCATTTTAGTCCCTGAGGTTTGGTCCAAATTGTCATTTTAGTCCAAATAGTTTTTTTCTCCTCTGGGTCCCGACTTTTCCATTTTCTTGCCATTTTGATCACATTGTCTAACTTAGTTTAAAAACCTGGTTATAACCAAGGGTATTTTTGGCATTAACAAAAAAAGTTTCTAAATTGCCATTTTAGTCCAATTCTAAAAAAAAATAATTTATAAACCTCATTTATACATATTTGTTTTCATTTAATTATATATAATATAAAATAGCTTCTTTTCATTTAAATATTATGTGTATTAAACCAAACCAGGCCCATATCTCTATCTCTCTCTAACACCACCACCATTACACCACCGTCACCTCCACCAAACATCGCCATCACCACCTGCCACCACCGTCACAACCAGTCCCACCATCAGTCACCACCATCAGACCACTTCAGCCTTGAAAATCCCAACCCACAACCATCAACACCCCACCACCAAACCAACAACCCAAAACACGCTAGGTCATTGGAATCGCCGGTTGTCACGTCCCCTGACCCAGTTTACCCGTTTTAGAAGCCGCGGGACAGAAACCTGTCGTATTGGTGTTTAATTAGGCAGCGGAAATTTTAACAGGATCTTTAAAACTGAAAACATCCATTTATTTCATTTCAAATTTCGGGATAAACCCCGTAATTTACAGTAAAGGAATTTCACTGGGAAATCCCGTGTTTACAAAAACATGTTTATTTATTTACTGAGCCACTTTATCCAAGCTGGTAGTGCTACACGGCACTTTTCCCTGGTTCACAGTAAATCACCTAAAACATGTTTAAAAAGATTTTATCAGCGGGGAAATACTGGCGAGTCATTCAATTTGTACAAAACGACACGTTATTATAATTTACAGCATTAAGAGTTTTCACATTTGCCCCTATCTATTAATTAGCTGGTTCAGTTATCACTCGACCGTATCTATGACCGTGGACATATCACTAAATTAGGCTCGCCCACCTAACGTGATAAATCATTAGTAGTAATGTGCAAAAAAACCCCACATACTGCCAGTAATTAAAGATTAGCAAAGACTTAATCACTGCAAAATAAAACTAGAAAAACATTTAGGGTTTTATAAAGCAATTTGATAGAAAGAAAATGACTCACATTGCAAGTTTAGTTAGACAGAATTTTGCCTACTGATTTAGCCTCGTAACCTAGTTGAAAAACAATGCACACGGAACTAGGTGAGTAACTTAATACAACATTTACGATAAGCTCACGAAATCAAAACCCTCACGACAATGACAAAGTATAGCCCGAATTCGGGCAGCACTTAAACATCCATCGGATCGGTTTCAATCGATCAGACATTGTATCGTAGCAGTGATTGAGTTATTACCCTGTAATTATAGCAGCATTTCCCTACTTAAATCTACGAAAATGAGCAGTATATTTCACTTTTGAAGAAGTTTTATGAACACAGATGAAAAGGCCATGCACTGCTCGTTATATAGCTGAAATTTGAGTTTTACGCTGCCCGCGTAAACTCTAAGAATAACCTACGCGGCCCGCGAGGGCCACCCTAGCTACGGCTAGGGCTACCATGTCACATGTAGGCTTGCCACGTGGTTGACATGTGGCCCTAATCGTTATCCGGAGACTTTCAAGTTGTCGCGCCCCGCGCAAGCTTTCCTTAAGTCTTACGCGGCCCGCGAGCGACCAATAAAATTGAATTTCTTGATTTTTCATAAGGATTAGGGTTTTAGGGGTCCGGGTTTTTACTTACGGAGTGTTTTAGGACAATTTCGTGTAGGTCCTTACATCCTCCCCACCTTATTTAAAATCTCGTACTCGAGATTTACTGAAATAGGTAAGGGTATTTCCACTTCATTTCCGATTCCAGTTCCCATGTATATTCTGGTCCTCTTTTCGAATCCCATTTCACTTTGACTAGCACCAGTCTCTTGTGCTTGAGGAATTTGACTTTTCTGTCTTCTATTTGAAGAGGTTTTTCCACAAATTTCAACTTTTCATTTACCTCTATATCTTGAAGAGGTACTACCAGGGATTCGTCAGATAAACATTTCTTGAGATTAGATACATGAAACACGTCATGTACCCCAGCTAGCTCTTCTGGTAGTTGTAAGCGATAGGCAACTGGTCCTATTCGTTGGATTACTGGGAATGGTCCTATGTACCTTGGACTTAGCTTTCCTTTCTTACCGAACCAAACTACTCCTTTCCAAGGAGAAACTTTCAAGAGTACCTTATCTCCAATTTGAAATTCTGACGGCTTACATCGATTGTCTGCATAACTCTTCTGGCGATCTCGAGCCGTTTTCAATCTTTCCTTGATATGAGTTATTTTGTCAGTGGTTTCCTGTAAAATCTCGGGACCTGATAATTGACTTTCTCCTATTTCTTCCCAGCATATGGGAGTTCGATACTTTCGTCCATACAATGCTTCGAATGGGGCAGCCTCGATGCTTGCATGATAACTATTGTTATAGGAGAATTCGATTAAGGGTAGGTGGTCATCCTAGTTTCCACCAAAGTCGATGACACATGCTCTGAGCATATCTTCAAGGGTTTGGATTGTCCTTTCACTTTGCCCATCTGTTTGGGGATGGTATGCAGTACTTAAATTTAGTTGTGTCCCCATAGCTTCTTGGAAACTCGTCCAGAAATGTGAAGTGAAACGACTATCCCTATCTGACACAATGGAGAGTGGGACTCCGTGTAGTGATACTACCTCGTCTACGTACAACTTTGCTTATCTTTCCATGCTAAAGGTTTCCTTCATTGGCAGGAAATGAGCTGATTTGGTTAATCGATTTACGATCACCCAGACTGCATCGTTACCTTTTCTGGTCTTGGGTAACTTAGTAACAAAGTCCATTGTTATTAGTTCCCATTTCCATACAGGCATTTCTAACTGTTGGAGTAACCCTGAAGGTTTTTGGTGCTCTGCCTTAACTTGTGAACAAGTTAGACACTTGGAAACATACCTAGCTATGTTCTTTTTCATTCCTATCCACCAGAAGTTGTTCCTTAAATCTTGGTACATCTTATTATTAACAGGGTGCATTGTATACCTAGATTTATGGGCTTCCTCTAAAATCTTATTTCTTAAATTTCCTTGCTTAGGTATCCAAATTCTTTTCTTATGGAATTCCAAATTCCATCAGTCCTTTACTTTAATTCCTCTATCCTCCCTTTCATTCCTTCAGCATCATCCTCGATTGTTGTTTCCTGAATGTTCTTTAGTTGTTCCATTAAATCTAATTGGAGATTTAATCTAAGAGCACGAACTCGCCGTTGCTTTTCATGATACTTACGACTTAAGGCATCTGCTACTACATTCGCCTTCCCTTCGTGATATTGAATATCACAGTCGTAGTCACTTAGAATTTCCATCCATCTTCGTTGCCTCATGTTTAATTATTTTTGCCCAAATATGTACCTTAAACTCTTATGATCTGTATAGACTGTAAACTTACTTCCGTACAGATAATGCCTCCAAATCTTAAGGGCAAAAATTATTGCTCCTAATTTGAAGTCATGGGTCGTATAATTTTCCTCGTGCTTCTTCAATTGCCTTGAGGCATACGCAATTACCTTTTTGCGTTGCATCAACACACATCCTAATCCTAGCTTAGAAGCGTCACAGTAAACTTCAAAATCTTCTGTCCCTTCTAGTAAGGTAAGAATTGGGGCGTTTGTTAATCTTTGCTTTAAAATCTTAAAGGCCTCTTCTTGCTTGGGTCCCCATTCAAATTTAACTGTTTTACAGGTTAACTTAGTTAATGGAACTGCTATCTTAGAGAAGTCTCTTATGAAGCGCCTGTAATACCCAGCTAATCCTAGAAAACTTCTAACTTCAGTGGCTGATTGAGGGACCTTCCAATTTGTGATTGCTTCTATCTTGGAGGGATCTACGTGAATACCTTTGTGATTTACCATGTGTCCTAAGAATTGCTCCTCCTGTAGCCAGAATTCACACTTCGAGAATTTGGCGTAAAGCTTTTCCTTTCTTAACAGAGTTAAGTGTGCATGTAGGTGTTCACAATGCTCGTCCTGACTTTTGGAATAAATAAGTATATCGTCGATGAAGAAAATTACGAATTTATCCAAATACAGTTTACAGATCCTATTCATCATGTCCATAAATGCTGCAGGAGCATTTGTTAATCCAAATGGCATGACTGTAAACTCGTAGTGACCATACCTAGTCCTAAAAGCAGTTTTTAGGTATGTCTTCTTCTTGTACCTTCAACTGATGATATCCGGAGCGTAAATCTATCTTAGAAAAATATCTAGCTCCCTGAAGCTGATAAAAAAGATCATCAATTCTAGGTAATGGGTATCGATTCTTAATTGTAACTTTATTCAATTTCCTGTAATCGATACACATTCGCATCGAACCATCTTTCTTTTTCACAAACAACATAGGTGCTCCCCAAGGGGATGAACTAGGTTGTATGAATCCTTTGCTTAATAATTCATCCAATTGCTTTTTCAGTTCTAACATTTAGGTCGGTGCTAACCGATAAGGTGCCTTAGCTATTGGTGTAGTTCCAGGAATTAGATGAATTCTAAATTCTACTTCCCTATTGGGCGGTAATCCTGGTAGTTCTTCCGGGAATACATCTGGGTATTCCGATACTACTGGAATTTCCTTAAGTTCCTTACCTTTAGTGTTAATGATTACCGAAATCATATACACTATTCCTTGTTTTCGTTCATAACTAGCAACTTTCATTACTGAAATGAACTTCATTGGTTTACGTGGCTTATCTCCTGTAACCACAATTATTTCTCCTACGGGTGTATGAATTTCTATGGAATTCTTACCACAGAGGATTCGAGCATGGTTGGCTACTAACCAATCCATTCCTAGCACGACATCGAATCCTGCTAAATTCATAGGTAGCAGGTTTGCAAAAAATTTATGGCCTGAAAGTTCTATCTTTCCTTCTTGTAGAACCTTATCTATATTAACAGAATTTCCATCAGCCGTTTCTACCGTATAAACCTGCTTAAGTTTGGTTAAAGGTTTCTTAAGAGCTTGGCAGAATGAAGTATTTATAAAACTTTGGTTTGCACAAGAGTCAAATAATACTTTTGCATAAACGTCATGTACAAGAAACGTACTGGCTATCACATCTGGAATCAGATCTGCTTCTTGTGTCATCAGCTGGAAGGCTCTTGCATTCTTCTTATTAGTTCCTCAGCAGGTTTGGCCTTGTTATCAGCTGGCTTGACCAGTTTAGGGCATTCTGGTCTGAAGTGCCCTATTTCTCCGCAATTGAAGCAAATCATGGATTTCTTCCTGCAATTCTCTTCTTGATGGCCCGGTTTCTTGCAGAAATTGCAATTTTCCTTACATTTTCCAAAATGTTTCTTTTTGCAATTTCCGCAAAATGGCGGTATGGAAGGTTGCCCGGTTCCCTTTCTTTTGAAATTACTATTATTACCCACACGAAATCCTTGGGTAATCTTTTGGGCCAAATCCATTTTCCTGTTTTCTTCTCTTGTACGTACCAGCCCGTCGGTTAAGGTATTAGCTAATTCAACCGCATCATCAATTGTGCGGGGTCTCGCAGCTTTGACAATATCACGAATCTCGCTAATTAACCCCCAAATATAGCGAGAAATAAGTACCAGTTCTGGCGAAGCCAGAGTTGGTACAATTCTAGCATACTCGAAGAATTTTGAAGTATACCCTCGATAGTCAACATCCACCATCCGGTGGTTCAGGAACCTATTTGTCATTTGTTCCTTTTCACAGTCGGGACAAAATTTCCTTTCTACTAATTGCTTGAATTCTTCCCAACTCATGGCATAAGCCATGTCACTTCCCTTGGCTAGCAACACTTCATTCCATCATTCTAATGCCTCTTCCTTGAAAAGGTGGGATGCATACATGACCTTGTCTTCCTCGGCGCATTTACTTATTTTAATTACTGCTTCGGTCTTTTCTAACCAACACAGTGCGGCAGTTGCCCCTTCATTGCCTACAAATTCGACTGGCTTACAGGCAAGAAATTCTTTATAAGTGCAACCAGGTGTTGCAACTTTCATTTTCTTAAGTATTGGGGCTTGAACCACATTATTATCATTATTGCCGCCTCCATTTACACTGTTACTGAAATTATTATCCCGAGTGCATTTGCTATGGGTTGGATTGGGAAGGTTCAGCAGGATTTTTAACGGCAGTAACAATTGTCGGGATAGCATTTGCTATTCCCTAGGCAACGATATTTTCTATATCTTGCCTATTAAGAAAATGATCATCATTGTTTTGTTCAGATTGATTAACTTCGTTGACTGGTTGGTTTTCCGCGTTTTCCATCTGAATAATTAACAATTTATGCAAATTATTGCCACAAAATTGATAACAACCAAACACAATAAAGTAATCACACATAATCATGTCAACACGTATAGCCAAAATTGTCTACCTTGCGACATTCATATTTTTATATAGTATTATGCGTCGATACAACCCATTTATGTTACAAAAGTTTTATTTTAGTTACTATTATACATTATTATATTATTATTTATTATTATTATTATTATTATATATTATTATTATTTTTTCTACATATTATTATTATTGTTATTATTATTATTATTATTATTATTATTATTATACAAACACACAACCAAAGTTAGTTGGCCCTTCAGAAACGACGCTCCCTCTCGTCGTACTTCCACGTGATCCTTCCCCCCACATCCCGAACCTGATTTCCCGTGTCCACCAGTTCCTCGCCATAGTGGCGTAATTCAGCAACGTTTTCTGCGCTCATAGGTGGAAATGGTGCAGGTTCAGGATCAAACTGGGGAAAACAAACATTAGGGTTATTCATGAAGTTCTGAAAGTGCCAGTCGCTCATCCACCATTCCTCCAGCTGGCCTGTAACAGGTTGGGGGTTGACAATAGGATCTGGGATAGCAGGCTCCAAATTAATTGGAAGTTCAGATTGGGCAGGGAAATTGAAAAGGGTTTCATCGTTAGGTCCAATGAGGTCACAATTTGCAAGTTTGCGATCAAGCTCTTCCCAAGGCGGCATCTCCTGGGCCTGACCCGAGCTTTCCCCTATCTCCTTTCCCTTCCCTTTGTCTTTTGGATCCTCTGTCCATTTCACCTTTTGTGCAGCTGGCTTCTTCCTTCGTCCACGTTTCCAGTCCAGGATTTTTCTCCTCTTTTTAGGCTTAGGTTTCTCCTGGGGCTGGGCCTGGAACACTGGTGGCTCTTCAGTAACTGCTTGATACCCAGACGGGTTTCCTGTTATATCCATATCGGTGGTATGGATAGTAAAGTTTCGGAGTGCCTCCGACAGTTCATTCATGCTGTTAGCACACATGAAGAAACACACAAAATTCAAGTTAAAATCTTATTTATTAAATTAAATTTTTACAGTATCACAGAATGGCAATTTGGAAAATTAAGTATTTCTAAATACTTAATTGGCTTAAATCAGTGGCTCTGATACCATCTTTTTCTGTCACGGCCCCCGACCCGGTTTACCCGTTTTAGAAGCCGCGGGACAGAAACCTGCGGTATTGGTGTTTAATTAGGCAACGGAAATTTTAACAGGATCTTTAAAACTAAAAACATCCATTTATTTCATTTCAAATTTCGGGATAAACCCCGTAATTTACAGTAAAGGAATTTCACTAGGAAATCCCCTGTTTACAAAAACATGTTTATTTATTTACTAAGACACTTTATCCAAGCTGGTAGTGCTTGTAGGATCGTTTTCAGACCCAAACAAGTCGATCAGAAGAGTTTTTGCTCAATACGAGAGGCGGAAACAAACGTATTGAGGTGATTCAGCTTGCAATTCACTTCAAACTGTCTTTTGATTGATTTAACAACGTTTTATAGCGAGTAGACACTTTGGCAACAGTTTGGCACTGAAACCTGAAAATTACAAATGACACAACATGACAGGTATTTATAGGTGAACCTATTTCGCACGAAACAGTCCAAGCGAAATGAACTTGCTATTTCGTACGAAATAGCCGTTGCTATTTCGTGCGAAATGAGCACTTTTCATTTCGTGCGAAATAGAGGTTTCCTATATTTTTCACTATTTCTCGAACTACATGTCCTGCTCTAGCCAAACGAAGTCGACAGACATATACACCAACAGACTCCCCCTTGGATGTTGACGAAGTCTTCAGTGTCGAGTCTTCAATCTTCAGTCTTTATCAGTCATCTCGATCCCTCCTGAAGTATCTGACAATGTAAAGCATCCTCAATCTCTCTTTTCTCTTTTCATCAGCACCAACAGATAACCTCCCCTTGGATGTTGATCTTCAAAGGATCAGAATCGCAATCTGGCTCTCAAGCTTTCTAATTCTCTTGATCAGATCTCTTGATTCCTTAAGTTCATCAGCATTACAGATTCATGATCAGAACCTGATTCTTACATCTACAGACTCTCCCTTGCTAGCAGACTCCCACTTAAGTTGTGCTTGGGATCATAGTCAGGCTTTCACAGGTTCAAGATCGAAATCTGACTCTCACTCATACCTGCACAACCTCTACCTCACAATAAATTTCACAAATTTATAATTTTGACAAATTTATACACCACTTGCAGATATTAAACAATTAAGAAATGATTTTACAATGTTAATCTCTGATGAACCGCTTGTAGAATCAATATTTCATGTTTTAAACATACTTTCCCAATCCATTTGTTCATCATGTTTAGCATTTGGAATTTTGAAAATCAGCCTTTCAACATCAGTTGTCGAAAATAAGATGAAATAAAATCTTTTGGATTTTTCAAAATTTTATGCTAAAACACACTAAAATCTTTTTGAATTTAGTTTTTAACCAAATCAGTAAAGAAATATTTACATACAATATTTTTGTGAGTTTGTGTAAGAAGATCATATCAGTTTTTGAGATAAATCACTAACACCGTTAAGCTTTAAACATTTTAAGTTCTAAACGATTCACTTAGATTGTCAGTATACTGATCCGTTTAAATTTTCACACAAAGTTCAACTGTTCTGAGATACGAGATTAGTGTTTTAATGACTTAAGCTTATTCGTGTGTCCCACCTCAGAATATACTACCGTATCCAGACTTCTATATTCAGTCTTACAGGTGAATGTACACTAATGATATCTGTAAACGGGTAAGTGCGAGACCATGAGAGCTCAGGTTAGAAATTCCGTTCGTACAGAGAGATGATGGCTCGACTTTAGGTGTGTCCCGTTTGGGGATCTTTTCTTCAACAGCACATGATTAGCATTTTTCAATGTTTCATCATTTTTTGTACTGAGGGTTGGCTTTAAGATTTAAAGCATATGCAAAGTATTATACGAAGACTAGGCTATTGCTCCCGAAAAATCAGAAGTCCTGGTATAATACCCCAGATATCACCACGCACAAAGACCTAGTATGTCAGAAATATAAAATCTTTCAAACAAGATTTCGGGGGTTACCTATATATCCGAGAGATGTTCCCCACGAGATAAGTAAGTGTAGACTTTTAGGTTTATATCTCGAAAACACTCTACTAAATGTGTAAAAACCTACTGGCATATCGACAGTGAGATCGTTTATCACGTTTGACTTTCCAAATCTTTAGCGTGCTGTGATAGTCCGCTGATGTACTATCATTTCCTCTTTTTCACAACGAAACTCATTTTTGAATTTTTTGATGTTTTTGACTTTTTAAATTTTATCATGTTTTTGTATTTTTCAAATTTTCGAAATTTCTTAAAATTTTTACTCCCCCTAAAATCAAAATATGTTTCAATTTTGATTTTTTAGGAAAATTTGAAAACAAACTGTACAATAAAATGACAACTGTTGTGAATTGCTTCAATTCGCCATCCTCTTGGCATAAACAATCAGAACTCCCCCTTACAACAAACTATTTTCCCATTATGATCTCAAAACACTTAAGTTTTTTTTAATCAAAATGGTTTTTCCGAAAAATTAGTTTTGTTTGCCTTTTCACAAACATGGGGTTTAATTCATCACACTGTTTTCAACCACTTGTAGGTTTATCACAAAAACAGTTTCCAATAATCATACCACTTGTAAGATAGTTAAATCAAGTACAACTTAATGTCCTTGATTAACCACTTGTAAGTCGAAATATCACAGATGTGAATTTCTCAAGAAAAATGCCGATTCCTACTCCCCAATTACCAACCTAGGAGTTCCGGCAAGTCAGGTTTTTCAGTTAAAAAGATTTTCCCAAGCCTGACGGTCCTTGGGAGATTCCGAGTTATCAACACTCGGTTTCTTGCCTTTCTTCTTCTCATAAAATTCCTTTACCCCTTTGGCCTTCCTGTTAATCATTTTTCTAAAAATATGTTTCACTTTGGGGTTAAAAGCTTTTTCAACATCAAATTCTTTCTTTTCAGAAAAGAATTGATTTGAAATCTCAACTTTTCCAATTTTTTGTTTAAAATTTTCAGCCCTCAATGGTGGAACATTTGCATCATCCATTGGAGAAACTGATTTTTCACCTTTTGATTCAACTTGTGGCTCCTCTGATTTTGTGGAATCAGATTCATCGCCAGAAGATAGCTCCTCTAATTTTGTCGAATCAGAATCATTGCTAGAACTATCATCAGATCTCTTAACAACCCACTTTTGATTGTCAAGATTTGCTTTTCTCTTGTAAAACCTTTTTGAACATTCACAACCTCAAATTTTGAGTTTTTGAAAACTATAAAAGGTTTGGTTGGTGGTTCATTTTCAGCCATCTTTTCTTTCATTTTAAGCGACACTCCCTGTTTTGTTTGAATTGCTTTAGAACAATTCCTAGCAATATGACCAACTGTTTTGCATTCAAAACAAATTCTTGTTTCTTTCTTTTGAACAACTTCATTCTTCATTCCTTCTTGCGTATTCGTAAGGAATTCTTTGTTAGATTGCTTCCAGAATGCGTTTTTCTCCTCTTCCTTTGAGCTTGCACCTGAAAGAAAAATAGTTTTTGGTTTATAAGTTTTCTCATTTTTATAATTTTCAGGTGGTATAAAACCCAATCCTTTCTTTTTGAAATTACTGTTATGATTTGGTTTCTTTCGATAACCTGAACTAGAATTGTAACCCTTTTTCTTGTTTTCTCTTTGTTGGACTCTTGAGATGTATTTTTTAGGTTTTTCAGAAAGATTTACATCTTTTTTTCAGAAATATTAATTTCTGTTAGTTTGAAAACCTTTTGATCATTTCAGTCTTGACACCTTTTATTCGAAATTCTTCAACAAAATATAATTTGTCAGAATCATTCAAAGTATAGGCTACTTTGCATGTTTCGTCATTCAAATTAGATTTTGATAACATAAATTCTTTATTATAAACCCGTTTGCCCTTTTTGGCTGTTTGACTTGATGTTTCAGACTTTGACTCTGAATTTGACTCCGACTTTGACTCCTCGCTTTCATCGTTATCCAACACCTGATCGACCACTTTCTTTATTAATTCTGACTCATGATCAGTGTCAGATGATGTAAAAGTGACATCAATGTTGTCTGGCAAATTTTCCGAAGACTCAGACTCCCACTGTAAATTTGTTGCCTTTTTTACTCTTTCTGAATTTTGATTTCGTGGAGAATATCCATTTTCAAGCGGGGGTGGACACTTATTCTAACTGACACTTTGTTTCTTACCAGAATTTTTCACTTCAGTTTTCTCTTTTGTTTTAGAACTCTTCTCTTCAGATGTTTCTTCTTCAAATGTCTTCATGCCTTCAACGGTTGGATAAATCCTGTCAATAACATAAGAAGTACATGAGTAACTTTTTAACAACCTTTTTACTCTTTCTGTTTCAATTCTCTGGATTTCCAGTTTCTGTTCCAGCACAGCACACTTCTCAATGTAATTGTTAACGACTTTCTGCTTTGTCATGAAAGCTCCTTGAAGTGTCTTCATGGCTGTTGCTTGTTCACTGCTTGATAGATTGTACTGATTCATTGCTTTATTCAGAACATCATAGGATTCTTTTAATCTGTTCATGTTATGAATCAAAGTACTGTTTTGCTTCTTCACCGCTTCACAATTTTCACATTTCACACGACTCTTTTGTGCATCAGTTTTTGCTTCAACTTTGAAAGCTGGAACTTCTTTTACCTTTTTCTTTATCATACGAGCTTCTTCATCATCACTGCTAACTTGTTTTTTAACTTTCTTCTTTTTCTTTCTAACTTTTCCATCATCACTATCACTTTCTTCTAGCATTCTTAAATGCTCTTTCATTCTGTTTGCATAATAATCATCATCACTATCTTCAACAACACGAGCAATAAAAGCTTTGGCTTTATCCAGACAATAATTATCCCAACTAAAATTTTCCCAGCTAAAACCTTCTAGTAATTTTTCATCATCTTGATCTATCAATTTGTTCAGCAAATATGCTTTCTTTGATGACTCTTCGATCGCCTTCTTAGCATGTGCAGTTTGTGGTTCTTGTTGTTGATGTGATTGTTGAGCAACTTGTTGATAAATTGCTTTCCGATAATAATCATTGTTGTTGAACGGATTTTGAGCTCCACTTGCTTCGCAGTTAGTGCATTCTCTCTTGAAGTCTCCTTTTTCCCTGCAACGAAAACAAGTGACTTTAGATTTATCAAATCCCAAAGTAGAAACATTTGCATCACGGAAATCATCTCTTCCCGTAATTTGTTTAAACTTTTCGGCTCTCCTCAACACACTTGCCAAACACCACTTTATATCCATTAACTCCATCTCTTCAGCATCAATCTGACCGTAATCCTCTTTTGTCAGCATTGGATTCCCGATCCTTCCTGCAACTAAGCTCCCATATGACTCTAATACAGTCACTATAAAGACATATGACTTTTTGCAACTTCTTCTGAGTAATTCTGATCATTCTCAAGGTTCAGTGCGATGTTGCATTGCAAAACTTTGCCACTTTTTGTCTTTGAAAAATTTGGATCAAACGATGGATATGAAGAAAATCCAATTTTGCTACTAGATCCTTGAGAAGACCCTCCAGACGAACTTTAAGCATTGAATGCAGTTTCTATTTTTGGTGACATGTTGGTCTTATCATTGATACCTCCTTTGTAATAAAGCCCAATATCTTGTTCACCATCAAAATCCTTCATTCTTGAGATTTTCCTTTGTTCCATCTCTTGACCTTCAAGTTTTTCAATGAACTTTCCCAATGTTAAATTTCCAAAATCTTTCTTATTTCTCAACATCATAAGATACGTGCCCCAAGTTTCATGTGGCAACGCATCAGCTAACTTCTCAATCAATTCCTCATTATCTTTTCTGATGCTTAACCTCTTCATGTTAACGATTAAAATGCAATATCTTTCTATGATCTGCTTGGTGCTTTCAGTTCTTAAAACACGGAATAAATCAAACTCCTTTTTCAAAAGCGATTTTTTGTTCTTGATCATTTCTTTGCTTTCAACAAACTTTGATTTTAGTGCTTTCCATATTGAATATGCATTTCCATTGTGTTGCAATAACACCAATATATCTTCTTTTACAGCTTGATGCAATAGACTTGTCATCATCTTTTCATCTTTGTATTTCTTTTTATCCTTAACACTTTGGTCTTTAATTGCAATCACCTCTTCATCATCATTCACCGGTCTAACATATTTCGTTTCAACACATTCCCAAGCATCCAAGTAATTTGCTTGAACCCAATTTTCGAATCGTTCTTCCCATCCTTTATACTCCTCAATGTTCATGAGTTTTGGCGGTTTTTGCATGGTTCTCGTTTCATTTTCTATCATTGTGTTATGTGCAATACTAATAGGAGTAGCAAAGGCGTTGTAAAACTCTTCTTCCATGATTCGGTTTCAAAATTTTCACAAACCTTGTCTTTCAAATGAAATAACCACTTTCACACGAAATGACCTGCAACACAGCTTCAAACGAAATAAGTCCACACGAAATAAAGACTTTCACATGAAATGAATGATTTCGTGCGAAATAGTCATGCGAAATACCAATTTGATACTGTAGGATCGATGAATCGATCAAATGAGTCGATCAGAAGAGTTCTTGATCAAAACGAGAGGCAGAAACAAACGTTTTGATGTTGAATCGGCTTGATTTGCATGTAGAAGTAGTTTAATTGTCGTTTGTATTGATTTGACAAAGTTACAGATCGATCCGACACTTCGGCAGAGCTTCGCTACCGGAATTGCAAAAGTTACAAATGAAAGACATGAGGTCACTATTTATAGGCAGTCTAGTCCACATGAACTGGACATTGCCACTCCATGTGAAGTGGCCACTTCACATGAACTGGACACTACCACTTCATATGAACTGGCATTTCGCCACTTCACATGAACTGGATCTGCCAGTTCGTGTGAACTGGTCCAACAACCTTAAAAACCTATTTTCTAGGCTACTGAACTCCAATCTATCCTATCTAGACACACGACTCGATACAAGACGAAGTCAACAGACATATGCACCAACAAGCTCCCCCTTGGATGTTGACGAGTCTTCAGTACAAGTCTTCAGTATGTCAAGTCTTCAGTCTTGATCAGTCTTCTAGCTCTCTCCAAAGTATCTTTCTCTGTAAGAATCCTCGTCAATCTCTCTCTACTCTTTTCTTCTTGCTTTCAGAATCACAATCTGGCTTTTCAAACTTCCACAGGTTCAGAAAACATCTCCTGGCTCTCCGTAGCAACAGGATCTGGAACCTGGCTTTTACGTCCTCAGACTCCCCCTTTCGATAAGCTGGGATCGTAGTCTGGAATTTTCCTGCACATGCTCTACCCAAAAGTAAATTTCTCAATTTGTAAAGATTTAACAAATTTAGAATCCACTGGTAGATATCAATCACAACTATGACATAGAAGAACTCTGATAATTCACTTGTAAAAACAAATTTGGTTTCAAATTAATGAACCATTTTATCATTTCAAAATCATTTCACATTTTCGATAAACTCTCCCAACCCAATGTCGTTCATCATGTTTAGCACTCGGAATTTTGAAAATCAACTTTTCAACATCAGTTGTCGAAAATAAAATGAAATAAAATCTTTTTGGATTTTTCAAAATTTGAAGCTAAAACACATTATTTTTGGGTTTTGTTTTTAAAGAAAAGCAGTAAAGAAATATTTACAAACAATATTTTTGTGAGCTTGTGTAAAAGGATCATATCAGTTTTTGAGACATATCACCAATACCGTTGATCTTGATTAATCATTAAATCTTAAACAAATTCACTTCTGATTGTCAGTATTGTTGTCTACTTAAACTTCTACATAAGTTTTCAATTGATTCAAGATACGAATTAATGTTTTAATGACTAACTTACTCATGTGTCCCACCTCAGAATATACTCCTGTATCAAAATTCCCTAGATTCAGTCTTACAGGTGAGTATACCAATCTGATATCTGTGTTCGGGTTAGTGCGAGACCTTGAGAGCTCAGGTACGAACTACCGTTCGATCAAAGAGATGAAGGCTCTTTCGGTGTGTTCCCTTTAGGGAATCTTTTCTTCAACAGCTATTGATTCATATCTATCGATATTTTTCAGTTTTTTTTAGCAGAGGGGGAGCTTTGAAAGCGCATTAAAGTATTATACGAGGTCTAGGCCATTGCTTCCGCAATATCAGAAGACCAGGTATAATACCCCAGATATCAAACAGTATAAAGACCTAGTATCTCAGAATCATGCAATCTCTCAAACAAGATTTCGGGGGTTACCCATATATCCGAGAGATGTTCCCCACGAGATAAGCAAGTTTTGATATTTAGGTTTATATCTCAAATACAATTTACTAACTGTGTGAAGCCTACTGGCACATCTTTAGTGAGACTTGTTTAAAATCATTTTGACTTTCCATTTCTTTAGCATGTTGTGATAGTGCATTGATGTACTATCATTTTCTCTTTTTCACAACAAGACTCGTTTTGAATTTTACAATGTTTTTGAATTTTTCAAATTTTTGAATTTTTCTAAAATTTTTACTCCCCCTAAAATCAAAAATATGTTTCAATTTTTGATTTTCTGGGAAAATTTGAAAACAAACTACACAAACTGATTTAAATAGCTTCAATTCTCCATCCACTTGGCTTAAACAATCAGAACTCCCCCTGACAACAAACTATTTTCCCATTATGATTTCAAAACACTTAAGTTTGTTTTAATCAAAATGGTTTTTCTGGAAAATATAGTTTTGTTGAATTCACAAACACGGGGTTCATTCATCACTTTGTTCTTTCATCCACTAGAACGAAAAGTTAAATCAAGTACAACTTAATGTCCTTGATAAAACATTTCTCAAGAAAGATGCTGATTCCTACTCCCCAATTACCAACCTGGGAGTTCCGGCAAGTCAGGATTTTTCAAGAAAAGAATACAGACACCCAAGCCTGACCAGCTTTGGGTGTGACCTTTTCAATTTCACTCGGGGTTTGAACATTCCTTTTTGCTTCATAGAAATCTTTTACCCCTTTAACCTTCCCATCGACCATTCTTCCAAAAATATTTTTCACTTTGTCATTAAAAGCCTTTTAGACATCAAATTCTTTCTTTTCAGAATAGAATTGATTCGAAATCTCCACTTTTCCAACTTTTGATTTTAAATTTTCAGCACGCAATGGTGGAAAGTTGACATCACCCATTGGCGGTACTGATTTGAAATCTCCCTGTTTTGTGTTGTTGGACTTTGAGTAATTCCAAGCAATATGCCCAATTTCTTGACATTTGAAACAGGTTCTTCTTTCAACTCTCCGTTCATATTCTTTCAACATATTCTTTTTCCTTTCAGCGAGAAACTCCTTGTTTAACTGTCCCCAGAACGGTTTCTCCTTCTCCTCTTTAGAACTTGTTCCTGAAATAAATTTTGTTTTTGGTTTATAAATTTTTTCATTTTTATGATTTTCTAGTGGAATAAAACCTAATCCCTTCTTTTTGAAATTACTGTTATGGTTTGGTTTCTTTCGATAACAAGAACCAGAACTATAACCCTTTTTCTTGTTCAATCTTTGTTGAACTCTTGAAGTGTATTTTTTAGATTTTTCAGTAAGATTTACATCTTTTATTTCAGAAATATTAATTTCTGTCAATTTGAAAACCTTGTTGATCATTTCAGTTTTGACACTTCTTATTGGAAATTCTTCACCAGAAAATAATTTGTCAGAATCATTCAAAGTATATGCTACTTTGAATGTTTCGTCATTCAAATTATTTTTCGACATCAGAAAATCTTTATTTTGTAAACCTTTTCAACCGTTTTGAAATCCGAGTTATCACTTTCTTCATCCAACACTTGGTCTACAACTGTTTTCACAAGTTGTGACTCGTTGTCGGTGTCAGACGGAGAGAATGTAACATCTATGCTCTCTGGTAATTCATTCTCCTCTGTCCTCAATTTGAGGTTCAACGCTTCTTCCACCCCATCTGGATACTTCTAAGTGTAATAATTCCACATTGGGGGTGGAATATTGTTAAAAACTGGTTTAGCATCAGGTTGTTGAGGAATGATTTGATCAATCACATAAGAAGAAGAGATATAACTGGTCAATTTCTTATCAACTCTTTCTGTTTCAATTAGTGTTAATTCAAGTTCCTTTTTCAAAGATGCGATTGTGTCCAGATGAATGTTAATGTTAATTTCCATCTGTTTTTCCATAACTGTAGCTTTTAGCAAATTAGTAGCTTTATCATTTTCTAAACTCTCATTTTGAATCATTTTGATTGATCTTGACAAAGTGTCATATGCCTCTTTCACATCATAAAAGTCGAATTTTAATTCGTCGTTATACTTTTTCAATTCTTGAAACTGTTCATCTTTTTCAAGACAATCCATGCATGGTTTTAAACAGTTTTCGCATGGTGTTTCAGGAATTGGATCAATCTTTTCAAAAACATTTTCTGCTATCTCGTTTTTAATTTCCGTTTTACCAAACCCTTCGGACTCAGACTCTGATATTTCTTCTGATTCGGACTCAGACTTCATTTTTCTAATCTTTCGGAGTTCAAGTTCTTGAGCTTCAATCTTCTCGGTGAACGTGCTCAAATTGAAGCCAACATATTCCAAGTTTCTCTTCCAAACCAACAAATATGTGCCCCACTCATCATGCGGTAAAGCATTTGCCAACTTGTCAACCCACTCATCATCTCTTTTGTTAATGTTCAAACGCTTCATCTCTACAACCAAATGACAATACCTTTCGATCAACTCTTTTGTTGGCTCAACCCTGATACCTGTAAAAATATCAAACTTCTTTTTAAGTAAACTCGCTGGAGTCTGAACAGGCATACCATTTCCGAACAACGAGTTATAAAACTCAGAATCCATGTTTCGGTATTGAAAGATTCACAAAGACAGATTTTCAAACGATACGAAAATTCACACAATCTAAGATCAGTTCAACCACTTTATCAAACAATTGAATCAGATGAATATCCGATCGAGTAACAAAAATCAGGTGACAACGGATCGGGTGGAGATTCACTCGGGCGGGTATCCGATGCTTGACAAATCACCTAAAACACAGACAAATAGAACTGATTAGGATCGGGTGGTAATCCGTTCGGATTGCCACTCGATTTGTTGCACTTTAATCTTGAACAAACAAAATGCCTTGAATCGGATTGTGACCCGATCGAGTAGGTCAAACAAAGTCAACTTTCAATGAATAGGACCCACCACTTGATTAATAGTACTACACGACAAAAACGATCTGATCACCTTCAAGGATAAACTTTGATTTTCAAGTTATTTTCACATGCCAACACTTTTGCAAATGGCCGACAACAACAGTTTACCATATGATTCTATTGGGCCGCAATAAAAACCAATCACATGGGCCGATATAGTCTTCACATGGGCTTTCAAGTAATGGCCAACAACCTTAACTATCAATTTAATTTGATTGGGCCGAACAAGTATAAAACAGACAAATTCTAGTGGCCCAATTAACACATTGTATTACTTCAAATCATATGATGATAATATTGTGGCCGCACTATAAGTTTGATCACATGTACTGACAAACTAATTAATAGCCGTCAATTAATTGTAAGATAAAAACTGTGATTGGGCCGATTAATCTCAATATTACTCAATTAATTCTATTGGACCTCATTATCAACTTAACCGACACACAACAATTACTTTCAATTCATGAAGCCTTTCACGTGATGATCTAATATATTCAATTAATGTTGGTGGCCGACAATCCTGTTTAATACCCTATTACCATTTGATCGATGAATGTCATATTTAATATCATAATTGACTGGACCGATGAACTTTGTAATCAAACTGAAATTCACGTGATGTCAGTTCGTGTGGTTTGAATCAATACACTCAAACGACTTGGACATATTCAAATGATCTGACAGAATTCTAACCACCGTGTGAACTGAACACACAAACACAAACGAATTGACATTTTTCATGCGAACTGGTGCTATTTGGTGCGACCTAGGTTCTCAGGTCGTGCGAACTGGTACAATGTCGAACAATCTGATGTGATTTTTGACAAATTGATCAAGTTTTAAGCTGAATTAGGGTCTGATATGTTCAAGGATTGATTAAAACCATGTTTTGCATGTAATATGTGAAATCAAGCCATTTTAACCGTAATTTTGAAAAAAACGTGAAGAAAATGAGTAGAAGTGAGATTTTCGGATGAAATCAAGCTGAATCGGTAAGAACTCTTCCTCCTGAGCTCTGATACCACTTGTAGGATTGATGAATCGATCAAATGAGTCGATCAAAAGAGTTCTTGATCAAAATAAGAGGCGGAAGATGTTGAATCGGCTTGATTTGCATGTAGAAGTAGTTTAATTGTCATTTGTATTGATTTGACAAAGTTACAGATCGATCCGACACTTCGGCAGAGCTTCGCTACCGGAATTGCAAAAGTTACAAATGAAAGACATGAGCTCACTATTTATAGGCAGTCCAGTCCACATGAACTGGACATTGCCACTCCATGTGAAGTGGCCACTTCACATGAACTAGACACTACCACTTCATATGAACTGGCATTTCGCCACTTCACATGAACTGGATCTGCCAGTTCGCGTGAACTGGTCCAACAACCCTAAAAACCTATTTTCTAGGCTACTGAGCTCCGATCTATCCTATTTAGACACACGACTCGATACAAGACGAAGTCAACAGACATATGCACCAACAGATACGAAATGAACTGATTTCGTACGAAATGAAGATACTTTCATACGAAATGATCTATTTCGTGTGAAATAAATGCGACTGAAGCTATTTCGTGCGAAAGGAAAGTGTTATTTCGTACGAAATAGATGATTCTGAGTGATTTCGTGCGAAACGAAATACTCAATTCGTGCGAAATGCTGCTGATGTCATCATCTCGACCATGATTTTGTCAAATTGATCAGGTTTTAGTCCGATTTTAAGTCTGAAACTTTCAAGGCTTTGTTAAAACACAGTTTCGTATATAATATGAGAAATTCAAGCCATTTTCACCATGAAAACTTGTTTAATTTTGAAAAGAAGGTGTAGAAATCAGAATTTTGAGCTGAATCGATAAGAACTCTTCCTCCTGAGCTCTGATACCACTTGTAGGATCGTTTTCAGACCCAAACGAGTCGATCAGAAGAGTTTTTGCTCAATACGAGAGGCGGAAACAAACGTATTGAGGTGATTGAGCTTGCAATTCACTTTAAACTGTCTTTTGATTGATTTAACAACGTTTTACAGCGAGTAGACACTTCGGCAGCAGTTCGGCACTGAAACCGGAAAATTACAAATGACACAGCATGACAGGTATTTATAGGTGAACCTATTTCGCACGAAACAGTCCAAGCGAAATGAACTTGCTATTTCGTATGAAATAGCCATTGCTATTTCGTGCGAAATGAGCACTTTTCAGTTCGTGCGAAATAGAGGTTTCCTATATTTTTCACTATTTCTCGAACTACGTGTCCTGCTCTAGCCAATACAATACAAGACTCGATATAAGACGAAGTCGATAGACATATGCACCAACAGTGCTACGTGGCACCTTTCCCTGGTTCACAATAAATCACCTGAAACATGTTTAAAAAGATTTTTTCAGCAGGGAAATACTGGCGAGTCATTCAATTTGTACAAAGCGACATATTATTATTATTATAATTTACAGCATTAAGAGTTTTCACATTTGCCCCTATCTAATAATTAGCTGGTTTTGTTGTCACTCGACCGTATCTATGACCGTGGACATATCACTAAATTAGGCTCGCCCACCTAACGTGATAAATCATTAGTAGTAATGTGCACAAAACCCCCACACACTGCCAGTAATTAAAGATTAGCAAAGACTTAATCACTGCAAAATATAACTGGAAAAACATTTAGGGTTTTGTAAAGCAATTTGATAAAAAGAGAATGACTCACATTGCAAGTTTAGTTGGACAGAATTTTGCCTACTGATTTAGCCTCATAACCTAGTTGAATAACAATGCACACGAAACTAGGTTAGTAACTTAATACAACATTTACGATAAACTCACAAAATCAAAACCCTCACGACGAATGACAAAGTATGGCCCGAATTCGGGCAACACTTAAACATCCATCGGATCGGTTTCAATCGATTGGACATTGTATCGTAGCAGTGATCGAGTTATTACCCTGTAATCGTAGCAGCGTTTCCCTACTTAAATCTACGAAAATGAGCAGTATATTTCGTTTTTGAAGAAGTTTTATTAACACAGATGAAAAGGCCATGCACTGCTTGTTATATAGCTGAAATTTGAGTTTTACGCGGCCTGCGTAAACTCTAAGAACAACCTACGCGGCCCGCGAGGGCCACCCTAGCTACGGCTAGGGCTACCGTGTCACATGTAGGCTTGCCACGTGGCCCTAATCGTTAGCCGGAGACTTTCAAGCTGTCGCGCCGCGAGCGACCAATAAAATTGAATTTCTTGATTTTTCATAAGGATTAGGGTTTTAGGGGTCCGGTTTTTACTTACGGAGTGTTTTAGGATAATTTCGTGCAGGTCCTTACACCGGTAACCCACCCCAACGCCCCGAGACTCTAGTAACCCACTATCTGTCCCTATCTCTCTATTTTCCAAACACCCTCACTAGCATGGATCTGAGATAAAAGGCAACAATCATGGATTATGCTTAAGACCTTCCTCATCACCGTTGTCGGAGCCATGGAAAGGGTTTCTCTTCTTTTTTTTCACCGAAAACATATCTGAGCACTGTCTACCCTCCGATCTATTCAAAGGAACATTTTCGGAACCCTAGCTTTTGGCCGGAAATGTCGTTACACAACTTACGCAGGAACTGCACTGTCTACCCTCCGATTCAAACCACCGTTATCGCTACTATGCTTTGTTTTCCCCATGGAATGGAGAGTTTCACGACATCGATTTTTTGTTCGAAGTATATCTGGATTTGTAATAATATGGTTATCATACATGGCACCTCTCAAGTAGGTTTTATTGGCCGGAAAAACAGAGGTGGTGGCGGAGGTGGAGGTGGTGGTGGGGGCGAGGGCAAGGGCGGGGGTGGGGGTGGGTGAGTGGTGGATTTGACTAAGGCGGCCAGGTCTGTTCAGCGAGATTTTGACCACGGTAGTGGTGGCTAACAATGTAGATAGGTATTGGTGTGGTGGTCGTGGTCATGGTAGAGGTAGCCGGAGAGCTGTAGTGGAGGTTGCCGGAGAGCTGTGGTGGTTGTCGGAGTAGTTGTGGTGGTGGTGGTGCAGGGAAGTAGAGAGAGACGGGGGAAGGGTGGGGAAGAGTTACAGTGTGTCTATGATACATAATTACAAACATACATACATACATACATATATATATATATATATATATATAATGTAAGTATCTATAGAAAACCCACTTTAATTTAGAAAACCCGGGAAACTCAAAGCTCCCGATATTTTTTTTTCTTGAAAAAATTTACACATGTTATATACATGTTTTTAAGGGTTTTGGGCAAAAAAAATCAAAAAAGCGTCGAATAGATATTTTTTTAAAAAATAAACAAGTTTTGGTGTAATACATGTTACAAATATGTCAGATGAATGTAACATGTGTTACACCAAAACTTGTTTTTTTTTTTTTTTAAATATCTACTCGGCGCTTTTTTGATTTTTTTTTTTTTTGCCCAAAACCCTTAAAAACATGTATATAACATGTGTAAATTTTTTCAAGAAAAAAAAACATCGGGAGCTTTGAGTTTCCCAGGTTTTCTAAATTAAAGTGGGTTTTCTATACATCCTTCCCCTATATATATATATATATATATATATATATATATATATATATATATACAGGGGATGGCTAAAATGAAAACCATCTCCAGTTGCGAAAACCGTGAGAACCACTTTCCAACCATTAAATCTTGGAAATAGATGGATAAGATTAAAAGTAATTAAACCATTAAAAATTTTTTTTGTCTTATTATTTTTTAATATTTTAATGTTAAAAGGATATTTAAGTAAATTTGCTCTTTTTGTCTTATTATATTTATTGTTTTTTATTACTTTTTTTGTCTCATTACATTAATTGCTTTTTATTAAAATCATATTTTTTATTAAAAAAAATTTTAAAATCATATTTTTTTCAAGATTTTTTTTACACAAAAATGTTTTTATGAACCGTCTTTTCTTACGCACGGTTTTTTTACAGGTGGTTTTACGCCCCGTTTTTTGCGTGCCGTTTTTTCGCCCGGTTTTTTACGCGCCATTTTTTTACGCCTGGTTTTACCGGCCGTTTTTTAACGCGTCGCTTTTTACGCCCCGTTTTATCACTCGTTTTACGAGCCATTTTTTAACGTGTTACACGCCGTTTTTTACGCACCGTTTTTTACACCCCGTTTTTACGCGTGATTTTTTACGCGCCGTTTTTTACGCGTGATTTTATTTACGCGCCATTTTTACACACACACGTTTTTAAATTTTTATTACGATTTTAAACTTTTTTTTTACAAAAATTTTTTTAAACATAAAACTTTTTTACAATTTTTTTTTACAAAGAACAAAAATTTATATGAAAGCATTTTTACGGTTTTAACCTTTTTTAAAAAAAAAATTTACACACACGTTTTTAAAGTTTTTTACGTAAACTTTTTTTATGTTTTTAACTTTTTTTTTTTACAAAAACTTTTTTTACAAGAAAAAATTTACAATTTTTTTTTACAAAAATTTTTTTTGCAAAGAACAAAAATTTATACGAAAACTTTTTTTTCGGTTTTTAACTTTTTTTTTTACAAAAACTTATTTACAAAAAATTGAGAGAGAGAAAGATGAAAATGAGGTGATTTAAATTTGAGAGAGAAAATGATTTGATGGTTAGTCAAACTTTAAGAGGAGGGAGAGATGATTTGATGGTTTTGATTAAATGACTATATTACTCTTTTAGTTGTCATTATCTGATTGGTGGATAGTGGTTCTCGTGGTTCTCGCAACTTTAGGTGCTTTTCATTTTAGCTGTCCCCTATATATATATAAAAAGTATATCGTACATTACGGCTTAAAGTACTTCACGTACAACAACGTGCGTGATTTGTTATATAACATGCGTGATTAATGTTTTCAATATGCATGATTATTGTGTCTCAACATGCGTGATTTTGGATTTTTGAGTTATAACGTGCGTGATTTTAAAATGAACGTGCGTGATTTTAAAATGAACGTGCGTAATTACCTGTCGTACGTGATGTACGTTAAGCCGTAATGTACATTAACCTTCCTCTATGTACGTATAGGATAAGGTTATTGTAAAAAAGGTTAAAAGTGTGAGAAATATTGTGGAGATGATATGTGTCCTCAATTTAAATGAATTCAAATAGGTAAACAAATAAGTTTATCGTTGATTCAATTAAGTCAAAACCTTCCATAATCGCCACCTTATTTATAGGAACATGATTTTTTATAAAGACCTCTACAAAAAAACACTACGAATAACATTGCAGCCACCATTCAGCACATATATAACACCATTCAATAATTATATAACGTCATTCAATAAGTATATAACATCATTCAATAAGTATATAACACCATTTTAAAGATCTCTATAAAAACACTACGAATAACACTGCAACCACCATTCAGCACATATATAACACCATTCAATAATTATATAACACCATTCAATAAGTATATAACATCATTCAATAAGTATATAACACTATTAAAGACACTACAAAACACCATTCAACAGTTCATAACACTCTAATAAGTACATAACACTACAAAACAAGATATAACATTACAAATGCCTATAAAACAATATGAATGGTATATAACACCATATTACCATTTTATAGCTCTGTATAACATTACAACCCCTGTCGTTCCACTGCCGGCACCACCACTGTCGCTCCGCCCCAGCCGTAGTGGAGAGGTGGCCGGCGCCGCCTCTCTACAGTCTCTGATTTGGAGATGTCGATGATTCGGAGCGGTGAAGATGTCGATGATTCGGAGCTACGGAAGAGAGCGACGGAGACGTCGATGATTCAGATTGGCGGAGATGTCAGATCGGCGGAAGAAAAGCAACGGAGATAGAGGTTCCTGTCATGATTCGCTAATTTGTATGGTTTTAGTAACTGGTTTGCATATGAAGATACAGTTTCCTATTTTCAAATGAATATAAAGACTCTTTTACCCCTACAATTTTCAATCTAGTCCAAAATAATAAAAGACAATTTACAATTTGGTCTCTATTAATCTCAACCATTAGATCAAATATCTAATGGTGTAGATTTTTTCTTACCTTTCTTACAAAAAACCCTTTTTTTTTACAGGAACCTATATATATATATATATAATATTTTCTTTTATTTTTTTAACTTAAAGGATAAAAGAATAAAAAATATAAAAAATGGGTGGATGAAAATAGTAAAAAAAAAAAAACAAGTATGTATAATGACAAAAATACCCCTGTTTTAACTAAGTATTTTGGATGGAGTTAGGCAATGTGATCAAAATGACAAAAAATTGGGAAAAGTCAAGGACGTAGAGGAGGAAAAAAAACTATTTAGACTAAAGTGGCAATTTTGACCAAACTTCAGGGACTAAAATGGCAAATTACTCAATATATAAATTGGGTCCCATGACTCCCCCTCCCCCACACACACACACCCCCGGAACTTTTGATCAAGCTCCGCCACTGAATAATATGATTGTCAACTTCAAGTTATCGATTACGGAAGAAACGTAATAAATGTTATTCCAATTGCATCATCAAATTTTGGGGACATCTTGGCAGTGTTTTAGTTATGAAGAATGGTTGGGTAGTTGATGTTTGGTTCTGATAGAATTTTGTTTGGACACATTTTGGCAGATTGATGTGTTCCCCAAAATCAATAGATTGGATGAAGCATGGGCGAGACATGAGGTGGTTTACCCATGCTCGTTTGTCTCTCACAACCTTGCCGTTTAATTACTTTAAGGTCATACAAATACATTATACATGCATCATGCATCCATGTACATCCATACATATACGTGTATCTACGTATTGATATGGGGAATAGTTAAACACACATATGGCCCATTGCTTTGTAGTCTAGTAGTATTTTGATGGTAAGATAAGGGTTTGAGACCAATAGGTCCTGGGTTCGATTCCCATAAGGGGAGTTTTCCTATATTTATTGGGCTTTCTCCTGAATTGGTGTATGGGCATTATGCCTAGTGGAGAAGGATATGATCGGGTGGTTCTGTTGGTGGCACAATGATACTCCGGTGGTCCGTCAATGATCCAAATTTGTCGTTAAAAAAAGTTAAACACACTTATGAGTAATCCAAATGCTATTATTTCATATTTTCATGAGTTAAAAAAAATGTAGTGATAATCCAAATAATAAAATACTTATATGGGTAACGCTATAACAAAATTAATCTTGTTAATTCTTTATCGAGTAAGATTGATCTTTAGTATCTCTCTTAGACCACCCGTAGTGGTTTAGAAAAATAATGCCCCCACCATGGGGCATTATCCGACACGTGTCATCCCAGTCAGCATGGAGCGTTATTGCAAAAGTGGCGTAGTGGGAATAATGTCTGATAATGCCCCTTCCAATCATTAAACAAAAAAAAAAGCAAACTATTTTCTAATTGGTGGGTCAAACCCAGTCAAACCTTCCTTCTTCCAATTTAGGCGTTTTAATTATAATGCCCAAGCAATTTTTTTTCAAAAATAATGCCCCATAATGCCCTATGTAATGGGGGAGTGGGCATTTTTTTTGAAAATAATGCCCCCATAATGTCCCACTACACATGGTCTTATAAAGTGACAAACCCGCTACTTAACATGTAATTAAGTCATTTAAATGACTTGGAAGCTCAGTTTTGTAGGACATATAATTAATCTTCTTCAAAACCAGAAAGAGACCATCTACTCTACTTAACTATACAATTATAAAAACCCTAACTAATCTTAATTAACTAGAGGGAGAAATTCTTGACTGTGAAATTATGTTTTGCATTTCTTAGCTCTTGGATTCAGTTACATTAGTTTGTATAGATACACAATAAAAGACCAATAAACTGCTTACTACTAAATATCTTAAAATAATTAATATAAAAAACCTATTGAAATAGTCATTACTAAATAACTCACTGCTAATTTATTTTTAATTATGCCTGTTTTTGAGTAACTATATTATTGACCCACAACATGAATTAAATATCATCATCCTTCACTATATTTTTCTCATTGGTTTTATCTAAGATTTTTAGAAGGTTTACTTTTTTTATAAATATCCAAGGAGAACCTTATGGATGAACAGGGAATCGAGATTTCTTTCATGAAGGTGTGAAATATTTTTAAAAATTTTAGGCCTTTAGGTATATAAAAAGAATTCGGTTCATATCAGGTCGGATCGGTTCGGGTCATGAAAACAAATGAACATTAAACAAAAATTTAATAATCATCAAAAACATGTCAGACGTCGTTACAAACATATTTAAAATGTTGCCCAACGGGTTTTCATAAGTTCATCGCTCCATAATTTTCAATTTTACTAAACATATAAATCGCTCCATAAGTTCATAAAACAACACTAAAGTACTAAACATGCGAATAGCTCCATAAGTTCACCGCTCCATAATTTTCAATTTTACTTTTCAAACCCTAGTAATTGTTGATTACTTGCTTCTTCTAAGTTGTAACAACAAAAAAAGTCATCGAAACAACAAAATCACCCTACTAAAGTCTAGAACAAAAAAAAGCAAAAGACATAAAATTTCAAACCTTTTTATCATCTCTAACATTAAAAAAGCTGAAACAGAATAGGAAGGGGCGGTGGGTTTGGTGGCCGGATATTGACGAATTCCAGAGAGAAATTGGGGGCTCGTTGTTGTCGTCGCTGGCAGTGGGAAGTTGGGGATAGCAGACGAGAGAGAGCGGGAGAAAAGCTGAAACAGAATAGGAAGGGACGGTTTGGGTTAGGTTATTTTATTATACTTCAAATTTTGTTGGGTTGGGTTGGGTTGGGTTAAGTGGACTTAGGCTAAATTATTTAGTGAAATTGAGTGGGTTACAAACTTGTAAATTAGTTTAAATTTTTTTTATAAAAATAAGTGTTTATGTTATATCGTTATAAAAATAAGTGTTTGTTACAATTGTTTTCTTATAAATTAAAAATATGTTTTTTTTTTCTAAAGAGGCGGTTAAAAATATCCAAAGGGTGTAAATGTAAATTTCCAAAAGGGTGTGATCAGGATTTTACATAAAAATTAACACTAACTTTTTTTCAAGTGATGTGGCCGCAAACCCACTACCCCAGGGAATCCGAATGAATGCTCATACAGTCGTGCCTCATGCCTCATGATGTCTTTTAAATGAGACGAGGCCCAATGAATACTAATAGGCTAAAAGCTACACGGTAGGCCCACTAACTGATATGGTACTCTAACAGCCCATATTTCTTGTCGGTATTAATTTATCTAGCATCCGCGATAGCAATATACCAAGAAATAAGTATATAATGAAGACAACGTTTTTTAAATTTATTTGTAATTTGTGTGTCATGTAAAGGTGGCGTTCTATAATATATCGAGACAACGATTATTACCTCATATTTCTATATAAGATATGAAAGCTATGAAGCTATTTTGAAACTTGAGTATCGGCAGATATAGAGCGTATCCATATCAAGTTAAAGTGAGCTTAATCGAGGTAAGGTATGGCTCGTGAAAGAATATGTAGGTTAAAGTTTCGCTTGTATGTGTTTTATTCGTAGAGGGTTGTCAATGTTCAATTACTATGGAATAAGTATGTGCAATGTTAGACACTGGTCTACTTATAATTTGCAAGATGTAAAGTTGAAAAATCTTATCAGTTTATTAGGGCTGTTCATGAGCCGAGCCGATCCAGGGTAAGCTCGGGCTCGGCTCGATTATAAACCGAGCTGGCTCGGCTCGGCTCGGATTTGAAACCGAGCTGAAAATCTAAGCTCGGACTCGGCTTGGTTTTAAACCGAGCTGGCTCGACTCGACTTGGTTTTGCTCGATTTTAAAAAGAAAAATATAATATATAACACTCAGAATTCAGTAGCCTAAAATATTATTCAATACTTCAAAAAATATTCAAAATAAGTTTATCCTAATACATTACAAGCCAAAATCATGTTCAACAACGAAAAATAAGTTTTAAATTTCAATGAAATACAATATTAGTTTATTAGCAAGGTAATTAAGATTCAAATATGCCATGGATACCAAATTACAAGCCTAAATACATATAAATAATAACAAGTTTTTTGTAATATATTATAATGTATATAAAAATAAATATATTATAAAGAAAATAATCCGAACTAAGCCGAACTGAGCTACCAAGCGAGCCAAACCGAACCAATTCGGCTCGTTACGATTGTTCTAATGCGATTGTTCTAATAGATTTCTTTACTTGGCAGGGTCATTATGACTTTAAACATCGACTTTTTTTTGTAAACGATCGCATCCCTTATTGGGCCACATCTTGCGTGTAAAGGCAGCCACGCCTCTGCTTCTTCATGTCATCTCTGTTTTATAGTTCCTGGGAGAGAGAGAGAGACGAAGACGCAAAGTTTAGAGCGAGAAGAAGCACTCGCGAAGAGAGAGAGAGAGAGAGAGAGAGAGATGGAGCTAACACCGCTTCCGGTGTTCCAGGCGGCGCAAGACGGTGCTTCTATCTTCGGTATGCCAACAACCCCAAATCTCTTCTCCTTCGCTGCATCATAGTTGAAACCCTAGGATTCACATCTCGGCTTCGCTATTGCAGATCATATTGCCTCTTCTGCAATTTCTCTCACATCTCACAGTTCTTTGGATCTTATATGATTTACAAATGTTTAAAAATTGAAATATGGAATCTTTCTAACAGATAGGATGTTTTACGGTAATTATGTTCTCTAAGATTGTTAATACATTGCTAACCAGAATAAATCAATCAAAATGCTCACCGTTTTGCTTACCTTTTGAAATTAGTTGTAAAATTATGATGACGGGTTACTGAATTTTGAATTATTATGTTATTATAAACTTTCAGCCATGTTTGGTTACTTTGTTTCACTTTCTAATACTTGATATTCCACCAACTAGGAGGAAGACGGGTTGTGGAGACGGGTGGTGGTGGCACTTCATCATACGCCTAGAACGTGGCCGGCGGTCCCGTATAAGAAATGCCTTACTGGTACGTGGGGAACCATAGCTAGAGTCGACAACTATCTAGCGTCTTTAAATGTGGATCTCTTAGGGGTGATTAAAGGAAAAGTGGGTAATGGGTCAAAAATTAGATTTTGGGTAGACATGCGGGTTGGTGACAAACCGCTCAGGTTGGTGTACCCGAATCTATATGAATTGGAG
This sequence comes from Helianthus annuus, assembly GCF_002127325.2. NCBI lineage: Eukaryota > Viridiplantae > Streptophyta > Magnoliopsida > Asterales > Asteraceae > Helianthus > Helianthus annuus. The sequence continues at coordinate 134,986,367 of NC_035446.2, read as the reverse complement.
AAAAAAAGGGATGCATGGTAGCGCATAGGTGTGTGTCACGCAGTGGCCTAATGTCGTATCAATGGGAGTGGAAAAGAAATATTATGGATGATATGGATGCGGATAACTTGTTGGTTTAATGATTTCGATCAGTAATGTGCAGTTCAGTAGGTCAATTGATACTTGGGTGTGGGTGGAGGAGGCTGCAGGTGAGTTTTCGGTGGCTTCGGTCAAGCGTGCTATTTACAAGGCCCGTAATGTCAATCTGATAAAGACGTTGGATTGGAATTCTTGGGCGCCCATCAAGTTAAGTCTGTTCGGCTGGAGACTAAGTTTGCGCATGCTTCCTACGATGGATGAACTCATTAAAAGAAGAATTTGCTGGGGTCCGAATGGATGCTGTTTGTGCCATTCTGCAGAGGAATCAGTAGATCATATTTTCACAGAATGTATCGTTGCGGCTGTGGTTTTGCAGCAAATTAGCGTGTGGTGCAAGATCGCTCCCTTTTATGCCTTTTCTATAGAAGATCTGTTCGGGTTGCATAAATTGATCTCAGGTAGTAGCATCAAAAAAGGCAGTCCAAGTCGTTATTCTTGCTACTTGCTGGAGTTTATGGCGGGCGAGAAACAATTACATTTTCTCCAATGTTCCAGTGAAGGTCAGAAGCATATTGGAAGAGATGAAATCAGTTTGCTATTGTTGGGTTAGTAACAGGGGAAAATCTATTGATATGGATTGGAAAAAGTGGAAAGGATTTATATTGTAATGCTCCAGTTAGTTGTTGTGCTCGGGCCTTTGCCAGCTCCTTGGTGGTAGTTGGTTTTTGGTTTTTTTTTGAATTTCGCTGTTCCAAAAAAAAAAAAAAAAAAAAAATCAAACATGTAGCCATAGTGATTTATGAGTCCCGATTATAAACTTTATAAACTTAACGCCACCTAAGAATCTCCACATAATTTAATGTCGATATTATTCCATTTATGACAATTGTTTGTAATTTTTAGTGAGTAAAGTAATGAGAGTTACAAACTATTAAATTAGACGTTCGGTTAAAGTGGTCACATTCTTTATCGTCACTTATAAGCACATGAGTGATGGTTATAATAAGATTCAAGGACAAATTTTAAGATGTTTTTATGATGAAAATTTTAGGTATGTTATACCACTTTAGTTTTTTCCTACTAATTATGGTACTGTATTAAGCATTAAAGTCATTTTCTGTATTTCAGATAAGAAACGATGGTTTGGTAAGTGGTGTGATTAACACGATTAAAACATGTTGGGGATGAAATGAGTCTTTTTTTAAAATGGGTCTTTTTCAAAATTGGCGAGGCTTTCGTATAAATTAAGTTTTTCAAAATCATATTAAATTATTACACGCTTAGAATAACAACATTGAGGATTGAATGTGAACCTATAAATACATAGGTGTACTTTACTTTCTTTAATTTTTTTTCTATTATAGAGATTCTAATGTGATGGTATTTTTGTTGTTTCCATTATTATTTTCTCTATATAATATAGAAAAGAGGCTCCAATGTAAATGCTCTAAATATAGACGTGTACTTTACATTCTTGCTTTTGTATGTTTTTATGGCTCTTTACAACAAGAAAAGGTTTAAGAAACCGAATAAAAAATTTATGGTGGAGAAAAGGGAAAAAGGATACTTTAGATGTTAAAAGTGTTATTTTTATACTTTTATTTGCTGTAAATTAAATTTTCCTACCCGGAAAATTTCCGGGTTATAACCTAGTAAGTATATAATGAAGACAACGTTTTTTAAATTTATTTGTAATTTGTGTGTCATGTAAAGGTGGCGTTCTATAATATATCGAGACAACGATTATTACCTCATATTTCTATATAAGATATGAAAGCTATGAAGCTATTTTGAAACTTGAGTATCGGCAGATATAGAGCGTATCCATATTAAGTTAAAGTGAGCTTAATCGAGGTAAGGTATGGCTCGTGAAAGAATATGTAGGTTAAAGTTTCGCTTGTATGTGTTTTATTCGTAGAGGGTTGTCAATGTTCAATTACTATGGAATAAGTATGTGCAATGTTAGACACTGGTCTACTTATAATTTGCAAGATGTAAAGTTGAAATATCTTATCAGTTTATTAGGGCTGTTCATGAGCCGAGCCGAGCCAGGGTAAGCTCGGGCTCGGCTCGATTATAAACCGAGCTGGCTCGGCTCGGCTCGGATTTGAAACCGAGCTGAAAATCTAAGCTCGGACTCGGCTTGGTTTTAAACCGAGCTGGCTCGACTCGACTTGGTTTTGCTCGATTTTAAAAAGAAAAATATAATATATAGCACTCAGAATTCAGTAGCCTAAAATATTATTCAATACTTCAAAAAATATTCAAAATAAGTTTATCCTAATACATTACAAGCCAAAATCATGTTCAACAACGAAAAATAAGTTTTAAATTTCAATGAAATACAATATTAGTTCATTAGCAAGGTAATTAAGATTCAAATATGCCATGGATACCAAATTACAAGCCTAAATACATATAAATAATAACAAGTTTTTTGTAATATATTATAATGTATATAAAAATAAATATATTATAAAGAAAATAATCCGAACTAAGCCGAACTGAGCTACCAAGCGAGCCAAACCGAACCAATTCGGCTCGTTACGAGCCGAGCCGAGCCGGCTCACTTTCTAACCGAGCCAAGCTGGTTCGACTCACTTTCAAACCGAGCCATATCGAGCGAGCTTTTTCCGAGCTAAATCCGAGCAAGTTTCGAGCTTTTTGGACAGCCCTACAATTTACTCGTTAAGTGAACTTAAACCGGATGATTTTTCTAGTTGAAAAATCTTATCAGTTTACTCGTTAAACTTAAACGAACTTAAACCGAATGATTTTTCTATATTACTTTTTGTTATTTGTTATGTTATTGTTGTAATATTTTCTAAAATTATTGTGTATTTAAATAACGTAGACAAGAACGGGGTCAGAAAAGATATGAACGTACACAACAAGTGACAAAAAACATGTGGTACCGCTCGGTAAGGACGTCCATCTCATACGTTCGTACACCAATATCATGTACTCAATTTTTTAATATAGTAACAGAATATAGCATTACATGTGGGAATATTGAAAAATTATATAGTGTTTATATTCTATATATATATATATATATATATATATATATATATATATATATATATATATTAAATTCAACTATAAAATAATCTATCTACTATAATAAAACAAACCAAGTTTTGAACACATGTCATTTATCCTCCTATTTTTATAGATAATTAATATCAATTAAAAGATAATTATACAATTAAATTTAATATAAATTTAAACAATTCGTATAGGAGATAATATATATATATATAATATTTTAAAATAGAGTAAATTACAAAAAACGTCCTTTATGTATATCACTTATTGCAAACTGTCCTTTTTCTTCAATAATTACAGAATAATTATTATTTAGTTTGATCTATTATAATTAATTGTAGATAACTCTCCTAGTAAATATTATTTAGTTTAATCAACAAAACCAAACTTTGTGAAAATATATTATTTATTTTTATTTTTAAAAAATTATTATATTGATTTTATTACATAATTTTTAAAAAAATTGTATATAACTTTTAATATTACTTTATATATAAAATTAGATTTATTACGGGTGTTTTTAAAATGTAATCTATTTTATATTTTATTACTCAAATAGCTGCTTATTTACTTCTTGAATAACATGTTTAAACACTGTATATTCTTTTCAATAATCATCTCCATAATCACCATATCTATGGCATACCGAGTATATTCATCAGTTTTTTTAAATATAATTTTCTTATTATTTGGTATATAAAATAATATTTATTCAACTCGTGTAATACACGAGGGTTTTTAAAGATATAACTTTTTTTATTATTTGGTAAACAATATTACATTTATTCAACACGTATAATACACATGGTTTTAAAGATATAACTTTTTTTTTATTTGGTATATAAATTTATATTTATTCAACCCGTACAATACATATGGTTTTTATAGATATAACTTTTTAGTATTTAATATATAGAAAATTAAATTTATTCAAACCATGCAATAAAGGAGGTTTTTAAAGATATATTGTTTAGTATGAAACCAAGTTTTTGGACACATGTCATTCATTGAAGCCCCCTATTTTTATAGATAATTAATATCAATTAAAAGATAATTATACAATTAAATTTAATATAAATTTAAACAATTCATATATGAGATAATATATATATAATATTTTGAAATAGAGTAAATTACAAAAATCGTTCTTTATGTATGTCACTTATTGCAAACTGTCCTTTTTCTTCAATAATTACAGAAAACGTACTCGACGTTTGCAAACCCTTGCAAGTTATGTCCTTTAGCCCTAACTCAGTTAATTCAAATGATTTATTTATTTTATTAATCTAAAATAGTTAAGGGTAGAACCTATTTAAAAAATGTTTAAAAGGTGTTTATTGGTTTTATAATTATATTTTCGTGTTCAATTCTCAACTCAAATACGGTAATCACTATGTTTACGTGACATTTATAAGAACAATAGCCACAATCACCCCATCTATCATATATCGAGTATATCCGTTAGTTTTTTTAAGATATAAATTTTTATTAGATTCATTCAACCCGTGTAATAAACGAGGTTTTCTAAAAATATAACATTTTTATTTTTTACTATACAAAATTACATTTATGGAACTCGTGTAATGCTCGGGGTTTTAAAAATATAACTTTTTTTATTATGTAGTATATAAAATCATATTTATTCAATACATATAATACATTAGATTTATAAAGATATAACTTTTTATTGTTTGGTATATAAAATTACATGTGTTCAACCCGTATAACACAGCCCCCCTCTTTAGTCTCCCTAACGGTTGGACTTAGTCTCGCTCCTCAGCTCGACGAGGTTCTTAAAAATGTAACTTTTTTATTATTTAATATATAAAATTAAATTTACTCAACCCATACAATACAAGGGGTTCTTAAATATATAACTTTTTTATTATTTAATATATAAAATTACATTTATTCAACCAATGTAATAAACGAGATTTTAAATATATATTGTTTTATTATTTAGTATATAAAATTGCATTTATTCAACCCGTGTAATAAACGAGATTTTTAAAGATAGATTTTTATTATTTGGTATATAAAATTGCATTTATTCAACCCGTATAATACACGGGGTCTAACCTAGTATTTACATAAAAAGAAGTTAAACCAAATAAAGGATAGAAAATACCATTACAAATAGTTAAATGCACAAGATGATAACATATATAATGTCAAACCTTTTATTTTAGTTAAAACACTTATAGGTCTAATTCAGTATAAGCCAATGATCTCTAGATCAAGTGATAAAAGGTTTGTATTTCTTTTGAGAGATGTAGCAGGTTCAACTCTTACTTGGTGCAGAATAAAACATTGGTGGGCAATGATAGGAGACCCAGGGAAACTTGGGTTTGATCCTTGAGTCAAACCGGTTTTACCGGTAATTTCACCGTTGTGCCTACGGACGGGTGGGTTAACGGGTTTACCTCGGAATTAGTGGTGGACTCGGGTTACTCTCGGAGTATTCCGTTTGGTCCAGTGGATGCCCCAAGAGTGTTCGACGCTGATACTGTTGACCGTAAAAAAAACTCAGGTTATAAGAAAAATTTGCTCTAATCGACAAAAAGTATTGAGAATTTAGAAAACAAATATTTATGTAATTAGTAATTCCATAGGTGGCTAGCTCATTGAGAAGGTGTAAAAAAACTTAAATGAGATATATAAATATAAGAAGCCCCTCGGGCCGCTCTTGGCTTCACCTTATTTCTCTCTTGTTCATTCCACTTCCATCCTCGTTCACCGTTCGCGATGGATTCAACAATTTTATCTATCGGTCACATCTGTTTGGTCTTTGTATGTTTATCAAGAGGGATTTTTATTGAGTTGTGTCACCGAACTTTCTTTGGCTGGATTTGAGTCGGGTCGATGAAGCATTATAGGCTTTTAAGTGTAGATTTAGGGTTTTAAATTTGGTTCATAACTTACATCTTGCAAATCCTGTGTTTGTTGTTAATTCATCTAAATAAAAGAAAGTAGCATATTGACCTAATTGTTCATTGTATATACCGTTTAAAAAAATGTTGGTATACCGGCCTAAATTGGTTCAGTGGTTCTTAACTTAAATAGTTGCATGTTTCAACCTAAATAAAGATTCAATCAAACAGTCTAAATCAGAAGAGCATATGAAACTAGTAGGATGAGAAGGAACTTACCTGGAAATTAGAAATTGAACCAAATTTATCCAAGCTTTCAAATTTCACCCAAATTTCTAGACCTCGTCTCGTAGTTTGGTATGTGCCAATTTTGTATGGTTAATATCCATTGCTCAAAATCAAAGTTCCACAAATGATACTGATTCAATCAAAGTTCCACAAATGATACTGATTCAAAGTGGTTTTTGTTAAAATTTCAATCAAAACGTTCCTCAAGTGAAATTAACTTAATCAAGAAAAAAAACCGGTCAATTTCATATAGGAACAAAGTTATAAAATACTATAAATACCCATGGAAAATTATAAATATTTGATATACCCTTACAAAGTAGTAGAAATATCATATATACCCAATTCATTAGAAACAATTTAATATTAGTTACATAAATAGACCTTGTGGTTTATACTTAATTTCGTCTTTAGGTACTAACTTATTTTTTTAACAGGTTTGAGGCTTGTGATTATTAGTTTGTAACGACTTTGGGTATTAACACTAACTTCTGTTAATTTTTCTATTAAATTTGAGTAGAATGACTAAAATACCCTTTTGTAACTACAAGTACCATTTGTATAAATCAACACAATGATATTGCAAAGGACCAAACATGTCTTTTTGTAAAGTGTTTTAAAAATACTAAGAAACTGTAGGGACTTGTGTGAGATAGATCTGGCCTTGTGTGAGATAAATAAATGAGCTTTCCTACTAATTTTTGGTAAAAAATAAGATTAGACAAACTTTGACCTTTTTCTTTACATATATTAGCAACAACATGATTTTGCTCAATAGGTCAATTAGAAGGTTTACACCCTAACATCCCATACTCACTTAACAATTTCAAACAATATAAAAAAATAACAATAAGCTGGAATATCAGTTTAATCAGTTGCGATCCTACAAGTGGCATCGACAAAGTTTTCATATTAATTATAAGCTGAAATCAGTTGCGATCCTACAAGTGGTATCAGAGCAGGAGAGTTGATATCTACTCAATTTTCTCTGAGACAAAAATAAAGTATTATTTTCATTTATGACTTCCATCCCTAAAAAATACTTCACTTTTCCCAAATCTTTAATCTTGAAATTATTTTTTAATGTAGCTTTAACATTACTAAAATCATCCAAAAACTGTTCCTAGTTAGCAGAATATCATCTACATACACTAACAAAACAACAATAATACCACCTTTATGTTTAACAAACAAAGAATAGTCAGACGTACTTTGCACAAAACCAAAATCAAGCAAAACCTTAACAAGTTTTTCATTCCACTTTCTAGGGGCTTGTTTTAATACATAAAGAGGTTTTTTTTTTTTTTTTTTTTCAATTTACAAACTCTAGTCTCATTTTTAGAATAATAACCCTGTGGTAACAACATATAAACATCCTCATGTAAAATCACCGTATAAAAATGCATTATTAATTTCAAGTTGACACAAGTTCCAATTATGTTGAACAACAAGTGACAAAATGCACCTAACAATACTCATTTTTACCACAAGGTGCAAAAGTTTCTTCAAAGTCAACACCTTCCTTTTGACTATAACCTTTTGCAACTAACCTAGCTTTGGATCTTTCAATTTCACCACTAGACTTATATTTAATCTTATAAATCCATTTACACCCAACAAGGGTTCTGCCTTTAGGTAATGGAACAAGATCCCAAGTTTGGTTCCTATTAAGAGCCTTTATTTCCTCATTAATTGCTGAAATCCAATTAGGGTCCTTAACAGCCTCAAAATAAGACTTTGGTTCTACACTTTTATTTAGACTAGTAGCAAAACAATGGTTTTCAACAGACAATTTAGAGTAATTAACAACTTTTTCAATTCCATACTTTACTTTCCATTCAACAACAAAATCATTAGATTTCCTAGGCATATTTATAACTCTAGGGACCTTCTAGTAATAGGTCGATCACTACTTCCTGAACTATTTCCCTCAGAACTTGGATTTTCTGCATTGCATTCGTCCACAACCTCAACCCTGCCAGACTCATCAACATTGCTCCTAAGCTACTGCACATCAGCCATGCCTATAGGAGGGTCAACTTGAGACTCTGGCTGTTGAGTCCCTTCTCGCGAAAGCACATTATTATCCCTTTCACCATCATCATGAAGTCCATGTAGTTTGGTTCCTATGTCTTCATACAAGTCGAAGAAATTAAGCATAGTAACTTCAGAACATGTATTTACATTAAATGACTCAAAAACAGTTTTATCTTTAACAGGAAACAAATTCTCATAAAATTTTACGTCCCGGGAATAAAATACTATTTTACTATCCAGATTAAAAACCTTGTATCCTTTTTTATCATTCGAACATCCTATAAACACACATTTCTCAGCCCTACTTTCTAACTTATTTGATTCATTTAACACAATACAAAAACATAAACAACCAAACAACCTTAAGTGTTCAAGAAAAGGTTTAAACCTATACAACATCTCATAAGGTGTCTTGCCATTTAACATAAAAGCATGAGTCCTATTGATTAAATAAGCAGCTGTTAGAATACATTCATCCCAAAACCTCACAGGTAAAATACTTTGAAATAATAAAGCCCTAGCAACATTAAGAAGATGCATATGCTTCCTCTCCACAACACTATTCTGTTGTGGAGTGTAGGTAACAGATGTTTGATGAATTATACCATTAAGTTTATTTTATTCAATCATTTTATTATTCACAAATTCCAAACCATTATCACTTCGTATACACTTCACAAGCTTACCAAATTGTGTTTTAATAATGGTCATAGAAGTTTGAAAATAATTGATGTGTGTAAAATGCAACATATAAATTACATCAAATGAGGCATAAAACTAACCCTTTTTAAGTACTAATGTTGGAAAAAGAGTGTTTTTGTCTTCCTTTTGTATTTTCAGGATTAAATGAGCTCAAATTAACAAAAGAAGCAAAAAGGCAGCTAAATCTAACATAAATACAAGAAAAGGAACATAAGTGGATTACCCGACCCCTCGACAGCATCCTCCCAAGCAAAACAGAGAAGGCAGAAGACTGAACACGCCCCATGCTCAGCGAGCACGGGACCGTGCCCAAGAAGCAGCAGATAAGACAAACCTATAGAAGCTTCTATTGCCCACCACGGGGCTGTGCCCAGTGAACATGGGGGCGTGGCGAAAGTACTGCAGGCGCATTAATTGTAATTGCGAATTACAATTAATGAGGAGAGAGATTGTCAGATAGGCACGGGGCCGTGCCCAACGGACACGGGGCCGTGCCCAGGCTTCTGTTCAGCCTATAAATAGGAGTGCTTGGTTTCATTGCAACTCATCCCTTGGCCCACCACCTCTCTCACACTTCATCCACCATCCACCACCATCACAACACCATCATCCACCACCATCATCCATTGTCCATCATAGAGTGTGTGAGTCGTCTCGGGATCCAAGATTGATCGTAAGAGTTCTTGACAATCAATGTCATGTTTGCCTAAGTCTCTTACATCACTTGGTGAAGACAAGTGTTTAGTATAATACTTTTTATTTTTAATCTTTTTCACTTTTTATTTGGTTTGTATTAATGACTTTAATAATTAGTTGCTTATGTTGAAGGTGATTCTTCCTTATCGTTTGTCTGTGGTGTCTTGGCATTATTTTACTGTCTATATAAAATAAAAGATTTTCACCATCCATATCTCCACGGTCTATATGGAGGTATGTTGGCTACCTGGTCGGGGGTTAAGGGAACGGTTTGGTAAGGGTCTTGCCCTTGTTCAGCGTTTAGAGGTCCTGCAAGGGACCTGGGTCAAATTTAGTAGGATCTCCTTCAATACCCAAAGGTATTGGATGGCGAGGATCCAAACTCTTTGACCCCCTCATAAGTTAACTACTATTAATACTATAACCCGGCTATTTAGGACTGTATCCCTGCTGACTCAGACTACTTAGTTGAGGGTAACGTCACCTCCAAAAGAGGGGCCTACCATAATTTGCATTAATAACTTAATTCATTATCTTTCAATAATCTGACCCTTTAGGATTGTATCCTTGCTGACTCAAACTACTAGGTTGAGGGTAACGTCGCCTTCAAAAGAGGGGCCTACTACAATAACTAAGATAATCTCTTAAACAAGTGCAAAAGTGCGAAAATAATCAAAGGTTATACTAATACACGAGTCGGATCCAAGTGATTCATCTTGTCTATCTGTTTTTATTTTTATTTTATTTTTCAGCATTTAGTTAGTTTTATTTTCTTAGTTTAAAAATCTTTTTCTAACATTTTGATTTGGTTAGACGTTGAGGATAAACCGGTACTAAAAGCTCTTGTGTCCTTGGACGACCTCAGTATCTCACCAACACTATACTACGTCCATGATGGGTGCACTTGCACATATGTGTGTTTAGTGTTAGTAAATATCGTGTTTTATAAATTTAAAACTTGGCTAAAAGTGTAAAAAGGGCTTAAAATATACATCTAAAATATAACACACTTCACGCACATTAAGTTTTTGGCGCCATTGCCGGGGACACAAGGATTTTAAGAAAGTTAGGAATCAACGGCCTAATCATATTTTTATTTTTCTTTTTAATTTTTTAGGATTTTCTTAGTTTTTCAGCTTCTGCAGAGCTCAGCACGGGCCGTGCCTACTGAACACGCCCCCGTGCTCAATCATTGGAACTGGCAATCTTGTTTTAAGTCAGACAGTAAGCTGAACACGGGGCGGTGCTCACTCAACACGCCCCCGTGCCCAAGATTCACTTACTGAAAACAGAACCGTTAGATCCCGACGGTTGGTAATTTCTGACACAAACATGAGTGATGGTAATTCTTTTTACTTTCGGCACTCTTATGGCACGTGGTGTCAATTATGTGGAGGCGAACATAAAGAATTAGAATGTTACTTTCTAAATTATAAGCCCCACTACATAGACCCACCGTCTCCCTATAACCTTAAGAGGGGCGAAAGTAAAAATAATCACTATCTCTCCCTCGAATGCGTCCAGCCAAATATTCAAGGAGAAATGCTCCTTGACGAGTTATTTCAACTAGAAGATCTAATTTTAAATTGGTCAAAAGAGCTTAGGAAGGATTTCCTTAATCCACCCCAAAACGATGACCATGAAGAAATGTTGGGATTGTATTCCAACGTCGTTGCTCCCAAAAATACCTTCATACCTAGCAAAGACTTGGACGATAGTCGTCCCTGTGCCGATTGTGCCGTGAAGGACTCTCCATCGACTTCGTTCGGTGCATACATAGACCTGAGCGATTCGGCATATACCTTCTTTAACGAGAGCCCGGGAAAGGGTTGGACTTATCCACCTAGAATAAAGTAGGAATTACCCTCACCGACAACCTCTTGCGTTCTCGCCTTAGTCTAGGACAATTAAGGTATCTTAGGCACTTTGGGGTTGTTCCAACCAGTAAGGAACCCCCCGATATCAATAAGTTCCTTAGAATTAAAGAAACTCCATAAGACAGCTTCCAGACACGGGGCCGTGTCCAGGTCAACACGCCCCCGTGCTCACCTAAAAGATTCTCTGCTGATTTTGTCAGAATACGGACAAAATGTGTCAGGATTTCATCTACACACGGGGCCGTGTCCAACCAACACGGGGCCGTGTCCAGTGCGCTGTCGTTTTCTTTAAATGCAGCCTGATTCCTGCTCATTTTTTACCACTTCAAAAGACAGAGATTCCTGGGATCTTCACTTATACCATCCTAGGCAAGTTCTAAAAGAAGGTTCCCAAGAACCATCTTGTCCCTTCCACTTTTATTCATTACCTCTTCTTTCAATTTTTTTCAAACATTTCCTCCATGAAAGCTTGGGAACTCCATGATTCCAACCTTTAATGAGAAGTTTGTAAGATTATTGGCTAAGGAATCTTGTTTAAAGTTAGTTGTATAACTCTGTTTTAAATTATCTGTGCTTAAAACCCAGCCGAAAACCATAAAAATAATTTAAAACTCCAGGACTCCTTAGCCTAAAATCCTGCAGACAAGTGGACACGGGGCCGTGTCCGAGGTTCTGTTTCATAAAAATTTAGCTTTCTTCGGTTTATTTCCCAGAAATGGCAAGCAGAACAAGCGGAACATCTTTAAGAAATAACCGACAAGGGAGGAGATCATCAACGGCGGAAGACTCTCTTGTAAACTATGTTTACGCCCTAAGAGAGGCTATTGATGAAATGACGGGGGTGGAAGAAGCATTGGTCGACCGTATCAACCATCTAACGGTGGGACTGGAGGGATGTCTCCGAGAGGTAAACCTCTTGCACCAGAGGTTAAACCTTCTCGTCTCCCCGCCTTTGGTACCTATAATAACCCAAAGGGCGTGGAACGTGGTGCCCGAAGTCATCATATCGGCCGAATGGTATTCCATGCACCCTGAGCCTCCGTAAAGGGTAGTGCAACGAGTCCCGGTGAGTGTTCCCCCTCCTTCACAAGTTGCTGAGGAAAATGAAGTTGCCTTCTTCCTTCCAAGGGAGATAGAAGAATGGCTTTAACAACATCTAGGGAAGAAAACCGTCGGCCGAAAGTCCTACTACATCGGGAAACTATTCTCGAAATTTTCCTAAAAAGTAGAACTCTTTATGATAACTTCGTGTACCTCCTGACCTAATTAGTTAAGTTTTTTTTTCTTCTTTTATTTTATTTTATTTTAGGAACATTATGTATCTCTCTATGGTTTTAATGGAATGATGGTTTTAAGGGTTGAATGGATCATAATAAATAAAACACTCTCATGGTGGTAAAGGATGATAAGGGAAACGAGAAACATAGCCCCATGCACAAGAACAAGGCCACCCGACAACAATTTCTCCATTACAGTAAGTTCAGCACGGGCCGTGCCCAGCCAACACGGCCCCGTGCTGAACACCCTGCAGAAAAATGCCCAGTTCAGGTAACTGGACACGGGCCGTGTTCACCAGACACGCCCCCGTGTCCAGGCTTCTGTTTCTTTTCTTTAATTATCGTTACTGGCACCTGAACACGGGGCCGTGCCCGGTCACCACGGGGCCGTGTCCAGACCGCCAGTAACATAAATTTTTACTTTTAACACCATGTTACACATTCAGTCAACCTAAAAATTTGTTTTTGGGACACATTGAGGACAATGTGTATTTTAAGTGTTTGGGGGATGCTAAAACCTTGAATTTTGCAAGTCCTAATAACAAGCCTTACACAAAACTCTATTGGAACCGCTAATCATTTTTTTTACTTGTCTAAAGTTTAAGTTGGGAATTCTAAGACTAACAAGGTTATATTTTTTACAAATTTACAACCGATATCATCGTGATAAAAAGAACCAACATAAGAAAATTATGAAACGGCATGACAAGCTTAGTTAAAATTCGATTATATATACTTGATCACATAAAAAACCCATTCCCACAAAAAGTGAGTTTTGAGCCTTTATTGAGCATACAAATATACATCTTTACACTAAATGCTCATTTTTCGTTTCTTGTGTGAATAGCCGCTTGGTTCTTACGACTCTAGAACTTGCCACGACAATTCATTCCCGGTCCTTACCAACTTAAACCCAAGTAAGTACATGATGGAGGCATTAGGACTAACCCTTTTTCTTTCAACACCATTATTTTTATTTTTTTTACCTACCCAAAAATCCCCCTAGTTAACCCCTTTGAGCCTAAACCTTTTTCATTTCTTGTCACACCCCCAAATTCCACCTGCGGATAATACCCGCTTCGAGGGCGTGACTGACCAGGATCCAGCCACCAATTATACTGAATAATTAAATTGATAACAAAAAGTAATACTTACTAACCATAAGATTAGCAAATATCCAGTTTAGAGTTTAAGGTTTCAAGTTCAAACAGTAATAAGTAGCGGAAGCATAAGTAAGGCAGTTTAAACAAAGTTCATAGTTCAAAATAAGGTAACACCCAACACAAGGGTGGACAGACACTACTCGTTCCCAAGCAGCAAGCTCCTTCGTCACTGGTTACCTGCAAAGCATGCAGTAAGGGGGGTCAACAATAATGCTGAGTGAGTCCACTAGTTGTCCAGTTTTAATTACCAAAAACTTGTTTCACCAGTTAATTTATCCGTTTATACATGCCATGGGGAGCTACCCCAAAAGTTAGCGACTAAACTGTTTTTCCAATACCGAACACTAGGTAACCGTTTGCGTTTCCGCAGGATGCCCCGATGTCAATGTTCTATCATCATTGACGGATGCCTGAGTACATTAGTTCACGACCGATCCCATACCATGGCACGGTGTGAGGTTGGTAAAACCTAAATAGCGCTATCAACTAATAACCCGTTCGCCTGGCCCCGGCGACTAATCGGTATTATGTAGTAGGGACTTGAGTGATAGAGTTGCGTTTAGTGCCGTTTGGTTGCATTCCGTATAAACAGTAATTAACTAAAAGGTTTCCCAATACAAGGGAAGGAAAAGTAAGTTTGTTCCCAGTAACTAGGGAAGGAAAGCGAATGGTATCCCCTTTACAAGGGGATAGGGTTGTTTTAGTCTCGTGTCCCAAACCACCGGGACGCATGCTTTTAAGTTGTGAACTCACCTTGGGTTGCTCGGTAGATAATTTACCCGGTCAAGTATGTTGGTCACCACGTCCTAACATGGTTACCAAATATGGGTCAAGTCGGGTACAAGTAAACACATAGCGAACACGTACGGCAAACATATAAAGCAAACACGTATAACATGCGAATACACAAACAGTCGGGTTATTGGGTCAGCCCTATCATATAATCAGCAGTGACAAACATGCAGCCCAGTCAACAGTAAGCCCAACAGTCAAAGCCCAATAACACCAAAATAGTCCAGTCGAGATAAGGGTGGTTGCGACTCGCAACCGAGGTTACGACTCGCAACCGAGGTCTCGGTTTATCACGTTTTGGTTACGACTCGCAACCAGAGGTTCCGACTCGCAACTAGCGGTTCCGACTTAGCAGCAGTGGTTACGACTCGCAACCGGATTCGATACGCGTTGATTGCGACTCGCAACCGGGAGATCTCGACAAGACTTGATGTGGTCTCGAGTCGCAACCAAAGGTTACGACTCGCAACCATGATTACGTGCAGCAAATCTTCTAGAACCAGCAATGTACTGACCAATAGAATTGCATTTTCATGTAACAGTGTACTATGCCCACTAAACATGTTTTCTTGTCTAAAATGTGCACAAAACAGATCAAACAAAGCATATTTGAAATATTTAAGCAACCTTCAAAGTGTTCTTCATATTCAAGTAACATTCAACCCACATTCATCAATAAACAACCCAAAATTTATGTATAAACCCTCTAACCAAACCCTTAATATCATTCGGATAACAAAAACCATTCAACCTAAACAATATAACATATCCTTTATTAATATGATCCGAAACATATAACAATAATCGATCTAACCAAACATCTAACCAAACATTGTAACAACCGGAAAGCACTCTATTTTCTCAAACAAGAGTAATAATCAACAATATCAACTAAATAACCAATAATCATGCAAACATTTCAAGGCAATTTATCATCATTATGTAACAAAACACCTAGTGAACACTAACCGGTTCAAGTGAGACACAAAGGTGTTCAAGTTGGTGCAAGGATGAAGCCTTCGAGTGATGATTCCGAGTTCGAACCGAGGGTGCTCTTGATGTTGGTTGATCCGAGAGGGAGAAGGAAGGAGAGGAAGGTGATCTTGGTTAGGGTTTTAGGGTTTTAGTGAGAGGTAGAGAGTGTGAGAGTGTGAGAGTGTGAGAGTGTGAGATGTTGCAAAATGGTAAAATGGTGAGGGTTGGCCGGTATATATATATCGAGTGGGTCAAGGGTTGTTTCCGGGTGGGCTAAGGGGTGTCAAGGCCCAAACGGCCCATCACTACTGTTCACTCGAGACCGAGCATGTCTCGAGTCGGGTTGAGGTTTCGACTCTAATATATAACACACACATATATATCTATATACACATATACATAGACACACATAACATGTAACACAATAGTTCAGATTTTCATTCAAAAACACATATACACGTAAGTTACATCGAAAGGTTATCCGGGAAAACCCGAAGTGTCACATTATCCCCAAGTTTTAGGAACTTTCGTCCCGAAAGTTAAGGCAGCCACTGTCAAGCTAGCGTAAGTGAAAGCGTTTCAACGGGGTGTCACATCATCCCCCCGTTAGTTTGGAATTTCGTCCCGAAATTCGGTTGTAGCTTCAGTGCTGGGGTTTGGGAACAACTGGGGATACTTGTGCTTCATCTGGTCTTCCCGCTCCCAGGTATACTCTGGGCCGCGTCGCGAGTTCCAACGGACTCGTACAAGAGGTATCTGGCTACGTTTGAGGATTTTGATCTCTCGATCCGTGATTTCAATCGGTTCCTCAGTAAAGTGTAGCTGTTCGTCAATAGTTAGTTCCTTGAAAGGAATTACGAGCGTTTCATCTGATAGACACTTCTTCAGATTAGATACGTGAAATACGTTGTGTACCGCACTCAGTTCCTCAGGCAGGTTCAATCTATAAGCAACCTTACCGATTTTCTCGGTAATTTCGAATGGTCCGATATATCGCGGATTAAGCTTGCCCCGT
This sequence comes from Helianthus annuus, assembly GCF_002127325.2. NCBI lineage: Eukaryota > Viridiplantae > Streptophyta > Magnoliopsida > Asterales > Asteraceae > Helianthus > Helianthus annuus. The sequence continues at coordinate 134,969,549 of NC_035446.2, read as the reverse complement.
TTACCAAAGCGAACCACACCCTTCCAGGGTGAGACTTTAAGTAGAACCCGGTCGCCGACCTGGAATTCCAAGGGTTTCCTACGCTTATCAGCGTAACTCTTCTGACGGTCACGAGCTGCCGCCATGCGTTGTCTGATCTGGGCAATCTTTTCCGTTGTATCTACCACCATCTCTGGGCCCGTGATTTGACTATCACCGATTTCTGCCCAGCAAAGAGGTGACCGGCATTTACGACCGTACAATGCCTCAAAAGGTGCTGCCTGAATACTAGTGTGGTAACTGTTGTTATAAGAGAATTCTACCAGCGGTAGATGCTTCTCCCAATTCTTGCCAAAATCGATCACACATGCTCTAAGCATGTCTTCTAGGGTTTGGATGGTGCGTTCGGACTGTCCATCCGTTTGCGGGTGATATGCGGTGCTCATATCCAAACGTGAGCCAAAGGATTTGTGCATAGCTTGCCACAATTCTGAAGTAAAACGAGCGTCTCGGTCGGAAATAATTGAGGTTGGCACCCCGTGCCTCGAAACTACTTTCTTTAAGTAAACCTCCGCCAAGGTAGAAAACTTGTCTGTTTCCTTAATGGCCAGAAAGTGCGCGGACTTGGTCAATCGATCTACTATTACCCAAATAGTGTCATTTCCGCGTTGAGACCTAGGTAGCCCTGTAACAAAATCCATGGAAATTTGCTCCCATTTCCATTTCGGGATTTCTGGTTGTTGGAGTAGGCCTGCCGGCTTCTGGTATTCTGTCTTGACTCTTGCGCAAGTCAAACATTTGCTGACGTATGTTGCTATGTGGGCCTTCATGCCAGGCCACCAATATGTAGTCTTCAAATCGTGGTACATCTTGTCCGAACCAGGATGTACTGAGTAGCGGGACTTGTGGGCTTCGTCCATCACGAGTTCACGTAAATCTCCATAGAGAGGAACCCAGATGCGCCCTGTTACATAGTAAGCGCCATCCTCTTTCTGTTCTAGTCGCTGTCTCGATCCTCGCAGGGACTCAGCCCTGATGTTTTCCGGTTTTAATGCTTCAACTTGAGCATTTCGGATCTGGGCAGGGAGGTTAGACTGGATGGTAAGTTGCAATGCTCGCACGCGCTTTGGTATAGTGTCCTTTCGGCTGAGGGCGTCTGCCACGACATTGGCCTTGCCCGGATGGTACTTGATGGCGCATTCGTAGTCATTCAAGAGTTCGACCCATCGACGTTGTCTCATGTTTAATTCCTTTTGCCTAAAGATATGCTCGAGACTCCTGTGATCGGTGTAAATAGTGCACTTGGTACCGTACAGGTAATGTCTCCATATCTTAAGAGCAAAAACCACTGCCCCCAGTTCCAAGTCATGCGTTGTGTAGTTCCTTTCGTGTGTCTTGAGTTGTCGTGAGGCGTAAGCAATAACTTTCTCGCGTTGCATTAACACGCAACCGAGCCCATGGATAGACGCATCGCAGTAAACCACAAAGTCGTCAGTGCCTTCAGGTAACGAGAGAATAGGAGCGCTACAGAGGTTATCCTTAAGCCTCTGAAAAGCAGATTCCTGTGCTTCATTCCACTTGTAGGCGACGCCTTTCTGAGTGAGTATAGTGAGGGGTTGTGCAATCTTTGAGAATCCCTTGATGAATCGGCGGTAGTATCCTGCCAATCCCAAGAATTGGCGAACTTCGGTTGGGGTCTTGGGCGTAGGCCAATTCTTTATCGAGTCGATCTTAGCGGGGTCGACATGAATTCCGTTCTTATTAACTACATGGCCGAGGAAATGGACTTCTCGAAGCCAGAAGTCACATTTAGAGAATTTGGCGTACAGCTGCTCGTTGCGAAGGAGTTCCAGAATAAGGCGTAGGTGTTGTTCATGCTCTTCTTGACTTTTCGAATAAATCAGGATGTCATCGATAAACACAATCACGAATTTGTCGAGGTAAGGCTTGCACACTCGGTTCATGAGATCCATGAAAACCGCAGGTGCATTAGTCATTCCGAAAGGCATAACGAGGAACTCGTAATGACCATAACGAGTCCTGAATGCAGTCTTAGAGATGTCTTCATTACGAACTCTCAGCTGATGATAGCCTGATCGCAGGTCGATCTTAGAATAGTAGCTCGATCCTTGCAGCTGATCGAATAGGTCGTCGATGCGCGGGAGAGGGTAACGATTCTTGATGGTAACCTTGTTCAGCTCACGATAGTCGATGCACATTCGGAACGTGCCATCCTTCTTCTTGACAAAGAGTACTGGGGCTCCCCAGGGTGATGAACTAGGACGGATAAATCCTTTATCCAAAAGTTCCTGTAGTTGCGTAGAGAGTTCCTTCAGTTCTGCAGGGGCTAGACGGTACGGTGCACGAGCTATGGGTGCTGCTCCGGGAGCTAGCTCGATTTGAAATTCGACCTGACGGTGGGGAGGGAGTCCAGGTAGTTCCTCAGGAAATACCTCGGGATAGTCTCGTACTACAGGAAAATCTTCAATCCTCTTTTCCTTTTCGTGGGTGTCGGTGACGAGTGCTAGGATAGCGGTGTGCCCTTTTTGCAAACACTTCTGGGCTTTTAAAAGCGAGATAATGCCTGTGACTTCTCCACCTTTGTTGCCTTGGACGATGAGGGGTTGGCCAGAACGACGAGGTATACGAACTGCTTTCTCTTGACAGAGGATCTCAGCGCGATGTTTGGATAACCAATCCATACCAATGACGACGTCGAAGCTTCCAAGTTTGACAGGGAAAAGATCGATACTAAACGTGTGACCAGACAATTCTAGTGTGCAGTCGCGGATCACGTGCGTGGCCTCGATGTTCTTACCATTAGCTATCTCGACGATGTGCTTAGAACTTAATACGGCAGGCGGGTGCTTAAGTTTCTTACTAATGCGAAGGGATACATAACTGGCATCGGCACCGGAATCAAATAACACAGAAACATAACGATCATCAAGTAGGAACTTACCCGCCACGACGTTGGGGTCGTTCCTTGCTTCTCCAGCTCCAATCACGAAAGCTCTTCCCCTTGCATTCCCAGCATTGTTGTTTTGCTCATTGTTCCCAGCTCCCTGATTGTTGTTGCGATTCTGATTCAGTTCAGGGCAATCCTTTCGCATGTGCCCTGTTGCCCCACATTTAAAACATGCTCGGTTGTTTCCCTGCTGCTGTTGCTGTTGGGGTTGTTGCTGATTCTGTCTTGCTGGGAACTGACTCCTACAATCCTTGGCTTCGTGCCCCATCCTGTGGCATCGCTGACACTGACCCTTGTTACATGCCCCATTGTGGTGCCTGTTACACTTGTTGCACTTAGGGTAGCTTCCCCGGTAGCCACCCTGTTGCTGAGTGCCCTTGTTGTTGTCAGTTTTCCTTTGCTGAGCTGGGGCCTGAGTAGAGTTAGCATCCTTGCCCTGATTTCCATCCCACTTTCGTTTACCATCACTAGAAGTTCCTTCCGCAGCACTGATCCTTTTGGGCAACCTGCCCTCCTCCACAGCCTGGTTGGTGAGTTTGTGGGCAAGACGAACCACGGGCTGTATGGCAGTGAGGTTGGCCGAGGTTACGTGGCTCCTGATTTCCGGGACTAAACCCTTGATGTACAATTCGATCCTTCGGTACATAGGTCGGGACATGTTTGGACAAAGAGCAGCATAGTCGTTGGACAGCTTGGTGTAGGTCTCAATCTCTGACCCAACCATCTTGAGTTCATAGTACTCGTCCTCGAGTTTGTGGATGTCATCCCTGTGACAATACTCTTCCTTGATCATATCCTTGAAATCTTCCCATGCAGTAGCGTTTGCAGTCTCCAAACCAAGCATTTGAATTTGCGCCTTCCACCATGAAAGTGCGCTTCCCTCGAGAGTACCAGTAGCAAACTTCACCCAATTAGCAGGGGGACACTCGCAGACAGCAAAAACAGCTTCGACCTTCTCGATCCAGTGCAGGAGACCTATGGCACCCTCAATGCCACTGAATGGAAGAGGCTTGCAATCCATGAAGGTCTTGAAGGTACAGACACGTGGTTGCACAGGCGCAGGCTGACCTGTTGTGAGGAGTGAAGCGAAATAGGTTTAGAGGCGAAAAGACGATGTGGCGGTAGGATCTAAACATCCTAAAACAACGAGCTTACCTATAGGGTGAGCTGCGAAAGCTGCAGCCACCGTGTTGAGCAGGTTAGTGAACTGAGCCTGAGTCATGTTGACGTATCCTCGTCCGCGTCCACTCATTGTCTTCATAACCAGAAAACATAGTATGAGTGTGGTGTCGTAACATAGCGAGAATAAGATAGAAGAGGGGAGGCGTATCTATCTAATCAGGCAAACTAGTACGTATAGTAAAGCAGAAAGCATAAGACAATTAAGCAAGTAAATATGGGTCCGAGCTAGGAGGTCAGATAAGTCGAGCCTTGCACTTGGAGTGTAGTGTCGTCACGAGTCACGGGTTATAGTCTGGTTTTTCTCAAAAAGATTTTTCCCCTTTTTAAAACCAAGTTCACTATAACCAATGGCTCTGATACCAATCTGTCACACCCCCAAATTCCACCTGCGGATAATACCCGCTTCGAGGGCGTGACTGACCAGGATCCAGCCACCAATTATACTGAATAATTAAATTGATAACAAAAAGTAATACTTACTAACCATAAGATTAGCAAATATCCAGTTTAGAGTTTAAGGTTTCAAGTTCAAACAGTAATAAGTAGCGGAAGCATAAGTAAGGCAGTTTAAACAAAGTTCATAGTTCAAAATAAGGTAACACCCAACACAAGGGTGGACAGACACTACTCGTTCCCAAGCAGCAAGCTCCTTCGTCACTGGTTACCTGCAAAGCATGCAGTAAGGGGGGTCAACAATAATGCTGAGTGAGTCCACTAGTTGTCCAGTTTTAATTACCAAAAACTTGTTTCACCAGTTAATTTATCCGTTTATACATGCCATGGGGAGCTACCCCAAAAGTTAGCGACTAAACTGTTTTTCCAATACCGAACACTAGGTAACCGTTTGCGTTTCCGCAGGATGCCCCGATGTCAATGTTCTATCATCATTGACGGATGCCTGAGTACATTAGTTCACGACCGATCCCATACAATAGCACGGTGTGAGGTTGGTAAAACCTAAATAGCGCTATCAACTAATAACCCGTTCGCCTGGCCCCGGCGACTAATCGGTATTATGTAGTAGGGACTTGAGTGATAGAGTTGCGTTTAGTGCCGTTTGGTTGCATTCCGTATAAACAGTAATTAACTAAAAGGTTTCCCAATACAAGGGAAGAAAAAGTAAGTTTGTTCCCAGTAACTAGGGAAGGAAAGCGAATGGTATCCCCTTTACAAGGGGATAGGGTTGTTTTAGTCTCGTGTCCCAAACCACCGGGACGCATGCTTTTAAGTTGTGAACTCACCTTGGGTTGCTCGGTAGATAATTTACCCGGTCAAGTATGTTGGTCACCACGTCCTAACATGGTTACCAAATATGGGTCAAGTCGGGTACAAGTAAACACATAGCGAACACGTACGGCAAACATATAAAGCAAACACGTATAACATGCGAATACACAAACAGTCGGGTTATTGGGTCAGCCCTATCATATAATCAGCAGTGACAAACATGCAGCCCAGTCAACAGTAAGCCCAACAGTCAAAGCCCAATAACACCAAAATAGTCCAGTCGAGATAAGGGTGATTGCGACTCGCAACCGAGGTTACGACTCGCAACCGAGGTCTCGGTTTATCACGTTTTGGTTACGACTCGCAACCAGAGGTTCCGACTCGCAACTAGCGGTTCCGACTTAGCAGCAGTGGTTACGACTCGCAACCGGATTTGATACGCGTTGATTGCGACTCGCAACCGGGAGATCTCGACAAGACTTGATGTGGTCTCGAGTCGCAACCAAAGGTTACGACTCGCAACCGTGATTACGTGCAGCAAATCTTCTAGAACCTGCAATGTACTGACCAATAGAATTGCATTTTCATGTAACAGTGTACTATGCCCACTAAACATGTTTTCTTGTCTAAAATGTGCACAAAACAGATCAAACAAAGCATATTTGAAATATTTAAGCAACCTTCAAAGTGTTCTTCATATTCAAGTAACATTCAACCCACATTCATCAATAAACAACCCAAAATTTATGTATAAACCCTCTAACCAAACCCTTAATATCATTCGGATAACAAAAACCATTCAACCTAAACAATATAACATATCCTTTATTAACATGATCCGAAACATATAACAATAATCGATCTAACCAAACATCTAACCAAACATTGTAACAACCGGAAAGCACTCTATTTTCTCAAACAAGAGTAATAATCAACAATATCAACTAAATAACCAATAATCATGCAAACATTTCAAGGCAATTTATCATCATTATGTAACAAAACACCTAGTGAACACTAACCGGTTCAAGTGAGACACAAAGGTGTTCAAGTTGGTGCAAGGATGAAGCCTTCGAGTGATGATTCCAAGTTCGAACCGAGGGTGCTCTTGATGTTGGTTGATCCGAGAGGGAGAAGGAAGGAGAGGAAGGTGATCTTGGTTAGGGTTTTAGGGTTTTAGTGAGAGGTAGAGAGTGTGAGAGTGTGAGAGTGTGAGATGTTGCAAAATGGTAAAATGGTGAGGGTTGGCCGGTATATATATATCGAGTGGGTCAAGGGTTGTTTCCGGGTGGGCTAAGGGGTGTCAAGGCCCAAACGGCCCATCACTACTGTTCACTCGAGACCGAGCATGTCTCGAGTCGGGTTGAGGTTTCGGCTCTAATATATAACACACACATATATATCTATATACACATATACATAGACACACATAACATGTAACACAATAGTTCAGATTTTCATTCAAAAACACATATACACGTAAGTTACATCGAAAGGTTATCCGGGAAAACCCGAAGTGTCACATTTCTTACCCCAAAACCCCTTTTTACCCACCAAAAAACCCTTTTATTTTAACCATTATTTTAGTAACTAGCTCGGTTTTCGTGTGACTAAAAAAAAATTTACAATGAAGTTAGAAATAAAAAAACAAAAGCTTGTTTGAAGAAATACTTCATTAAGAATAAAAAGTCACTAAAACAAAATGTTTTACGAAACCGACGCTTTTCGCCCTTTTCTACTAACCACTAACCCAACTACCCACCTTTAGCCCAAGCCTTTACCCAAAAAATCCTCTTGATATTTACAAAGGTAAAAAGTTAAAAAGGAGGAGGATTGATTGCTTGGCAAGCCTATGGTAGGAATAAGTTCTATGCCGCTCTCGAGTGATTCACTAAAAAAGACACCTTCGGCCGAGTGTGAGTGATTTCTCCCGTGAGTTATGTGAACTTGTATATAAATGGAATTTTAAAAAGGCATGTTATGCCCAAATAAGTAATTTCTCTTATGAAACATTCTAAATAAATCATAACGAATAGGATTGTAAATAAATAAAAATAAAACCCAATAAAGATCTTGGATTCCCGACACTCTATGACAAGCCAAAACCTTCTCTTCTACCCATTCCATTTGGGAGTGTAAGCCACGTATTAAAGAATTTTGCCTGAGGACAAGCAAAAATTTAAGTGTGGGGATATTTGATGTGTGTAAAATGTAACATATAAATTACATCAAATGAGGCATAAAACTAACCCTTTTTAAGTACTAATGTTGGAAAAAGAGTGTTTTTGTCTTCCTTTTGTATTTTCAGGATTAAATGAGCTCAAATTAACAAAAGAAGCAAAAAGGCAGCTAAATCTAACATAAATACAAGAAAAGGAACATAAGTGGATTGCCCGACCCATCGACAGCATCCTCCCAAGCAAAACAGAGAAGGCAGAAGACTGAACACGCCACGTGCTCAGCGAGCATGGGGCCGTGCCCAAGAAGCAGCAGATAAGACAAACCTATAGAAGCTTCTATTGCCCACCACGGGACCGTGCCCAGTGAACACGGGGGCGTGGCGAAAGTACTGCAGGCGCATTAATTGTAATTGCGAATTACAATTAATGAGGAGAGAGATTGTCAGACAGGCATGGGGCCGTGCCCAGCGGACACGGGGCCGTGCCCAGGCTTCTGTTCAGCCTATAAATAGGAGTGCTTGGTTTCATTGCAACTCATCCCTTGGCACACCACCTCTCTCACACTTCATCCACCATCCACCACCATCACAACACCATCATCCACCACCATCATCCATTGTCCATCATAGAGTGTGTGAGTTGTCTCGGGATCCAAGATTGATCGTAAGAGTTCTTGACAATCAAGGCCATGTTTGCCTAAGTCTCTTACATCACTTGGTGAAGACAAGTGTTTAGTATAATACTTTTTATTTTTAATCTTTTGCACTTTTTATTTGGTTTTGTATTAATGACTTTAATAATTAGTTGCTTATGTTGAAGGTGATTCTTCCTTATCGTTTGTCCGTGGTGTCTTGGCATTATTTTACTGTCTATATAAAATAAAAGATTTTCACCATTCATATCTCCACGGTCTATATGGAGGTATGTTGGCTACCTGGTCGGGGGTTAAGGGAACGGTTTGGTAAGGGTCTTGCCCTTGTTCAGCGTTTAGAGGTCCTGCAAGGGACCTGGCTCAAATTTAATAGGATCTCCTTCAATACCCAAAGGTATTGGATGGCGGGTATCCAAACTCTTTGACCCCCTCATAAGTTAACTACTATTAATACTATAACCCGGCTATTTAGGACTGTATCCCTGCTGACTCAGACTACTTAGTCGAGGGTAACGTCACCTCCAAAAGAGGGGCCTACCATAATTTGCATTAATAACTTAATTCATTATCTTTCAATAATCCGACCCTTTAGGATTGTATCCTTGCTGACTCAAACTACTGGGTTGAGGGTAACGTCGCCTTCAAAAGAGGGGCCTACTACAATAACTAAGATAATCTCTTAAACAAGTGCAAAAGTGCGAAAATAATCAAAGGTTATACTAATACACGAGTCGGATCCAAGTGATTCATCTTGTCTATCTGTTTTTATTTTTATTTTATTTTTCAGCATTTAGTTAGTTTTATTTTCTTAGTTTAATAATCTTTTTCTAACATTTTGATTTGGTTAGACGTTGAGGATAAACCGGTACTAAAAGCTCTTGTGTCCTTGGACGACCTCGGTATCTTACCAACACTATACTACGTCCATGATGGGTGCACTTGCCCATATGTGTGTTTAGTGTTAATAAATATCGTGTTTTATAAATTTAAAACTTGGCTAAAAGTGTAAAAAGGGCTTAAAATATACATCTAAAATATAACACACTTCACGCACATCAATAATCAAATACTTCGGTTTTACTCTTCATCACACATACCCATACAACCCTTGTGTAATCATCAACAATAGTAAGAATGTTGGGATTGAACCATACCAGAGGAACAGATAATGAAAGCCAAAACTGGATCAGAGCAGTGGATCCAGAATAAGCAGATGTAATGCATGCAAGTCTCTCCCCTTGAAAGTGGTTTCAACATCTGCTGACCTCCTATCTGTTGATCATACAAACTGCTGACCTACAACTGTTGATCTAGTCTAAGACTGTTGAAGAACTAAAGCCCTGCTGCTCAATCTACTGACTTGAGTCAAGCACTGCTGATCATGACAAGTACTGCTGGGTTCACATCAGTGGAAGGATGCAGCAGCGGTTTTACTTATCTTACGTATTGTAATGTAACATCAGTAGTTAGCAAAGCAGTAGTTGTATAGATCAGTAGATAGAGTTTGTTAGTTTGTTAAATGTCACTTTCATGATGACGTCAGCTGAGATGCCCAGTGGTTTGGACTGTCTATAAATGCAACAGTACTCTGTACTGTTACATTTGATTTTGACTGAGCAAGTTCTTCTTCTCATGTCTAATCCTTTCATCTTGTGCAACCAACCTTGGAGCATCAGGCTGAGGGGGAGTTTAGTATTGAAAGCATGCTTGTAATCATTTGCTTTGTAATTCAGTCATTTGACTCAATGTGAAGCATTTGTTTATCAATCTATTCTCTTCTTTGATTGTGTTTACAAAGTTTGTATTCATTTCCGCTGCATTTTACATTATTTTATTTTATCTTAATGTACAAATTATACAAACAAACACAGTCATGAGAGCCTCCGATCCTAACAATTGGTATTAGAGCTCGGACAGTCAAATTCGATCTAATAATCAATTTGACATAACAGTTCAGCTCACAATTCATTGATACTAAGGTTGGTCGTATTTAGTTGAAAAACAGAGCAATGAGAAATCATGTTCAAAGTGACTATTCTAAAGCTCTGTAAAATAACCAAGCTGTCATAAGATTTACAAATTTCAAACAACAAGTGATGTCATGCACAAATCACCCATAGTTTTCAGATCTGAAAACGTGTCTGGTAACTATGGTATGATTATCTTCATTCAAAATTGATCTCAATTATTGATATGAAATTTGTGATGATTTCATCATATTTTATACTAAAGTATGAACCTCAGATTAACGAAACCTATGTTCATATAAACATTAGTGTTTTGCTAACATAGAAAGAGGGAAATAAAACTTTAGTCATGAAATCTTATGTGTTAAAAAGCAGGTTGAGAATCCTCAAAAGGACCAAATCAACCCTGTCAAAACACATTAAGAAAATCAGGAGTCTAAACAGTCCAAATCATACGTAATGTGAGAATTCGTACTAAAACATGTACAAATGTGGCCAGATCTCTCAAAACATTACTACAAAATGATTCTGGATTAAGCTTTTCCTCAATAAAATCTCCCAGTAAGTATTTCTGTACTTATGAATGGGAAAGGTAAAAAGGGAAGAAGAAAATGAACAAAACTCAAAAGTGTGTTTATCTCAAAACTTTTGAAACCAAAAGAAAAGAGTATAAACATAAAACACTTATGAGTCCAAAATTGGGAAAACAATGGTCATCATGCAACTGTGTGTATTCATTAATCCAGGAAAAGTTCAGGTAACAATGGTATCTCCAATGATTGACCTTAAAAGAAGAATTTACAATCAATTGACAAGAAAATGATCCTAAACAGTAGTCATAATAACTTGAGAATGATGTGATCATGAGCTTATTTGGAAAGTTACCAGATCCTTTTGATGTTATTTTCAAAATAACCTTTATTTTTTAAAGGGTGTTTTTCTCAGATAAAACCAGATATATTATTTTTTATATATAATATATTTTGTACTTTTACTCATTTTTGAAAGTAAAAAGTTCATCTCTGGTCAGGATGTAATTTCCTTATTTTTGTGTGAAATTACTATTCCTAAAACTGATCAAAAGGAAATGGTGCACATGTCAAGGTCATATTAAGCTCAAGATTGGTTATCACAGATCAACAATTGATTGCAAATTAATTTCAAATTACTGAGATACACATGTTCTAGTTCCAATAATTAGACACAAAATGTGTAGCCTTAGTAAAGAAGTTTTCATCATCTGGGATGCTAAACCACTGTCAGGAATAATGTACATGTGGTAAACCTAGAATGTAATTTCCTAGAAAAACTTCTGACGAATTAAACTTGATAATCTACATCTAAAATGTAGTTAAGTATAGCATTCCTGCAGAATAACAGATGTTGGACATGATATTGAGCTTACACAAGACAAAATCAATCCCCACATCTGAACAAGCAGATGCTCAAATTTTATTTGTCAAAAGTTAAAACACTGCTGCACTAACAGTTGTTATACTAATGGTCTTCATTTTGTTTTCTTCCGCTGTTTTCCCTTAACTACTGCTGTACATCTGCTCTCCAAAATTCTGTCCACTGCTGAAAGTCAACCCCTGCTCTTTCAATTTCTTGATAAGCACTGTTGTATAACATCAGTGTTCTATCCACTGATGTGCTATCCACTGATAGTTAAAATCACCCACTGATTCATTTATTACCGTTGTAACTACTGATGGTTGATCCATCAGTAGCTCCCAAAACAACTGTCCACCATTATTTACTCTTCCATCAGGGGTTGGCACGTGGTCAGTTTTTTGTTCGTCAGATCATTATAACCGCTGCCACGTCAGTATTTACTTTTTCCCTAAATAAAACCCTGATCAAAACCCCAAACAGGGTTTCACTGTCGAATTGAATTCACAAAAATTCTCTTCTCAAAGCAGTTTCTTCACATTTCATCAAATTTCTCCAAAAATTTCTTCAATCGTCTTCTTCAAAAAGATGACCAAATCAAAGGCTTCCACAAAAACATCTTCAAAAGATGCCTCTCAAAAGGCTACACCCACTGAAATTCCACACAAAATTTCTCATAATCTTCTGGGTCTTCTCACAAAGCCCGGCACCACCGATACCTTTGATTCCATCCTTGATATGCTTAATGCAACAAAGTACAAAACTTTGTTAACCGCCGATGCACCAATTTACTTGACGACCCAAAGAGAGTTCTGGAAGAATGCAACCCTTGAAAAACAAGGTGAAACTATCACTACCATTACCTCTTCTCTAAAGGGAAAAACTGTCAACATCACACCGCAATCCAAATCAGAGGTCTTTCAGCTCGATGATCAGGAAGGTAAAGATTCTTTCCCTAAAAACGAGTTAAAAATTGACTTCATTGAGAGAGGGTATGCAGACACAATGATGAAGAGGGATACCTTACAAAAAGGTTTCTTCCCTCCTGCAACAAGATTTTTATTTCATACCCTCCTCATGTGTGTTTCAAATAAAACCACTTCTTTTAATGAAATACCATTGAAGATTCAAAACCTGGGGTATGCTATTCTTCAAGAAGAAAACTTTAACTATTCCCAGGTAATCTTCAATGATTTGGTTAAAAATGTTGAAACAAAATCATTCTTACTGTTTCCAAGATTTCTAAGTTATTATTTTGAAAAGAAATTCAGTAAGGATGATCTTCTTGCAATAAACCAAGGTGAATATTTTCAAATGCACAGCTTAACTGCTGAAACTTTTACAAGAATGTCAACACCTTGCAAAACACAAGCAGAGGTGCCTGAGCAGAATTTAGCAGCAAACACTGCTCCTCAGGTATCTGCTGCTGAGCCTACTGCTCAAGGTGATCAAGGTAGCAAAACAACTGCCTTGAAACCCACACCTAAAATCACCAAAAAGCCACAGAAAAAGAAAACTCAAAAACCCCCCAAACCTACCAAAAAGGCAACTCTGGAGGATGAGATACCAGAGAAACTGCCTGTGACAGCACAAAAGTCACAACAAACCACTGCTGCTTCTTCCTCGCAGCAGTTGGTAAAAAATATCTCACACCATAACTGAAACTCCTCCTGTCTCTTCACAAAAAGAACAGGTTGTATAACAAGGGTCACCACATCATGATGCTCTGGAAGCACTTGTTTCCATCATCCATAGCCCAATACTCGGGGCAAATCCTCTTTCTACACCCAACTCACATCCCCAATTCCCCCAAACACCAAACTACTATTGGATGCAATTGATTTGAACCTGGCACAAACCAGTTCTTTTCAATCACCTGTTCATGAGAATATACCTCAACAAGAGACTGGGCCTGATGTATCAATCTTTGCTAACCCACCAACACAACCTGAGGAGGTTACACCCCTTGAGTTACAAGTAACTCTTGGTGGTAATCCAAGTGAAGCAGCCACTACAAGTGTTGAACCTACAGGTTTACACTTGGACAATGGTTACATCAATAAGACTTCCTTGGAGGCAATTCCTTCCAAAACACCTCTGTTATCTGCTAGTGAGTTTGTTTTAACCACTGGTTGCATCAAAAGATTATCAAGTGTTGAAGGAAGAAGACCCCAGTACCAAGAAAAAGGGGCATCAGTTGTTGATGTTTGGAGTACACTCCCTACCTCAACCTTTGATAAAACCACTGCTAGTGGGAAATCAGATGATCCCATTAAGTTGGGTGATGGTTTAAAGTACCAGGAATTGATGGACAGAGTTGAAAAACTGGATACCTCTGTTGCAGAAATCAAAGAAATGCTGCATCAGTTGTTGACAGTTCAAATGGTACAATCCACTGCTGTTCAACCTCAAGAACCTGCTCCTCCACCAGCAGACGTTACAAATTGGCTCTGGAACCTTTTTCAACCTTTTCTCCAACAACAACATCAACTGGCTGAACAACAACATGAAAAAATGTTCAAGAGCTGAAAAATACAAAGGAGTCTAGGTTCAAGGATACAAAAGATGACATCAAGGCTATCAAGGCTCATCTGTTGACAACCACTGGCACTGCTCCTCCGACAGTTCTTTTTATTGATGAACTCCCCCCAGATAATGCCAAAAAGGGGGAGAAAATTAAGGAGTGGATAAAGAAAGGGATTGATAATGGGTTGTATCTTGATCCTGAAAATGATGCTATGCTCAGAAACATTCCCTTGCCAGATGGAAGCAAGAAGGTTGATGTTACCCAGAATGCACTTGATGAAGGTGTCATAAGTGTAAAAAGGGATAGAGCGGCAAAGGATTTATCAAGGTGGAATAAGGAGAAGAGAGCTTTCATGGAGCTGAATACGCAGGGTTGTTCTGGTGTAAAGGATGTTCAAAATCCTGTTCCAAAAAGAAATCTTACTAGAAAAGTAAGGCCACACCATCCAGTCTTCCAAAGCATACTTCAAAACCACCATCCAAAAGCCACCAACATCAAACCTCCACCCAAATAGCTGTTGTAACTCCTGCTATATCAACATCTGCTGATACTTCAGTTGTTTCAACAACTGCTCTCATTTCAACACACACTACATCAACACACACCACTACCACTGCCTTACCACAACCACTGCCTTACCACAACCACCATCACCACTTAAAACAACATCTCCACCATCACCTCCTGCCAAAAAGCAGAAGACAGCAGATGTTACAACATCTGTTGTAATGACAACAGTGGTTGAAACACCAGTTGTTTCAACAACTGTTAGTCAGTCACAAACCACTGCCACTCAAACCACCTCCACTGTTCCACCCAGAACATCATCTGCCTCTCCTAAAATAAAAAAGGAGAAGGATTAACATATCAGATGATGATTCTCCATCACCACCACCAACAGCTTCAAAATCCCAAGCACTTGTCACAATTCCAAAACCCATTCCTCTCTCTCCAGCTCAAATCCAAAAACCATTACCTCCTGCGGGTGTTGTATTTCCTTTGGAACTCATAGCAGTTAGGGAAGAAATCAAATCTTTCTATTATGAGGATGACCCTGCCAAAAGGAGTTTGCCATCGATTGAAGGATATCCCAGGCCAAATAATATTGAAGAATATTTGAAAATCAAGGCCAAGCAAGCAGAGGACATTTCAATCAAAAATAAACAAGGGAAATCTGATAGAGAATTTCAGCAAAACTATCAGTTTCTACTCACACAGGTCAGATCTATGGAGCAATTTGCCAAAAATGTATGTCAGCAAATCTCTGAAAGGGCAGATGAGTCCTTGAGAAAAGACTACATTGAAAACATCATGACCTACAAGAAATACAAGGGGGAGAAACATATGTACAAAAACTGGACCATTCCTGAGCTTGAAAGTGAGGCAGCCAGGATTCAAGAAATGATAAAAAATAAGGTCCATCAAACTCCTCCAGAAAAATTCAAACAGTTTGAAGCTGACAAGGCATTAGAGTTGAAGAGAATGAAAGAGGAGCTGGTAGCAGCTGATTATGGGTCAAAGAATTCCGTGTCAAAGTGGGGAGAAGCTAGGGTCAGGGCCACCTATAAAAGGTTGGAGGAACTTAGGAAGAAATATCCAACAGCTCTACAAAAGCCTGACTACTCCAAAGCAGAGGTCTCAAAAAGACCACCAAAGCTGCAAGCCAAAAGAACCACTGGTCCCGCTGATGCTGCCATCTACAAAAGAAAGAGTCAAAGCCAGTTGGGTGCTGAAACAGTTCAAGATCTAATTGCTGGAAATGACCTTGTAAAAGAGGGCATTAGATTGATGATGAAAGAAGATCCTGAATTGGAACAATCTGCAAGTACTGCTCAGCCAGTCATGAATAGGCCTGCTTCACCAAATACCTCATCCAATAAAAATCTCCCAAGAAACCCACCAGGCTCAAAAGTACTAAAGTGAAAAACTGATAAACACACCCACGTACTGACAGTGTTCAAGTCTAGTGGAGAAGTGAAGAAATTAACAAGGGAACAAGCTCTTGGCCAGAGTCTTGAAGATTTGCAGGATCTCCTTGATCTTCCACTTAGCAGGGATGAAAATGATACAGATGCCTTAACCTTTGAATTACAACTCAAAGGGCAAATAAGGGAACTACTGATGAGGCAATAAAGATCTACAATAATGGAGAGTTTTGGCATTATCTGTTCTAGGGGGAGATTGTTGGGATTGAACCCTACCAAAGGAACAGATAATGAAAGCCAAAACTGGATCAGAGCAGTGGATCCAGAATAAGCAGATGTAATGCATGCAAGTCTCTCCCCTTGAAAGTGGTTTCAACATCTGCTGACCTCCTATCTGCTGATCATACAAACTGCTGACCTACAACTGCTGATCTAGTCAAAGACTGTTGAAGAACTAAAGCCCTGCTGCTCAATCTACTGACTTGAGTCAAGCACTGCTGATCATGACAAGTACTGCTGGGTTCACAGCAGTGGAAGGATGCAGCAGCAGTTTTACTTATCTTGTATATTGTAATGTAACATCAGTAGTTAGCAAAGCAGTAGTTGTATAGATCAGTAGATAGAGTTTGTTAAATGTCACTTTCACGGTGACGTCAGCTGAGATGCCCAGTGGTTTGGACTGCCTATAAATGCAACAGTACTCAGTACTCTGTACTGTTACATTTGATTTTGACTAAGCAAGTTCTTCTTCTCATGTCTAATCCTTTCATCTTGTGCAACCAACCTTGGAGTATCAGGCTGAGGGGGAGTTTAGTATTGTAAGCATGCTTGTAATCATTTGCTTTGTAATTCAATCATTTGACTCAATGTGAAGCATTTGTTTATCAATCTATTCTCTTCTTTGATTGTGTTTACAAAGTTTGTATTCATTTCCGCTACATTTTACATTATTTTATTTTATCTTAATGTACAAATTATACAAACAAACAAAGTCATGAGAGCCTCCGATCCTAACAAAGAAAGTATTTAAAGCCTTCCCTACTTACCACTCTACAAGGTCCCCAAACATCAAGATGTATTAAGTCCCCTAATTGAGTGGTTTTATGATTACTCAAGGGCAAAGGTTCCCTATGTTGCTTACCTTTATGACAAATTTTACAAGGACTTTCACTTTTAACAACTCTAATGTTCAATTTATCTGTTAATGGCTCAAAAGATTGTAAAGAAGGATGACCTAATCTAGCATGCCACAAATTACACATGCTAGCATTACTACTACACACCTTGAAAGTATCACATGAATTTCCACAAAGTACAATCCATCTAATTGTCTACCAGTCACCAGGATTTTCTTTGTTAACAAATCCTTAACATAACAAGTATTCTCATCAAAACCAACATATAACTTGTTATCTTTTGCAAGTTTATGAACATATATCAAATTAATAGAATACTCAGGTACAACAATCACATCTTGCAAAACAACTCCTTGTGTAAGTTTTAGATGTCCAATCTCAGTTACTAAAGCATCAGTTCCATTAGGATGTTTAACCTTTATATTTAAATTAGAAACATCAATAAAATCAGTAAGCATCTCATGGCTTTTAACTATATGCTGATTTGCACCTGAGTCAATTATCCACCCATTATTCCTTCCACTACAAAACAAGTTAACAAAACAATATACAGACATATAAAACATGTTTCCACATTGACGTACATGCGAACACACATATTTATTTACAGTATCTTCGCATGTGACGAAGTGCGTTTTATATTTATAAAAATGGTTTATATCTTAACATTAAAACACACACAACAAAGGACAAGTGTATCCCGTCATATATGCAGCAAAGTATTGGTAAGAGCCAGATATCGATCCATGGAACATGGGCGTTATAATGTACTAAATCTTTGTCATTAGATTACCAGATATAAGGAAAGGTGAATGGTTGTTTAACTAAGTTATCTAAATTACATCTAAAATGAATATACTAATATCTTGTTTCACAAACAACCTAAACATGTTATCTATCAGATATGTCACAAAAGCACTTAATCAATTTTCCAATTTCAAGACAGTTAGTCATCCGCTAGGAGTTTTCTAACATGATGATTCTTCGGAAAGTTAACGCGATAAACACACGTTAACCACCTAAAATCATTCTTTAGCGAGCTATTGATATTCATTCATGTGAACCTTTAAAGATAGATTAGTCAACCGCTAGGAGTTTTCTAACCTCACTTATCAAAGAAAGCAATACCGATGGTCATAATACAGCCACGAGGATAAGCATTTAAGTAGATCATATAACAACATATTTCACCTTCACAAGTCTTGAATACAAATCTACCATGTCAGCAATTTCAGACCAAAACTACTAAACAAGGATCATAAACCGCATGCAAGAACATGTAATCAACACCAAATAATTCGTTAGAACCCTTACGTGCAAGAAAGTATTCCTAATCAAAATAAGATATATCTTGGATAAAACCAATACCCCTCTCGAGTTTCATGGTGCAAACAAGTTTACAAACAAGTGATTAATCAAGAAATAGTTACCATCCCACTAACCACAGATTCATTATCCAAAATAATCAAACATAATCAGGAACTCAACATCAATGAAACGTTCATTATATAATCATGAAGATTCAAACATGAAAAAGTACTAAAATTTCATACAAACAAGATTACAACATAAAGTTCATTCAAGAAACAAGTTTATAACTATTATTACATATACTATATTAAACATAAACTAACATCAGCTCAATACTTGCAAAATGATCCGAATACATGTTCAAGAACAAGGAATCGAACCATAAACAAGCAAGGAATTGATGGGTTGGATCGGTTATGCTTCTACTCGATCTTGAGGCTTCAAATGGGTCTGATCAGGACTGCTTCGTAACCCAGAAATCGCCCAGAAAAATGGAAAAAAAAACCCAACATTTTGATTAGTAGCGAATGCTGCTATTTATAGGCAATTTTCAGTTCGGCACGGCCGTGCGGATTTGGCACGACCGTGCGGTCAGGTCTTGTCGGGTGACGTCAGTTTCAGCGATCCCGAGTCAGCCAAGTGGACTAGTGGACAAGTTGCTTGGGTCAGCAGATCGGCACGGTAGTGCCGCTGGTGGCACGGTAGTGCCACTCACCAGAAATGTTGGTCAGAAGGCTTGATTTGGCATTGGCACGGTAGTGCCGTTGGTGGCACGGTAGTGCGGTCCGTGAAACAGTCGGCACTCCTAGTCGCACTGGCAGTGCTTCCGAGATCTGAGCAATGGCACGGGGTGCCGTTGGTGGCACGGTAGTGCCAAACGTGGCAGTCATCAGAATTTTGCCCGTTTCATCAAAATGCATCAGAATTTGTCCGTTTTCATCAGAATTTTCCTTTATGCTCTGTTTAAGATCTGAAAATATAAAAGTACCCATTTTGGTACCTAACCGTTGTGGTTTCGGTCAAAAACGCTTAAAACGGAAGTGTTTTGGGGTATAAAAACATGTATAATTTAACGTATATCACACATAAAAGACTAGTCCAACTACCTGAAACATTGAAGCTTTGACCAACAGCTTCACTAGTTCTATCAGTCAACAAATTCAATAACCTAGACACTTGATCAACAGTCAAAGAAGCAGAACTAGACCCATCATTAACATTTAAAACATTCCCAAAATTGTTACTACTTACCAGGGCCGGCTCTTGTGCCGGCCAACCCGTGCCGTCACCCGAGGCCCAAATTTTCAAAGGGCCCGAAAGGTTTTTATAAGCTTTTATATATATTCTAAATTATATATTTAATATATGCATCTATTTATCATTCAAAAAACTGTTGGTGGTGGATTGGAAACACTATCCCAAGATAATGTAAAGGTCTTAAGTTCAAGTCTTGGCTTCACCACCAAGATTTAATTTTTTTTAATTCATTTATCTTTAACCACAATTTTGGGCCCAGCTTTTTTTGTCGCATGAGGCCTAATTTTTTTTTTAAAATTCTTAGGGACGGCTCTGCTACTCAGTTGCCCTTTTCCCTTGTCCCCCTCTTGGTTTCATCCAAGAGTGGTAACCTATAATTTCAAAACACTTATCAATTGAATGACCGGTTTTATTACAATTTGTATATTTCAAAGATTGATTAGAACTCTTATTATTATTTCTTTTAACTAAGTAACGTTAACTTACTTTAGAAACAAATCCAACTGTTTGACCTTTTTTTATCACTGCCATAATTTCTATGAGACTTTTCTCTAGAAACTATGGCAAAAGTCTGTTTTAGAGTTGGAAGAACTTCTTTTGTTAACAAATTAGTTCTAACACTTTGATAAGAACTATCTAAACCCATTAAAAATTGCATAAGTTTAATCATCTAATTAAAATTATCAAAAGAGGTTGAAGCATTACAAATACAAGAGGGCAACTACAGAATCCGGTCTAACTGTTTCCACATTATATTCAACTTATGATAATACTCAGTTACAGTCATACCACTTTAGTTAAAAGAATTGATTTTCTCATACAAGTTAAACACAATGGATCCATCAACTTTATCATATGTTTCTTTCAAATCCTTCCATACTTCAGAAGCTAACCTAGAGTAAACCTGACCTAAATATAACTCATCTGACACAAAATTTAACAACCAGGTAAGAACCACAAAATTACATCTTTCCCATTGAGCAGCAAGAGTTACGTTATCTTCTTACTGACCCATCAATAAAATAAATTTTATTTTTAACTCTTAATGCAAGACTCATTGCATTAGCCCAAACAGTGTAATTTTCAGTTTCTTTTAATTTTATATTCACAATAGTTAAATTCGTGGAATCACTAGCATGTAAGTACAACGGATTATCAGGCTCAAGTTTACTAATTAAAACATCAACAAACAAATCAACAAAATCAGCCATAACAGTACTCAAGGAAAAACATAAAAAAACAACAAAGATATCAAACAAGTACAAACCACCTAGTGTAACAAACAAAATAGGCGAAATTGTGCCAGGGGCCAGATGGTAGGTTCGTCACTGAAGGTGCCTACCCAAGTCTTTGCACATAAGCCAAACCCTAATAGACTAAACTTTAGAAATAAGTATTGAAACAAATAGCACTTAACAAACAACAACTCTCAACAAGTCACACAAACAGAGTGACAAACAATGTTGTAGCAAATAGCACTAAACAAAAGCAATACAAAATAGCACCACAAAAAAACATAGTGAACCCTTTCTGTATCCCCAATCTCAACCACTGGTCCAACTAGCCCGACAACAAGTTTCTAGAACAATGTAAAAACAAAATAGAAAAGTATGGAAAAGACTCACAATGGGAGCGTATAACTCCTAGAAAGATCTACCTCATAACCTTTTTGGGTTACAAGATAATATCAGAAAAAGATCTCGAACAGTAATCTGTTGGTTTGCCCTGTATCTTCTAGGGTTACAGATACCAACAAGATTCTTCAAATCGTCCAACCTTCA
The DNA here is from genome assembly GCF_002127325.2 of Helianthus annuus. Lineage (NCBI taxonomy): Eukaryota > Viridiplantae > Streptophyta > Magnoliopsida > Asterales > Asteraceae > Helianthus > Helianthus annuus. Next base: position 134,948,065 of record NC_035446.2, on the reverse strand, counting down.
AACCCTAGAGAAAAGGATTTGGAAGCACGAACTTCAAAACCACACCAATCCTTCAGATCTGGAATCGGCAGAAGAAGATAACTACCAAGATTCCACAATACCCCCAACAATGAACAGATCTGAATTAGATCTACAAGAACACACAACAGACAGAAAATCGAAAACCCTAGAACCACATATTTCAATCCAAGAGCTAATTTGGCTCTGATACCATGTTACAAAACATGGATTTAACACAGATCTATAAGATTTGACACAATAATACCCAAACCTAGATATTATTGAAACCCTAAAATGATCTGAACTAATACAACTGATAAGAACTCACAAACTATTCCTCTAAACTACTCCTAAAGATTATCAATGTGATAATCTTTCAAACAACTAACAGATTCCCATACCAACTACACAGATTCAGTATGAATCTGAGTTTATACAGAGAAACCCTAATCGCCATTGGAAACGAGAGAAAGTTATGAGCGAGTGAATGATTGATCAGAGAGATATCAAGTCCTTTTATATCGTATCTAGCGCACATATTGCGTATATACTACTCCACTTGTACATATACAGGCAGGATATACACCACTTGTACTTGATCCCAGGAGATCCGGCATACAGAGAAACCCTAATCTCCTTTGGAAGAGAGAGAAAGTTATGAGCGAGTGAATGATTGATCAGAGAGATATTATGTCCTTTTATATTGTATCTAGCGCACATATTGCGTATATACTGCTCCACTTGTACACATACAGCCAGGATATACACCACTTGTGCTTGAGCCTAGGAGATCCGGCCCAAGTCTTCTAAACTCTCGAATCCGGCCCAAGTCTTCTAGACTCTTGATCTGCTGTATCAGTCCACAAAGCTTTTATGACCCGGTTTCACCTCATAATAACAACCACATTTTATTATTAGTAACAATAAAAAACTAACAATCAATATAAATGTCACACCCCGATATTTCCACGTATTACCGGTGGGGAGTATCGTGACGTAGTTGATATCATCATAGTCAAATAATCACAGTTCAATGCACAGCGGAAATCTAAAGTAAATATATTACAAACCGATTCAAAAGTAACATCAAATATTACAAAGGATTGTAAGATGGATCCACAGACAAATCTTAAAACAGAAATATAAAACACTGTTCAACAGACTTTAGACATTTAGAACTTGCAAGATTCCTTATTAACGCCCTGAGCTCCCAGCCAATTTACGTATAGTACCTGTCACTTAACCTTTTTGGAAAATACGTCAGTTTACACTGGTAAATACAATTAACTAACTCTTTTTGAAAATCTTTATGAAAATTGATTTAAATGCACAAGGCACAAATATTCTTTTATATCTTGGGACAATTATATTAATAACAATCTTGTATCAGATTTACATGTTTGTCCAACATTTAGGGTCGGTGATTAAACAAACCGATCAAGATTAATTGCCACACCACAAATATAAACTCACAAGAAGTTACCTCACGAGTGAGTATATCTTTTACATACGCAATAGGCAGGTGTATGCCTACACCATGTGCTTAAGTTGTGGCCATTCATGTTTTTTTAATGAGCCAAGGATATCCAGGACACGGTCATTAACCCCCAATATTATTTGTTATCAAGCAATACTGATTAAAACGGGATTATGCAATTCAATCATCTCCGATTAAAAGGTTTCTACACCCGACCAAGCGGTTTTTTTTATAATATCGTATCCCAAACCCGTATAACGGAAAATAAGTTAAAAGTATTTACCTGAGCTAAATTGTAATTTTATTCTTAGTCGTATATTCAAATCAGCAAGCATAAGTACCTCTACTGGGGCTCTCAATCTGGAACGAAGGTTTTATTAACCTATTAGATTCCTAACGGGTCTTATTTAAGTTGAAGCTTAGACCGGTTAGTTTTAAGGAAAGGTTTACGGTTCAAAACACAAGATTAAGCGAAGACCGGATTAGAATGTGATTTAGACCCGACAAGTATGGAGACTTGTACAATATGGGTAAACTAAACACATTCTGAATTTTGAAGTGAAAATGATAAGGTTTGAACCATTTCGGTTAATTTATGCAAACTAGTTACATAAACCGTATCGAACGCGAAAAATGCATAACGGGTAACCAAAAGAGTCATGAATATGTTTCACAAGTTGATATGCCTTAAATATGTTGTGATATCAGTAGGATATCATATATATATATGTGTGTGTGTGTGTGTGTGTGTGTGTGAAATTTATCATTTATGGCCAAACTATGCACCGTAGGGGCATTTTGGTCATTTCATGTTAGGATCTGAGTTTGGATTGATTGTGATTTGTGTTTGAATTAAGATGAACAATGAAAGAGTAGTGCAGCAGAAATTAAATGGAAGCAAACTTTTCACAATCAAACAGGAGAAATGTTTTCAAACATACATTTTCAACAGAGAATCAAATGCTTAAATTTATTTCAAACTTTGATTACACTTGCATGTATGCTTACAAACTCCCCCTCAGCCCGAGCTCAGTAATTTGTTCGTGCAGGAAGAAGATGGTGAAGAGCTAATAGAACAGAGCACTGTTCTATTTATAGGCACGCAACAAACCACTAGGCATCTAAGCTGATGTCACCGTGAAAGTGACATCTAACCTCCTAACAAACTCTTAACATCTGACCTATACAAACACTACTATGCTAACTACTGATGTTACAATACATTACATAAAGTAAATAAACAACTGCTGCTTCCTTCCACTGCTGTGAACCCAGCAGTACTTGTCATGATCAGCAGTGCTTGAAACAAGGCAGTAGATTGAGCAGCAAAGCTTTAGTTCTTCATCCGTCATTGACTTGACCAGCAGTTGTAGGTCAGTAGTTTGTATGATCAGCAGATAGGAGGTCAGCAGATGTTGAAACCACTTTCAAGGGGAGAGACTTGTATGCATAACATCTTCTTATTCTGGATCCACTGCTCTGATCCAGTTTTGGCTTTAATTATCTGTTCCTTTGGCAAGGTTCAATCCCAACAATCTCCCCCTGGAACAGATAATGCCAAAACTCTCCATTATTGGTAGATCTTTATTGCCTCAACAACAGTTCCCTTATCTGCCCTTTGAGTTGTAATTCAAAGGTTAAGGCATCTGTGTCATCATCATCCCTGCTAAGTGGAAGATCAAGGAGATCCTGCAAATCTTCAAGACTCTGGCCAAGAGCTTGTTCCCTTGTTAATTTCTTCACTTCTCCACTAGACTTGAACACTGTTAGTACGTGGGTTTGTTTATCAGTTTTCCACTTTAGTACTTTTGAGCCTGGTGGGTTTCTTGGGAGATTTTTATTGGATGAGGTGTTTGGTGATGCAGGCCTATTCATGACTGGCTGAGCAGTACTTGCAGATTGTTCCAATTCAGGATCTTCTTTCATCATTAATCTAATGCCCTCTTTTACAAGGTTATTTCCAGCAATTAGATCTTGAACTCTTTCAGCACCCAACTGGTTTTGACTCCTTCTTTTGTAGATGGCAGCACCAGCTCGAGCAGTGGTTCTTTTGACTTGCAGCTTTGGTGGTCTTTTTGAGACTTCTGCTTTGGAGTAGTCATACTTTTGTGGAACTGTTGGATCTTTCTTTCTAAGTTCCTCCAACTTTTTGTAGGTAGCCCTGACCCTATCTTCTCCCCACTTTGTCACAGAATTCTTTGACCCATATTCAGCTGCTATGAGCTCCTCTTTCATTCTCTTCAACTCCAAGGCCTTGTCAGCTTCAAACTGTTTGAATTTTTCAGGAGAAGTCTGCTTGACCTTATTTTTTATCATTTCTTGAATCCTGGCTGCCTCTTTTTCAAGCTCAGGAATGGTCCAGTTTTTGTACATGTGTTTCTCCCCCTTGTATTTCTTGTAGGTCATGATGTTATCAATGTAGTCTTGTCTCAAGGACTCATCTGCCCTTTCAGAGATTTGCTGACATACATTTTTGGCAAATTGCTCCATAGATCAGACCTGTGTGAGTAGAAACTAATAGTTTTGCTGAAATTCTCTATCAGATTTCCCTTGTTTATTTTTGATTGAGATATCCTCTGCTTGCTTGGCCTTGATTTTCAAATATTCTTCAATATTGTTTGGCTTGGGATATCCTTCAACTGATGGCAAACTCCTTTTAGCAGGGTCATCCTCATAATAGAAAGATTTGATTTCTTCTCTAACTGCTATGAGTTCCAAAGGAAATAAAGCACCTGCAGGAGGTAATGGCTTTTGGATTTGAGCTAAAGAGAGAGGAATGAGTTTTGGAATTGTGACAAGTGATAGATGTTTTGATGATGTTGGTGGTGGTGATGGAGAATCATCATCTGGTATGATAACCCTTATCCTTTTTATTGTAGGAGAGGCAGATGATGTTTTGAGTGGAACAGTGGTGGTGATATGAGAGGCAGTGGTTGTGATTGACTAACAGCTGTTGAAACAACTGGTGTTTCAACAACTGTTGTCATTATAGCAGATGTTGTAACATCTGTTGTCTTCTGCTTTTTGGCAGGAGGTGATGGTGGAGATGTTGTTTTAAGTGGTGATGGTGGTGGTGGTAAGGCAGTGGTAGTGGTGTGTGTTGAAGTAGTGTGTGTTGAAATGAGAGCAGTTGTTGAAACAACTGAAGTACCAACAGATGTTGATACAGCAGGAGTTTCAGCAATTGTTTGGGTGGAGGTTTGATGTTGGTGGCTTTTGGATGGTGGTGTTGAAGTATGCTTAGTGAGTCTGGATGGTGTGGACTTGGGTTTCCTTACTTTTCTAGTAAGATTTCTTTTTGGCACAGGATTTTGAACGTCCTTTAACCCAGAACAACCCTGCGCATTCAGCTCCATGTAAGCTCTTTTCTCCTCATTCCACCTTGATATATCCTTTGCCGCTTTATCCCTTTTTACACTTATTACACCTTCATCAAGTGCATTCTGGGTAACATCAACCTTCTTGCTACCATCTGGCAAGGGAATTTTCCTTAGCATAGCATCTTTTTCTGACTCAATATACAGACCATTATCAATCCCTTTCTTTCTCCACTCCTGAAGTTTCTCCCCCTTTTTGGCATTATCTGGGGAGAGTTCATCAATAAAAAGAACTATTGGAAGAGCAGTGCCAGTGGTTGTCAACAGATGGGCCTTTATAGACTTGATGTCTGCTTGTGTGTTCTTGAACCTAGACTCCATTGTGTTTCTCAGCTCTTGAACATGTTTTTCATGTTGCTGATCAGCCATCTGTTGTTGTTGTTGGAGAAAAGGTTGAAAAAGGTTCCAGAGCTCATTTGTAGCATCTGCTGGTGGTGGAGCAGGTGCTTGAGGTGGAACAGCAGTGGATTGTACCATTTGAACTGTCAACAACTAATGCAGCATCTCTTTGATTTCTGCAACAGAGGTATCCAGTTTTTCAACTCTTTCCGTCAATTCCTGGTATTTTAAACCATCACCCAACTTAATGGGATCATCTGATTTCCCACTAGCAGTAGTTTTATCAGAGGTTGAGGTAGGGAGTGTACTCCAAACATCAACAACTGATGCCCCTTGTTCTTGGTACTGGGGTCTTCTTCCTTCAACACTTGATAATCTTTTGATGGAACCAGTGGTTAAAACAAACTCACTAGCAGATAACAGAGGTGTTATAGAAGGAATTGCCTCCAAGGAAGTCTTATTAATGTAACCACTGTCCAAGTGCAAACCAGTGGGTTCAACACTTGTAGTGGCTGCTTCACTTGGATTACCACCAAGAGTTACTTGTAACTCAAGGGGTGTAACCTCCTCAGGTTGTGTTGGTAGGTTAGCAAAGATTGATACATCAGGCCTAGTCTGTTGTTGAGGCATATTCTCATGAACAGGTGATTGAGAAGGACTGGTTTGTGCCTGGTTCAAATCAGTTGCATCCAACAAAATTTTTGTATTTGGTGGAATTGGGGATGTAATGATAGGTGTAGAAAGAGAAGTTGCCCCGGGCATTGGGCTGTGGATGATGGAAACAAGTGCTTCCAGAGCATCATGATGTGGTGACCCTATTTGTACAACCTGTTCTTTTTGTGAAGAAGCAGGAGGAGTTTTAGGTATGGTTTGAGATACTTTTACCAACTACTGTGAGGAAGTAGCAGCAGTGGTTTGTTGTGACTTTTGTGCTGTCACTGGCAGTTGCTCTGGTATCTCATCCTCCAGAGTTTCCTTTTTGGTAGGTTTGGGGGGTTTTTGAGTTTTCTTTTTCTGTGGCTTTTTGGTGATTATAGGTGTGGGTTTCAAGGCAGTTGTTTTGCTACCTTGATCACCTTGAGCAGTGGGCTCAGCAGCAGATACCTGAGGAGCAGTGTTTGCTGCTAAATTCTGCTCAGGCACCTCTGCTTGTGTTTTGCAAGGTGTTGACATTCTTGTAAAAGTTTCAGCAGTTAAGCTGTGCATTTGTAAAGATTCACCTTGGTTTATTACAGCAATATCATCCTTACTGAATTTCTTCTCAAAATAATAACTTAGAAATCTTGGAAATAGTAAGAATGATTTTGTTTCAACATTTTTAACCAAATCATTGAAGATTTCCTTAGAATAGTTAAAAATTCCTTCTTGTAGAATATGTGACAACTCGAACTTTAGACTTGCCTTGATGTAACGTTACGTGCTGATACGACACTTTGAGTTAACGAATGTTATGATGTTACGTGTAACTATGTGAATTATTGCGATTAAGTGATTGTTTGAATGATACGTATTACGTGAATTATGTGATTTAGTGTTATAATTACCGAACCACATCGAACACAAACCCACTCGGTCCATTTAGTGGACTCGAGACCATGACACAGCCCATGTGGGGTTTTCGGCCCACATCCCCTCTACGTATTTATACACACACACACCTTAGGGTTCTAGTTTTACAACATTGCAACCAAGAAACACACACACAAACTCTCTCTCTCTCGTTGCTTGGAAACCGACGGCACAAGAACCAACTTCCCATTCGGATTACACTTCTTTACTTGTAACCGGTTAGTATGATTGATTATGTTCTTGTTCGATTTTTACGTGATATCATGTGGATTGTTATTATCCTGTTGTGCAATGCAATTAGGGTGTATGCTAGTAATCGGATTGCAAGTTGATGTTAATTCTGATTTCTAATCGATCCATGTATGTGTTAATCGGTTAGGATGATTGATAGGCCTGCATGTTTAAAACCAAACAAATAATATATATAACCGGTTTCTATATGTTTGATTATGATCCGGTTGTGTGTTTGCTTGAAGATGAATTCACTGTTCTTGGTGGATATGAATGCTCATGATCGCTGATTTACTATTGTTTGATTTGGAAATTGATTGTGTTTGATCCGAATTGTGTAACTGCCTAAGTTGTTTGCTAGAATCACGGAATGATTGTTACAGGAATTATGGAAACCAGTTACACACACGGTTGCGACTCAGATTGCGAGTCGGAACCCCACTCGAGACCACAAACAGCACAAGCCGAGATCACGGTTGCGAGTCCCGTTGCGACTCGTAACCAGACCATGATGAGTCGAGATCACCAGTTGCGACTCGCAATCTCCTGTTGCGACTCGTAATCTCCGGCTGTGACTCGTAACCGGGCCATGATGAACCGAGACCACCGGTTGCGACTCGAGATCGCTGGTTGCGACTCGAGACCTTCTTTGCACGTACACTGTTTTGGGCCTACACTGTCACGGGCCCAATCCTATGACTGTTATGTTGTTGGACTTGTTTACATAGTTGCTTATTGGACTGTTTATGATAATTGGGCCGACTACTTGGACTCGTTACTTGATATGAACTGCTGATACGTTATGTGAATTGCCATGATCATACTCGATGCCATACGTGATACAAACGTGTTTTATACGAACCTGACTTGTGTGGTAACCCTGTTAGGACGTGGTTGACCACCCTTAGTTCAAGAATCTTTTATTTGTGTATCTGCCGAGCAAACCAAGGTGAGTTCACACAGCCAAGGCATGGGATTCCCGGGTTGGGAATTGGGTTGGATATGTTATTATTGAAAGAGTTACTCGTACTTACGCATTCTCTAGACTATAGACCATCGTCCTCAGGTTAGTCAGGACACGTTACGTAAAGCCTACGTAACCCAGTATAAATGCCATTTGTCTCCTGGGTCGGGAGGACACGTTACGTAAAGCCTACGTAACCCAATACCATCCACTGGCTTCCAGGTCGGAAGGCCACGCTGCGTAAAGCCTACGTAGCCCCCACGCGTACCACTGTCCTCGGGGAAGGGCACGTCACGTAAAGCCTACGTGACCCTGTACGTTTTCCTGTTCTCGGTAAAGAAGAACACATGGTCGGAAGTTAGTCTAGTAAGTACCGTTAATGAGAAGCCCTCATTAGCCAGGATAAATATGGGAAGCCCCCACCTTTAGTACACACTAGTATGGGAAGCCCCCACTAGTCATATTTATACACTATGCTATGAACTCACTTTCTGTGAACTCGCTCAACTAGTTTGTTGATTATTTGCTGCATGCCTTGCAGGACCTTAGGTACTTTATGGAGCTTGCACAGGGAGGAGCAGGTCGTTGTGGGATACGGATCATGATCGTTATCTGAACTTATAATTATTTTGAGATACATTACTATGCTTCCGCTACTTAAACGATGTTTGGTTTTGAAACATCAATCATGTCATGATGATTTACATTAATTACTTTTATTATTAAATGCTATGTTTGATATGATTGATGGCTTGATCCTGGTCAGTCACGCTCCCAAGCGGTGGTACTCCGCGGGTGGATTTTGGGGGTGTGACAGATTGGTATCAGAGCCATTGGTTATAGAGAACTAGGTTTTAATATGTGAAAACGTTTTTATTAAAACCGGACTATAACCAGCACAGTGCTCTCAACGATCCACAACGACGCTTCGCTCCACGTGCAAGACTCGACATCCTAGGTAATAAGGTTTATGTTTATTGCCTGTTTGCTAGAACTGCTTAGAACTTTGCTCGCATTACGTTTAGATACACATGATACTATAGCATGAGAATCCCTACGTGCTTACACTTTTCTGTCATCGCCCTACTCGCGAACCATTCTTACGTATGCTACTTGTTACAATGAAGATCATGTCTGGAAGAATCAACATGACACAAGCCCAGCTAGAGGCTCTCGTTCAAGCTCAAGTTGTTGCGGCGGTTGCAGCAGCTCAAGCAGGTAGTATATCCTGCAGTATAGGCACACACTAGGATCTTTAGATCCTACATTAACTCTCGTATTTAACTTCGTCCTATTCGTACACAATAGGTCAACACGCGCAGCAGCCTGTCTGCACTTTCAAGAACTTCATGGACTGTCGTCCAAATTCTTTCAGTGGCACAGAGGGGGCAGTGGGACTCCTCCATTGGTTTGAAAAGCTAGAATCAGTGTTCGAAATGTGCGAGTGCCCTGAGGCTCGCAAGGTCAAGTTTGCCACCGGTACTTTGGAGGGAATAGCACTGACTTGGTGGAATGCACAAGTCCAGATCTTAGGGTTGGCAGCTGCTAACGCCACCCCATGGAACGATTTCAAGGAACTCATCAAGCGTGAGTATTGCACGCGTGAAGATATTCACAAGCTGGAAGACGAGCTGTATAACCTGAAAATGGTTGGATCAGAAATCGAAGCGTATACTAAACGGTCGAACGAGCTGGCCGTTCTGTGTCCTACTATGGTGGACCCTCCATACAAACGCATTGAGTTGTATCTCAAGGGATTGGCGCCAGAAATTCAGAGCCACGTGACGTCGGCTAACCTCGAAAACATACAGGAAATCCAACGCCTCGCTCACCGTATCACCGATCAGGCAGTGGACCAGAATAAACTGCCCAAGCGTGTTAGTGCTACTGCTAACGTCACCACCTCAGTTACTCCTGCTACATCTGGTGACAGTAAAAGAAAGTGGGAAGGAGATTCTAGTAAAGGTGCAGCGACTGTTCAGCCACAAGCTCAGCAGCAGAAGATCGACCATTACCAGAGTCCTAGTCAGCAATCCTCTGGTAGTCACAGACAGAGGAGATATCAGGGTAGTCAACCTAGGTGCCACAACTGCAACAGGCATCACCACGGCCCGTGCAACAAGGGTCGCTGTCAAAGGTGTCTTAAGATGGGCCACGAGGCCAAAGACTGTAGGAGCCCTCGTCCTGCGAATCAGAATCAGCAGCAGCAACAACCCGCTCCACAGAACCAGCAGCAGCAGCAGCCACAGCGTGGAAACCGGGGATGTTTCCAGTGTGGGGCTGAAGGTCACTTCAAGCGCGATTGCCCTCAATTGAACCAGAACCAGAACCGCAACAACAACAATCAGGGCAACGGGAATAACAACAACGGGGGAAACAACAACGGCAATGAAGCTCGTGGTCGTGCATTTGTACTAGGTCGAGGCGACGCAGTGAACGATCCCAACGTGGTTATGGGTAAGTTTCTCCTCGACAATATTTACGTTACTGTTTTATTTGATTCGGGTGCGGATACAAGCTATATGTCTGTGAAAATGTGTCAACTGCTAAAACGTGCAACAACACTTTTACCCACCAAACATGTTGTAGAGTTAGCTAACGGTAAAAGTCTAGAAGCCACGCACGTAGTTCAGGGTTGTAATCTTATCCTAGCTGGCCAAGCCTTCTCTATTGATCTCATTCCCATAGTTTTGGGTAGTTTCGACGTCGTGATTGGGATGGATTGGTTATCCCAACACCAGGCAGAAATTCTATGCAGCGAGAAGGTTATTCGCATTCCTCGTTCGGGTCAGGAACCTCTAGAAGTTCAAGGCGACAAGAGTGGTGCAGTGGTTGGCATCATCTCCTTCTTAAAGGCTCAGAAATGCTTACGTAAGGGTCACACTGCCATTCTGGCACTCGTTACAGACGCATCAGCAAAAGAAAAGAAATTGGAGGACATTCCAATTGTACGCGATTACCCTCAGGTGTTTCCTGAAGACTTACCTGGCTTACCGCCTCATCGTCAGATCGAATTTCAGATCGAGCTCGCTCCAGGAGCAGCACCCATAGCTCGCGCACCATATCGTCTAGCTCCATCTGAATTGGAGGAACTGTCAAAGCAGCTACAAGAGCTCTTGGAAAAGGGCTTTATTCGTCCAAGCTCTTCGCCTTGGGGAGCTCCAGTACTTTTCGTGAAAAAGAAAGACGGTACGTTCAGGATGTGCATCGACTACCGTGAACTCAACAAGGTGACGGTGAAGAACCGTTATCCTCTTCCACGCATCGACGACTTATTCGACCAGTTGCAAGGGTCGTGTTACTATTCGAAGATAGACTTGAGGTCGGGGTACCATCAGTTGAGAGTCCGGGATGAGGACGTCTCCAAGACAGCCTTCAGAACTCGTTATGGTCACTACGAGTTTCTTGTCATGCCATTCGGGTTAACGAACGCGCCTGCTGTATTCATGGATCTAATGAACAGGGTGTGCAAACCCTATCTAGACAAGTTCGTCATAGTATTCATCGACGACATTCTGATTTACTCCAAGAGTCAGGAGGAACACGAGCAGCATCTTCGCCTTATATTGGAACTCCTTCGGAAGGAACAGCTGTACGCTAAGCTTTCTAAATGCGACTTCTGGCTTCGTGAAGTCCACTTCTTAGGCCACGTAGTGAACAAGGATGGGATCCATGTCGATCCATCCAAGGTAGATTCGATCAGAAACTGGCCTGCACCGCGTACGCCGACAGAAATACGCCAATTCTTGGGTTTGGCGGGTTACTACAGACGGTTTATTAGAGACTTTTCGAAGATTGCTCAGCCGCTTACGCTACTGACACAGAAGGGTGTTACCTACCGCTGGGGAGAGCCCCAGGAGACTGCTTTTCAGCACCTAAAGGATAGACTTTGCAGTGCACCTATCCTCTCATTGCCAGAGGGCACAGATGACTTCGTGGTATATTGTGATGCATCCGTTCGGGGACTTGGATGTGTGTTAATGCAGCGCGACAAGGTTATCGCTTACGCCTCTCGCCAACTTAAGGTTCATGAACGGAACTACACGACGCACGATTTAGAGCTGGGAGCCGTTGTTTTCGCACTTAAGATATGGCTACACTACCTGTACGGTACCAGGTGCACGATTTACACCGATCACAAGAGTCTCGAGCATATTCTTAAGCAAAAGGATTTGAATATGCGTCAACGACGATGGGTCGAGTTACTTAACGACTACGAATGCGCTATCAAGTACCATCCAGGCAAAGCCAATGTTGTGGCTGATGCCCTCAGTCGAAAGGACACCTTACCGAAGCGCGTGCGAGCGCTACAGCTTACGATTCAGTCTAGCCTTCCTGCTCAGATACAAGCTGCTCAGACAGAAGCACTGAAGCCCGAAAACGTCAAGGCTGAAGCCTTACGCGGCTCACGACAACAGATGGAACAGAAGGCAGACGGCGCCTACTATGTAACGGGCCGGATTTGGGTCCCTCTCTATGGCGGTTTACGCGAACTTGTAATGGATGAAGCTCACAAGTCTCGCTACTCGGTACATCCAGGGTCGGATAAAATGTACCACGACATCAGCACTACATATTGGTGGCCTAGTATGAAGGCCCACATTGCTACGTACGTTGGAAAATGCTTGACCTGTGCGAGAGTTAAGGTCGAATATCAGAAACCAGCTGGCCTACTTCAGCAGCCTAAGATACCTCAATGGAAATGGGAAGAAATTTCCATGGATTTCGTTACAGGCCTACCTAGATCCCAGCGTGGGAACGATACAATATGGGTCATAGTTGATCGACTCACCAAGTCTGCACACTTCCTGCCGATTAAGGAAACGGACAAGTTCTCCACTCTCGCAGACGTCTATCTTAAAGAAGTTGTCTCGAGGCACGGGGTGCCCACATCTATCATTTCGGATCGCGATGCACGATTCACGTCAGAGCTATGGCAAGCGATGCATAAATCTTTCGGCTCACGGTTAGACATGAGCACAGCATATCATCCTCAGACGGATGGGCAGTCTGAGCGTACGATTCAAACACTTGAAGACATGCTTCGGGCATGCGTTATCGATTTCGGCAACGGCTGGGAAAAGCATCTCCCTTTGGTGGAGTTCTCGTATAATAACAGTTATCACACCAGCATTCAAGCCGCTCCATTTGAGGCATTGTACGGGCGTAAATGCCGGTCACCCCTCCGCTGGGCAGAGGTGGGGGATAGTCAGATCACGGTTCCAGAGGTTGTAGTGGACGCCACAGAAAAGATAGCACAGATACGACAACGCATGGCGGCAGCACGCGACCGTCAGAAAGCCTACGCGGACAAGCGTAGAAAGCCATTGGAATTTGAGGTCGGGGACCGGGTTTTATTGAAAGTTTCACCCTGGAAGGGTGTGGTTCGTTTTGGCAAACGGGGCAAACTGAATCCGCGGTACGTCGGACCATTCGAAATCATAGAAAAGGTTGGCAAGGTAGCCTACAGGTTGAACCTACCAGCTGAACTCGGGGCAGTTCACAATGTTTTTCATGTATCGAACTTAAAGAAGTGCCTATCAGATGAAAACCTCATCATTCCTTTCAAGGAACTTACTATCGACGAGCGGTTGCAGTTCGTCGAGGAACCAGTTGAAATCACGGACCGGGATATAAAGGTCCTCAAACACAAGAGAATCCATCTTGTCCGAGTTCGTTGGAACTCCAAACGTGGTCCAGAGTACACCTGGGAACGCGAAGACAGGATGACAGAAAAGTACCCCCAGTTATTTGAAACCAATGCAACCACTACTGAGGCTGAAGCTACTACTTCGGAATTTCGGGACGAAATTCCAGATCAACGGGGGGAGGATGTGACACCCCAGGAAAATCAGTGAACAATACAGTTTACCTAGCTTCCTCAGTGAGTGCATACCAAATTTCGGGACGAAATTTCCAATTAGTTGGGGATAATGTGACAACTCGAACTTTAGACTTGCCTTGATGTAACGTTACGTGCTGATACGACACTTTGAGTTAACGAATGTTATGATGTTACGTGTAACTATGTGAATTATTGCGATTAAGTGATTGTTTGAATGATACGTATTACGTGAATTATGTGATTTAGTGTTATAATTACCGAACCACATCGAACACAAACCCACTCGGTCCATTTAGTGGACTCGAGACCATGACACAGCCCATGTGGGGTTTTCGGCCCACATCCCCTCTACGTATTTATACACACACACACCTTAGGGTTCTAGTTTTACAACATTGCAACCAAGAAACACACACACAAACTCTCTCTCTCTCTCGTTGCTTGGAAACCGACGGCACAAGAACCAACTTCCCATTCGGATTACACTTCTTTACTTGTAACCGGTTAGTATGATTGATTATGTTCTTGTTCGATTTTTACGTGATATCATGTGGATTGTTATTATCCTGTTGTGCAATGCAATTAGGGTGTATGCTAGTAATCGGATTGCAAGTTGATGTTAATTCTGATTTCTAATCGATCCATGTATGTGTTAATCGGTTAGGATGATTGATAGGCCTGCATGTTTAAAACCAAACAAATAATATATATAACCGGTTGCTATATGTTTGATTATGATCCGGTTGTGTGTTTGCTTGAAGATGAATTCACTGTTCTTGGTGGATATGAATGCTCATGATCGCTGATTTACTATTGTTTGATTTGGAAATTGATTGTGTTTGATCCGAATTGTGTAACTGCCTAAGTTGTTTGCTAGAATCACGGAATGATTGTTACAGGAATTATGGAAACCAGTTACACACACGGTTGCGACTCAGATTGCGAGTCGGAACCCCACTCGAGACCACAAACAGCACAAGCCGAGATCACGGTTGCGAGTCCCGTTGCGACTCGTAACCAGACCATGATGAGTCGAGATCACCAGTTGCGACTCGCAATCTCCTGTTGCGACTCGTAATCTCCGGCTGTGACTCGTAACCGGGCCATGATGAACCGAGACCACCGGTTGCGACTCGAGATCGCTGGTTGCGACTCGAGACCTTCTTTGCACGTACACTGTTTTGGGCCTACACTGTCACGGGCCCAATCCTATGACTGTTATGTTGTTGGACTTGTTTACATAGTTGCTTATTGGACTGTTTATGATAATTGGGCCGACTACTTGGACTCGTTACTTGATATGAACTGCTGATACGTTATGTGAATTGCCATGATCATACTCGATGCCATACGTGATACAAACGTGTTTTATACGAACCTGACTTGTGTGGTAACCCTGTTAGGACGTGGTTGACCACCCTTAGTTCAAGAATCTTTTATTTGTGTATCTGCCGAGCAAACCAAGGTGAGTTCACACAGCCAAGGCATGGGATTCCCGGGTTGGGAATTGGGTTGGATATGTTATTATTGAAAGAGTTACTCGTACTTACGCATTCTCTAGACTATAGACCATCGTCCTCAGGTTAGTCAGGACACGTTACGTAAAGCCTACGTAACCCAGTATAAATGCCATTTGTCTCCCGGGTCGGGAGGACACGTTACGTAAAGCCTACGTAACCCAATACCATCCACTGGCTTCCAGGTCGGAAGGCCACGCTGCGTAAAGCCTACGTAGCCCCCACGCGTACCACTGTCCTCGGGGAAGGGCACGTCACGTAAAGCCTACGTGACCCTGTACGTTTTCCTGTTCTCGGTAAAGAAGAACACATGGTCGGAAGTTAGTCTAGTAAGTACCGTTAATGAGAAGCCCTCATTAGCCAGGATAAATATGGGAAGCCCCCACCTTTAGTACACACTAGTATGGGAAGCCCCCACTAGTCATATTTATACACTATGCTATGAACTCACTTTCTGTGAACTCGCTCAACTAGTTTGTTGATTATTTGCTGCATGCCTTGCAGGACCTTAGGTACTTTATGGAGCTTGCACAGGGAGGAGCAGGTCGTTGTGGGATACGGATCATGATCGTTATCTGAACTTATAATTATTTTGAGATACATTACTATGCTTCCGCTACTTAAACGATGTTTGGTTTTGAAACATCAATCATGTCATGATGATTTACATTAATTACTTTTATTATTAAATGCTATGTTTGATATGATTGATGGCTTGATCCTGGTCAGTCACGCTCCCAAGCGGTGGTACTCCGCGGGTGGATTTTGGGGGTGTGACAGAATAGCATATCCCAAGCTTTGAATCTTCAATGGAATTTCATTAAAAGATGTGGTTTTATTTGAAACACACATAAGGAGGGTATGGAATAAAAACCTTGTTGCAAGAGGGAAGAAACCTTTTTGTAAGGTATCCCTCTTCATCATTGTGTCTGCATACCCTCTCTCAATGAAGTCAATTTTTAACTTGGTTTTTTGGGAAAGAATCTTTACCTTCCTGATCATCGAGCTGAAAGCCTCTGAAATGGATTGTGGTGTTATTTGGACTGCTTTTCCCTGTAGAGTAGAGTTAATGGCTATGACATCTTTGCCTTGTTTGTCAAGGGTACAATTTTTCCAAAACTCTCTCTGGGTTTGCAGGTAAATGGGAGCATCTGTTGTAAGCAAAGTTTTGTACTTTGACACAGCGAGCATATCAAGGATGGAATCGAAGGTATCGATGGTGCCGGGTTTTGTGAGAAGACCCAGAAGATTGTGAGATGGTTTGTGTGGAATTTCTGTGGGTTTAGCCTTTTGAGAGGCCCCTTTGGAAGATTTTGCTGAGGACTTCGATTTAGTCATTTTGAAGAAGACGATCGAAGAAAGTTGTGAAGAGATTTGACGAAAGATGAAGAAACTGCTTTGAGAAGAGAATTTTTAAGAATTCAATTCGACAGTAAACCTTGTTTGGGTTTAGAATGGGGGTTTTATGGTGAAAAAGTGAGTGCTGACGTGGCAGCGGTTACAAAAGGTCTGACCACTATGTACTGTCCACGTGCCATCCCCTGGTGAAATGAAGCACAGTACTTTTGTGAAAACTACTGGTGAAAGCAGTGGTTGCAATGGTAATGGAGGCAGTGGATGATTTTTACTATCAGTGGATAGCATATCAGTGGATATAATCACTGATTTTGAACATCAGTGCTTATGAAAGAAGTATGAGAACAGGGGATGACTTTCAGCAGTGGACAGACTTTTGAACTCATCAGTGGTTATGGTAGACTTTTAGGATTTTAATGAAAAATTCATTTTTAGCTATTTTTAAGGATGGATTTTTGATTTTCTGAAAACATTTTAATGCTTTTATTCATAGAAGAAAACAGGATTTTGCCTGTTATTCCATGTTTAGCATGCCAATCCTAGAGATCAAGCTTTCAAAGGTGGATGTGTCTAATGCTTTGGTTAGCACATCTGCCAGCTGATCCTTAGTTGGAACATGATGCAGAGAAATCAAACCTTTTTCATAGCAATCCCTCACATAGTGATGTCTGATGTCGATGTGTTTGGTGGTTGAATGAGAAACTGGATTTTTTATGATATTTTCTGCTGCCTGGCTGTCCAACATGAGTGGTGTTTTCAAGGCAGTGATACCAAAATCCAGCAACTGATTTTGAAGCCAGAGCAGTTGGGCTGTACAGCTTGCAGCAGCTATATATTCTGCCTCAGCAGTGGATGTGGAAACAGCTGCTTGCTTTTTGCTTTGCTAAGACACTAAGCAATTGCCTAGGAATTGGCACCCTCCTGAAGTGGACTTCCTTGTCTTGTCTCATCCAGCAGAGTCACTATCTGAGAAACCTAAAAGCTCAATTTTACCATCAGCTGGATACCAGATACCAAGTGCGGGAGCACCTTTTAGGTATCTGAATATCCTTTTTACAGCAATAAGGTTTGACTTTCTAGGGGCTGACTGACATCTTGCACAGACACATGTTGCAAACATGATATCTGGTCCAGATGCAGTTAGGTACAATAAAGACCCAATCATGCTTCTATATAAGGTCTGATCAACCAAATCATCCTTTTCATCAGACATGACCAATTTATTGGTTGCAATGGGTGTACTGCATGGCTTGCAATCATCCATATCAAATTTCTTTAAAAGTTCTTTGGCATATTTGCCTTGAT